>NC_080197.1:58619447-59240780 GCF_030028045.1 Hippopotamus amphibius kiboko
TTCCCTGACCTCTCTGGAGCCATACTACCTTCCCTGCTGCTCTTCCAACAGGACAAGCTTGATCCTGTCCCGGAATATCTGCCCTTGTTCATCCATGTGCCTGCAGCAGTTAGTTCCCAGATGGAGGACAGCTGATTGCAACTGCACCCGCCACCTTTTTTTCCCCCCACCATAAGGCATGTGGGATCTTAATTCCCCGACCAGGGATTGAACCTGCACCCCCTGCAGTGGAATTGGTGTGTCTTATCCACTGGACCTCCAGGGAAGTCCACACCCACCTTTTTTTTAGGTCTCTGCTCACTTCTTCAGAGAGGCCCCCATGAGCAGCCCATAGGCAATATATAAAATACCACCTCTCCATCATTCTTTATCTTTGATCTGTTTTTTCTTCATAGCAGGTGTCATGCTTGGCATCGTGTGTGTCCTGATGTATACGAATACACAGACATATAATTTGTTTATTGCTTGCCTCTCATTAGGATAAACAGTGACTTTTGTTCACAACTGTTTGTCTAATGCCAAGAATGGTACCTGGCAATAAATAAATATTTACTTATTTGCCTTTTTTTTTTTAATAAACATGTATTGATCCTCAATAAACATTTGCTGGATGAGTGATTGAATCTCTGGCAAGCATTTCAGCTTGATCACCTCACCAAAGACAGCAGAATACCAGGCCTCTCAAAGCATCCTCTTCCGTGGTAAAGTTCATTTCCTCAACACTTTCTGAGCACCTGTGTGACACAGAGACATCAACAAGTGGTAAGGAGTCAAAGGCAGTTAACATTTGATACCTGCAAATGGGAAAAGACTTTGAGTGATTTGGAAGCTGATTGAATTTTGTCGCAATGAAATTATGGATACTGTATTTAAGCATTAATAGAGTTCCCCTAACAATAGAGTTAAATCACTTTCACCTTAGTCCAAATGATCACATCTTATGTTAAAAGAAATTGTTCACTTAACTGAAATACCTTCTTTGAATTTAAAGTTAGAGTCTGATCATTTCTCCATCCCTCAAGTCAGAGAGAACAAACTACAATAAGCTGTAGAAGAAGTAAGTGTCGAAAAAGATAGTATCTCAGCTCTCAGATGGCCACTGACCCTGTCTGGAGCTGAGTGGGACCCTCTGAATTCAACCCATGCTGGAATATAGAGCACATGTGACTAGGGCTTGACGGTCCCAGATGTTTCTCCTCTTCACTGGCTCTGCCAGGTGTGGTGACCTTTGTCCCTTAGACAATGAGCTTCTTCAAGGCCAGAGCCAGTATCTGTTCATCAGTGTATGCTCAGCACCTAACACAATGCCTGGCATGCAGTAAGCGCTCAGTAAACGGCTGTTGAAATCCAAACTTTCCTCTCCATTCCCACAATCATTGTCCTAGTTCCAAGCTTTATCATCTCACACCTGGATTATTGCAAGAACCTGCTCAGTGGCCTTTGTCCAGTCTTCCTTTCCCATGCGTTGGCCACACTGCCAGCTCAATTAACTTTTTAAACACTAAAGAGTCAGGAACAACCCATTACGTGGAGAGGCATGAAAGCTTCAACTTCCCTCCTAGTTTCAGTGCCCTTTACTCTGTCCCTTCTATTGCCCCCAACCAGACGATGGGCATTGATTGCCCTTGTTGCACTGAACTACCACAAGTTCCTGAATACTCTACGCTCTACGCTCTCAAATGTTTGTCTTTGGGTGGAATAACCTTATTTAGAGGTCTCCTGCTCACGTGTCAAAACTCAGCCCACATTACCTTTCCTCTGTGAAAACTTCCAAAACTATCTGAGTCAAAAGGTAACCTCACCCACTCCTTTGCTTTGTGTTCTCTTAGCCCTTTCTCTAAATCTCCACTTGGCTATTTAAACTCTCACTCCACAAACGTGCATGTGCAAGAAACGCTGTCCTTATTTCTGTCACTAAGTCTAACTTCAAGCTGCCTCCCCAGGGGCTGGTGGGAAATAATCCCTGTCATTGTGGGCTGTCCCGCTCCCACCCTCCTTAGGATTTCACAAGGAAAGGACCTCTTCCTACTCAGACCGTCTGAAATAACTGTCCGCGTCCGAGTTTGCCGCTTTCTGAGTGGGCATCTTTGCCGAGGCTGGAAGATCCAGGCCTTGGGGGCGTGGAGCCCCCATGCTGCCCTGGGCCTTTGAAAGGACCTCTTCCTACTCAGACCGTCTGAAATAACTGTCCGCGTCCGAGTTTGCCGCTTTCTGAGTGGGCATCTTTGCCGAGGCTGGAAGATCCAGGCCTTGGGGGCGTGGAGCCCCCATGCTGCCCTGGGCCTTTGAAAGGACCTCTTCCTACTCAGACCGTCTGAAATAACTGTCCGCGTCCGAGTTTGCCGCTTTCTGAGTGGGCATCTTTGCCGAGGCTGGAAGATCCAGGCCTTGGGGGCATGGAGCCCCCATGCTGCCCTGGGCCTTTGCCACAGCAGAGGACCTGCGGCCCTCTGAGCCCGCTGCCTTATTGCCTCTGCCTCTACTGCTTCCTCCTAACGCAGTCTCCAGCTTTGGAGAGGGTTGCAGGGACCAGGCCGTTACACTGAGTGAGTGATGTTGGCTGAGAGTAAGACCACAGAGAGTGGCGGGGACCACAGTGAACTGGAGGCTGTACCCTCTTAAAAGGGGCAGACGTTACACAGCTCCAACTATTTGTAGCCCGGTGAAAAGGTAGCCCAGGCCTGCCAGGTCATCGAGGATTTTTCCAGGAGAAGCTGAAGTCTAGGTTTTAACGTGAAAGCTACTCTCAAAATGGCATCTATTTTTAAAAACCTCAGAACTATTCCTTATAAGCGAAGCATATCTGTCAAAGCATTAGCCTGGAGAAGGCCACTTTAAGACCTCTGCTTTAAAGGAAGGGGAAAAAAAGGCCTGATGATGAGAGGATTCCTTCAAACATTTAACTCCGAACTTCCTTGATGTAAGTAGCCCTGAAGCCATTCTTGAAAATGGGTGGAGACACGGATAATGCAATGAGAACAGACACCGAGAATGTCTCAGTCAATAACCCTGTCACGCTGGGACTCTTCACGTTGTGTTGTAATTAATTAGGTGTGTCCCCCACACCTGGGCACCCAGACATGCTGCCGCTCAGATTGGCAGCACCTCCAGCCTCACTCAGCCCTTGCTGCTGTGACTGTCTACTTGTTCTTAGCTCCTTCTCAGGTTCCTTTTACAACCCTCCCAGACCTCTCTCCCACTTACCTCAAGACCTCTGCTTATCTCCCCAGTCTCTGGAAGACCCTGCTGCATCAGGAGAACTCAAACCACAGGGCATCATCTTCCTATCATCAACGTCCTACCTACCTCCTCCCACACCTTCGCGTCCTTTCCTGCTGCTGCAGAGGGAAAAGCAGCCCTTCTCTTCAGAGCCACCCCTTCCATTTGGGCCACTGTTAACTGTTAAAACTCCACTGTCCTCTCCACACAGTGAGTCTGGATCTCTGTTAAGGGAGTTCTGTTATTCCTTCATCGTTGTATTCCTGGAGTCTAGTACACTGCCAGGCACAGGCAAGATGCCCAATAAACATTTATCAAATAAACACTTTTTGTTTCTGGGGCTGTACCACAGTTCCTAAAAGATTGTCTAGAGACGTATGACAACTGTTGACACCTGATGCTTGGTGGGTTATTGATATAGCGAGAGTAGTTTCCCCTGACTCTGAGTGTGGGCTAAGTTTGGAGGAGATAATCCGGGAGGGAATGCAGCTGGCAGGCTGGGGAGTTCCTCCTGGGTCAGGTCAGTGCCATCCAGCTGTGAGTCTGCTGTATTAATACCTCCTATTTGTCTACTCTGATTACCGCTGCTGAGGCTGGCCTCTGGCACTTGCTGGGGGGAGCAATGGGGAAGCCGCCACGTCCAAGGTGTCACATTGCTCTCTGTCCCCTCAGGTTCCACCTGAGGACACCACTACTGCATTAGCAGATTCTTCCCTGGGGAAAGACAATAGGCACCAAGCTTCCTTACCCCTTGTATGTTTTGAGACATTTTTGTATTCTCTTTTCCTCTAACATTTAAGCCTTTAAAAAAATATTTTTGATGGTATATTAAAGTATATTAAAGTCTGCATGAATTAACTAACTGTATTTATCTTCACTCCTATTCTCATATTTTATTTTATACCTTCCTTATTACCCTCATCACCTTCAACCTTTTCTTATTTTGAATTTCATCTGTTTAAAATTATTTCATAAACGACTGTTCTTATTTTAATTTTAACAAGTTATTTTAACCTTCTGGTAGCCTTTCAAATTTTATTTTCTTGTTCTCACCTTTAGTCAGCTTATTTTATAGTCCACATTGTACTTCTTTTTTTGGGAGCTTTTATAATTCTCCTGGTTGAAAATTTTGCCTTAGTATTCCTTTAAGATTTTCTTACGTCTCAGTTTTCAGCTTTTAATTGCTTTTGTCTTCCAGAATCTTTTAGCATCACATTTTCATCTTTATTCTCTCTTCAATTCCTTTTTTATTATTATTTTATTTTATTTTTTTGGGGGGTTCAATTCCTTTTTGACACTATAACTTTCCCACATTTTCTTTTATTTATTACCTGTCAATCAGTCTAGTTCAAATAATTAAGAAAACGTCTCTGCCCCTGCCCCACTTTCTGCCAACCATCACTGTAAATACATTTTTTTTTTTGCATTCATGTTGCCTTTTTGACATGGCATTCTGTGCAATCTTTATTTTCATATTGTGTATTTTTAAATCTGTGGTTTCTAATTGTTTTAATTAATTTCTTTTGGTTGCAAGGAACAAACTCATTCCAATTACCTGAAGTGATGGGCGTTTTATGAGAATGAATGGGCAAAAGAGGAAATAGGTGTCTCAGCCACTACGTAGGCCAGGCATCATGCCTTTGGAGTGTCCTCAGAAAGAGCTGAAACTGTTGTGGATTTGGTCACTAGGTAAAAAAAAAATTCAGAAGCAAATGTAATATCAGAGTGGGAATCTTCATTCTATTCTTTGTTGATACATGTAAGCTAACTAAATTTGAATTTCAAAGAAGAGAATCATATGGGCATCCAGGAAGAAGAATCAAGCTACCCAAAAGGGAAAAAAAAGGCAAAAGTTCAGGCAGATCCAGATTCCTCCATTGCAATATTCACTACAGAAGACAGAAGAGTACCATCGCTACCCAGAAGTGTGGTACACGAACCAGCAGTATTGGCATTATTGGGGAGCTTATTAGAAATGCAGAATTTCAGTTGCCATTCCATAGCTGTTGAATCAGAATCTGCATTTGACTAGATTTGCGGGTGATTCCTAGGCTGCTTCTTTGAACTTTGCTTGCAATTTTCTTTGGTCTTCCCCCCCACCCCCACCCCGCAAGCAAGCCTGTTTATGTTATTTCTTTGAGACTGGACATATTTGTCTGCACATTAGAACCACTTGAGGAATTTTTTTAAAAAACTCTGTTGCATGGATCATACCCTCAGAGAACTTGATTGAATTGGTCTGGGAGGATGGCCAGAAGTCAGTAGCTTTTCAGAAGCTCCCAAGGTCGTTACAATATGCAGCTAAGGCTGAAAGTCATTGAATCAAGGAAAATCAAATCCATGAACCCTTCTTGAAAAAATTACTGAAAGATGGACACCAGACAACAATGAAATGAATCAAAATAAAGAGTTCAGAAATGAAGAAGCTGTGGCGAGGTAATCACTGAATTAAATAAAAAATAAACTACAGCTAAATAACTTGGAATTTTGGTTAAATAATCTACCAATTGAGCTCTAGAAGACGAACATGCTATTGTGTACCCGCTAAATTTCTACTTATGTGTGGTGTACCTCTCTTACCCAATCCATTATTTTCTGGGTTTTCTATTATGTGTTCTCAGGGGTTCACACAAGTGATGGCTGCTCCACGTCCACTTTTCTGCCACCTCACCCCTGGCAGGCTCTTCTTCAGCTGGGAGACTTGAAATGAAAAGGATGACTTACTTTGCCAGTCTGCTCTGGGTTTCTAAAAGAGAGCCAGAAGTAAGAACTAGAAGACCAGGGAAAGCCTTGTGATACTGGAGCAGAGTTAGAGGGATCACTATGAACTCATGATGATATTTATATAAACTGCACAGCTCCTGCCTCTCTGAGGCCCTGCCTTGCAGATTCCAGTGCTTCAGCTGCCCTAACCCCCCGATCTCCTCCTCCTAAGCTCAGAGGGAAGGCCGCTCTCTGCCTGGATTCCAGATTGCTACACTGCAGTCAGGAAATTTTCCCTGGGCAGACAGCCAGGAGTCATGAGGCTCACCTCTTAGGTTTCCCTGCCTTCAGGGATTGATTGCAGTCTTGCGCTGCGTGCTCTCCCTGTGTTGCTGCTTCTCCAGTGTCTGAAAATACTTGCCTTAGACATTTTGTCTCATTTTATAGTTAAAGCAAGAGGGTTAGTACCAGATAATTCATCATAGACAAAGCCAGAAATGCTGAACTGTATATTTGATAATAGTCTTATATTAACGTAAAACTTCCTGAAATTGATCGTTATAGTGTGATTATGAAAGAACTCCTTGTTCTTATGATATACACGTGGAGATACTTGGGATAAAGCTGTCTACAACTTACTCTGAAATGGCTTCGTGAAAACAATAACAGTACAAATAGTATTAATACATAGATTTGTAGAGAGAGCAAGAGAGAGATTGATAAAGTACACATGGAAAATGCTATCGGGGAGAATCTAGATGCATCGTTTGTGGGAATTCATCATAACTATTTTTGTAAACTTTTCTAGAAGTTTGGAATGTTTTCAAAATAAATAGTAAACAAAACATCCCCTTGAGTGCGGACTGGGCTTAGATTTCACATCCAGAGTTAGTATGGAAAGACAGGATAGTAACTTTACAGTAAAGAATCCTGGCAAGCACTACCTTCGCTAGGTGATCAAGGTTGGCATCACCAGTTGTAAGTCATGTGGACGTCATGTACCCACTGATACTATGTGATGAGTAGATTTTAATCCCAATTAAGAACTAATGGGAAACCTTAAATACACTTTTCCTTAAATGCCTTTTCAAATTAGGTCAATATTAGCCATTTCATTTATGTCTACCTAATTTAAGTAGCATCTATCTCTAGAGAAATGTGGATGATATGTGTGTGTTTATCAACTTTATCCTAATTTTAGTGCTGAGAAGTTCATGACGTTGAGAAATCAGGTGCTCAGGCCACTGCCCCCCAATACCCAGCCCCATTCATCAGAGTGGTAGCACCCTTACTATGCAGCCCCTTGACCTGCTGATGAAGCTTTCCTCTCGTACAGTTGACCTGTTTCAGGGAACTGGTTATCAGCTCGATGAGTTGGCTTGCCACGATTCCGACCACTTTGAAGGTCAGTGTGGGTCTATTCCTTTCTCACCAGTAAACTCTCTGACACCTACCTATGGAAATTAGGATTCCTTTCCTGGGAAGCTGGCTGTGGTAAGGACCCTGATGTGCTGGTTTTCCTCACAGGGTTTAGCATCAGCCTCCAAGGCAGCTGGAATTTTAATACTCAAGCCCCCTCCCAACATTTGTGGCTTTAGTCATGTTTTCTTTCTGGTTGTTGGGGAATACATATTTTGGCAGAGATAGAGGTGAGTTGCCCATCTCTGCATCTGTCAAGCTCCAAAGCACTGTTATTGCGCGCCCAACGTCATGTTTCAGGAAACTTCTTCCTTCAGTTTGGATCTAGGTGTCTTGTCTTAACATTGATAGTTTCTGCCCAAAGCACATGCAGTTGGTTTGGAGTACATGTCACCCCTTTCCCAGTGGGAGAAGGTGTGCTCTCCGGCTCACATAGAGAACAAAGTAACTGAGCCAGAACAGGACAAAAACAGCGTCTCCTAAATCCTCTTTTTGAATTTTCCTCAAATGTCTTCACTTAGAATACTTCTGATGTACTTACTTTTCTTGTTGCTTCTCACGAAATTATATTCATTATATCGACTGGGTGGGCTACTGGGCTTTGCTTAATTATTAATATGGATATCCCCAGGATCTAGCACCATGCCTAGCATTCAGTAAATATTTTTAAAATTAGTTACTTCATCCATTCACTATATCCACTCGTAAAATAAATGGCCCTTCTAAACTTTTAATGTCTCTAATATTGGAAATAGATAAGATTTGGTGGTATAGATAATTTATTATGTAGGGGAGAACACCACTGAATTACCTTTTACTTCATGGGTTGAAAATATTTTTGAGGTAGTTTTATCTTGTGAGAATAGTATACTCTGCATTTATTATAAATTGATCATTGATAAATTAACTAGATAACATTAAATATATTTTACAACTGAGCCGAAAGGGATAAAGTGGTGAAATATTGTATCATGTTTTATATCTGAAAAAAAAAATAGTTTTCCAGATGAATATATTCAGTACCCTGTAGGGAGAAAAATGTAGAGAAATGGGTATGAGGTGACTGATGTCCATAACGCTCTTTCTCCTTTAGCAGCTAAGCTCCCTGTGGTTGCAGGCATCACCGTGCTGACAAAGCTTCCTTGTGGTGCCTGTCAGCATTAGAAGAGGCTCAAGACCAGCTCAGGAGAGTCAGCTGTAACAGAGATTGCTACTGGCTATTTCCTTTCTCATGCTAGACAATCCCCTATCAATTCAGCTACTCTCCCCTCACCAGTCCTTCTGAAATCCAGAGTAAGCAGTAGGTTATTAGATCACAGTAGAAGAATGAGTCTGAAAATGGCATTTCCCCCGCCAATGCAGAGATTTTTGTCCTCGGTGGGGTGGGGTGGAAGATTCTCATCTTGTGGCCTTATTCTGAGTCTTGGACAGGTAGTACTTGCTCACTAACCCTGGAAGGATTTCCATGTGGAGTGGAGTATTCCTGACGTGTTCCTTGAAGGATATTGCTTAAATCTAAAAGTGCTCTCTCTGTTACTCATCTTCAATAGACAAGATATTTCCAGATTATACAAATCCTACATATCATCTAGAGGAAAGTAGTATATCTAGAATGTAGAAATACAGTAATCAGGATACAGGTTATCATCAGGTAATTCTATCCCTGTGAAAGCGTTGTCTGGACAGGCAAAGCAAAGGCAAAAATAGGCTAAGGTCTTGGCCTCAGAACTCTTTCCCCTTAAGCTGGGTGCTCAGCATAGCTCACCCCATTCCATGTGCACTTTCCAATTGCAAATTCTGCTGAGATTCAAAAGGCTTGGCGTGCAAATCCTGGCTCCACTACCTACTTGCATGAACTTGAGACAATTGCTTACACATATTTTTGTCTGTTTCCTTATCTGTGTAAAGAGATGGTGATGAATGTTTGGAGCTTTGTGGATATTCAAATGCTAAACAAACATAAGTTGTAGCTGGTTCTGAGGAGGAAGTCTAACATAGAGATCATGAGCATGGAATCTGAAGTGAGACAGCCTGGTCTGAGTCTCACTTATCAGCTTTATGACCGTAGGTGTTACTTCTCTAAATCTATGTTTCCTTGCCTGTAAAAAAGGATGATTTTAATGAGCTAGAATAGCTGTAAGGATTAAATGACATAACCGAAAACCTCCTGTATTTGTATTTCTTTTTGGGCGCGTTCCATGGCCACGCAATGCTGTGCAAAGCCCAGAAGGAGGGAAGACGTATGTGGCCTCCACCTGGGCTGATGGGCCTGTGCACCCCAGCTGCATCGGGCCCTGTCTGGGGCCACAGAGCTGCAGAGGGTTCTGCAGCCCATTCCCATGCACGAACTCCACCCCAGCGGCCCCCTGTGAGGTGCAGCGGCCTTGCTCTTCCTGCTGCCCAGGCAATGTGACCAACCTTCAGCCACTGGATAGGTTGTAAAACTAGTTTTCTTGGTGTCTTGCCATCTAATCAGTTCTCACGTGAGTGTTTTTCTGGGTCAGAGGATCATGAGTTCTTGGGTTCACTGTGGTCAGAGTCAAGAGCCACCTAACAGGAAGTTGCTCCACTAACCAGATAACTTAGAATTTCTTCAGGAACTTCGGCCTGTTGCTGGGTAACAAACTCCAGTGACTAAAATCCACACAGGTCTTCCATGTTTCTAACCAGCAGAACTGAATATCACTTAGGAACATGCTAGGAGTCTCAGCCTGTCAGACACCCTTAATTACATTCAGACTGATTGGCATCTCTTATCTGGAGCCCTGAACTGCTAAGCAAGTCACGTGAGTCTAGTCAGGTCAAGATGGCCCTTCCTGAGTTAGGCAACTGTCCCCACGAACAGTCTTCATGTTTCTGGTGTGGAAAAGAGATGTGACAGTGACTGTTCGCTATGTGCCTCTTACTATATATATGCTGGGCACTGTGCTAAGCACATAACACGTACTAATTTATTAAATTTATGAGGTAGGTGCTACCATATAAGGGAACCCAGGCACTGAGAGTTTAAGCAACTTGCTCTAGTCATACAGCCACCCTTCCCTAGGCTTGTTTTGCCCTTTGCTTGTCCATACCTGATTTTAGCAACCAGTCAGAGGAAAGAAAAAAAACCCCCATAGTAACATATAGTTTGTCTCTAATAACTGCTGAAGACTACTTTTTTCTATCACTAAATTTACTATAAATAATTTGATTCAAAAGAGTCATATTAAAGAACTTTAAAAACTGGACTAATTTTACCGTCGTGTAATTCTGACTCTGAAAAAGTATACTTGTGTCAAAAATAATGTATCATTTTATTGAGTTTTTTTCTTAAAAATTCTTTTATCCCTCTAATGTGAAATCTTATTAAAGTTTTATCTTTATTTTTTCTTGCATGTCTTCTCTGATTTTGGCTTATTGGGACCTAATCTGCCTAAAATGGATAGGATACAAATTAAATGCTTCCAAAATATCCAGATGAAAATTTCACCCAATTGTTTTGTCACCTATAGTAATATCCTTTTAAATCCATATATATATATTTTGCTTTGTTTTTCCAGAAAGAGCTTTTCTTTAGGGTAGCAATGATTTTGTTGCTGTTTAGACACCATCTCTTTAACAGCAAAATGCCTTACACCCGGTAGGTACTGAGTAATACTTAATGAATGAAATTAATTAATTAATATGTACTTTTCACAGTTCTATCTTTATATCCATATCACTGAGAGTATTAAAAAAAATTATTAATCAGAACAAAAGCTTGTTCATGGGCTACCTACTAACCATTTCTTGTTACTGACTATTCCCTTCTGTGCAAACATCAAGGGTGTGGTGGGGAGGGAGGGTGGGATGGTGAGGTAGCTACACATGGAAGGGAGCCCTGAGAGCCTTGGATTTCAAACCTAGGAGACTCAAAGCCTCCTTTTTATAACAAATATTTTGTTATCCTCCTTTACTACCCCGAAACAAAATCCACACATAATATAGTCTATAATACACATAATTTAAAATATATATAATACCTTCACTTTAATGTAAAGCAGAAATAAAAGGAAATGTATATATGAAAATATATACATATAGCTGTACTATAAAACACATGAAGTAGTCAGATGCTTAAACTATAATATATTGGCATTTAAGAGATGTAGGGGATGTGAGGGTGATCTGGCTGGGACCTCTGTCACCCCACTGATCACCAGGGTTGATGTGGCTGATCTGGCTGGCTAGGCGGGTGTCCCCTTCCACCCTCACTGCTCCACGTGCGTCTCTCCCAAAGCTGCGTGCTGGGTCGAAGAGGACGACCTTCCCCCATAGAGGAGGACCGTTCTTCAGTCAAGGGTATATGAGTAGCTGCGCTCCCCTGCTAGAACCTCCAAACAAGTTCTCAAGAGATGTAGGAAAATCTTCAAGTTGATTCTTCTTGTACTTGACATTATGAATGAAGACTGGAAAGGTATATTTAAATGTTCACATAGAATCACCATGAATCAAGAGTTACTGACACAAACTGTTGCCAATGCATTCTATTGATGGCTCCATTCCACAAGCTGAGATGCTGCTGGTGACATGATCTTCAGAGATAGTTAACAACTTTTGGTAAAATTCCAAATAAAATAAAGCACAAGCTTCCCTTGACTTACCTGGGAGTTGTATTCCTGGAACACTCAAATTTATTAAAACCGTGCTATAAATAATTTGTGCTTATATATAAAATAGTTTCTAGGCTCAAGAAATTATACACAACTTTTTCACTGGTAAATATAAGGCAGGGCATTAAAAGCTGTGAGACACACGTGATGATACCTTTTCATTGCCTGCTGGTGCCCTGTACGTTGTGGGAGGTTTACCATCCCCGCATTCACACTACATGGTAGTAGTGCCTCCAATCACTGAGACCATCAGAAACAACATCCCTGCAAATTCCCAAATGTTCCTCTTGGGTAGAACTGCCTCCGTTGAGAAGCACCTCCCTGGAGGTTTGTAATAAGCTGGAATACTTTTTTTTTTTAAAACTAAGTCTTGCCAAAGTCTGGAATACCTAACAGTGGTTTCTTAGTATATTGCTTCATTGAACTTTCAATTCACTTTTAAATTAATTAATTTATTTATTGGTATTTTTTTTAATTGGCTGTGTTGGGTCTTTGTTGCTGCACACAGGCTTTCTCTACTTGCTGAGAGCGAGGCCTACTCTTCATTGTGGTGCATGGGCTTCTCGTGGTGGCTTCTCTTGTTGCGGAGCACTGGCTCTAGGCACGTGGGCTTCAGTAGTTGCAGCACATGGGCTCAATAGTTGTGATTCACAGGCTACAGAGCACAGGCTCAACAGTTGTGGCGCACAGGCTTCATTGCTCCGTGGCATGTGGTATCTTCTTGGGGCAGGGCTCAAACCTGTGTCCCCTGCATTGGCAGGCAGATTCTTAAACACTGTGCCACCTAGGAAGTCCCTCCATTCACTTTTTATACAATTTTTATTCGGGAAATCTTGTTGGAGCAATTGAATACCATACGGCAAGCTAAACTAGCACCCGCTCATCTGTAGGACAATGCAGTTCTCACTTTATGCTAACTGAATAACTTTCCATATCCAAGCAAATGTAGTCACCTTTGAAAATTATTTCCTTTAAAAATACGGACTTCTAGATTCTTGTTTCTGTTTAGGACCTTCTGATTCTTCAATAATTCAAGCCAAGTTGAGTGACTGCACGTGGACTTTGTAATGGTTTTACTAATCCCTTTTCTTGGCAGTTTCCCTCTGAAATCTGCACACCCTTCATGAGTTACAAAATTATCACTTGACAGCTGCTAAGTAGCCTCGGTGAAATGAGTTGTTCCTTTTGATCAAATCCATAGTAGATGAAAATGACCAATGGCTACCAGGCTTTACAGAGAAACTAAGTTTAAAAGGATCTTTCAGACTATGTTACTTTGTCACTTTAGTAATGGGTCATGAAGTGAGAGCAAATAAACTCCGTTTACTACTATTCCTTTTTTGGCAAAGAAACACTTTAAGTCCTTGGAGTAAGAGGCCCATCAGCTTTCACAAACAATGCAGCAAGGCAAATTAATATAAAGATAAACAGCAAACTTCTTCGGTAGTGAGTATCTTCGTTCTCTCTGGGTCTTTCCAAGTAAGGAATCACCCTAACCCTGCGGCGTTGGAGCCGCAGGTTGATGGACGGTAGCTGCTGCCCCCTAGTGTAGGATTCCTTGTTACTGCAGGTACTGGGTTGAAATAACCAGAAGCCCACTGCCAGAGGCATGGAAAATAAACAAAGGTGCTGTGTTTAAATGAAGCAGATAATTGAGAACTTTTTAAAGTATTTCATTCTATTAAAACGAGTAGTTATAACACTTTTTTTGTAATTGCTTGAAGAAAAAGTCGTTTAAATGTTTTCCTCTCATTGCTTCAAGGTTGACGTTCTCATCATCTTCTGCTTTTCCCACCTCAGGGCTGGCTACATAATTTGCAGAGCCCACTGCTAAATGAGAATGTGGCCTACTTTGTTTAAAAAACAGGACAAGAGTGCCATTAAAAGTACTAAAATATGTACTAACATACTTTCTCTTTTCTTCTTCAACCTCTCTCTTGACTTGTTATGGCAGTTTTTGTTATTTAATGTAAATGATGTAAATTAAAAAAATTTTTTAGGGTCTTCACTGACGGTGCAGTGGTTAAGAATCCGCCTGCCAATGCAGGGCACATGGGTTTGATTCCTGGTCCAGGGAGATCCCACATGCTGTGGAGCAACTAAGCCCGTGAGCCACAACTACTGAGCCCTCGTGCCACAACTACTGAAGCTTGAGCACCTAGAGCCCATGCTCTGCAACAAGAGAAACCACTTCAATGAGAAGCCCATGCACCAAAACAATGAGTAGCCCCTGCTTGCTTCAACTAGAGACAGCCCACGTGCAGCAATGAAGACCCAATGCAGCCCCCAAAAAATAAAATAAAAATTTTAAAATTAGTTGAATGAATTTTATCATTCATTTTTATATTGTGCAATGCAAATTTTAAGTGCAAATATAAAAACAATATAATTGTATTAAGTGCAAATATAATTCACACTGTGAAATTACTGAAACTACACGATTTATATTTTGTAGCTCAGACACACATGTATTTTGTTCTTCCCAGAACAATGGAAATGCTAAACAAAAGTACTTCAGCTGCTTTTTATTTCTTTTCCTGATTCATGCACATTTAACCAATATTCTCTACCTTTGGCTTACTGATGAGTAAGTAAGGACTGAAAGGAAAAGGGATTATGGGTTGCCCAAGCTTTCCCTTTTCTTCTGTGTCAAAATATGCAGCATAAGTGCTTGCCTACGTAACAGGAGGAAAGAATATGATAGAGTTTCTTGGTCATTTGCGGTTCTTAAAACACCATTGCCTTCTAGTTGCATTAGAAGCAAGTTATGTTTCCAAAGGAAAGAATGGCCTCTCGGGGCTCTCCGTGCCCCCATTTACTCAATCATAGCTGTAGCACACTTACCTTGTACTGGCTTTGAATGTCACTGAACTCCCTGGTGTTGTGGGCCCACTGGAATTCTGTGTTCATGGGACGTGGAGAGTGTTGTGTGCAGATGGGGAGGTAAGGAATGATGGACACACATGTTTTGTGTATCTCCTCTGTTCATGCACCCACTCCATTGTCCCCTTGGACTTCACTCACAAATCACAAGGTCAAGAATAAAACTGTCAACAATTTCATGGCCGTGACATCAGAACATTAAACCGAGCAAAGGGAGGGCCCCTCTGAATTCAGGACTCTGTACAGTTTGCAGGTCCATGAATCTGGTTTTGTGTAACTTTATTTAGTTTTGATTTCTTTTTTGTTACATTGCGTGTTTGCTGCACACGGGCTTTCTCTAGTTGCAGTGAGCAGGGGCTGCTCTCATTGTGGTGCGCAGGCTTCTCACTGTAGTGGCTTCTCTTGTTACAGAGCATGGGCTCTAGGGCTTCAGTAGTTGTGGCATGTGGGCCAGGAGTTATGGCTCATGGGCTCTAGAGCACAGGCTCAGTAGCTGTGGTGCATGGGCTTAGCTGGTCTGCAGCATGTGTGATCTTCCCTGCCTAGGGCTTGAACCCATGTCCCCTGCATTGGCAGGCAGATTTTTAACCACTGTGCCACCAGGGAAACCCTCATGTGTAACTTTAATCAGTCCTACAAATCTACAAGCAGAGTCTGTTTTGCTTGTTTGGACTTTCATCAGTTCCAAATGGGAATGTATAATTCAGGCTATTTGGGGGGATGTGGAGGGACTTTTCTCAGGGTACAATCACCAGTCAACAGTTACGTGCAGGCAGGGACAGGTGACGTGGGATTCTGTGGCTTTGTGCTTGGGCCCTGCCTGGGGCTGCCACAGTTTCACCCAGAGCCAGCATTTAGAGGTGGGGATAAAGATCATTATTGCAGGAATTGTGAGAAAATGTTTACTGCATCTAATGGGGCACGCTCAAAAGACTAGAAGGATATTCGCTCTAAAGAAACCAGAAAAGCGTTGTCTGGTTCCCCAGCATAAATATGTAACAAGAGGCAAACCTAAGTATTTTTTAAACTTCATAATATTTAAGAATAGAAACAAGTTCATTTTTTAAACTTCATAATATTTAAGAATAGACTAGCACTAGTGTTTCTTCAGCTTAAACTGTCAAAATGTGACTCAATATGCCTGATAGCAGGGCTGAATTTTAGTTGCAAACTTATGAAATTAATTTATCAAGGATTCAATCAAAATGCACTTGTTCTGTGAGGCTTAGAGCCTGTGCTGGGAGTGAGGGAGTCCAGAGGTAGAAGGCAGAATTGCTGCCTTCCAGAACCCATCTGGTTTGGAAATCAGAACAATAGCCACAGAATTACAAAGAAACAGTATAAGGGCCAGTTTTAATTTTTTTACTAGTCTAGTAATGAAATTTTATTTTACTCAATTTAGACAAAAATCTCTTAAAGGCAGAGCTTGGTTTCCTGCCCTCTCGAAGGGTATCTTGAATGTGGTTTGATTTTTTTTCTTGATGTCCAAAACTCATTGGTATTAGCCTGTTAGAATTTTAAAATTATTTTTTCTTCTCTTCTCTCCTCCTGTCTCCTCCTCCTCCAAGGAAATTCCTTTTTTCTGTGTTCTTCCCTGGGTGTAGGGTTATCAGCTGCTCCTTCTCTGAATGATCAGCGTATGTTTCCCCCAGACCTTCTATCTGTTTCTACCATTTCTTCGTTTGCTGCCTCTCATCTGGTAGAGTCTGGAATACCCGCCAGTGAAATTTGTATCTATGTAGAGCTCTCTATTCCTTTGTGTATATCCCTGTTTCCAGCTGGTATCATTTTCTTTCTGCCCAAAGGACTTCCTTTAACATTTCTTGTAGTGCAGGTATTTTGGCCATGGATTCTTTTAACTTTGTTTATTTCACCCTTTCTTTTCTGAAAGATGGTAATGATCTTCACAATCAGCCAGGTATGAGATTTGTTTTTGAATGAAGTGAGTTTTTATCCCACTGATCTTGTGACCCTGATCAATTTGTCCACCACTGTACGTATGTATTTGGTTTTCTTACAGTATAAGAGTCCATGGATTTGGCTTCATTTCTCCTAGACTTTATGAAGCGGTAAAACCACAGGCCTGTAAGAATTAGAATGAATCTTAGAATTATGCAGTCCAATCCCTGCCGCAAGTCCACACAAAACTTTCTGATTTTACAGGTAAAGAAGCGGTGGCAACCATGTAAGAATTCTCATCTGCCACCTGCACAAGACAGAAGCCATAGTTTATGTGTGAAGGTCGTGTTCCTCTGCCTTAGATTATGTGGCCACATCAGGGAATGTAGATCCAGTGTCACATCTCTGAAGTCAGTTTTGGGATAGAGCAGGAATAATGAGGAGTAGGTAGCAGCCCATTAACTTCTAAACATACAGGAACATTTCTTCTTAGCCTTAATTTACAGGGTCCAGGGTTAGCCTGTCTTTGTATTCATAGCATCTGGCAGAATGTCTGACTCAGAGTAGGTGCTCAATAAATGTTTCATTGTTGGATAATAAGAGATCATTATCTATTATCCCTGGCTCAGAGACTGATGCTGGATACTGAAGAATCTACAGAGTAAAGAAACAGCTAAGTAATACGTAATTTAGAAAGGGGACAGTGAAAGAAGAAAACATTTTTTTTTTTATTTAAAAAGATGACCACAATAACCGTGTCATTGTTTTCCTTGAAAGATCTATATGTGAAATCACTGCTCTCTGTTGAAGAGGATACAGCAAATGCAACAGAGCCATAATATGACCATTAAAAGGCACAGAAACAGGTAGGGGACAAAAGTAATTATGTGACTTTTTAAAAAGTGATAAATACTGACAGAGAAGGGTGACCCAGGAGTAAGCATAAGGTGACTATTTTCAGAGCTGGAAGAAATCTTAGGAATCATCTCAGTCAGCCCTTTAATTTTATGGAAGATAACACCAAAGCCCAGAGGAGTGAGGTGACTTTTCAAGGCATCACAGTAAATTGCAGAAAATGAGGCCTGGGGCCTAATTTATCTCTCACTACAACACTTTCTACTCTTTAAAAAAAAAAATTATTTATTTATTTTCATTTATTGGCTGCATTGGGTCTTCGTTGCTGCAAGCGGGCTTTCTGTAGTTGCAGAAAGTGGGGGCTACTCTTCATTGCGCTGCGCGGGCTTCTTATTATGGTGGCTTCTCTGGTTGTGGAGCACGGGCTCTAGGCGCGAGGGCTTCAGTAGTTGTGGCTCGTGGGCTCAGTAGCTGTGGCTGGAGGGTTCTAGAGCACAGGCTCAGTAGCTGTGGCACACAGGTTTAGTTGCTCTGCAGCATGTGAGATCTTCCCGGACCAGGGATCGAACCCGTGTCCCCTGCCTTGGCAGGCAGATTCTTAACCACTGCACCACCAGGGAAGCCCCTTTCTACTCTTTGGCTCAGCCTGCTCCAAATAGTGCCTCTTCAGTATGAAAGATCAAATAAAATATAGACTTGGGGTGAAGATCTAGAACAAAGGGAAAACAAGAAGGTAATTATTTTTATATGCCAAGGGATGTTAAAAATAAATTAAAATCAGAACATGAATATCCATGTCAGAACTTCCCCCAAATTTGAAAGTCTGCCAAGCACCAGAGTTTCTGTGTAGATAGAAATTATTTAGTGAAATTTAGTAGCATAGAAACAAATCCCCAACTTTAAACAGATGGGAATTTGTGGGGCAAATACAGGTAATATTCACAATGTCACAAGATCAAGCTTCCAGTTCTGTAAAGACTGCAGGAGCGTAACTTGAGGGAGCTTTGGATACAATAAAGCCAAAACAGAGTCCTCCTGCAGAGGGCACCGGCGACCAGGCAGGGAGAGCGCAGCGGTGGCACACAGCGTGCCCCTGGAAGGCGGCAGGCCCTCTTAAATCTGGCTCTGATCCATCACCACGCTCCAGGGGCGATGGGAACAGGAAGGACCCAGCGTCAGCCTTTAACTGCGTGCTCCACGCAGGCAAACTTCCCCACTCTTTCTACACACGATCTCGGTGCTGCAGGCCAGTTTGGAGAAAATTAGTCTGTTTCTTAATCCAATAAACACTTAACAGAGGTGGAGGAAAGTGTATGGAGAAAGCATTTTCTCTGAGTTGTGAAAAATAGAACAAACAAGTCAAAGAATTATTAAAAAGTACTTCAAGAGGTTTCCCTGGCGGCGCAGTGGTTAGGAATCCGCCTGCCAATGCAGGGGACATGGGTTCCATCCCTGGTCTGGGAAGATCCCACATGCCGTGAAGCAACTAAGCCCATGTGCCACAACTACTGAGCTTGTGCTCTAGAGCCTGTGAGCCACAACTATTGAAACCACGAGCCACAACTACTGAAGCCTGCATGTGTAGAGCCCGTGCTCCGCAACAAGAGAAGCCACAGCAATGAGAAGTCTGTACACTGCAATGAAGAGTAGCCCCTGCTCACTGCAACTGGAGAAAGCCCCAGCTCAGCAACGAAGACCCAACACAGCAAATAAATAAATAAATAAATAAAATTAATAAAAAAAAAAAGAAAAGTACTTCGAGCCATTCAAACTTTGAGAATTTGCTTCGATGATTTTATAAAGTGAAGAAAGGGGTTAAACTAATTTCCATTTAGGCAATATGTTTATTCTGTTTATCTTAGCGATGTTAAGCCTAACAGAGTTTTGAAGAAATATTTTATTTTATTGAAATATAGTTGATTTACAGTGTTATGTTAATTTCTGCTGTACAGCAAAGTGATTCAGTTATATAGATATATGCATTCTTTTTCATATTCTTTTCCATTATGGTTTATCATAGGATATTGAATATAGTTACCTGTGTCATACAGTAGGACCTTGTTGTTTTTCTCTTCTATATATAATAGTTTGTAGCTGCTAATCCCAAACTCCCAAGAGGGAGTTTTAATAAGAGGGAACTGTGGGCATGGAGGAGAGAGAGGGAGATAAGCAGACAGAGCAGATGGAGTGGACATGCTGAGGAATGCAGCTCTGGGCAAGAGAAAGTAACTCGAGGCAAAGGACACCTGGGCTTTGGAAACGGACCTCGAGCTTCACTTGGTGGATCAAGGACCAGCCTCAGGTTACATAACCCAGGTATCTGGGACAGAGACAGAATTGCTGCATTAGGAATGAGAGGTGATTCTGTCCATTGGAGAAATACTATACAAGGACCCCGTATTTACTTGAGGGTTTGTGTATTGGAGTCCGTGGATGAAGAACGTCTCCTGCCCTATCGGGAATGAAGGATGTTGCAGCCATCAAGCCCTCAGCCACTGCAGCCGCCCACGACTGTGCACCCTGAAGGGATTCAGGATGGAGAAAAGCAGGATACGGGCCCTCGGTAGCTAAGGTGCGTATCAAAGGGATGGTTTCAATGAGCCCAAGCTCTTGCACCTTCCCATACGTAGAGAAGTACTAAATTCATTAACTTGAGGTGTCTGGTTTTCTTTAACATAATCTTTTATGTTCTGACTACTTGGGTTTTTGTTGCAAAAACGATGTATCCTGGCTCTTCCCTTACCTCTTTGGAGCCATCCCTCAGAGTTATCAGAGAGGCTGCCGGTCGGGCTTTAGTCTTCTCGGGCTTTAGTCTTCAGGACGTCCACCGAACAAAACATAATTCTCAACTTTTAGGTTGTACATTCTTTTTCCCCAGTCGACAAGCCCATGATATAGATGAAGGTGGAGGAGAGGTGAGAGGTCATGTTTTGGATATTTCACTATGACCTTCCACATGAGGGTTAAGGCTATTGGGCCAAAGGTGTTAAGACCTTCTGCAAATAGGCAGACATCTTTCAGTAGGTGCGGAGATAATATTCATACAGTATGTACTGAAATTGGTGAACAGATGGAGAAAGGGCAAGTGACAAGGGACCAGTCCAGAGCTACATATTATCACCTCTTTGCCTGCTTCCCCCCACCGCCTCATCCAGCACCAGTGCTACAGCCCGGAGACTGAAGTCTAGACGGAGGTGAGGCACCTTCTGGCATGGAGGACGGGTAGGTGGTGGAGCCAGTGAGAAGAGATCCATGCTTCTGCCTCTCACCTGTCAGTGATGTGACGTGGCTGATGAGCCTCCATGTGCTTGTGTGCAAGATGAAATCCATGCATATTTTCATTCCATTCATATTTATTGACTACATACCAGGTGCTGGGTCCTGTGATAGGTACTGGAAATAGAGGGGTAACACAACAGACACGGTCCCTGCCCTTGTGGTGCTTACAGGACAGTCAGAAAGACATGAAGTGATCTATAGGAGACCGATAGTAAGTAATCAGACAGATCACTATCTAACTATGATAGCTTCTGTGATAGGAGGTAAAGGATGCTCTTAGCATATAATAGGTGAAACTAATTGATGGAGGGGAGAAGAAAGGGAAGATGTTAGGTAACGTTTTTTTAGCTAAAGCCTGTAGGGCAGGTGTGAGGATTGGAGACAGACGGGCCTCTTCACGCAGGGTCAGCCTTTAGGCACAACGGGCAGCCTGATGGCCAGGGACACCCTGCAGTGAGGATGTGGGAGCGGGAGAGTTTTAGCAGAGGAGGCTCTGTTCAGCCACGTGGAGTAGGGGGACTGGATCCTCATCCTACGTGTTAGGAGTTATTGCTATTCACCTGTGAGTAAACACTTCCAATAAGGTCTATCAGAGAAAAAGCAACTCTGGCGGCAATAGAGGGTAAACGAAATGAAACAGGGATAAATTTCTCTGCAATGCTAAAAGTTAAATAAATATCACATATGTTCTTTTTTCTTAATTACATACGCTATCAGTCAGTTTTTGGCATCTTCCCTCCCTTCCCCTTTCCCACCCGTCTGGATAGCACAAGAAGCCCTGGGCTATGTAATTCAGAGGAGGCGGTGAGGGGCTTGGTCCTCAGTCCTTACTGGGGGAGAACTGCTCAGAGAAGGGAGGTTGTACCTGCAGCTCTGCCCTCCCCACCTCCGCGTGGGTGCGTCCCAGCTGACCTGAGCCTCAGGAGCCCGTGCAGAGGGCCCAGCGGCCTGCAGCCCTCACGCCCTCTCCGTTCTTGCGGCGGAGCCACCTCCAGGTGCTGGCTATTCCTCCCTCCTCAACCTTGCTCCTCACGCTCAAGCCAGTCTATTCCTTGTGTTGGCCTGTTGCCTTTAAATCATAAAGGCTGTTTGCAGGGCAGTTTACTCCTGTCTCAAAATTCTCTTCACTTACCCTGAATCACCCACATACAAAAAGCAATTTGTCACCCTAAGGGGTAAGAAGAGCCCAGATATTTGCATACTTGATGATCTTTTCTCCTTTCTAGGCACGGAGGCCAGAAGAGCAGAGAAAGGTGATGCTGTTAATATTCTCTAGAAAATCTGGAGTTGCTAAAGACAAAAACAAAAGAAACCAAAAACGAAAAGGCATTGGTTAAATTTGTCCTCATACTGCCCTGTTACCCGAGTATAATTCCTTAAGACTGGTGTTCTATCATCTGCTCTTAGATGACAATCCTTCCCTCGATGTTTTCAGCTTCTGATTCCTCCTGGTCTTCCTTTCAAGTCTCTTCTGTGTGCCAGCCTCATAAATGCAGATGTGTCTCAGCTCCTGCCTTCGGTCCTCTCCTGGGTGCATGTGAACATCGTGGGTCTCTCACTCACACACAGATTCTAACTCAAGGTGGCTGGAGTGTGGCTGGAGGCTCCCCATTTCTAAACAGTCCCGAGGCGGCCCAGAGGCTGCTGCTCCTCCGACCACACTGGACAGTAAACGTGTACACTTTTCCCCAAGAAAACTTACCTCTTCTTCCTTTAAAAATATATTTGTAAAAAAAAAAAAAAAGTTAAAAAAAATTTTGTATTTTTGTTTGTTTTGTTTTTTATGGAGGGAGGTCTCTTACATTTTCAACTGTTGTCTCAGTGCAGATAGTTTCTGTATGTCCACCTGCAGCTTTGTTTCCTGCTCAAGCTTCAGACCTGCATATTCAAATGCTGTCTGGAGGGCTTCCCTGGTGGCGCAGTGGTTAAGAATCCACCTGCCAATGCAGGGGACACAGGTTCGAGCCCTACTCCAGGAAGATCCCACATGCCACAGAGCAACTAAGCCTGTGTACCACAACTAATGAGCCTCTGCTCTAGAGCCCACGAGCCACAACTCATGAGCCCACACTCCACAACTACTGAAGCCTGAGCGCCTAGAGCCTGTGCTCTGCAAGAAAAGAAGCCACCGCAATAAAAAGCCCATGCACCACAATGAAGAGTGGCCCCCCGCTCTCCACAACTACAGAAAGCCTGCTCGCAGCAACAAAGACCCAACACAGCCAATAAATAAAAATAAATAAATTCAAACAAAAAACCAAATACTTCCTGGATACATCAATGGGGATTCTACCAGCATCTCAACAGGACAAGGACAAAACCTGACTCACCACCCTCTCAATAGCTCCTTTCCCGGTGGCTCCCATCCCCATGAAAGCTATTACAGAGTAGCAGAATTACAGAACGAGGCCCACCAGCTCCCCAGTGCCCTAATTGGACCTGAAAAACATGCCAATGTTTGTTGATTTGGAAGAATCAAGGATATAACTTTGAGGCAAGAGCAAATGAAAAAAAGTGAAAATCTGGTTTGGAAGCATTCTCTCTTTATTCACTTGTGTCATGAAAGAAGAAACAGTCAAGGCAGCAAGAGATTTATGGTTAGACATGAACTGGTTCCTGGCAAACGCATTTTCAAGAATTTGCCTAAACTTCCATTTGGTAGCTTCACTTGAAGTTCCATTTACCACACTGCAGAGGGAAGCTCTCCAAGAGTGTTTGCTTAGGGAGGACTACGTAAAGGATTGAGCCACTGTTTTCTTTAAATCCTATATGTTTATTTGGTGTCAGAGCTCTTGGCAAGAGAGATATAGTCGAATAGTGATAGCGATTCCAGTGGTTTACTTTAGACTCATACTGGAGAGTTTGTACACTGTGGTGTTCGGTAAGAAGAAAGGGTTTTTATTCGGTTGCTATTATATATATTATAATCTAAACATACACACATGCATACTCTGGTGGTTAATCTTATGCGTCAACTTGACTGGGCCTTAAGCCAGATGCCAGGCCTTGAAATCTTTGCTGTGCCATCATTTGGACAATCTCTCCATTATCTGTCCCTGCACTACAGAGTCTGGGGATTTTCCATTTATGTCCACCTGGGGTTTCTTCATGGGCTGTGTTAGACATACGTTCAGGGCAAAATGGTGACACAAGGTGAAGAACTGTCAATGCTATTAATTAGAGTTTGGTGGGGGTGGAAGTTCAGGCCAGTTTTCACAGAAGATATTTAAGCAGGTGTATTACAACTGCCTTCCACAAGCTTCCCCTAAGACCAATGTCTACCCACTGCAGCCCGGTCACTGCAATATTGCCACAGTAAGCTCTCTAAGAAGCAAACTAATCTTAAGGCTCCTTCACAACACGACCTCATCTCCTATCACTCCCTCCTTATCTTACCCCAACTCAGCGTAATCTCTACTTTCCCACGACCTCCGAAGTGTCGGTATTAGGAGTCTCTGAAACCTTTCCTATGAGTCCACGGACTCAAGTCACAGATCCTTCCATAAACATAGGCTGTAACACTGATCAGTCTACGGTAGAGTACCTGACAACGGCTTGTTTTTGTGTGAGATCTTGAATTGAAAAGTATATATCTTTAGGTTATAAAGCTGCATTAAATTTGGAGAGGATGTCTAACAAAATAAAGCTTCTTTAGATCAAAGGTATTCCTTTAACCACTATTTTGGAAAAGAGAGTAGGTCAGGTTTGAGTTTATTCATAGAAGTCTATGAATTTAATTTTAATTTGGGAAGGATTAAGGTTAGTTCAATTCAAATTTTAAATGTTTCAAAATATCTTCTCTCTGCACTTTATCAGATTTGAGGGAACTGACTGAATGAGTAACTGGGAGAAGGGCTTACCGGCTCACAGCCAGAAAAAGGCCTGTACATTCTGAGTCAGTTGCTTGGAAGCAGGAAGCTGGACTCCACAGGCTTCTCGGGCACCCGGGACCTTGCTTACAGGGGCCAAACTTGGGCAGTGTGGCCCAGGCACCTCCTCTTCATGTCTGCAGGCGTGTCTCCTTTTAGGAGAGGACTTCTGAGGCCACCTACATAAAACTGCAGTCTTTTCTCAACCTTAAGCACTTCCTATCGCTCTTTGCTTTTTTTTCTCCTTTGATCTTATCACAGTAAGAACTACTATATATTTTACTTCTTTGATCTTCTGTCTTTTCCTCTAGAATACAAGTTTCATGTGAGGTGGGATTTCTGTCTTTTTTTGTTCACTGCTGTATCTCCAGTGTCCACCCCAGAGTCGGCATTCAATAAACACAGCTGAGCGAAAGCCTCCTGACTCTTCCAGGGCCTCACCCACCTCCTCCGTGGAGCCCGTCCTGACTTCCCGGCCCACCTCTGATGTGCCCCGCAGCACTCTGCCCTCCACAGAAGCAGCCTCGTTATTGATCTGACGTGAAAGCTCATGTCTTCCTTCTGGGATTTACTACTTTCAGAGTGTTTAGAGATGATAAGTATTTTGATAAAGATCTGCACATGCGGGCTTCCTAGGTGGCGCAGTGGTTGAGAATCTGCCTGCCAATGCAGGGGACATGGGTTCAATCCCTGTGCCAGGAAGATCCCACATGCCGCGGAGCAACGAAGCCTGTGTGCCACACCTATTGAGCCCCCGCTTTAGAGCCTGTGAGCCACAACTGTTGAGCCCATGGGCTGCGACTACTGAAGCCCACGCGCCTAGAGCCCGTGCTCCGCAACAAGAGAAGCCACAGCAATGAGGAGCCCGCGCACCACAACGAAGATGAGCCCCCACTCACCACAACTAAAAAGAAAGCCTACATACAGCAAAAAAAAAAAAAAAAAGACCCAACACAGCCAATAAAATAAATTTATAAAAAAAAAAAAATCTGCACATGCTTCCCCAAACTCAATTCCAGCCATACAAATTAGGAACGATTTTATTAACAGCAGAAAATGTAAAAAAGACAGGATTTTAGCAAACGATTATCTCAATGACTCAGTGAGATGAGGGTCACAAAAAACTAACCAACGACTTACCCTCCCACTCACCCAGTTTAGTTTTAGCCTGCATAACAATGAATCAAGTTCCTTCACGTTGACCTGGTCAGATCACAGATGCAGTGTTTTTGTGATCAGTGCTGGCTGTCACATTCGAGTGCGGAGACTGGAAATTATACCATCTGAAAGAACTGGGAATATTTGGCCCAGGAAGGAGAACACTAGAGGGCATAAGAGATGCCTTCACATTCCTGAAGTGCTGTCACATTGGTGAAAAACTGTTTCTTCTGTGAGATCTTAATGAAAGTTGGAAATCATAAGGAAATCTATTTTGGCTCAATCAAAGGGAGAACTTTATAGCCTTCTGAGGAGGCCTGGGTGGGTCTAGAACCCGGAGGGTCTGATGCAGGCTGCGTTTGGTGGGGGTGGTGTGGGGGCGGTCAGGCGGTGCTCAGTGACTGCCACGCAGCTGCCCTCTGGGCGGAGCGGGCGGCTCCTCGTGTATCCGGCACGCACCCCCACTCTCCCCAGCCTCCCTCCGCGTGCTCCTTGTGGCTGCCCGGCATGTCACCTCACTGTGCTCTTTGCTTAAAGTGTCTATGATTTGCTTTATTCTTTAAAAACAGCAGGTTACTAAGTATTCCAATTCATGTACTTGATGTTCATGCTTTTGCCAGCTGCAGGAAACGTGTAAATATCGGCTTGGCATAAACTGAGATGGGTTTGTACTGTCCATCCTCTCTTTGCTTCCTTTCATTCTGGACCACAGTCAGACCTTTCATCATGGACCCATACTCAGGGCAGATGAATGAAAGTGGTGGATATAGAACACAAAGTCAAGTATGATGCTGGGAAGACAGGATTCCAACACACCAGATTAAGAGACTGGGGTGTTTAAATTTGGTGCTGCAAAAAGGCTGGCCCCCAAACCATGGTTTCCTTGCAGGAAAGACTGCAGGGGCTGTCTACAAGGGGGAGGCTCATTTAAAGGCCTACCTCTCAAATACATATTCTCCATGTCTTGATTCTCTCCCTTCCCTCCCTCCTATCCAAATCTTTTGCCCCCAGCACGCAGGACAGAGTATCTGTGACCACCCATCACTGAGACCCACAGCACTGCTTCCACTGTTTCACTTCGCGCCGTGGAGAGCTGTCAATCACCTGGGGTTTCTCAGATTCTTTTCCCTCCTCCACCATTTATACATCATATCCTTTAGCTACTGTCTCCTTTGGATGTCTGCGATCTCTTTGGTTTTCCTCTTCTCCTGGTGCACAGTAGGTGCTCAATAAAAACCTGTTACGGAATAAACCCTAACAGCCTCCTTAGTTCAGGTTACCACTACCTCTGGTCCGGACTCCTGCAGACCCCGTAAGCAGTTCTTCCTGCCTCTAGTCCTGGCCCTTCTTCAGGCAGGTCTCCACGAGGCCACTCAGAAGGATCTTCCAGTACGTTAATCTGATCATTTCATTTCCATGCTTAAAACTCCTCCGTGGCTCTAAGGATAAAGTCCAAACTCTTACATGGCAACCAAGGCCCTGCATGATTGATGCCTACCTTCTCTCTTAGCCCTCCCAGCCTCTTCATCTTTCTATCTTCCTGTCTGTGTAGGCAGCCTTCTCCAGTTTACATCCCCTTCTCCAGGGCTTGCCGACACCCTGGACCGGGGTGAAGCCCTCCTTTAATGGTGGTCACTAGACTGTAAACCTCCCTGAGGTGCAAAACAAATCATATTACCTTCAGTTCGGTGTCTGGCCAACAACAGAGGCCTGAATGCCTGCAGAAACCATGAACGTGCCCTGCATGTCCATGCCCACGTTATAGATCTATGTCGGTCTCTCCTCAGGAGGCCGCACAAGTATGTGCAGTGGGCAGCAGGTGAGGAAGACAGGATGGAAATTAAAATTCTAAAAGCCCCCCAAACTAGGACATATGATAATTTACATTTTGAATTACTGTTTCTCATTTTCTCTCTGCTTTTATAAGCTACTATTACACATACGTATAATTTCAGGAACAAGATCTAACTTCTACTTATAAAAAATACAAAGATAATTTATATGCTTCCACATGACTTTCATATTAAAAAGTGGTTAACATGTAGAAGCTGGGCACTGTAAAGCTTATTACACAGCTTTATCGTGGAATACAGGAAAGTATCTTGGTATCCGAATGGACAAAATTCAAGGGCCCTGTGAGCTACTTCTCAGTTACTTGACTTGGGAGAAGTTCCTGTGTGGCAGAATGCACCTCCTACCGTGCCCGGTAGGCGGGAAGTAGTGAATTGTTCCTTCTCTTCCTCTCACTTGTGGTTTTAAAGAGATCTGGGAATAAACAGCGTCAATAAGAATTTTTTCTTTTTCTTTTGAAATAAAAGGGAGGCATGTTAGTTTCTTAATTCAGTTTCACTTCGATGAAGCAGCTGCCTTGGCCGCAGCAGATACTTCTCTGCTTATAATTAACATTACTTTTAGAAAAATGTAACTCTATGTCACTGATATGCAGACCTTTTTTTCCTCTTGGGCATCTTTTAAAGGAAATAAAAATTACATTTTAAAATATTAAATACGTAACAAACAAACCAGCAATTGTAATGCCCCAGTGAATCCTGAAAATTTATTATTTGGGAGAATATCAGATATTGATCCTTTGTTTTACAGCCCATGATAATAAGCAGAAAATATACATTTTGAAATGAAAGTCAAAAGGAAAGAATAATTACATATAATACAGATTACAGACATTTTACGTGTACATATGCAGAGCAGTACTAAAAGCATATTTATGCGTCCACAGTTAGTGAACATGGCAATTCTCTGTTTAAAGCTGCAGCAACTCAAATCCTCTTCGGGTCAATAAAGAAACACAGATTGAGAAATACATTTAGGGCTATCACCACATCTGGCTGTAAACCTATTTTTTAATCTTTCCCCTCCCCCCATATATATATGTATATACTTTATTGCCTTTATATTTCTGCTGGTTTAATATAATTAGTATACTAAATAGTTATCTGCATTTATTTGGTTTCTAAAAATATATAAAATGCACTGGAATAGAGCTCCTGCAGCTTTCAAGCAGTCACTGTCCTGGCATCAAAAGCTTATTCTGGAAATGTAAAGCAGCAATACTGAATAAATAGTGATTGTTTTGTCTTCTCCACACAGCTGATGGCCTTCAACCAAAACTGAAAAATACTGCAACAAATAGTAAAAACATGCAACTTTAAAAAACTGACATAATATAAAAGTAATACTTATGAGCTAAATTTTAATACAGTATGAATTAATAAAGACAACTTTAGGTAAAAGAGGGATGTGAACACAGCATTGTTATTTACATATAAATTAAGGCCCAATTTTTCAAAGGCAATACACACAGGGAACTGTCCATCTGCCCATGCCTTTTACACACCTGAAATCAAGAATTTTTGCCTTTTCCATGTTATTTCCTCAATCCATTATTATAGATCTAACTTGGAAAGATATTCACAGAAATGGTTTTAAATGAAGTTTCTTTTCTCTGAAGGCCACTCTGCTCTTATTCACAAAGAAAATTTTCTTTTAACTCAGGTACAAAATGTATTTATCTTCTGGAAGCAAGTGCTTATTTGTTCTTCTCAAATATTGCTAAAATTCACATTTCACACTTTAAGTTCGACATTATTACTGTATTAGTCTTGTTTTAGCTCTAGTTTATGATTAATCTGAACTGCAGAAATTGATGACTAGCTCACTGATGGCTGAGGGAATTACATGGGTAACTCCTATTAACATCAATTGCAACAGGGAGAAAAAAAAAAGGTTAACAAACCAAAGTATCTCATAAGAACAACAAAAGGATTGAGGAAACCCACTACGGATCATTCACTGAGGATGACAGACACTCAAAAGGGTCAAATATACCAGTACTATTTCAAATTATTCCTTGGTAAGAAAAAAAAAATCTTCTATTTAATACTTGTAGAAAATCACAATGAAACAACTTTCAGTGTAATAATAATTTTAAAAACATACAATCTACTTTAGTATTCAGAACCTGAATATTCCCCCAGATGCAAAATTTTCTATTTGATATTTTTGTATAGCATTGCCCACTCCCCCCTCTGAAATGTATCCAAAGATGTAGCACTTAATCTAACTCATTTGTATTCACTATAGATAAAAATGATCAGAAACAGACTAAGATATTTTTAAGATGTTCTAAGGAAATGAGTTTTCTTTCCTCTATTTTAAAAAAAAGACTTAGAAAATATTTCTTAGAGATGTGCTTCCAGATATATCGATAATATAATTGATTAAAAAGTACAGCTGCTCACTGTATTAATCAAATGCACATTTATATACTCTTCTCATCTAGGAAACAGTGTTTCTATCTGTACTCAGGTCTGTGAAGATTATTTGGCAGCTTGAAAATTCAGATGAAGTTGTCAGAATCCTGCCCATCTTTCTTTAAAGTTATTAGGTTGATGCTGATAAGAATTTACAACAATTAAGTTGGATACTGACTTTGTGTCCTTCCTGGCATGCCCAGGCATCTTTGCAATTAAAAATTGCGAAGTCTAATATATCTTCAGTTTAACATTTTGATTTAAAGAGAATGTGATCAATTTATAAAAATGTTTTTCTTTGTGAATAAGATCTCAATTTCTCGGAACAATAACAAAATGACCCAGTATAGAATGGAACCCTTTAAAAATAAGGCATATATCAGGCATACATAAACCATTATTGTCACAAAATCTACAAATTATTTTGATTTTTTTAATTCTAATTTTTAAATATATATAGATATGAAATAACTATTATAAACTGAGAGCAAATGTGTATAGATTGTGGTTATTAGGTAAGAATCATTTATTTCTCAAGTTTTTTTTTTTTTTTTTTTGCAAAACAGTATAATGGCAAGGTCAACTCGATAACTCCAAGAACCCAAAGAAAATATCTTTAGTTGAGGCCTGCCATTTAGCTGGACTAGAAAAGGCAACTAAGCATTATTACTTTCAGTTCTCTAGAAGCTTCTATATACTGTCAAAGCCATTCTTAAATTTTTTCACTGGAAACCTAAATATAGCAGCATTCTCAGCATTCATTAAACCAAAAATAAGTCTAATGTGTTTAAAACATCCAAAGTTGCCCTCATGCATAGGGTATCACTTACACCTTTTTATTGTTACCATGGCATTAATACACTAATCCACTTCTATTTTGTTGCATGTAAATAATGCAGATAATATGTTTTCCTCAGACTTTAAAGTCTTAATTATATTGTACCAAATTTTGATAGAGGGAATGTAAAAATGGCTAGGAAGTATCTGACCACATTCATCTAGATACTCGTGTGCATCTTAGTGAAGTCAGTATTCACGGGAGGGGTGTTGACTCACTTTTTGGTTTTATAAATAAGAAAATATATGTACAAATGGAGATTAATGTCCCGTAAAAGTCAAGCTGAAAATGAATGAAAACTAACACTGACTTTCCTTGGTAAAAAGTACCTAACTCCAACCTGCTTTCTATTTCAGTGACTGGAGACACTGCAATAGTTCGTAACGTGCATAGCAAGTCAGGTGCAAGCAGTAGCTTATCCAGGGGTACTTGCACCAACAGACCGTACACACAGAGTGGGCTGCTGTGAAAGTATACCACTTACAGCCACCTTTCTAAAGCGATCCTCAGGCATCTCTAATTTACGTATTACGGTAACTCTGAGGACCCACGAGGCGGAAACAGAACACATAATGTACCAGGAAACCCCATGCCCGTCTGGATAGATATTCCACAGTTACATGTTTGTTCAACAGTGTCTGAAGCTCTGCAAACCTTTTAAACATATAATTTACTTCATGAAAATATTTCTGTTCTTGGATGTGGTCATTCATACGCTGGAAATACCGTAAAGGTTCAACACCAGATTAAAAAGAAAACCTGAATTATCTCACCTAAGTAAGCAATGGCTAGGGTGGGTTCACAATGTAAATGCAAGTCAGCTCTTCTGGAGCTTGTGTCCATGGTGGGGCACCCTATGACACTCGTGTGGTGATAAATTAGCGATGCGTGGAGTCTGGCAACGTGCACACGGAGTCATAATCACACAACGTGTAATGGAATTCAGTCACAGGATAAGTATTAATAAAAAATATTAAAACATCAACATTCACTCATTAATTGATTACATGGAATAAATAAACTAAGCCAGTCACATATTTCTCTTCACTCTTAAGTCACGGTTTTATTTATGTATGCACACAGTATGATACTTTCCTAATGCTCTCAAAATGCTACAAATAAAAGTGAAGGCTTTGCATTACAGCTGCTGGACAAAAACGTCAACACTGTGGATGTGTGAAAACACAGTTTCTTTGTTCTTTAGCATCAGTGCACAGGGTATGGCTCCAAGTGGTATGCAATTTAGGACAGAAAAAAGATACGGTGGCTTGTGGAATACATCCTCTGTTCATCATTGGCACAGAATCAAAGAAGGAATTCTCACTGTCCTTGGTACCTTCACTGGGTCTCTCCCCTGAAGACAGATAATGTTATACATATATGCCTTCAGGATTAAAGCCAGATGAGATAGGGTTCTGTAGAATACGAAGATTACTGGGGAGCTGCCGAGAGGAAGCAGGCCGCTTCAGAGACCCAGACTGGAATGGTGCCTCTAAACAGGAAACAGAGAAAGTCACTTGATGTTCGCAGTAACCTGGAGTGCTTAGCAATATGAAAAATTAGAACTTTTCCTGCTCTCAAGAACCATGGGTCCTGGGTGAGAGGAGAGGCTACAACTGCTTGACCCTCTCAGGTGATAAAATAGTTTTCAATGATTTGAACAGTTCATGATCTTTTTTTAAAAGGTGAGCATTTTGCATCTCTTTCTGCGTTGTTCAGATTATATGCATATACAGATTTAGAAGTGTCTTTCAAATATCAGCACAAATTAATAACAGAGACTTTCAGGAGAGGAAGAAGAGGCATTAAGAACAGAGAGAAGCTAAAACTCAGTTAATAGACCATGACTCACACACATTTCAGGAAAAGTTTGTAAGGAAGCAGTTTAAAACTAATGATAGGATATCTGCTCATCTAAGTAAAAAAATAACCTAAATATTATCGATTTTCCCCAGAAGCAGGAAGTACATCAAAAATTTTTGTGAGTGGCCCAAGAATTAGCTTGGAATGGTAGGACAACATTTTTACACAATGTAAGCAGTTGATTCAAAATTAACAGTGACAATAAAGTTTTTTAAAAGCAATTTCTCAAATCTTACCCCTTCCTATGTCTGCATGCGAGGCCTCCACTTCAATGGGCTCCGCTGGCAAAACAGTGACTTTCGTCCCCGTCTGCTGGATAAACTGCTGGAGATTGACTTGTCGCAGCTCTTTAGTCAACTGCTCCAATTCTTGTTCTTTGTCCTAGATGGAAGTTAAATTTTTTTCTAAAATCTGAGGGTTCACTATTGGCCGGCTACAGACATCCTGGTGACAGTCCACCTGTCACAGGGGCTGAACACGGGACACTCATTTTCACAAGAATGCATTTAACAAGCCTGGTTTATGTTGACATAATGGGCTGATAAGGAGGTCACGTTCACTCTGTGGCATGGGCCAAAAAATAAGCAAATAAAGGACAACAGCTTCTTCAGTCTGTCCTCTTAAATGTCATGCCTCCCTCTGTTAGGAGTACACTATACAGCTGATGAGATAAATGTATGTCTATAAACTTTCATGAATAAAATACTGGAGTCCATCCATACTGGTGTTTGCAGCAATCTTGCTAAGCTGTTCATAATTAAACTTCCCTATTATCTGCTTCATAACTGACTGCAAAGTGAATAGTCATTTGGTCCATGAAATCCAGGGTTCTTGTTTTTTTAAACTGTTTTAAGTTTTCATGAGATCCACTACTGAGATTTATATTATAGCAAAGAAAGCAAGATTCCCACTATGGGGTTTTTAAATCCTTGATGAGCAGGTCTGAGAACTGAAGAGCCCTAAAGTAAGGAGGCCAAGTTTGGATGACCAGAAAGCTCCAAAAGCAAGGAGAGGCGTCCTATTATCCAAATGGACTTTCTTCTCTTTCTCTCCTTTAGGGCACTATAAGAAAAAGTGGCAAGGCCCCATCCAAGCAGGTGTGTCAGAAAGATTTGGTAAGGGTAGGGAAGAGAAAATAGAGAGGAGTGGTTGTTTTCACTACTTTGATTATAGGGGATACTTGGAGATATGTTAGTAGTTTGATTATTAGATACTTTTCACAGGTAGTGGGGTTTTCTAGTAACAACTGTCATAAATTAGCATTTCCTGTAATATCAAGGCAAAACAATTTCTAAATGTACCCTTTTAAAGTGTCGAAATGAATCCAAATAGTAAAATACTGACAAATTATTGGTTAACAACCTTCTATTACGTGAGAAATTCCTGATTTTCCAAATTTTGGTGGTAGTTCTACCTCTCAGTATAGTTACTGGCAGAGAAAGGAAATCACATCTGTTCTTCCTGAAACCTTGGCTTTCTCTGCTTGTGGAACGGTTCCTCCTCTAATCTAGCTGTTCTCAAACTCCAGTGTTCACAGGTGCTATCTGGAGATGTTGCTACTACACACATTCTGAATTTCTAACCAGAGGGCCCAGGAGCCTCATGGTTCACTCTCTGATCCATGATTCAAGCAGCTATTAAACCAGCACCATCCAATACAGGAGCCACTGGACGTATGTGCTACTGAGCACTTGAAATGTGGCCAAATGTGACTAAAACATAAATTTAAATTTGTTTAGTATTTTTAAACAGCTTTATTGAATATTATTTAACTTTAATTAACTTGAATGTAAGCAGCCATATGATAACCAATCGTGCATCTCCTCATTTCAGCTGTTAGACACCGATACCCCTTTGTGACTCCTATAACATGTATTATCACTGTCTTTTCAAGAATGGGCGTCTAAGACGTGGGTGGACCTAGAGACTGTCAACCTCAGTGAAGTAAGTCAGAAAGAGAAGAACAAATATCGTATAGTAACGCATATATGTGGAATCTAGAAAAATGGTACAGATGAACTGGTCTGCAAGGCAGGAATAGAGACACAGACATAGAGAACAAACATATGGACACCAAGGGGGGAAAGCAGGAGGGGGGGTTGGGTGGGGTGGGGTGGTGGTAGGATGAATTGGGAGATTGGGATTGACATATATACACTAATATGTATAAAACAGACAACTAATAAGAACCTGCTGTATAGCACAGGGAACTCCATTTTGCTGTACAGTAGAAACTAACACAACATTGTAAACAACTGTACCCCAATAGAAAAAAAATTACTCTTGGGAGGAAAAAAAAAAAAAAAAGAATGGGCATCTAAGAAATGTAAGTTGAGTGACTATGGTCTAAGTGTGAAATATAAATGTTCTTGTATGTGGACTAGAGATGCGGAAAAATCAGAGAGGAACCTCCCCTGCCCTCCACCCCCCTGAGGGAAGCAAAGCAGGACTATGGGAGGAGGAGGAGGAGGAGGAGGAGGTGGGGGAAAGAAGATGGAGTTAGCAACCAAAGGAGAGGCGACATGAGCAGCCAACTAGCCACACCATCCTTGGTAATCTCTTTCAGCCTTGGTTTCCCTGTCGCTGAAAGGAGAAGGTCAGATTCACTATCTCATCACTAGCGTCTCTCCAGCTCTGAGATTCTCACCTCCTTTACCCAAGTACCTAGTACTACCACGCCACAGTAAAAAAGCTTCTTCCCGGAGAAGGATCCGTGTGGCTTCAGTTCTCATCTTTGTTTTCATCTCACATTTTAGCTTTGTCATAAGTTACAGAAATTCTAAGAAACTTATAAACCAAAGTAGGTTTCTAACTTCAAATGTAAGAGAAAATGAACAATCATTAAAAAAAGACGCCAAAATATATTAATTCTTTTAAAAGAGATGAAACATTCTTTTTATAAAAATGTTCTTACCTGTAATCGTTTGGTGGCTTGTCCAAGAGATCTTTCCACAGCTTTAATACCATTTTCCAGCCTCAGACTCTGCTGGCCTTGAATGTCAATTTCCCCTCTGACCTTACCGATCTTTCCTTTAACCTCTTCTTCATTGACTTGTGCCTCTTGAACTTCCCGTTGCAATTTTTCTGCTTCAAGACCACTTTCCATAGTCTGGATTTGAGCCAAATAGTCCTTTAATTTGCTCTCACATTCTGTTATTTTCTGTCTGATTTCTTGAAGTTGATCTTTCAGCTGTTTTTCATTTTCCTGTTCAATCTGTAATTCATTTTCCCAAAATTCTTCCTCTTCAATTTCTACATCGTTTCTTTTGATCTTTTGCTCCAGGCGGACAATTTCCTCTTCAAGGTTAGAATTATATTTTTGCTCCCAAAATCGTATTTCTATTTCATTTGATTCTAGCTCTTTCTCAATGGATTGGAGCTTCTCTGTCTGCAAACGGATCAGCTTCTTTAACTCATCTGCTGTTGTCTTGCAGTTATTCAGCACCTTTTGCTTAAATTCAGTTTCTTTACCTTTTCCAAAAATGTCCATTAATCCTTTGGCACCTCCTGTGAATGTTAATGACTTCCTTTTAGGTTCTCTCCTTTTGATTGTTTTGTCAATCTGAGGCCTCAGTTTAGCTAAGGGAGGCAAACTCTGCCGGTATAAAGTTCTTTCGGGAACTCGAGCCACACTATCCGACGTGGGTCGCTCACTGAGAGACGGCCCCGTTCGACGTAAGATCAGCTGCACGTCACTAGCATACTGTCCCCATTTGTTTAAGGATATGATAGGATTTTCGTGAGGTGCTAAGTGTCTTTCAGTATCTCTCCATTTTTCTATAAGAGTGTACCTTCCAGTTCGACCTAGGTAAAAGAGATAAGAATAAATTGTCAAAATGGGATATGCAATAGCTAAAATAATGCCTCCAAATAGAGGACACTATTTGATAACTGTCTTCTTAATAAGCATCAAACTCCAGTCCATGATGCCTTTAAAATTTTCACCTGAAGATATTCAACTCCTAAGATACATAACACATGAAACTATGGGATGTGGACTGCGTATACTCTTCAGACTTGCTTAGAAATTTATCTTTACACTTTAAATCTCAGTGAGAATCTTAACCTACCCTCTTGTCAAATGCCTGATTGCCTAGACCTTGTTTGAGGAAAAGACCCCCTGCTAAAACTAAGGAAGGCACTAGAGGGTTCCGTTAGAAGCCAGGAGAGCCTGGTCCCAGGAATCAGGCAGAATTTCAGAACTTGAGCAAACTTCCATTGGGTGAATCCCTCTGGTTTCTCTGCATATCAGGACCTGGGAAGGCTGGAGTCCCCATTTCTCCTCCTGAAGGGCCTGCTGCTCAGCTAACAGGCGCTAGACAGGCCTTTCCTCTGCCCATACCTTCCTGCACACCTGTGGCAAATTAAAAAATCACCTCAATGAAAACAACCCTTCAAAATAATTTCATATAAAAAGTGGACCCTGAAGAGAAGTCTTGTTTGGTTTTAATAAGTAATAGCTTCAAAGAGTCTTTTAAAAAACATAAAAAAGGCAAAAATGATATAATTAAAAAACAAAAATAGAATAAAATTACATTTATATTAAAAATATACTGAACCTAACAGTAAATATGGAAGATAAAGATTCAGGAAACAATAAAATGTCATTAGCTTGAATACACTTCCTAAATATTTCCGTTTAAGGTATGTGGGCCAGGTGGATAATATTAATTGTGTTGTGTCCATTACACACCTGAAACTAATGTAATGTCATATATCAACTAGATCTCAATGTTTTAAAAAAGTGTCTGTTAGCAGTTAATATGATTACAAAGGAAAAAATTCACCCTGCCATCGAGCAATTATAATACTGCCATATATAGTTTCTGACTTACCTTCCCTGTCTTCTTTTTTAATTTCATGAGCCTCTGAACTGACAGGAGCATCTCCTCAACTACTGGGCCACTAAATGGAAACGTGGGTGTGTAACATGAACACCCACACATACGATTCAGAAGCTGCAGATGAAGAGTGGTATTATGCTAAGCGTATGTATACGTTCTCCTTTATGGAAACCTGGATCTTGGGTGCAGCTGAAAAGTGGAAGCTTTGAAAGCAAGCGCTGGAGTTTTAAGCTACTTACTGGATTAAGTAGCACGACTTCACTTCTAAAATGGGGAGAGTAGCAATACCTCGCAGGCTCTGAGAGTCAGAGTCAGGGTACAAGTGCCTGCCACACTGCGGGCCTGCGGCAGGTATTCAATACATGGCAGCCACTATTAACTTCGCTGTTACTCGCATGACAGATGGGCTGACCAGAGACCTCCTTTAAATAGTGACGTGACATGGCAATACTGTGACTAAAAGAATCCTTAAGCAACTTTCAGCAACTTCCAACTACGTAAAGTTGGACAAAGTGGAAAGAATAAGGGCTCTCTGGAGTCAGGCCTGTTTTCAAATCTGGCTCTGTCATATACTTACAAGATTTGCACAAATTATTAAATTTAGCTCTGGTTTCTTCATCTATATGGTGAGACTAGTGTCTTTTTCCCTGACAGTGCTGTAAGAGTCAAGCGAGATGTAAAATATAAAAATGTTTTATAACACTGGAATGTGCTACACAAGTATCAGTCGTTACTATCATCAAAATACTCGGGCAAACAAGGGGAGCGCAAGAAAAGGCTGAGCGCATTGGATGTGGCTTCTTGGAATAAAACTGCTCCTAAAGATTCTCAGGTTAAAAATTACTGTAATTACCCCAAGAAAAACCACACAACTTCAAGGTTAAACTTGTTCCACATGTACACACTGCTGCAGAGATACAGCACTGTGTGTTCCTGGCTCTGCTGCCTATCAGCTACTTTTAGGATCTCACTCCTGCTACCTGGACCCTGTGTCCTTATCAGTAAATATGAAGGGTTAGACGAGACCAGCAGAACCCTCTCTAATCCTCCCAGGCCATGAAGCATCTTTAAAAAGAAAACTGAATCATTACATTATATGAGTGAAAATAAAAATTTTAAGGACTCTAGTTTAGTCATAATTAACTATGAAGCTGTTTTTTTCCAATGCTTAATGGTACTGCTACCCTGTGAGAATGTCTTGGTACATTATTTAGGATTGCTTTTACTGCCAGCTTTTCCTTTTCATTAAATAATGCATATTTAGTGCAATTAGGCAAAAAAAAAAAAAAAGAAAAGAAAAAAGAAGAAATCCATCCACCAATATAAAAAAGCTTTTTTAAAAAGGTAAATGAATTACTACTTTGATTTTACTATAGAAATTGGGTTTTAGATAGTTTATGTAAGTTAAGTTTCATAATAATTGTTTTTAATACCTATACTTGGCAAGGCCCTATAGAACCTGAATACTTCATTTAGACAGATTCTAATTCCTCCTGCAAACTCCTTTCAGTGCAGTTTATTAAGTGGATACATTTAGTTCTACCTTGCATACTATCTTGATGTAGCCCTAAGAGTAATAAAAAAGGAATATCTATCTATCCAACCTATCTATCTACGGCATTTGTAGTTGAAACTGTTTTGGCTACCTAGGCCTGTATGCCACAATTTGTAATGATAAATAAAATACTGACTATACTTTTGAAGAGTTAAAGCAATTGAGCGTAATCCCCAAAATCATTAACTTCATATAATGAGGAAAATGACATATTTTAGTGCATCAGTGGAATCTCACTGGATGATTGAGATAAGAAGGAGACAGGAGCATAAAGGCACTTTCTGGAATGATGTTCTCTATGTCTCTTTGGGTGGTGGTCTCATGACTGTGTACAAATTAAATGAAACACCACTGAGCTGTTAAAAAAAAAAGGAGATAGGTTATTTTCATCTAACTTAAAGCAGAATATTTGACTATGAAGTAATATGACAGTTTGGAAATATACACTGAAACTCAAATACTCATATATGAGTCACCCAGAAACATGATGTTTTTTTATTTCAACCACTTAAAAAACCGCAACCATTTTTTTTTTTTAGGAAAATTTTAGGAAAATTTCCTTAGAGGAAAAAAAAAATCATTTAAAAGTGTCACATCTTAAAAAAAAAAAGTGTCACATCTTGTTATTTATTCAACAAATATATATTGAACAAACATTTGTCAGAAACAGTGTCAGGCCCTGAGAATATATTCTATTAAACACCCTGATCATGAATGCTCTTCAGAAATTTTAGTTTTAACTGACATTTGATTTTTTCTTCAGTATCAAATCCTTCTCACCCTAAAGGTGAATACTCTATGTTCTTCAAAAGGACAGGACAGAGAGCTGGCATTAACCTCTTATGAATTTAATGCTAACATATCCTCCTCTTTCTGGACATATTGTAAGTAATGCCAGTTAACAACTGACTTATTCTTTATCTATGGTGAATAATCTATCCTACCCCACTCAATGTTTCTGATAATGGATACTCAAAGCAATTTCCCAATGATATACAACTATTATGAAAATCTGTCAATGAGCTTTCTGTAAGTCCTGTGTGTAGCTATTAAGATAACTCTTCAGACTTCCCTGGTGGCACAGTGGTTAAGAATCTGTCTGCTAATGCAGGGGACACGGGGTCGAGCCTTGGGCCGGGAAGATCCCACATGTCTCGGAGCAACTAAGCCCATGCACCACAACTACTGAGCCTGCGCTCCACAGCCTGTGAGCCACAACTACTGAGCCCGTGTGCTGCAACTGCTGAAGCCCATGTGCCTAGAGCCTATGGTCTGCAACAAGAGAAGCCACTGCAATGAGAAGCCTGTGAACCGCAACGAAGAGCAGCCCCTGCTCTCTGCAACTAGAGAAAGCTTGTGTGCAGCAACAAAGACCCAAACACAGCCACAAATAAATAAATAAATAAATAAATCTTAAAAAAAAAAAGCTAGCTAACTCTTACCATAGAGTATTTATCTTATGATGACAGTGGTACAAGAATCTCTCAGTATAATCTGTCAGCTGGCTGTGCATTCAACCCACAGTTAAATCATTCACAGTATATTTTCCCAATGTGTTGATGAGACTATCATGTAATCACAGAATTACTGTGTATTAATTTAGGACTTACTTAGGATTTTATTATAAATTTACTATTATTAAAAATAATGAAAACATTTATTGATTTCATAATGATTAACATTTAATATGCCGACTATTTGCTAGGCTTTGTGCTGGTTACTTTAAGTAAATAATATTAACCAAAATAATAGCTAACACATCATTATAAGCCACTAAGGTTTGGGGGACTGTTTATTAATGCAGCATAATCTTACCCATTCTGACTGATGCATGTTTTGAATTATGTGTTCACATTCACTAAAACAACCTTTCATGGATGTGGAAAATACAGCATATATGCAGAATTATGGATGATACACTACACTTGCTACAAATATCAAAATTGTAAGAGATGACTTTGGCTATGAAAAAGTAGTATATTTTAGTACTAAGGATTTTTAGTTTTTGTTTCAATGTAATTCAGCCAGTAACTGTATTTTCTAACAGTTGCCCGCTGAGATTACAGGGGATATAAGTAACACAGTACAATAGTAGTTAAGAGCAAGCTTCTTGACTCAGACTACTGGTTTGAATCCCAGGACGCTCCTTAGCAGCTACAGGGGCTTGGGCAAGTTATTTAATATCTCTGTGCCTCCACTCGATCATCTCCAAAACAGGAATGATCATAACAGTGCCTTCTTTATACGACTGTTGCCAGGATTAAATGATGTGGAAAATTTAATTCCCAATTCAGTAATGAAAAGTGAGACTTTAAAACTATGAAACATGGAGAGTGAAATCTTTTTTTTAAAGCTCCTTTGTAGGTACATAAAGAGCATTGCTTATAGTGTTTGCTTCTAGGAAGCAAGGTCATGAGTGATTCTTTTACCTTCTTTGTGTTTTGTTAAATTTCAAAACAGTCTACAATGGATAGTACTACTTTGTAAACAGATACAAAATTAACCAACTTATAAATTTCTAAAAGTGGTAATTTATATATGAAATTAAATGTGACAATATAAAATATATTATTTTCTTTATCTTTTAAAGGATCATATAATCTTAGAGACGAATGGGACATTAGGTGGTCACAACGTTCAGCCTGTAATTCACGGAAACTTTCAAAAATTCATTCATTTATTCACAAGTATGTATTGATTATCTACTACATGCTATACATCGTTTTAAGCTATGAGACTAAGCAATAACAAAACAGTGGCAGGCAATACACAACACACAAATCAAAGAAGGTAGGTCTGCTGTTCATTATCTAATAGCTTCAAGGTCAGATACGCTAAACACATTCAGAATGTTTTGGATTATAGGAAGGTCCGTAGTCAAACATATTGAAAATTCTGAAGTAAAATATATCCATTTCATACCAAATGGAATAAATATAGATTAAAAGCAGCCTCAGCCTCACATCATATCAGATCAGTTTGTACTACCAAATGAGTTCAAGCCATGCCAAATTAAGTATGATAAACTTTAGGCTTTCAAAATTTTTTAGGTTCCGAAAATGTAGATAATGGATTGTGGCCTGTATGTAATATGTTCGGGGCGGGGGGTACAACAGAGGAAAACAGAGTATGGCAGGTGGGGAGTATGTGCACACGTGTTCGTGTGTGTGCAGGTGTGCATGGACAGGTGGTCAGGGAGGGGCTGTGTGATAAGACGACATTTAAGCAGTCAGCCAAGGGAGCACATCTGGAAGATTTCTGAGTGCCCAGTATTCTCAGCAGAGAGAAGAACAGATGCAAAGCCTAAGGCAGAAATGTCTCTGATACACTTAAGAGGAAGCAATCAAAGGTGAATGGCAGGAAATGAGGTTGGTGGTAAAGCAGGGATTTGTTTAGGGCCCTGAAGACCACTGTATGGACTTTAAAATTTTCTGAGTGAGTCCAGAGACCACTAAGGGGTTTTGAGCAGAAGAGTGATGATGGTGCGTATTTTTGAAGTATCACTTTAAACTAAATCTGTTGAGAACAGGCTGAAGGGGACCAGGATGATACAGGGAAATGAGCTGGAAGGCCACTGCAAAAATCTAAGTGACAAATGATGGCGGCTTACACCAAGGTGGTGACGGTGGCTATGGAGAGACGCAACAAGATTCTGGATACATACTGAAGGTAGTGCAGGTAGGATTTGTGGATGGATTAGTTGTAAGGTATTAGAGCAAGAAAAGAATCAAAGATCACACAAAAGTTTTAGATCTAATCAATTAAAAGCAAGAGTTCTCATCTGTTGAGATAAGAAGGAGGAAATTGGAGGCTGGGCAACAATTGGGACACCAAGCTTGAGTTTTGACATTTTAAGTCTGAGATACCAGTTAGTCATCTTCTAGAACTGTGCTGTTTACTACAATAGCTATTAGCCACTAGCCACATTTAAAGTTCAATTACAAATTCATTTCCTCAGTTACTCTAGCCACACGTCAAGTACGCAATAGCTACATGTGGCTAGTGGCTACTGTGCTGGACAGCACAGATACAGAACATTACCATCCTTGCAGAAAGTTCTATGGGGCGGCACTGTTCTAGAAACTATGTTTTATCGAGCACCTACTACTCTAGGCAAAGCAAAGATAAGCAGGACCCCACTTTGAAGGGACTTCCAGAGAAGAGAAAGAAATATTAACAAATAGTAAAACTAGAGTTCAGTTTGGAAACTGTATTTGTTTGAAAACTGACTGTGCTAGGGCAAATTCTATGAAACATGGCTTCTCAGAACAGTCCACACCACCTTGGGTCCCAGCCCCCGTTTGCTTCTATTAAGTGCTAGCTCTGGCCGCAGCTGAAAAAGATATGGGGACGAGATGGATCATAAAAAGTGGGGACAGAGAAACATTCTGAGTCTTCGGTGCCTTACATGGCACCAGGCAACAAAGCAGTGTGAATCAGAGAACCTTCCCTCAGTTTCCTTGACTTCTTCCTCCTCTTCTTTTCCTCTCTAATCTTTTATAGCTGTGCTTTTAAGTTCTAAGCTACTTGAGGGCAGAAGTACATTCTTTTCACATATTTGGTTTGTGACTTTGTAAAAGCAAATGCATTTTCTCAGCTATAACTTGAGACAGATCAATTGTTCAAGGCTTTGCTTCACACACAGATTTGAGAAGCAGTTTGGACTCTGAAATAATGGCATTTTTGGGATAGTTTATGGAAAAAACAAGGTTGAATATTTAAAATTGGGACTGTTTCAGAAAGTCCAGGGTGTATGGTAACTAAACAGTGCACTCCTGCTGGGCATTTTAACCACTTCATGCCCATTTAGTGGGTCAGTCGTGGTTTCACTTTTAGTTACTGTCTCTTATATTTGGGAATGTGTTCTGTTTCCACCCCCTAAATATAACCTGTCAAGGTAGTCAAAGATCAGAGTAGAAAAGTTTTCCTTCTATACTAGTAGATAACATTCAAAATCTTTTATCAAATTATGTTCTGTCTTTAGCTCTTTTCTAACTTGATTTGATTGATTAGTAGCATTGAGTCAGAAACTGTTAGCTGTCATATTTATCTGCAGACTGCTAATGTGTATATGTTCTTATATCCCGATGGTTTCCTGAAAGCAATTTTACCTACCCAGAAAAACTCGATAATTCCTAATCACATATATATAGTGCCCCCGCCATGAGGCAAATATGTGGACTTAAACCCAAGAAGCTATTCTAATAGGTTGCTTCGCTATAAATTTTTAAGAAATATCTGCAGTTTTAGTCAGTCCATACGCTACTATTAGTGTAACTAAACTGTTACTGTGTGAAGCCATAGAGATTCTGCAGGTGTTTGTTACACCAGCAATTTTCCCTAATTCATAAAGCTTCTATTATTTCTCACAGTAAAAACAAGGTCAAAATACTATAACACTTTCATTTAGCCTTTAGACTGGAGTATAAGTGACTCTCACGACGAGGGAGATAGGTGTATCTCAGTGTGCATCAGAGGCGTACTGAATCGAGGCTGGGAACATGTCACGGCACAACAGAGCCAAGGATCAACAGTCCTTGCTGGCTGCCAGCGGAATCATTTCTCAGGTGAATTCTGAATTCAATGAAGTATTTATGATTCAGAAAGAGTTGTTAAGCCAGATTTGGAGAAATATCATAAAGCATCTGTATACAAGTTGTCAACTTTTCAAAGCAGTTCTGGACTGAGTTATTGAGAAAGAAAAAATGGGGTAGGGGTAGGTTCAGATAAAGCTTCTTTTTATCAATAACTTCTCCACAAACAAGCACACTCTTTAGTCCAAATGGATAAACACACACCTGGTACACCTGGGCAGGTTCCACTTGAAATTCTGTGTGGAGAACATGGTTACCATATGGACAGATGCAGCTTACTGCACTCTGCAACTACCTTGACTTTTCTAAAAACTGCTTGCTGTTTTTTTCACCACTTGATTCTCAAATATAACAAAGAATGTTAGATTTGACACTTGCTAATTCTAGTTTTCACTAAGCAGAAAAAGCCAACAGTGCTAAGTATTTTAATTCAAATAAATTATGTGAAGCTTTTAAAAGGGGCAATGACTAAGTAAGTTGGTTGCAAAGAATATGAAATAAAATTAAATGCCTTAATTTCCTCCTCTTTATATATAGAATGGATAAACAATGTCCTACTGTATAGCACAGGGAACTATACTCAATATCTTGTGATAAACCATAATGGAAAAAAATACGAAAAAGAATATATATATATGTATAACTGAATCACTTTGCTGTACAAAAGAAATTAACGCAACATTGTAAATCAACTATACTTCAATAAAATACATTTAAAAAAATTTCCTCCTCTTTAATAATCAAACTTAAGTCCACAAATATAACACTAGTGCCAAGTGCAAGAAAATTTCACGGGATGTGAAAGCCTAAGATTCTCGGCATCGTTTTACTATATGAGTGTGCTATACAGAATTTCAGGAAAAATCAAAAGGCGTCAGCATTAAAAGAAAGCCTCTGTCTTTGTATAGGGGCATTTCCAATTTCTAACAGGGCATCTGCCACAATGCAGGGGCACAACCACCTCCACCAAATGCTACGGGGCCATGACGACATCGACCTGTCTCCATCCTGAGCTAACTCGACATGCTTCCAATGTAAACTAGCACGATGTGAAAACACACTTTCAGTAAGGAGCGCAAAGACAAAGGGGCGCTGAGCACTGAGCACGGTGAACACACAGTTTCCTCTCAGTACAGCTGACCCCTGAACAACGCAGGGGTCGGGGTGCCAACTCTCCACGCCGTTGAAAATCTGCCAGCTCCATCTGCAGTTCCTCGTGGATTCAATCACCCTTGAACTGTGTAGGGCCGTAGGACTTACCACTGGGGAAAAACCACATATAAGTGGACTCTCGCAGTTAAAACTTGTGCTGTTCAAGGGTCAACTCTACGTGTTTTCTAAGTGATGGATTTAAGATGCAAATACAAACGTCAGCCCACATTACTGACTTCACTGGCGTAGGTGTTTATGCCCTCATCATGTTCCGAAAGGAACTACGGCAACTAAAAAACATGCACAACATATGATAAAGATTAACTGAGAGTAGATAAGAAGAAAAGCTGCAACAGGGTACGTGAATAAGATGGAGCCAGTAAGCATGGATTTGCTTACTTCATCTTCACTGTGTGAGATTTAAAAAGTACACATTATCTTTCTAATGAAGAACCATGTCATTTAATTTGTTGCATTTTCTTTTCTAAAAGTATTCAGAATAAAAAATAAATTGGATTTTCCTTAATGAAGGATCTGGGAATTTGAAATCCATGTTTTGACTCAAGAAAACATTTTTAGTTCCAGAAATCATTGTTTAGGATCAATGACAGGTGAGAAGACAGTGCAGACTCTAGACTCAAGATCAGTAAAACCTGGGAGAGGCAGAGAACAAGTGTCTGCACAGATTGACCTAAGCTCAGGGTGGCGGCAGGGGCAGTAATAAGTAAAAATGCGCCCGAGAGAGGTATTATGGAACCAAATGAACACAGACCATGAGATCAATATTTAAAACAAACAAAAAGAAACAACAACAGGATGCATAAGCATAAACCACTTTGTCTCAGACACCCTGAGAGTTCACTTACCTATCGCTTGAGCTAAGGCTATGACAACCTCCTGGCAAGTTGTGACTTCGGTGACCCCACAAACAATCCTCTGAACTCCGTCCACCCATACTTTAAGTTCCATGGTGCCCCTGCCAGTCACCCAAGGGCCCTGAGACTGGTCATCAAGGCGTCAGGTCATGTCTCTGGCCACGGAAACACGGAAAAAGCAGAGTCTGTACAGTCAGCTAAAAAGAGGAAAAACATTTTTAATAAAACAAATCTTAACATTTCTTCTAGTAAGCAAATGTTACCAAAACAAATTTTAATATACCACAGTTCTACCACCATTAATGAGCGCGGCCTTACGCACAGAACTGAATTTAGCCGTGTGAACGCAGCCATGGCCACCGCTCATGACATCTCATGATACTATTTTCACAATTAGAATATGAATCATAAAGTCACTCTCCATTGACCAAAGAAATCTTATTTACTTGACCAAGCCCTATTGCTCAACATACAAACTGTTTATTTTTTTTTTTAATTACTTCGCTAGGATAATTCCTGAGGTAAAAAAAAAAAGGTTTTTTGGTCAATATAGAAATCATAAATAACTGAAGTCATTTCCTCAGCCTTTTGCCAGCATCTGTAAAAGCATCTTCCTAACGTCATGCATCCCTTTGTTCTGTGTGTCCCTTGCCTCTCTCTCTTTGCCAAGGGACCAAGGGTGCTGTCTTCACCATTGAAGCTCCAACACCAAGTGCAGTGTGAGGTACAGGTGTGCAAAAAACAACAGCTGAAGGAAATTAATTCCTTTATTGGCTGACAACTTCCCTGTATATGAACTTCCTGTCCTCTTCCCATTTATGTAACTGGAGTTTGATAACTGCCTTACATTTATGAGTTATTCTAATAATGTAAACCTTAAGCTTTTTTTTAACTTGTTGTGTTTCCCCAGTGTCTGATATTCTGTTTAGCTGCACTATAAGTGAAGCAGAAAATTTTACATTTCTCATATGGTCAAACCAAATGACTTGATTTCTTCTATTGATAAGAACGTTATTATTAGCCTACTAAAAATCAATTACACACAGTTCTATTTCCTGTGGGTTTTTAAACTCTCTACTCTTCCTGTGTTAGTAACTCTTTAATCAATCTATGATTTGTCTATTGCCCTGTGATCCTCCTACTTCTCTACTGTTTTTAAAAAAGAATGTTAAAGTGTATGAGATGTAATAAACAGTGATTTAATTAAAGAAAACATTTAAATTTGTTTAACCCTTTACAATGGCACTGGCATTTCAGGATTAACTACTTATTAAAAAACATTTAAAAAACAATACAAACTTTTCCTATAAAACAGTATTTACTACAAATAGTAACTTAGTCCTTTTACATTCTCTTAAAGGATCTAAGACAGTTCTAGGCCACCTGGTCACCTGGGCAGATGAGTCAGAACACATGTGAGATGAACAGGAACAAACCTAATTACTTTTTCTAGAGAAGATACAAGTGAAATATTTTTTGTGCTCTTATAAACAAGGGGAAGGACTGCTAATTTCCCAGTGTGCTGCTTCAGCTCTCTCTGCCTGGACGGCAGCGCCTAGGTGGCTTCACAAACCCCCGTTACACCCAAAGGACCATTTGCCTGCAATAAAGTGACTCCCATAACTGCGTTCCTCAGTTATGAAGTACTATAAGACGTTAAAATTTCTGAGGAAAAAGGGTTCCAAAGCTGAGAAAATGTAAGAAATCCAGTAAACAAAGTTTAAAAAGTTCCTTTGCAGCTAGATTTCTCTGAGCATTATATAGGCTGGTGTGCACTGCAAATTTCAAATAAGAGGTTTATATGCTACTATCCCTAATACATTTAGAGAACATTTACAGAAAGGAAACATAAGAGTTCTGACTTAAAATAAGATGTATTTCCTTCTTTGCTAGGCACTCTATTTACTAAAGATAGAATATGTAGTATTCTTTCCTGGGATAAGTCAAGATGAAAAAATGGTCAAACAATATTTTGCATTAAATTAATAAATTAAAATTAAATTATTTTATTAAAAATAAAACAGCTGAATTTTTGAAGCTGAACTAAAATTTATGTAATACCTAGTCCTTTATGTTTCTTTAAAAGATTAAACTTGGACCTAATTAAACTTAAAAGCTTTTGCAAAGCAAAGGAAACCACTGACAAAACAAAAAGACAACTTAGTGAAGGGGATAGGATTAATATTCAACACATACAAACAGCTCATAAAACTTAACATCAAAAAAACAAACAACCCAATTAAAAAATGGGCAGAAGAACTCAACAGACATTTTTCCAAAGAGGAAATGCAGATGGCCAATAGGCACATGAAAAGATGCTCAACACCACTAATTATCAGGGAAATGCAAATCAAAACCACACTGAGATATCACCTCACACCTTTCAGAATGGCTGTCATCAAAAAGAACACAAGAAACAAATGTTGGCAAGAATGTGGAGAAAAGGGAACCCTCCTACACTGTTGGTAGGAATGCAAATTGGTGCAGCCACTGTGGAAAACAGTATGGAAGTTTCTCAAAAAAACTAAAAATAGAACTAAATATAGAACTAAAAATAGAACTCAGCAATTCCACTTCTGGGTATATATCCGAAAAAGCCAAAAACACTAATTTGAAAAGATACACGCACCCCGATATTCACAGCAGCATTATTTACAAAGCCAAGATATGGAAGCAACCTAAGCGTCCATCAACGGATAAATGGATAAAGAAGATGTGGTATACATATCCAATGGAATACTACTGAGCCATAAAAAATAATGAAATTCTGCCATTTGCAGCAACATGGATGGACTATGCTAAGTGAAATGAGTCAGACAGAGAAAGCCAAATACTATATGATAATCACTTATATGTGGCATCTAAGAAACACAATAAACTAGTGAATATAACAAAAAAGAAGGAGACTCACAGATACAGAGAACAAACTAGTGGTTACCAGTTGGGGAGAGGGCAGTATAAAAATGGGGGAGCGGTTGGTACAAACTATTGGGTGTAAGATAGGCTCAAGGATGTATTATACGACACTGGGAATATAGCCAATATTTTGTAATAACTATAAATGGAAAGTAACCTTTAAAAATTACATAAAATTTTAAAAATGAAAATAAAAAATGTAAACACAATTATTTTAAAAAACATATTAAACTTGGGAAACCTAACAAGACAGCAGATCTGATTAAGTCCTTCTCCCCACCCCAAGAAATCTGTCATTTACAAGAAACTTATGAGGCTTATTATTAAGTTCCATAAAGGTTTTCGTATACCATAACATCTTTTCTTATCTGCATTATCACCATTTCACCGTGAGCTTTTAATCATGAACTGAATACAAATGAACACAAAACACATGTACATCCGTAAAATATCACAGAGTACAGTAATGCTATGGGAAAACACTGAGTATAAATAATACTGCTTAGTTAAAATAAACTTGCACGGTATTTATCCTCCTGATCAGAGATTTCCTACCATGGCTACTCACGGAGATGAGCACCTGCGTTTTTAACACCACTAACAATATCTTTCAGTCCTGACTCCTTAATGAGGGTAGGAAATGCCATTATGGATTAGACCAGTGAATCACATGGTCCAAAATTTTATTCCAGGAGGGCCACCATCTTTAGAATATGGCTTCTGTCAAGTTTGGGGCTATCCTGACAATCACCCCTCTCCTTCCTTATTATCAGGGTTATTCATGACAGTCATGTGAAGAGTATCTTCCCAGCAGAAGCCTTTAGTACTCTTTTTAGAAGCTGCGACCCTGCTCTCTCCTTTATACCCTCTGAGTCCAACTCCTAAGCTCTGCTCCCAGCCCCAGAACTAGACTAGAGGGGAAAATGGAAGTCCTACACCGTAGGTGCGTGTGGTGGATTGGTCATCATTGGAACTAAGGATTCAGGGAGCAGAAGGGCTTTGGCATCTCAGTTGGAATTTGGAATACATTTTTCCATGGAAACAGTGATGCAGGTAGAAGTACGGTTCTACTGCAAGGGTATTAACAGAGTTCAGTTATTGTTTTCATTGTGAAGTTTCTATATTCAAACTACTATTATTTTAATAATTTTTATAATGAAGAACTAGGTTTATTCAGTAACTTGCTACTGAGGAACAAGTGTTCTTTTAGCTAAGAATCACTTATTATCTTAAAAGTCTATTGGACCCATGCACTTTCTGTCAACTAATCTATGACAAAGGAGGCAAAAATATTCAACAGAGAAAAAACAGTCTCTTCAACAAGTGGTGTTGGCAAAGCTGGACAGCTACATGTAAATCACTGAAATTAGAACATTCCTTCACACATATATAAAACTCAACTTGAAATGGTTTAAAGACCTAAATATAAGACATGACACCATAAAACTAGAAGAGAACATAAGCAAAACATTCTCTGAAACAAATTTTAGCAGTATTTTCTTAGATCAGTCTCCGAAGGCAAAAGAAATAAAAGCAAAAATAAACAAATGGGACCTAATCAAACTTAAAAGCTTCTGCACAGCAAGGAAACCATCAACAAAGCAAAAAGACAACCTATGGACTGGGAGAAAATATTTGCAACCGATACAACTGACAAGGAGTTAATTTCCAAAATGCATAAACAGTCTGTACAGCAAAATATGAAAAAAACAAACAATCCAATCAAAAAATGGGCAGACGACCTAAATAGACATTTTTCCAAAGAAGATATACAGATGGCCAACAAGCACATGGAAAGATGCTCAACATAGCTAATTATTAGAGAAATGCAAGTCAAAACCCCAGCAGGGTATCATCTCACACCAGTCAGAAAAGCTATCGGCAAGAAGTCTACAAATAATAAGTGCTAGAGAGGGTGTGGAAAAAAGGGAACCCTCATACACTGTTGGTGGGAATGTAAACTGGCGCAGCCACTACGGAAAAGAGTACAAAGGTTCCTTAAAAAACTAAAAGTTACCATAAAATCCAGCAATCCCACTCCTGGGTGTATATCTGGAAAAAATGAACACTCTAATTCGAAAAGATACATGCACCCCAATGTTCATTGCAGCACTATTTATAATAGCCAGGACACAGAAACAACCCAAATGCCCATCAAGGGACGACTGGCTTAAGAAGACGTGGTACATATAATGGAATATTACTCAACCATAAAAAAGAACGAAATATTGCCATCTGCAGCAACATGGATGGACCTAGAGAATATTATACTTAGTGAAGAAAGTCAGAGAAAGACAAATACTATATGATATCACTTATATGTGGAATCTAATCTCTATACATGAAACAGACTCAAAGACACAGAAAACAAACTTATGGTTACCAAACGGGAGAGTCAGGGACAAATTAGGAGTATGGGATTCACATATACAAACTACTGGGAATTCCCTGGCAGTCCAGTGGTTAGGACTCTGTGCTTCCACTGCAGGGGGCACGGGTTCGATCCCCAGCCAGGGAACTAAGATCCTGCATGCCACCACGTGATGCAGCCGCCCCCCCCCCAAAAAAAGGTACAAACTACTATACATAAAATAGATAAGCAATGAGGAGTTACTGTACAGCACAAGGAATTATATTCAGTATCTTATAACAATCTATAATGGAATATAATCTGAAAAAAAATAACTGAATCACTTTGCTGTATAACTTAACACAATATTGTAAATCAACTATACTTCAATTAAAAAAAAATGTCTATTGGAATTAAGCCCCTGAATTTGTGGAAACATATTCCCCCAAGACCAGTGTTTTCATAAAGCAATTACAGCCAATCCTCATTATTCACAGATTCTTTGTGGATTCACCCACTCACTAAAATTTACTTGTAACTCCCAAATCAACACTTGTGGCACTTTCATGGTCATTCACAGACATGTATACAGTGGTGAAAAAGTGGAGTTGTCTGACCTACGCGTTCCCATCTGCGATTAGACAAAATCAGTGTTCTCTCGTTTCAGCTTCCATGCTGTCAACAAGTGTCTTTCCTCAGTCTATTTAGTGCCATGTTTTGCATTTTTGTAGTTTCTGTTGGTGACTTCGCTGTTTAAAGCAGTCCCCAGGCACTGTGCAGAAGTGTTGTTTAGGGTTCCTAAAGGCAAAAAGGCTGTGATGTGACTTGGAGAAAAATACACGCTGTTACATAAGCTTTGTTCAGGCATGTGTTATGGTGCTACTGGCTGGGAATTCAATACTAGTGAATCAACAACATATATTACACAAAGTGTCTTTAAATGGAAAAACACGTAAGATCAGGTGATGAAACTGTTGTGACCAAAGAAAGGCTCTTGCAAATGACGAGAATTGACTACGTCTCTCTAAATGGTATAACTTTCTTATGATGGAAACCATCAAGCTGCTAAACAAATCCCATCACTCCCTGGATACAAGCATACAGATGGCTCATTGCCAGTTTTAACATTTCCTCCATTGTTAGTTTTGCTCAAGATCTGATGATATTGTGTATCAAGGGATTCTTTGTAAAAACAGTATACAGATAAACTAGGTTATATTAAATCTTCACAGTCAAGCTAGTTACTTTAAGTCAAATACCAACGCTGGCCACTAGTTCTTTCTGCATCATAGAGAAAGAGATTCAGCACAATGAACACAATATATTCTGAATAGTACTACTAAAAATCAGATACTAAAATTTTCCCTTGTGTAGAAAACTGGGAATTTATATTATCTCATTCTAAAACTAATTTGATGTGGGAATTAAATGAAGTTATGTAGAATAACTGCTACCAACTAAAAAAGTATTAACTTTTTAATGTTCAAATATTACTGATACAAGGAAAAACGTGTCTATGGGTACCTGCTGCCTGCAGAAAGGGGAAAGGAACTGAAGATGAAGAAACAACCTGGAGAGCATGACAGGACGAGCACAATGTGGGAGGAGAAGAGAGAGAGTGAAAACACATTAGGAAAAAGGCAGGGGATAAGAAAACAGAATTTGGCAGATAAAGGTAACAGTTTTTAGAAAACTGCCTCAGATGCCAGTCACAGGTTACCTGCCCCTGAACTGCAATGTTCAGGTGATGCATGCTTGACACTCTTGTTCTGTATTTTGGAAACTCAGTGAAACCCAAGTTGCTTTTATCAAAACTATTATTTTGCTATAACGCAGTTCTGCAAATGGTGTCACAGAAAATGGGCTGTTACAAAAAGGTACCCTTAGCAATAGAAATAAGTGCCTCCCAAAATGAATTCTTGAGAACAGCAGTCCCGAGACGCATCATGGGAAAATAAGATTCCCCAGCCCAACAATTTTGAGAAACACCTCATAACATGTCATCTCCGGGAGACAATGCGCCGCAAGATAAAGGTTCTGATATCCCACGGGGAAGAAATTAGCCAAACTCTGTTAAACTTACTCAGTGACTCTGCATGAGGGGGTGGGGAGTGGAAGGGGGCACAATGCTTGTAAAACACCTGTATTTTATACTATAGGATGCAAGCTACTAACTTTCACAAAATATGCCTATATGTAAAAGTAAGGTTTCTGCCAGCCCTTTAATGCATTTTGAGGAACTTAGAAGTGGTGATGGATACAGTGTCTGAAGTTTTACCTGTAGGAACGATATAGAACAAATGAGAAAATTTAATAGAACCCTAGTTTTCTCTTTCGCGTATACAAAAAGTCTTCATTGCCACGATAACGCCATCTCTTCTAAAGATGGATTTTATATTTTCTTTTCATAAACATGTCCAAATCAAATGATTTTTCTTTAAAAGCATGTTTTTAAAAGTTCACAATGCTAAGCAGTATGTGCATAGTAACTATTAAGTCCAATAAACCCATGCTCCTTCCTCTATTACTCATCTTCCTCAGGTCACGGCATTCAAACGCGTGCAATGAGCTAACATTTTCCACATATTACATGTGTACGTGACCACTCCGCAACCGTGGCAAGGAAAGGCATGAGTACTGACCATGTGCCAAGCACAGTGTATCATGTCTCATTTATTCCTCACAGCACAATTCAGTGAGTTAGGTATCACTGGCCTCATTTCAAAGGTGAGAAGAGTGAGTCTCAGAAAGCTTAAATAACTCACTCTCCCAAGGTCATGAACCTAGTATAGGGGCATATATTAATAACTGGGGTGAATAAAGAAACTAAGGAATGAATAAAGCAACTAAGGAATGAATAAAGCAGGGTTCTCCAAAAGGATTCACTGTACCCAGATAAATGTTCTTAAAATGTCCTAAGTTATACTAAGAAAACTCATGTGTCATCTGAAAATTTATTTCTATTAATAAACAACAACCAGACAGTAGGTAGAAACGTGCCATTCCAGGAGAAAGAGAAGAGGTAAATCGTGCTAAGAAACTAGAGTTTTAATTCAGAGAACCTATGATAAGTAAATACCCACGCCAGCAAAATGAGTGTCTCATGGTCAGATTCATTTTTCAGTGCCTCCAGTTTTGGAAAATTATGTCCATATTTATTTTACAGAATTCTAAATAAAATATGTTTGAATATTTGTGATAATTTTTAACTCTTGCCTTTAATAAAAAGCAACGCTTCTTAGAGATTTCTGGCATTTTCTTTAAGTTCACACCATTAAAAACTACTTCCTGGAATAAGCCATTTTTTTTTTCAAGGGACCACTGATTTAGTGGAGACAGCATTTACCGAGGCTCAAGTCCTGCGTCTATTACTTAAGTCAAGATGCATAACTTTTCAAGTGGTATTTGTGAGAAACACAATGCCTTTTTAAAAAATGTACCTAGTGAGGGGCTTGGCTCAAAGTGTGAATTCAATAAAAGAATTTTTCTGTTTGGAAATGAAAAATTATAACTTTCAAAATTAGAAACTTCTTTTCCTAAAGGAAAAAAATCAATAGAAAAGCAAAATTTTTGAAACATTATTTTTATTTTAATAAGAGCACCTGAAAATAAAGACATTTAAGATTATGACATTGTGCACCTAAAAGCAGCCAACACTCTCAAAGTTTTTAAATGGAGATTAGAAATGATAATTGCGATTAACCTCCGTGCTAAAGAATTTCAATTGTATCTGGTATAAACACGATGCAAATCAAGTTAAAGTTACTGATATGAAAATACTGGTCCTTCTACTAAGAACTATCTTTTTTTTTAAAAAAATAAGCTTTTAAAATAAATACGACTAGTAACTTTAGTTTTTTATTTAGCATCAAATTTAGTGTTAAAAGAGCCATTATTTCCAGTTGAGTTCCTTATTCAAAGCTCATCTCCAGCTAGCTTATTGACAATTATATTTTTCGAAATCATATATAATGTTAAACCCATGTCTATGATTTTTAAATGGAGACTTCTCCCATACCCAGAGGTGTAAACCGATAGGTCACAGAGCAGTATCAAAAATCTTTTGGGAGTACAGTACTTCACCAGGACAGTACTTATTTCTGAACTAACAACTTGGGTAAATTTTGACCTGTCAATGAAAGCTCTGAGCAGAAATACAGGATTTCTATGTAATGATCATAATTTAAGAAAAAGCAAAATCTTTAGTTACCATTTTAGAGGATAGAAAGATGTATTTCCAGTAACCAAAGCTAATCTCAAAGGCAAGTTCTTATTCGAAATAATTCCTTTTACTAGTCTAATACTAACTGACCACCAAAAAGTCATTTATTCCCTAACCCCCTCAAAATGGTTACCATTTGTAGAATCACTCTAATGCCCCATGGAAGTACAAAGACATGTTTATTAGATGGAATTCTTCTTTGACTTCTGGCTGACAGAACACTAATAAAGGAAGTGCTGTGCTTGGGAGTTTAACCTGGAAATTCATACCTTGAAAAGGGTTACAGGAAAACAAGGCACGGACATGAGACAACGGCCTCGGCTGGTCTGAAGGGATGTCATAAAAGTGATGGAAATGAACCAAGACCAACACACAACAATGAACAGTTCAGTCTAGGTCAGGGCCTCCAACAGCCCCTAAAGCCTTCACAGTTAGCCAGTTTCTGCTGGCTGAAATCTCTCTAGTGGTAGCAACAGAGTCAACTTTAACTGGAATGCCAACACTCCACACGAACGTTACTAACTGCAACATGTGCATCTTTCCTCTTTTTTTCCGTTATTATAGCCTTGCTGTGTTCTTCTTTCCAAGTCACAGGCCTACCAAAATAACTCAAAAATAATTCGGCTCTACGTGGTAAAAATTCTAAGCAAGCTGTAGATTCCTTACACCTAGAGATGTCAAGGAGGGATGGGCACATGACAGTACTTTCTCCAGACATATAAAGGTCACTCATTTCATAGAGTTCTCTGAAACCAAATGGATAAGATATCTTTTGTTTCAGAGCTAGGACCCCACTGACCAACAACTAGTATAATCATTTCACTGAACGTAGAAGGCTGAGGTCTAGCCAACCTTATCATTTGATCAAGGTCACATGGATAGATGTTAGCCAATATTTGGAACAATATTAATTTAGATTATTCTGAAAACTGAAATTAAATGATTAAATTTTACATATATTGAAATAAATTAAGTGCCTGGTATAGAAGTTGCTGAGGGAGTTGCTCTTGCAAAGAACTCTAATGAAAGCTGTTGGACTGTAAAATGGGGGTTGCCACTGACATAAGAACATGAGCATGAAAAAACTATGTGTTGCTTGTGTTTGCTACTTTTCTTAAATGTTCATGGAAGGTGGAATAGTGGGGGACCTTACAACTTAATTTTACTGGTACAAAATCTAAGCAAAAAATACAAAAATAATATACCGTTGGGTTCCATTTCTTGCTGCAGTCTTATTTTTAAAAAGGAACATAAAAAGCCATCTGTTTTGCAATCATATCTTCTGTTGGTATCCCAGTCTACCTTGTAGCCCTTTAGAGATAGCTGGAGGCATGTGTGTAGGTAGTGCCAAGTTCTGTGATGGTTTAACTCCTGTTGGAACTCTTAGGACTGGGAAAGTTATCACACTCTCCAAGTCTTAATGTGAAAAACCCTGAATTCTGGCATCAAATTGTGCTTTTTACTACATGTGCTATTTCATGGCTCTCTTTCATAATAAGTTCATTAGAAATAACTGGCAGTGAGCAATAATGTTACTGCTGTTATTCTGACTAAAAAAAATTACTGAAAACTTGGTGATACGTTAAATGATAGATTTAAGTACAAATAGATATGTGTTACTCCTCCTTGAACAGATACACTTTGGTACCTTCACTGTAAACCAAACCCTTCAAATGAAAACATGTCTTTGTTACTTAATCTAGCAACGACAATAATAAACAGCTAACACTTACTGAGTTCTCACTATGTGACAGATGCAAAGTTAACTGTGTATATATATTTATATGCATTTTATATATATGTGTGTATAACATTTCATTTAATCCTTTTGTTACTCTTCTATAGCTCTATGTGACATGAAATATTATGAAACAGATGAGGAAACTGGGGTATTGAGGAATCAGTAACTCGGCCAGAGTCACTCAGCCAGCAAGTGGCAGATCTAAATCTGATAATGCTCACACCTATTAAAAAGTTACTTATACTTATGAAATAAAGTTAATAGTAAAGTTTGCCAGGACATTTGTAGTCATCAGTCCTGGCTCAGGAGAGAAAGTAATCAAGTAGATGTGACCATGGGAGCTATAAATTCTAATACCACTAAGCTGAATAATATACTTAGCCTAATTATTGCCACAGAGCTGAGGAGAAGCAAGGGGCTGATGTTCAACGATCCAGTCAGACTTAGTAAGGAATACGTGATCCCTGAGGTTCCTGCCAGTCACCCTCGTATCAGTAAAGCAGGAATAGAGCTTGGGTCTGAATCCAAATGCTATCAGACTGCTGGAGTCTGTGTCCTTTCTAATACAACAAGCTGTGTGCAAGACAGAGTCATTCCTCTTCTCCATACCTGAATAGATATGGGCTACTTCGTTGGTGGTTTTTATCCATGTGCGTGATATTAAATTATGTTCAATACTTTAGAGTCTCTACTCAGGTATAAGGAATCTATTTTCTGAATTATGAAATTCTGCAATGACACCCACTGTTTTACTTAACGGAAGATAAAAATAAATGTATTTTTCATCTATAGACTTCTCACTCATAATATCATAAATATCAAGCCCATTAATTCTGACAAACAAGCCCATTTTATAATGCATTAAGTGCACAAACTTCTCAACAAAACACTGTTTTGACTAATGGCTACAATGAAGACTTTAAATAGCCAAATTTTATATATCAAACATCTTCCTGAAAAAGGTATCTATTTCCAAGCCAAATTAGTATGTAAACATTTCAGAGCCAAAATAAAATAATTTGGGGAGGAAACAGCAATAAAATAAACATATAAAATTAAGGAAAAAGTGAGCACCTGACTTTCTTTGACTGTCAAAATGGTTGCCAGACTATAAAACTTTCTACTAACTTCAATTTTAAGAGTTAACACAGTACTGGGACTTCCCTGTTGGTGCAGTGGTTAAGAATCCGCCTGATGATGCAGGGGACACAGGTTCGATCCCTGGCCCGGGAAGATCCCACATGTCAGGGAGCAACTAAGCCTGTGCGCCACAACTACTGAGCCTGTTTTCTACTATCCAGTGAGCCACAACTACTGAGCTCGTGTGCTGCAACTACTGAAGCCCACGTGCCTAGAGCCTGTACTCTGCAACAAGAGAAGCCACCGAAATGAGAAGCCCATGCACCACAACAAAGAGTAGCCCCCACTCGCCACAACCAGAGAAAACCCATGCACAGCAACAGACCCAACACAGCCAATAAATAAATCAATAAATAAAATTTATTAAAAAAAAAAAAGAGTTAACACAGTGCAGAAAGGGTAATAGTTGGTCTTTCTTAAATACAAATTTGATTCCACACTCCTGCTCAGAGTCCTCCAATGGCTCTCCACTCACTGCCATCAGAAACTGGCTTAACAATGCGGGCTACAGGGGTCGTTGGAGGCCTTGACTAGACTAAACTGTTCGCTTCTGTGCATAGCTCTTAACTTGTTTCCATCAGTTTCATGACACCCTTTTGTACCAACCAAGTGGCCACTGTCTCATGCCACCCATGGCTCCCTGGCCTTCCCATGTCTTCTTCTCCTGTGACCAGCTGATAAAAGTACTAAATGCTTTGAGAGTATGGAAGGCAGAAATTATATTTGGCAAAATTAAACATGCATGATCTCTAAGAATTTTTGTTAAATTAGAACTATTTCAATTCATAGAAAATTTAAAAAGTATCCATTCAAACAATTTGAAAAGGTAGTTTTCCCTTAATCTTTAAGAGTCAAAAATAATTCTTATTCTATGTATTTCCTGAAGAAAATATAAGTCAATTAAATAATGAAATCCCTAGATGACATGCAAAAATAGGCGCATCTTTTGGAGATATTTTAAAGTACAGGCATACCTCAGGGATATTGTGGGTTTGGTTCCAGACAACTGCAATAAAACGAATATCGCAATAAAGTGAGTCTCACAAATTTTTATGGTTTCCCAATGCATGAAGAAGTTATACTATACTGTGGTCTATTAAGTGTGTAATAGCATTATGTCTAAAAAAACAATGTACATACCTTACTTAGAAAATACTTTATTGCTAAAAAATGCTAACCACCATCTGAGCCTTTGGTGAGTCTAATCTTTTTTGCAATAGCAAGATCAAAGACCACTGGCCACCATAACGAATGTAATGTAAAAGTCTGAAATATCGCAAGAATTACTAAAATGTGACATGAAGTGAGCAGATGTTGTTGGAAAAATGGTGCCCACAGATTTTCTCGATGCAGAGTTGCCATAAACCTTCAACTTGTAAAAAACATTATATCTGGGAAATGCAATAAAACAAGGTATTCCTGTAATAGGTATTTTCCATGTAGCAGAATTCTAATAGAGAGTTTAATTATTCTGTGTAATGAAACAAATAATGCTATTCCATAATGTTCCACACTTTATTCTTCACATTGCTTTAGTTGCTACTCTCTTTAAAGAGATACTGTGTGCTGCTATGTATTTAAGCTGGGGAAGTTTTGGGCTTAAAATAATTTAGGTAGTGTTGTGTTGCTAAATGAGCGTTCAATATTATTTGAGAAGATACATGCTAATTTTGAGATATGCACTGTGAAATTTCAGGGCAAAAGACCTGAGGATATTTATCGTAAGTATCACTAGTGATGCTGACTAAAGTGGTCCTCTACTTGACAATATTCTGTTTAGAGAACTGGGCTTAGGCCTAGTCCCTGCCCTTTATACTGAAACTACAGTGTCAAGGTAAATATGGCTGTGACTTGTCAATCAGCAGTCGATTGCATGAGGAGAGCTATACACCTAACCTATGAATAAGTATAAATGGTGCAACTGTAGGGTGTAGCAACTAAAGCAATTAACTGTTTAAAATCCTAGTACACTTTCCAAGTTAAACTGCTTGTTTAAGGGGGAAAAGGCCCCTAGATTTTTATGTTCAAATAAATCTGCGTTTCATTAGTATATCTGATTTCTACAGCGTTTTCATATTCATCAAGTCTTACATACTCAGAGTGGAGAGCGAAGCACAAGCACTGCTAATCCAGCAGTTATCCTGGTGTAGGTCACTGGCAGAAGTATCACCACACAGGACGAAACGGGTCAAAAAATGTGACCAAGGACTACTCTAGCAGTCCCTAAAACCCACCCCTGTCTCATCGAGTTGCAGAGTGGGAGGAAAGTAGCAGTCAGGTAATAGGTCACTACTTAGAAAGGGGCTGGGAATGGTACTGGAACAGTGTACATGCCCTGCAGTTGAGAAAAGTAGATTTTTGAAGAAATAGTTTAATTAAAGTATAACATACTACAGAAAAATTCAGCAATTTTAAGTGTGATGAATTTTCACAAAGCAAACACACTCGTCTAATCACCTCAAGACTAAGAAGAACCCTTTTCTTAGTCCTGACACGTCCCTGAAAGAACCTCTACGATCACAGACTAGTTTTGCCTGGTTTTAGGTTTTATATAAATGAACTATAACTTATGAAGTGGTGCCTGGTAACAGTATGTTTGCTGAGCTTCATCCATGTTGCTGTTCATAACAGGTACTTCATTCTTTCTCACTGCAGTAGAGATTCCCCACTGTACAAATATACCACCATTCATTCACTACCTTCTGTTGATGGACAGCATGGCTGTTTCCAATTTTTGGCTATTACAAACAACACCTGGAGTGGAGTTGCTTCAGTCTGCAAGTGCCTGCCAACTCACCCCTCTGTCTTCTCTCCTCTCTCCCCCCTGTACATCCATTTTACACATTACTGCTACAGAAGATCTTTCTTAAACACAAATGTGATTCCATACTCCTGCCCAGAGTCCTCTGACGGCTCTCCACTGCCCTCGGGTCACTGCTGTACCGCCTCTTGATCATGCTGCAACTCTCCCAGCTCCCCTCCACCCTGAGCCAAGACATTGCAGTTCTTTGGATGTATCATTCTCTCAAGCATCTTCGCCCTGCATAGGTTGTTCTCCTTCCTTGGAAAAAAGCTTGTGATTCTTGCGCATCCTTCAAGCTCATTTTAATCTCTTTTGGCCCCTGTTCTGATCTGGAGGTGGCCACTCTCCCCCGTGCTTCTAAAGCACTGTTTTGGTTTTACCGTGGCAACTCTCAAAGTGCTTCTGCCTAACTCCTCTGATTCTTGTTCTACCTCTTAAACACTTTCTTAAACACTTCAGCACAGGGGCCAACACACAGTGGATGCACCATATGTGTTTGCTGAATAACACGGGTGCTAACTGCACAGGACAGAAACTACAGTTTACATTTAACTGCGGAAAAAAAGTACAGTTCTTGTGAGAACGTGTCAGTGTGAACCCAGAGGTGACAAAATTGGCATTCAAGTGTTTTAAGCCCAGTAAAGCCCTGCAGTATTGACTTAAACTCTGGAATAAATGTTAAATCTTACCATTAATGATGCCACAGTGAATATTACACCACATTGTAAAGTTCTTAAATATACCCCAAGGCAATATCTAGAGAAGGAATACTATTTTTTTAACCTAAAATTTGTGCCTTCCATGTGCTTTCAAATAAAACATTTAATTTAAATAATTTTAGGGATATTAATTTTTAAATACTCAGTGAAAGGAAATGTGGAAAGGAAATCATACTTATGGGGTAGATAGAAAAATGACCGCAAAAAATAATGTCTAATGTTGTTCAGAAACGGAAAAAAAAATCAGTGCAGTATAAAATTTTCCTGACACAGCTCTTTCGCAACACCTTATCACTTAAGCAAAGCTTTTCCCTCTCTAAAAACAAATTAATCAAAATAGGCCAAATGTCACCAGTCAAGAAGAAACACAAGCACCACCCTACAAACTAAAAGGATTTTTAATAAAAAGAATGTAAGGAATCTAATGAAATCAAAACAAAGGAATGGATAAAAGAAAACAGCACAGGCTTCTCAAGCCATTTTCAGATTCTGGTTTATAAATCACCTATCTGAATAACTTGTCTAAGATTATGAAGATAAATAAACCCATAGATAGACTGGTTAATATCCTCTCCTGTTTCCTAGCCTGGAAATATACAGAGTGAATACAACACATGCTCTTTACCCATCTCTTCCTTCAAGTATGTTATCTGTTTGCTCAGTCAGCATGCTCTTAAATTGCTATGTTTAGCTTCTTTAGGTAGAGAAAAGATGAACAAATCTTTGATTTTTAATTACATTATTTCAGGACAGAATTAAATAAACATATATCTCATCTCACTTTTAACGCTAGACTCTAAAAGTTCCAAAACATTCACAATAACCAGCAATTCATTTTCTTAGTATGACTGTACCATAAATCAAAAGTTACTAAGTTTTGGATATTTTGAATTTGTAAGAGCAATACATTTTCAGTAGAGCATCCAGCAAAAGTAGAAATTTGCATCTAAAGCTGAGAAGACAGATCCAACACATCAAAGTATCTACCAGAGAGGTGACATAAAGCTATAAAATTCACTCATATATATATGCTAATTATACCCTTAAATGGTATCTCCTTAGCATTGTTGTAAGGACTTATATCAGGTTGTCCTATGCTTCCATTTTAAGATTGATCTAGACTTGCAATTTAGTATTTTAATATATGTATCTATGTATACACACATGTATGTGTATATATATTTATGTATACATGTGTGTGTAGCTATATTATGTACATGTATATACATACACACAAGCACCCGCATACAGACACACTCCCTCTCTCCTTAACTATAGTTTAAACTAGAAATCAGGGTCCCCCCCCTTCTTTCTAACTGTTAATTTTGTGAACATACCACATGCTCATTAATTAATGAATTACCAAGTAGATAACTTCAAATTATACAATCATCCAACGTCAAAGCCAGGAGATTTATGCATTTCTGATTACCTAAATTTCCACAAATCCATGATAATATTAATCTGAGTTCCTAAAGAAGCAAAATAGTACAGACCTCTAAGGAACAAACTAAACAACGAAATACTCTAAAAGCTGTATATATGAAAATTAATGTAAGAACTCATGGCTTGTGTTCAATGTGATGGATAAAAATATATTCAGGAGAGAAGATAGAGTAAATTATTGAATTTTAGACTATAAAGAAATCACACAATAAAACTATGCAATTCACGGTCTAAAAGATGAAATAAAATATACATATTAGCTCTATTTATATTCAGTGCTCAGAAAAAAATAAAAGTCAAAGTCTAATAAAGAGTCAGCAGTCTCATTAATAAAACAGGAATCAAGGATTCAAGACCTAAGGAATTTATTGCTTGGGGGGGGGGGTGCATTAAGGAGGTTTCTGTATTCTAACATGGGATAGATGTTTTCATGGTCAAGGGGTAATAGCCAGTCAACTGAGGCACGCACTAGTATAAGCATAAACTTGGACTCCTTTTGAAAGTTTTCCCACTGTTTAAAATTTACCTAGTAGTGGCAAAATGACTAAGAGAATGAAGTTGCTAATTTTTTTTTTGATTCAAATCCAAGGAACCAATCATTTATGCTTAGCTACTGAACCAAAAATCTTACATTATGGAGAGAAACCATGTCCTAATTTCCTTTTTTAAAATCAAAAATACCAATATGTTCAAAGTTATTATTCAACAATAACTGAAAAAAAAAAAAACAATGAGACTATTACCAAAACAAAACAAAAAGGCCACTGTTTAAAAGAATCCAATACTCAAATTTGTGGAGAGAATGATCAAAGTCAAGGAAATAAAATTATGATTTAATTTTAAATATATGATTCACATGCTCTTTGTTAATCATGATACCACCAGGGTCAGACATCCAGCAACACTTGATTATATAGAAAAAACACAGACAACAAATATTTTCTTTTTATAGGTACTCATTAAATCTAGGCAAATCAGCTGAATTCTCTAAATTAAGCCAGTAGTTATAATCTCATATCTAAATAAGTCCACTCAAGAACTAAACAACAAGTAAAAGAAAAGCTCACCCCTTCAACTCCCAGGTCACAGGGAGATCATTTTGAAGGTAATCAGGGTAAGAGCACTAACGTGAAAAATCATTCTGTTAGAAAAATCAGGGTAAGATGACGTGGAAATCACCAATTACTAGTGAGTGCTGTTTACAGACCATGAAGTTTTCCACAATTGACCGCAGTGTGAGAATCATTATAACCCTGAGACAACACTCATTTTTCACCCTGAAAAATTCAAACAGTGTTGGTTAGTGTTAGATAATTTATAAAGTTAGGCAAGGCAGTTATCACGATCATTTTGCTACACCCCCGCCCCCAAAGACAAAACACCAAAAAAGCTGGTTAACTGATCTGCTCAAGAGTTAAGTTAAATAAGTAAAGAACTCAGGTCTCTCATCTTCAGTCCTCTAACGCCCAGCCCCAACAGGAACCTACCATAAAACTCTAGCCACTCAGACCCCTGTCATCTCCCCAGGTATATCACAAGGGAAGTGTAAGCAGCAGATGAACAAAGAGGCCACGTTACACTTGCCTACGAAAACCCAAGGAATGGAGATTGCCCTATCTGCTCGGCAAAACTAACTCTTCTAGAAATGCTGTGGAAGCCCCCTTCCCGATCTCTGGAGCCTCATCCTGAGCAGCAGGCTCAGTTTCATGAGAGGAGGAGCCTCCCAGGAATCCACAGCCTGGGATCCTGTTTCCAGTTCAATCACGAGGGACACCCATGATGTCTCTTCCAGTCCTGTGATTCTAACGCCTCACACTGTGAGTGCCATGTAAGTCGTTTTTAAGAGAAAAGACAACCCAAAAACAAACTTGAAGAATGTTAACATTTTCTAGGGAAAGAAAAAGTCCTACAGTTATGTAGGAAGAGTAAAACATCTGTGAATGTTCCGCAAATCTCTAAGTAGAAGACTGACAGACCTGAGTGACAGGAAGGATTTGTCTTTGAAAACAGAGGAGTAATTTATCAGGCCAATAAATTCATTGTGAAGAGACTACAGTCGAGTTAAATAAAACCAGCAAGAGACAAAGCAATGTCCTAGTTTTGAGCGCTAGGAGCTGAGGCTTCACTGGACACTAATTATATCTGGTTGGATATGAAGCAAATTAAATATGTTCCCTTTTAAATTGTGTTTTTTTTTAAAAAACATCTTTTAAAGAACAAAGCATTTTGAATTATTTTCCCAAATTAATCTTGGGAATTAAAGAGTAGGTATACAAGTAATTTTTTTTTCTAACCTGCACTGGGTAACAATGATGAAAGTGTACACTGAAGATATGTTTAAAAGCCAAACATCTAGTTCTATAATTCTGGGGCTTTCCAACATGCCTCAGAAGCTGGGGTTCTTAACACAAAGTATAAAAATACATAAGTAATTATGCAGGACCTGGGGTGCTCATAATCAACTGAGAATGTAAAACACTTTCAGGAAACTGTCAAAAGCACATATTTTAGCTTATTTGTCTTTGTGGTCTTCATTGCATTTTTTTTTTTTTTTAAACTTCTAGTCAGCTCTATTTCCAAAAGGGCTTAGGATGTTCTCCTTTGAGACTCTGATCCTGAAACAAAGCTTCTCCCTAAAAATAAAAGTATAACAGTAGGGAAGACATTATTCAGAGAGCAGGCTATTTTATTACAGTGGCATTAGTTCCCCCCAAGCACATATACTATGTATGGCCTGTTTACAGACAATCACAGCTCTGTATGTGAACTGACAGTGACTCATGTAGGGCAGAAAGACAATATCCCAAAGAGGAAGTGAGACTGTTAAGTGTACACACATCACAGGTACTCAGGTTCAGGTCAAGAACTGAGCTGGGCTTGGTTTAATTCATATCTGCTTCCCTCTCTCTTTCAAAAACTTTAAATTGTTTCACACTGAGGTTGGCTGGGCCATTCCTTTCCTTTAGTCTCTGACCCTTGGGAAAGTGGTGACCTCTAGAGGCAGCTCTTGATTTCCGGACACAGCCACTCCTCTGCAGCTCTTTCCCCAGCATCCTGTTTCCTTCTCTCTTAACGTGTATTCATGAACACGTGCACGCACCATCCCCCACCCCCAGTAAGTTGTAGAGATGCCCACTGCAGCAATCATGGCGGTCCACCAGCCATGCAAAGTGTGTCCATGCTATGAAACAGAGCTGCTTTTGAAAACAATTACCTAAATTTACTGTGCTTAACTTGTCATTTCAATGCTAACCTGACTGCTGGTCATAAAAGTCTCATAAAAAAAAGACATTTATTAACGAAATACAATTTGGTAATGTTTAAAAATGGGATGAAGACTTTGACAAAAGAGAAAATAAAATAGGATCTTGGTAGTAAAAAATTATAAACTCTACCCTACTTCTAAGAATACCCCTCAAAGTATAAAAACTATACAAAGTAACTTACATGAAATCTTTAATATGCTTTTAAAGAGTTCACATTTTAAGAGTATACCAAAGAGGGTAAAGAATAGGGTTGGTGGAAGCAATGATTCACTGAGGTGAGGAAGAGTATTTCTCACTGATATTGTTTAGAATCTCTGGAACATGTGATAATAAAAGGAAGACTGGCTTTTAGGGATCTTACTCAGTTTGATTATTGTTTCTAAATTCTCTAGACAATGCACCCTACTGCCTGCACCAAGGCAACCTCTTCTACTGTCCTGCCCTTGGTATACCACTATTACAGAGTCCAAATTCAGTCTATAAAGTCATAATGTCACTGTGCAAACTTTTTCATACAATTTTTATTAAAAAGGGATTTAAAAAATCATTAGACAAGCAAGAAATGATGTTAGAAAAATTAGATAAGCTCTAAGATACATACAGGGGAAAAAATCAACTTCTGATCAATGATACTACTCAGTCGCACACATACACACGTTTTAAAAATTCCAGTTACCAATCTTCTAGGCTATGTTAAAGACTAGCTTCACAGCCATGTTAGCTCTTTCAAAATAAAAACAAAACTAAGAATTTCTACACTAAAAAAAGTTGTTCTACATAGCTTATATATGAAGTTTCTAAAAAATAATAAATCTTGAAAGTATCGTTTCCAGTAACAGCTGAACTTAAATTTTTGCCAAATAATTTTCTATTTATTCCTCAGCTACAAGTTTCCACTTTAGAAAAGAGAAGTCCTCGTCAAAAGGTTTGAGACGAATCTATACATTTAGTCACAGATTTCCCTCTGACATGTACTGCAATCACAGAGGTATGATTTACAAAGAATATTCAGGTGGTTTCTATCACCACTGATCTAAAAATTCATTAAGCCGGTTGTTTCTAATTCTTGTCAAAAATGATGCAGATGTAGAGAACGTACTTGAGGACACAGGGTGGGGGGTGAAGGGGAAGCTGGGACGAAGTGAGAGAGTAGCACCCGACATACATACACTACCAAATGTAAAATAGATAGCTAGCAGTAAGCTGCTGCATTACACAGGGAGGTCAACTCGGTGACTGGTGATAACTTAGAGGGCTGGGATAGGGAGGGTGGGAAGGAGTCATGGGAGGGAGGGGATTTGGGGATATATGTACAAATACAGCTGATTCACTTTGTTGTACAGCAGAAACTGGCACAACAGCGTAAAGCAATTACACTCCAATAAAGAGCTTAAAAAAAATGTGGGTACAGAAGCAAGAAGAAACACCATGGAAACCACAGAATCCTTTTAATGAAGATATCTGATGTTACCCAAGTTAAATGTATACATACAAATCAGCACCAACCTTCTGTGCATTCTGCTCTTTTCCATAGTAAATTAATTTGAGAGGCTGAAATGGTTTTTCACCTTGTTTCCTCCCTATTTCTCCTTGCTGCCTGTTAAAAGAAGGTAATTTAACAAAATCTGAGGAAAAACAGTGCTAAGCTACAATGAATTTCCTATCTCCTAACTAGCCTGCTTTAACATGTTCTGTTTCAGAGCCATATTCAGAACTCACTGAAACATACATGCTACACCACCAGGCTCAGCTGCTTCTCCCTTTTTTGTTTGTTTTAGGATAGTCTCCCATCTCCCATCTACTTTTCCACAGTAGTTCTTTAGTAGCAATTACATGCATTTGAAAGGATGTGGACCTCTAGCACTTGAAAGGACCAAGGGATTACCTGAGTTAGGGTTTCTCTGTCTTTTCCAGCCCCTACACCACAGGGCCAGGACACACAGCTTCCACGAACACAGTGACCAAGGGCTAGGGCAGGCGAATGGAGGGGGTGTGCCCACAGGGGAAAGAGGAATAGCCCCTTGCCCTACCTAGGATTTATCACCCTTACTGCTTCAAAAATTAAAACTTTTTGAGTGGAAATAAACAAATAATCTTCTTAAAAGACTATTCATTATTTTCTTCTGACAAGCTAAGTAACCCCTTGTCCTCCAGCATGTACTGTCCATATTTTAAAATCAAGGAACTCTGCAAAGCTTCCTGCTTCCTTATTAAAGTACAGAGGGGAAGAGGAGGGGAAATCAAACAAGGGTGGATAAGGTCCAAATACAACAAATTATTTACTATATCTTTTCTATGTAATGTACCTATTAAAATTTGTGATATTGCATTAAGAATTGTTATAAAGTCCATCTAACTAAAAATACCATTATAGCGGATTCACCAACAAGCTACAGAGTTGTTCTAATTGGTTTTTCGTAGACTGCTTTTACCTTTCCAGGTCCTTTCTATTTATTGAAACTGTTTGGTTTTAATTTCTATGTGCATTAGTCGTGATGAACTTTATCCTGTTTTTGAGCTTTATGAAGATAAATCTGGTGTTTCCCTATAAAATTTAATGGGCATTTTCCCAATTGTCCAATACCATTAATAAAAATTATTAACTTCTAGAGGTAAGGTTAATGAACCTCTTTTCCAGGTTGTACCAAGGCACTGACCCCTCTTGCGTGGGCATGACTGCCTGCCAGTTTTACTCCTGCTTAATTAAGTTGTACGGTTTAATGATAGTCCATCCCTATCTTCACAGTTGGCTAAGAATAAATCACCTGGGTTGAAAAAGAGCTTTTTCATACATTTAACTTTTCTTAAAAAAAAAAAAATGCTCATTGGAGAGGGAAAAAATCAGAAAATACTGAAAATATAAAGCCATCCATAACCGCATTCCTCTAACAATAAGGGCTCAAACTCAAGTCTAAATAGCAGATATTGGACTTCCCTGGTGGTCCACTGGTTAAGACTCCGAGCTTCCACGGCAGGACGCATGAGTTCGGTCTCTAGTTGGGGAACTAAGATCCTGCATGCCATGCGGCGCACCCGGGTTGGGGGTGGGGGGGCACACAGATATCATGACAACCTCTTCATTTCAGCTTTTTCTCAGGCAAAATGCACCCAAAAGCAACCTAGTTCATTTCTGTCCTAGTTCATTTCCATTCATTCACTCAATATATGCCTGGGCCTCTCTTGCTCAAATCCATGAATGTTCCTCACTGACTTTAGGAAAAAGTCCACGTTCCTACCACTGCCTGTGTCACTCCAGCTCCTTCCTCAACCACACTTCCCCTTCGTGAGGCAGCCATGTCTCCCTGCCCCACCATGTACAGTTTCCTCTGCTTAGAACATCTTCCTTCTTCCTACCCACCTCACCAGGTACCTACCCTCTGATCCCTGCTTGATGAGGTGGCGGTAGCGAGGAGGCACCAGCAGGTGCTGAGTGCTTCCTCTATGCCAGGACATATGCCAACTCAGAACCACTGAGGAAATGTTACTATCATGCCCATTTTACAAGTGAGGATGCAGAGGTTTTGAAAGGTTAATTAACTTAAAACACAGTACAGCTAATACAAGATGGAGCTGGGATCTGAACTGAGTCTGACTTTACCTGAGGGCGGCAAACCCACAGGGACCAGGCAGGTTTGCATATTAAAGGCACAGAAACAGTTTTCACCTCCACAAAGAAATGTGCTTAAACCAAATCAAACCAAATTTATGACCCTTTAAGTTTATTTCTGTGAGGATGGGTAATATTAACTTTCATATTTTATCTATCATAAGAAAACCAACAGCCCTTCATGTTATTCTTTTTCCCTCTAAATTAAGAATCTGGATAATTAATGTCATTTTTCTAGAGAAACCATTTGTATTCTGGAAAATTTTAATGTGCTTTAGGATGAAAGAGTGAGATAAAAACTTATGAAAAGCATACCTTACATCAAGAAGGAATAGAGTGGAAAAACATAAAAGGATATGGAAAAGCTCACTATTCTTGTTGTTTTATGTTGGTAAGCCAAAAAATGCTATAAACAATTTCTGGTTTTCTCTGTTGTGATCTGAAAGATCACAAGCTTTACTTACAGCTTCAGTATTTATGTGAGCAGATACCAGATTCTTTTGATCAAAGGAGCTCCAATAGCCTCTGTTGCCGCCTGGGAGCTGAGCCATAAGGTTTTGGTAAGAATTTGATCTCCAGTTGATCCTGTTCTGTCTCATTGTGGAGTATCTGGGGTTGAACTGGACTTTTCAGCAACATTTAACCTGTCCTTATTTTTACCTTAGAGGAAAAGTTACGTTTCAAGGATGGCTGAAGTATCTGATATATTTAGTTTCTAACACGTCTGCTTTAAAATAAGATCACACACAAAAATTGCTCTCTGGAGGATACCTGTGGGTAAGAAGCTCTTTTAACTGATTAGGTAATATTTTAGCTTTGGTAGTAAAAGATTCCAGGTGTTTACTCTAACAGCTCTTGTAGACACATGGGATTAATGTCAGACTCCTAATTCCTGGTTTTGGAACAGGGCCAAAGTGTGTGCACATGCTGTTTAATTATGTTGGCACCCCAGGCATTTCAAACATCATCAGAATTCCTTAGCTGATCTTCCCATTACTAATCCTGTTTTAAATAATCATAGAGGGGTAAAGAAATTGCCATTGCACATACTAATGAAATCTATCTAGCCCTTTTTACTTTTAATAGATTTGGAGGTTTTATGGATTAAAAATTCTCTTAGGCTATATAAACACAGGTAAATATAATATAAAAACTGCCAGAAAATATTTTCTTCAAAATTCTTTGCTTCACACCAGTGTAGCAATTTCCAAATTCTTTTTTGTTATTGTTCTTCTTTCTAAAAATTCATCTATCCCAAGGGAACCTTTGACTAAGCCATGAAAATTTCCCATGAGTCCTCGAACTTGACTGCGGGGTATACTTCTCTATACAAACAGTGCTAGAAGTTTGTTTTAAATAAACATTCCAAAATTTTTACCTAGGTGATTTTGAACAACGTGCTGTGAATCTAAAAGCAAATGGACAGAGTAGAATTGTTTTATACTAATTACTCAAATTTTTCCCACTTCCTTTTAGGAAAAATGAAGCAACAACAAACACAATATTTCCACAGATTTTCCAAAAGATGTTTAAAAGTTTTACATGTGAAAATAAATGACTAAATCATCACAAAAAATGGATGAGGTAAGCTAAAAAAAAAAAAAGTGCTACAGGCTATCTTAGAGGAAGGATCTTTTCAGTGAAGCAAGCTCAATGGAAAAATTCCTAATCCAGAAGTTTTCCAGATATAAACTTTCCAAGTTTCCCAAGACCGTATTTTAGTCACTTGCTCTCCTGGGATATGGGAAGTTTCCTTCATGTGCTGTAGGCTGCTGTATCATGCACATAAATTTAAGCTAAACATACACACACATACATTTTATTAAAATAGGATATGATGATGAGAAACAAGATATTTTGGTAAATTTATCTGGAACATATTTGTAAGTAAAACATAGGTCAGACCCAAGCATTAGAGCATTTTTTTTCATGTTTCATGAATTTCTTTGAATAAGAAATATTTTCAATAACGATGGGCATAGCTATAATTTTACACGTACAGGTGATACTGAAACCTCTATTAAACCCTCTTCTCTCAAGCTCTCCTACCCCAAATGATTGCTCACACTTAACAAGCACCTTTAGAAACAGACACTTGTTTTCCAGTCCTGTATTTAAAACATTTTCAGTCAACTGTCTGCCATTTTCACTGCCAATAATTCAAAATCTTTATTATCTTAGAAATTCACAATTGTATAACTGCTATGCCTCTCTGCGGTCCACTGGGCCCAATGCCACCAAATCCTACTCTTCCCTCAGCCTGGCTCAAATCTGGTGTGTACCTCTATTAAGCACAATGACAGAGGTTTAAGAAAAGGTGGGTAACCCAGCTCAGCAACCCGATATTGACTTCACAACATCTTGATGAGGACGGAGGGGTCTCAAGTGTAACACACAGCCAGAATATACTCTGAGAAGCCAAGTAAGTGATATAATTGAAAAGGAAAAGGAAAAAACCTCACCAAATCTAGTACTTGGAGTGCTGACATTTTAAAGGGTTAGCAGTTGGCAAAAGCAAAGTAACCCAGAAATCTAGCACAGTGCGACTCCCCAAATCTACACCTGAGGTATGGAGACTGTAATGCCGGCAAAATAAACATAATATGAAAGAGACCCTGGCATTGTAAAATGCCTCATTAATGGAGTGGCAGAATGTCACAAACTACCAAACACCTCAAAAAAATAGAAGAAAAAGTCTGCACGTCAAGCTACTGGTTGTGACAGAAAGTTGACTGCATGGTTTTGTCAGGCATGACATCAGTGTAAAGAATATTTATAGTGAAAGCAGCAGCAAACAAGCTGGCCGAAATCAGATATTTATGCTGCTTCAACCTGTTATCTGCAGGACGGTACTGCAGGGTCAGCAAGCTGTGTGCAGTTGCTGCTTGTTTTGTAAACAAAGCTTTAGGGAAACAGAGTCATGCTCTTTCATTTGCCTACTGTCTAGGGCTGCCATGTGCTACAGTGTGGGGGCTGAGTAGTTTTACCACATGGCCAGGAAAGCCTAAAATACTTACTGCCTGGCTCTCTACAGAAACACTTTAGACCACCTGACTAGATGATGAAATGGAAGGTAACCTTGATGATGTGAAATGTAGCCATAAGAGGTGTGGTAGCAAATAAGCTGTGTTTTTCTTCTTTAAATTAAGGAGCACAGAGGATTTTCTAACAGTATGTTTCAACAGTGAATATTTTTGATAAAGATAGGAAACATTAAAATACAATTATATTTTATTTTAAAATTATATAAACAGATACATGCACTGCATGTGTTCATGAAGGAAGGCCATGTGAGAACATAACCAAAAAGAAAGCTCTCATCAAGAATCCAACCATGATTGCCCCCTGATCTCCGACTTCCAGACTCCAGAACTGACTTCTGGTACTATATGAATAGAAGAAACAAGAGGAGGCATCCTTGTCTTGTTCCTGATCTTAGAGGAAAAGCTTGCAGATTTTCACTGATGGGATTTTTTATTGTAGTTACTTGCTTCTTAACCATTGTGTATTTTGGATGCTGTGCGCAGATAAGTTTTCTGTTAAGCATGAGACCTGGATTCAGTGACTGGATGAACTTTGGAGCTTTCTCTCTTGAATAGTGAGTGAGAATGTTCTGTGTAATGGGGAAAAGGATATATATGAATTTTGAGTAGATGGGGTAAATGATCAGCCTCCTTTGAAGTCACGATTGGACAGACGTTCCACTTTTAGTTGAAATGGAAGTATCGAGTGTATTATCTGTGTGAACTTGATGTAAAAGGACAGTCCCAAGGGGTCGGGCCTCATTTACCCTTTGACTCTTCTTTTTCCTTCCTGTAATTAAGATACGATGTTTGGATAGGCAGTAGTCCTGCTGTGAATTTTAGGTACTTAATGCAAGGACAGCATTATGATCTTTTGATGCCCGTGAACCAACTCTAGTCTCTCTATCTCTGGACTATTGTTCAGGTATTCTATTACATGCAGATGTAAGCAGTCCTCACTGAAACATACAAAATGGAGAGGCTTTTCTCTCTTTTTTTTTTTAATCTTAGCTCCTTTAGGAGCTTAGAACATGAAGATAGAAGTTGTTCTTGGATTTCCAAGACCTATGTTTAGTGTTCACTTAATGTTTGACCTGGACAATTACTGAATAGTGATTGAGTCCACTTCTGTCTCCTTTGACCTTTCTTTTCATCATTCTTTGTGCATTTCCTTCTTAATTAATTGAAATATTTCTTCATTTAGTAATCACCTATTACCATCCATTACATTAAAATGGTATTTTATAAAGGCATTTTACTTTATCATACCTAGCTCAGATTTGCTGTGAGGATATATATTTATAAAATATTGTATTCAGTTACTTTGCACTCACTTTTGTGTTCAAAGTTTAGTCATAATTTATTTTTGTTGTTAGAGTTTCACGATTACCCTATATGTAGTACCCTTCTTTTGTAAAAATTTTGTAAATGAATGATACTCTGAAAATATCACACATTCCAACTTTAATACTTATTAAATGATACTTATGTGCTACATAATGATATTTTTTTCATGTATCTTTTACTTAATCTGTGCAATAATCTGAAGGCTGATATCATTTCTCTTGTATATATTAGGAAAAAATTGAATAAAAGTTAGGAAGATGTGACAGTATTCTATTCAGTATTAATGTTAGTGTGTTAATCACTATGAGGACAATAAAAGATTCTGTCCCTGCAAAAATAAATAAATAAATAAACATAATTGGACGTATGCTTTCTACATATGCTATATTTGCACTTTACAGATCATCTCCATGGTACTGATACTTTGTAAAACATATCTGCAAATACTGAGTAATTAGTACATTCTTTCTGTAACCAACTACACAGTATCTGTATTGTTTTGTTACTACAGGACATTGAAATACTATGCTTCTATAGGAAATAATATATTAAAACAGTGCATCATATATATATGTGAAATTAAAATGTCTTAGGTCATCAACAGAATAGTGGTTAATGGTCCAAGAAATGCAGTAATTAAGCATAGTCTGGTTTTTGACTAATTGCTTTCTTTGTGCCATAGTTTTAATATTTTGTGATACACAACTGATCTTGAAAACTAACCACTTGTTGGTATAGTATGTGTAAAAAAAACACTTTTTGAGTCCTAACTTTGTTCTAGATGTTAATCTGAAGTTGCTTACCTATTAAAATCTAATTCTGGGGAAAAAAAGAGAAATTTAAAGATATCTAGTTGATTTACAAAAGAAGTTAAATATTATCCATTAGAATACACTTTTCTACTACATTTAGAATCACATGGGAATTGCTGTTTCATACGAAACACCTCAGCAAAAATGCCCATGGCATGAATAACAGTTCTGCAGAACATCACAGGTTGATAATTCTGTGTATGACAGGCAAAAACTCAATACTGGATTACAAAAGAATAGAATCCATCTTATCTAGGCAAACAGTTTTAAAGTCATCCTATGGAGCCTCATAGAAGGTTCTTTGAAAACAAGCACAATTATGTGGAATGGATTCACTTCTGCTTCTTAATAGTCCTGTTATTCAGGATTGTAAGACATGAGAAACAATGTAGGTCTAAACCGTCACACAAAAATTCTGAAAACCATGGCTCCTGAATAAGACAGCTTTTTCCTTTCTGCTGAATAAAGCATTCTTTTGATCATGAGGGAAAACTACCAAGAATTACTTTATCATCAGTTGTAACTATATTAGTCACTATAACATTTATCAATTACCTATTAAAAAACAAATGAATTAAAATCAATTTTGAGAAAATTTAGACATATAACAGCACAATCTGTACCCCAAGAGAAAGATACCTTTAACTCTTTTGCCTCATTTTTATTTTAAAATGATTTTTACCTTTTTTAATAATAAGCCTTTGTTGCCCTAAATCCTTTTTTTTAAAAAACAAAGTGAGGCAAAATAACCAAACCAATGAAGACTGATCTGAAAACAAAATTGACAATTTGTTTGCCATTTACTGATGGACTAACCAAGTTAAAGATAACAATCTCTGAGGAAGCAACTTGATTAAACACTGGTTAGAGGGTTGATTCAAAGATAAATAGAAGCCAGGAGTATAAATCAGACAGCATAATTTCAGATTTACTTTCTTTAACCATTAGGTAAAATTTTTATAATTGGAATGATTACTAACAATAAGAACTTAAAACTAATAGAAAAGTTTTAAGTTTTAATTACATAAAAGAGTACCAAGGAGATAGTCTTGTTAAGAAAAATTCTGTTAAGGAAATACTTTGGATCTTGAATTAAGGCCAAAGCATGAATACAGAACAGGTGATAAGTAACAAAAGATGCAGTGTTTAAAAATGGCGGCAAAGACATTGATTTACCTGGAATGAGTACATGGGACATTACAAAAAAATGACAAAACATGAACATATGCACATAATTTGAGCGGAAATGAGATATCTCAACCTTTACATCTCTTGAATTTGGGGCTTATTGTTTTAGCCACCAGAGGTCACCCTTCCCCAGAGAGATGAAAAGCAGAGTTTGTAAAAGCATTTGCCACTTGTGTATATGGTATATGGTTACAGTTTAAAAAATACACGTTTGCAACATTCTTCTCTCCCCACCCAAACCATACCTGAGGATGGAACCCCTCCCCCACCCTGCCCCTTAATACAGACATACAGGTATTGGAGAACAGAAGTGAAAACAGCCTGAGAGGTTAACATGATCTACACATAACAGAGTTGAGTCAAGCAATGAGGGACGGGCGGAGGACATGCAGCTCCCTGGGAGAAGTAAGATTTGTGGAAGGCTACCACACTACTGAGATGAGAGAACTGGATGAAAGAGGTTTCAAGAATGTTTACTGTGTATTATGAATATAACCATTCCTGGACATTCTCAGCTACAGGCTGCAGTAAAGATTTATATTGCTTTTTAAATCTACTTTTGCATGTCAAACTTAAATTTTATCTACTAAATCTGGATTTCAGGAAAAAGCAGATTAGCCAGGGCTGCTTCAGGGTTCAACATATATACATTTTCAATCAAATTGGAGAGAAAAAGACTCTGACTTCATCACAGCATCTTGCACAAAATATATGGTCAGTAAACATTCTTCCCCACTCACCCTACCTCACATATAATACAAGGAGGAGCTGACAAAAAAGTTTGTCTCTTCTGTTTCAATCCCATTAGGTAAGAGCCCCATTATCCCCATTTGCTGCCACTCTACTACAGCTACACGTAGAAATAAAATTCAAGGGTTAGAGTAGGTTTTTAATAATTTCATGTATGTGGATAACAGCAGCCAAGAGACAATTCAGCATAGACCCTCATGATTACCCAGGGGTTCAGAACTTTCCAAAACACAATTTTTCTTATTCTATGTACTACTAAAGGAAATTCCAAAGCAAAGGGTCTTTAGTAGCCCAGAAGTCCTCAGCAGTTTGTGAAATACCTTTTAGAAAACGTTCTTCTGTATTCTGACATATTGACAAATAAGGCTATTGCACACCATTATATCTTCTGAATACATGACAACTATCTTTCCTAACTACAAAGGCAAAATACGTTCATTACAGAACATTCAAAAAATGAAGAATGGCTCCAAGAAAATAAAATCACTTATAATCCCACAGAATATGGGGAAAGACAATGAAGTTCTGAGTGAAACATATTTTCAAATATGCATGATATCAAATTTATACATTTCAAGTTTTTATCATTATAATTCATTTCCATTCAGCTCATAAAATTCACTATAAACTGTCCTCCATTTACCAGTGAAATATGCCCAACAAGTTTCTCAAGAATCTCATACTTGGTGGGCCTTATTTTCATACTCAGGTTACTCTTTCCTTGTATCTTCTTTGATGTCTCTACAGCATTGGCACTGCTGCATTCTTTTGCAAACACTCTCTTGTCCTGATTTCTCACATCCTACTTTCCACAGCTTCTCCCATCCATTTGGTCATTCTCCACTAGTCATCACTGTAAGCTGTTCTTTTTCAGGTTAATGTTAACTACTGAACTACTGAACTATCCTCTACGCCATTCATTTATATCCTCTCCTTGAGTGACCAAAGTCATTGTCATGATATCAACTACCAGCTACATGTTGATAGGCCTAACACACAACAGATGCTTAGTAAATGTTTAATTTTATTAATGACTTAATAACTTTCCAACCCAATCTCCAGGAAGTTCTCAGCTCCAAGGCCAGAACCCCACAGCAGAAGCCTCTTATCTACTACAGTTGAGAATGGTAATTGGCTGGTTAATTGTAAAAGTGGGTTAGGCAACAAATCATAAAACATGACTGATATTTTACATATTTGACATTAATCAAATACATGTCCAATCACCTGTCAATATTTTTAGAGTCAAGGTCATTATATAATGATAATGGGTCAAATTCACCAGGAACATACAACAATTATAAATATACATGCAGTCAAAACCACAACATTTAAATATACGAAGCAAATATTGACAGAACTGAAGGGGAAAACAGACGGCAATACAATAATAATAGGGGATGGCAATATCCCACTTTTAACAATGGATGGATCATTCAGAGTAGGTCAATTAGGAAACAGAGGACCTGGACAACACCACAGACCAAACGGAACTAAAGACATATACAGAACATTCCACTCAACCACAGTAGAATATATATTCTTCTCAAATGCACATAAAACATTATCCATGATAGATCTAATAATAAGTAACAAAAGAAAATCAAATTTAAGACTGAAATCATAACAAGTACCTTTTCTAACCACAATGTAATGAAAGTAGAGGGCAACAGCAGAAGGAAAACTGGAAAATCCAGAAATATGTGGAAGTTAAATAGAATGCTCTTAAACAACCAATGGGTCAAAAAGCAAAAGAGAAATTAGAAAATATCTTCAGACAAATAAAAACCACAGGGCTTCCTAGGTGGTGCAGTGGTTAAGAATCTGCCTGCCAATGCAGGGGACACGGGTTCGATCCCTGCTCCAGGAAGATCCCACGTTTCACGGAGCAACTAAGCCCATGCACCACAACTACTGGGCCTGAGCTCTAGAGCCTGTGAGCCACAATTAGTGAGCCCATGTGCCACAACTACTGAAGCCCATGTTCCTAGAGCCCAGGCCCCGCAACAAGAGAACCCACCACAATGAGGAGCCCACACACCACCACAAAGAGTAGCCCCCACTCACAGCAACTAGAGAAAGCTCGTGTGCAACTAAGACCCAACACAGCCAATAAATAAATAAAATAAAATAAACAAATAAATTAATAAATAAAAATAAAAACCACAATATATCAAAATTTATGAATCAGCAAATTCAGTACTAAGGGAATTGTTTATAGCAATAAACATGTATATTAAAAAATTCTTAAATAAGTAACCTAACTTCATATCTCAAGCAACCAGAAAAAGAAGAATAAACTCAAATTTAGCAGGAGGGAACTAATAAACATTAGAGCAGAAACAAAAGAAATACAGAACAGAAAATCAATAGAGAAAAATCAATAAAATTTTTTTAAAGATTAACAAAATAAAATTTTAGCTAGACTAAGCAAAGAGAGAAGACTCAAATAAAATTAGAAATGAGAAGAAATCACAACTGATACCAAAGAAATGCAAGAAATAAGATATTACTACAAACAATTATATGCCAACAAATTGGACAACCTAGAAGAAATGGATAAATTCCTGGAAACATACAACCTACCAAGATTGAATCATGAAGAAAAAAAATCCAAACAGACCAATAATTAATAAGGAGATGAATGAGTAATTAAAAATCTTCCAAGAAAAAAAACCCTGAGGAGTATGGTTTCACTGGTGAATTCTACCAAACATTTAAAGCAGAATCAATGTTAATCCCTCTCAAACTCTTCCAAAAACACTGAAGAGGAGGGAACACATCCAAACTTATTTTGAGGCCAGAATTACCCTGATAGCAAAGCCAGACAAAGATAGTATAAGAAAAGAAAATCAAAGGCCAATATCCCTGATGAATGTAGATGCAAAAACCCTCAATAATATACAAGCAATCCAAATTCAAAAGCACATTAAAAGGACCACACAGTATTACCAAGTGCAATTTATTCCTGGGATATAAGGATAATTCAAAATACAAAAACCAATTAATATGACATCCCATATTACCAGAGTAAAGGATAAAAATCACATGATCATCTCAATCAATGTAAAAAAAGTATCTGACAAAATTCAATGCCCTTTCATAATACACATTCTCAACAAACTAGGAATAAAGAAAATTACCTTAACTTATAAAGGCCATATGTGAAAAGGCACCATTATCATCATCCTTGAAAGTGAAAAGCTGAAAGCTTTTGCTCTAAGACTGAGAATAAGGCAAGGATTCTCACTCTTGCCACTTCTATTCAACATAGTACTGGAATTCCTAGCTAGAGCAATTAGGCAAGAATCAAAAGGCATCCATATCAGGAAGGAAGAAGTAAAATTACCTGTTTGCAGATTTTATTATCTTATATGTAGAAAACCCTAAAGAATCCTCACATACAAAACAGTCTGTAACAACTAACAAATAAATTCAGTAAAGTTGCAGGACACAAAACCAACAAGTGAAAATCAGTTGTCAATACACTAAAAACAAACTATCCATAAAAATGAATTAAGAAAACAATCCCATTTACAATAGCATTAAAGAATTAAAAAATTAGGAATTAACTTAACCAAGGAGGTGAAAGACTTGCATACTGAAAACAAAACGCTGATGAAAAAAAGTATACACAAATGGAAAGACATACAATGCTCATGTACTGGTAGGCTTAGTACTGTTAAAACGTCCAAACATCAAAAGTGATCCACAGATTCAATGCAATCCTTATCAAAATCCCAATGACATTTTTTACAGAAATAGAGAAAACAATCCTAAAATTCACATGGGACTACAAATAAACACAAATAGCCAAAAAAAAAAAAAAAAAAAAATCTTTACAAAGAAGAACAAAGCTGGAGGCATCACACTTTGTGATTTAAAAACATATTATAGGGACTTCCCTGGTGGCACAGTGGCTGAGAGTCTCTTGCCAATGCAGAAGACATGGGTTCAATCCCTGGTCCAGGAGGATCCCACATGCCATGGAGCAACTAAGCCCCTGTGCCACAAATACTGAAGCCTGTGCGCCTAAAGCCTGTGCTCCACAGCAAGAGAAACCACCGCAATGAGAAGCCTGCACACTGCAATGAAAAGCCCATACACTGCAATGAAGAACAGCTCCCGCTCGCCGCAACTAGAGAAAGCCCACACAGCAACGAAGACCCAATGCAGCCAAAAAACAAAACAAAAAAACAAAACAAACAAACCATATTATATCCACAAGTAAATAAATGAAATTGGACTCCCATCTCCCATCCCAGCATACACAAAAATCAATTCAAAATGGATTAAAGACTTAAATTTAAGCCCTGAAACTGTAAAATTCTCAGAAGGTAACATAACGGAAGTTTCATACATTAGGCTTGGCAATAATTTGGATATGGAACCAAAATCACAGGCAAGAAAAACAAAAATAGACAAGTGGGAGTACATAAAACTAAAAAGCTCTGTACAATAAAGGAAAAAATCAACATAGTGAAAAGGCAAGCTACAGAATTGGAAAAAATATTTGCAAAGCGTATATGTAGGAAGATTTTAATGTTCATAATTTGCAAGGAACTCTTACAACTCACCAAAAAAACAAACAAACAAAAAAAACACAAAAAACAACCAAATAATCTAATTTAAAAATAGGCAAAAGGGACTTCCCTGGTGGCACAGTGGTTAAGAATCCGCCTGTCAATGCAGGGGACAAGGGTTTGAGCCCTGGTCCAGGAAGATCCCACATGCCATAGAGCAACTAAGCCTGTGTGCCACAACTACTGAGCCCATGCACTGCAACTACTGAAGCCCATGCACCTAAAGCCTGTGCTCCACAACAAGAGAAGCCACTGCAATGAGAAGCCCAAGCACCACAATGAAGAGTAGCCCCCACTCGCTGCAACTAGAGAAAGCCCATGCAGAAATGAAGACCCAATGCAGCCAAAACAAAAAACAAAAAAAACCCCAATACCATTAAAAAACAAAACAAAACAAAACCCGGACAAAAAATTTGAATAGATATTTTTCCAAAGAGGACATGATATGGCCAACGGATATATGAAAAGATGCTCATCACTAATCATCAAGGAAACAAATATCAAAAACACAGTGAGACATCACCTCACACCTCTTAGGGTGGTGATTATTAAAACAAAACAAAAACAGAAAGTGTTGGTGAGGATGTGGAGAAACTGCAACCCTTGTACACTGTTGGCAGGTGTGCTTCATGAAATGGTGCAGGCCCTATGAAAAACAGTATGCAGGTTCCCCCCAAAATTAAAAATAGAACTAACACATGATCCAGCAATCCCACTTCTGGGGATTTATCCAAAATAACTAAAATCAGGATCCCAAAGAGATACTTGTACTCCTGTGTCCACTGCAACAGTATTCATAAGAATTAAGAGCTAGAAATAATCTAACTGTCCATGAATGGATGAACACATAAAAAAAATGTAGTATATACATGCAACAAAATATTATTCTATCATAAAGAAAGAAATCCTATCATATGTTACAACATGGATGAATCTGAAGGACATTATTAAGAGAAATGAAGTAGTCAAAGAAGGACAAATTCTGCAAGATTCTACTTATATGAGGAATGTAAAGTAGTCAGATAGAAGCAGAGAATGGTTGTTGCCAGGGGATGGGGTGGGGGGACAATGGGGAGTTGCTGTTCAATAGGTGCAAAATTTCAGTCATGCAAGACGAAAAAGTTATAATGATCTACTGTATAACATTGTGCTTTTAGTTAACAATACTGTAATGTACACCTGGAAGTTTGCTGAGTGTAAACCTCATGTTTTTACTATTTTTTTTTCAAATAACTTCCTTTAGGATTGCTTGCAAGGCAAATCTCAAAGCAAAAATTTTGTTGAATTTTGTTAATCTGAAAATGTCAATTTCAAGTTTACTTTTGAAAGATAGTTTTATAGAACATAAGATTCTTGGTTGACAATTTTTTATCATCCTTCTGACCCCCACTGTTTCTGATGAGAAGTCAGCTGTTAATCTTATTGAGATTCCATTCTAAGTGAGGGGCTGTTTTTTCCTTTCTGCTGCTTTAAGTTTTTCTCTGTCTTCCTGCATTTTATAATGATGTGTTTGAGTGTGGATCTCTTTTTGTTCACAAGCTTTTTTGGATGTATAGATTAATGTCTTTCACCAAACTTGGGATTTTTTCAGCTATTATTTATTCCCTTTATTTTCTTTTCCTCCTCTTTTCTCTTTCCTCGCTCCTTCTAGTACTCCCATTACACCTATGTTGGTGCCCCTAATGGTGCCATTCTTTGAGGCATTGTCCATTTTTCTTCATTCTTTATTCCTTTTTGTTTTTGGACTACACGATCTCCTGTCAATCCATCTTCGAGTTCATTAGTTTCTTCAGCCAGTTTAAACCAACTGCTGAGCCCCTCTAGTGAATCTTTCATTTTAGTTACTGTATTTTTTATTGTACTTAGAGTTTCCATTTGGCTTTCTTTTATAATTTCTATATTGATAATTTCTTTATTCTCTCAATTTGATGAGGGAATAGCTGTGTTTACTTCTTTTAGCATAGTTTCCTTTAGTTACTTCACATGTTTACAACAGCTGCTTTGAGGGCTTTTTCTGTTAAATTCAACACCTGAGTTCTCGCACAGGCAGTTTCTGTTACCTGCTCCCCCCACCCCTCTACTGTATGAATCACAAGGTCCTATTTCTTTTCATGTCTCATAGTTTTTTGCTGAAAACTGGACATAATATATCGTATGAACTCTGGATACTGGTTCCTCTCCACTACTCTTTGGGGCTTGTTTTTGTTGTTGTTTGCTGTTTTTTTTAGCGACTTGGCTGAACTGTTTTAGAAAGTCCATTTCCCTTGCAGTGTGAAGCCCCTGGTGCTGCTCCTCAGAGGCAGTCTTGGGCATGCACACAGTCGCCAGGGAGTGACAGTGTCCTCAGCAGGGCTCTCTCTGCCTCTTCCGCTAATCTCTATTCAGGTATCTGCTTAGCTCTTTGGCTCAAGGAATTGCTGGCTGATTGCTCTATTGCTGTAAACAATGCTCTGGGGCATAAGTTGCTTCACAGTCTGATGCAATTAAGTGTGGGCAGTAGCAGTTTTTTCAGCTAGTCTTTGAGGTTTATTCTGACTTCGGGAAGCCTTTTCTTAGCTCTTTCTCTGGTTCTCTTTTGTAAGGTAGCTGGCCTATGGTTTAGCATTTTGCTTTTACTAAGAGGATCTACCAGCCTCCTTTTATTTGCTTACTCTAGAAATTTCCATTGTTTTTGAGAGCATCCTGAAACTGAAAACTCCCCACAGTCTGTTTCAAGTAAAATCAGTTCCTTTGGGGAGAGGTTTGAAGCTCTCTGTTCTTAGGGGCTGCCCCTTCCCCTAGATAAAATCTCTGAGACACTGCTCCAGGGGCTGAGTGGAAGCAGTAGCCTCTGGTCTCCTTAGTTTGCCTCTCCCAGTATGGAACTTCTGCCCTTCAAGCAAGACAGAGTGAGGGCAACTGGAGCCCCAGTATTCTAGGCTCACTGTACCTGCAGTGGAGTCTCCATTCTATCAGTAGGGGCTGGGTGAAGGAAGGGAGCTCCTGACCTCTTAGTTGCACTCATCAAGAATCTAGTCTCTGTAACTCGATGTTGGAAGAGATGAGAAAAGCTGGCAGCCTACCCTCCTGTTAAGACATGGTATCCTTTTATTGGGAGAGGAAAGGAGAGGGAGCCCATTTTCTTAGCCACACCTATTGAGAATGAAGCTATTGTAATGCTGAGCTGGGGGCAGTGGAGGAAAGTAGGAGCAGCTAATGGCTTAGCTGCCATATTGGCTGTTCTTACCAAGCGTTAGCAGATTTTCTTGGATAATGTTTCTTCATTTGGCACACACCTGCGGGGCAATACCCAGTGACTTTAATTTTTTCTTTTTTAATAGTTTCTACCAGTTATGCTTGTTTTGCTGTGGGGCAGTCCTGCCATTCTGGAAGTGAAGCCTTTCTTCAGTATCTATATTTCAAGTGCAGGAAGAAGGAAATGGCTTTTGAAGTAATTGGGTGAAGAACTCTCCTAGATTAAAAAATTTTTATTCCAATGTATGTTATACACAAACAAAAAACCAAAGTAATGTATACTGCACACTTAGAATATGCTAGTCACTGTTTTGAGCACTCAGAAAATATTAACACATTTAGTCCTCTATAAGGTGCATAGGTTGCTTTATCATGCTCATTTTATAGATGGAAACAGAGGCCCAGGAAGCTTCAGTGATTTGCCCAAGGTTGCACAGCTAAGAAGTGGAAAAGTAAGGATTAAATAAAGGCCAATTTGCTCCACAGGCTGTTTTTTATTTCACATTTTTTCTGTGAATAGATAACTAGCTACTTAAAATTTGGTTCATAATGTAAAAAAACAAAGCAAAACAAAAACCAATCCTGCTTTTACTTAGGATTATGTGGTAGTCATATTTTTACCTTAAATATTTTTGAAAACAGTTTCTAATATTTAGCTCCATAATCTTGTTCCATCAATCACTGTATGAAAATGCTTGTCTCATTATCTCCTATCACTAAATAAATTACTCTCTTTTAAAAAATAACTGTCATTCTCTTTGTAAAATATTTTCTCTTGTGGTTGATTTATCTTATATCTACATTTTATTTTTTCATTTGTTTCATTACTAAGGATCTTAGTTCAGGCTGCTGTGACAAAATACCATAGATTGGATGACTTCGACAATAAACATTTATTTCTCACAGTTCTGAGGGTTGAGAGGTCCAAGATCAAGATGCCAGCAGATCTGCTGTCTAATAAGGGCCCACTTCCTGGTTTGTAGGTGGCCACCTTCTTGTTGTACCCTCACATGACAGAGAGAAAGGTATCTAGCTCTCTGGCCTCTTCTTACACAGGCACTAATCCATCATAGGAGCTCTACCCTCATGACTTCATCTAGACCTAATTACCTCCCAAACGTCTCACCTCCAAATACCATTACACTGGGGTGAGATCTCAACACATGAATTTTAGGGGGAAACAGACATTCAGTCCATGCATTAAGTGAACAACAAAGAATTTTCTCTTACAGTTCTGGGGTTCAGAAGTCCAAAATCACTTTTGATTTTGAACCAAAATCAAAGTATCAGCAGAGCTATGCCTCTTCCAAAGGTTCTAGGAGAGAATTCTTTCCTTGCTTCTTCAAACTTCTGGTGGCTCCAGGCACTCCTTGCCTTGTGACCACATCACAACTATCTCTGCCTCCATGGTCCCACTGACTCATCACCTTCTGTCTCAAAAATTCCCTCTGTCTCTCTTATAGGCACAGATATAACTGCATTAGGGCCCACCCAGATAATCCGGGATAAGGGTTTAAGATCCTTAACTTACTGCTTTTCCCATATAAGGTAATATTCAGTCTTTTGCCACAAGAATATACTTGTCATATACACCAAATGTGATCTTTATGTTCTTCCTGTTACATCTTAGACAAATGCCATAAAGTTGTAAATTTTAAACTATAGCCTGAGGAACCTCCAGAGACACTATTTAAAAACCACTATCAAACAGTGGATATCCAGAAAAATAAATCCTCTCTAACAAGAGAATTACCTAAAACATCACAGTTGAAAATGTGGTATTAAAATCTAAGCAGTACATTTTAACCTAATCCAAACATTCCTTTAAAAGAACAATTCAGTGTCCTTCTGCACAATGATAAATCTCCTTCTCTCATCAGGAATCTTTAAAATTCAAGATATCTTTTAAGTTCAGTTTAGTAACACACACACACACATACACACACATATTGTCACTATTCCCCCCCCCACCCCGCCCCCGCCAACAAGCCTGTGCACACATGAAGAACATTTATATTATTTAGTCTGCTCTGGGAGGCCATTTCTAAGCGTTATGAATACAATGTAATGAGACTACATTTTTCTTTAATATATAATTTCATATTTAACATATAGATGGATGCTGTAACCCATGAGGGTAGGCAATTTGGTAAACATATAACTGTATTTTGCCACTTTTCAAACTACATTTGGAATTCTTTTTGAAATTTCTTCTATATCAGTTCATTATACACTGAAGTCTTATTTTTAATGGCCACCCTTTCTTTAAAAAGTATGAGTTTAGCATTCTTAAGCTCACTCATAATTACTATTCACTGAACTTGAGATAGTTACCTCTTATTTTTAAAAAGCAAAATTACCCCACATAACATGTTGTTGCTATTACTAAGATTATTTTAAAAGAACGTACCACATTAGAGTGTATGCTGCCCAAATCCAGTGAACTGGCTAGCATCAGTGCTGGTGCACTGTAATCTGTAACCAATTTTGTCAAGATCTGTTGGTCACACTGGAGATACTCTCCCAGGGAGAGTTATATAACAGGCTGAGCCAACCAGCTCTCCAGGCACCTTTGTGCAGTCTATCCCATGCCACCCATAACCAAAGAACCGCCTCTAAATGTTGACTTGCTTCAAGGACAACTTCACAACTTTGACCAGGCCAAATCAGGCAGAAGACAACAGTTTCACTTTGTCATGATGCAAGAGAGGTTCAGATTCACTAGAATTTAGTCTAGCTCTTTAGAGAAGAAAGTTTTGTAGAGCAATTTTGGCTATATCTACTCAAGCCACTCATGAACTACTTATTCTAAATAAGCTGACTACAAAGGGGCCAACATCAGACATCAGGCCTTGGGCCAGATGAAGTGAGTGATGCAGTGAAAGGCTCTTTTGGAAGGTGGACCAATATCCCTGGTTCAACCCAGTATCCATTCTATGTCCTCATTTCTCTGGGAGAGGCATGGGATACAACTACAGCAACAAGGTTCACCTACAGATATTTTCTGCTGGTTCTCCCTTACCTATGAAATTTCTGGTCACTGATTTTCAAGTTTTAAATAATTTTTTAAGTGTTCAGTTTCCACATATCTTTATCATCCTCTAAGAAATTAAAATCATGTTCTGTTTGGCTACTAATGCTGGGATCCATATTTGGTTTTATAAACTTTCCTTGGTTTTAGTTTAGTCTTTTACCAGCTCATGAATTTTATTTATCAATAAGAACTATTAAAGCAGAATGTTATAAAACTTCATTCTAACTATATAGTGTCAAAAATACTTAAATTTAAAAAATGGATTTGTTAGACAAATAAGTAACTTATTTTTAGAGCTATATTCAAAAATACTTTAAATAAGAATAAAATGTTCACAAGTGGCTGCCCACCACCTGTGTAACATTTATGTGAAGGTTTTATATTCTAATGGATGTAGGTAAGAAGCATGACGAAAAGAAGCAATGCTTTGAGAAAAAATAATAAACAAAAATTAGCTTTTATAGTGACACAGATACTTAAGGATTCCTCTCAAGAGTATAGATATGCTCACCACAACTAGAGAAAGGCATGTGCAGCAACGAAGACTCAACTCAGCCAATAAATAAATTAATTAATTAAAAAAAGATCACATGACAGCTACTATTCTGTATTCTATAGAGTTCTATTCACCTCAACAATCTCTCGTTTCCAAGCCCTTGCTATATTTACAGTCCTCTCTATTAAACTTCCCCTGTTTAAATGACCATGTGGTTCCTCTCTCCTGACTGGACCCAGGCTTATCTAGCAATAGAAAGCATTATTTTCCAATTCTTTGTGCACCTTAGGATAAATGCCCCTACTAACAATTAGCCACACTGACATAATTTTTTAAAAAATCAGAAAAAAAGCTTTTTTTTTTAAAAAAGTATATTTTACTTACCTATAATCCTACACAGGTTTCAGTACCACATGAAAAACCAAAGAAAAACAAGTAAAGATGCTTCCTCATTTAATATTATTCATCTATAGAGAAAAAACTCCAGTTAAAAACACTAAAATGTGAAGCTAATACTTTCATGAAGAAAATACCGGCCCAGTTTGTGTATAGCAGAGAAATAAAAGAATCAAGTCAATTTTACAAACCACTAGAAATGAAAAAAAAAAAAAAAAAAAAAAAGAAATGGCCTCATCTCATGAATGAACTATGAACTTCAGGTAGTATTTTCATTACTTATTCTGTCTTGTTAATATGAGTAAATAAACATTTATATAATAGGGCAGATTCAAATCAAACACCATAAAGCAAGAATAAAAGGGAAGAAGAAAATATTTTCATAGCTTATTAAGTGGGCTGACATGAACAACTGCTAGCAAACAACTTTATAAGAAACAAATTCTGAAAAAAGTTTGTTCATTTTTATATTTATTGATATAATTATCTAAAAACAATCTCATTCAATACAAAATGTGCACAGAACTTAGTAAATTAATAAATGTCCTTCTCATAGATTCTCACATGTAGATAGTAACAATATCAACAAAAAAGACCTCTCCTAACGAACTATCAGAAAGGGAAGTTAAGAAAACAATCCCATTTACAACTACATCAAAAAGAATAAAATAGGAATAAATTTAACAAAGGAGGTGAAAGACTGTACACTGAAAACTATATGACATTGATGAAAAACTGAAGAAGACACAACAAATTAAAAGACATTCTGTGTTCCTAGATTGGAAGAATTAATACTGTTAAAATTTCCATACTACTAGTGATTTCTGTAAATGCAATCCTTATCAAAATCCCAATGGTATTTTTCTAGAAATAGAATTAAACAATCCTAAAATTTGTATGGAACCACAGAAGACTCCAAATAATCAAAGCACTCTTGAGAAAGAAGGACAAAGCTGGAGGCATCACACTCCCTGATTTCAAACTATACTATAAAGCTATAGTAATTGAAACAGTATGGTGCTGGACTAAAAACAGATACATAGGTCAACGAAACAGAAGGGAGAGCTCAGAAATAAACTCTTGCATAATTGGTCAATTCATTTACAATGAAGGCACAAAGAATGTATGATGTAACTAGGACAGTTTCTTCAAAAAATGGTTTTGGGAAAAATGGACAGCCCCATGCAAAAGAATGAAACTAGACTACTATTTTATACTATACACAAAAATTAACTAAAAGTGGATTAAAGACGGGACTGAAAGACCTGAAACTATAAAATTCCTAGAAGAAAACATAGGCTCTAAGCTCTCTGACATTGGTTTTGATGATGATTTTTTGAATCTGACTCCAGAAACAAAGGAAGCAAGAGCAAAAATAAACAAGTAGGGCTACATCAAACTAAAAAGCTTCTGCACAGCAAAGGAAACGCAACAAAATGAAAAGGCAATCTACTGAATGTGGGAAAATACTTGCAAATGATATGTCCGATAAGGAGTTACTATCCAAAATATATAAAGAATGCATACAACTCAATATCAAAAAAAGAAATAAACAAAAACAAAAAACCAAGCAACCCAATTAAAAAATGTGCAGAGGACCTGAGTAGGCATTTTTCCAAAGAAAACATACAGATGGGCAATAGGCACATGGAAGGGTGGTCAACAGCACTAATCATCAGGGAAATACAAATGGAGATCACAGTATCACCTCACACTTGTCAGAATGGCTATTATAAAACGACAACAAATAACAAGTGATGGCGAGGAACTCTGGCGCACTGTGGGTGGAAACGTAAATTTGGTGGGAAACAGAGTTTCCTTAAAAAAATTAAAGATAGAATTACATACAATCCAGCAATTCCACTTCTGGGTATTCAAAAAGATAGGTGCACCCTTATGTTCACTGCAGCAGTATTTATGATAGCCAAAAAGTGGAAACAACTTAAATGTCCACTGATGGATGAATAGATAAAGAATATGTGGTATGCACACACACACGCACACACACACGAATGTTATTCAGCCATAAAAAAGGAAGGAAATACTGCCATTTGCAACAACATGGAGGTACCTTGAGGGCATTATGCTAAACGAAGTAAGTGAGAAAAAGACATATGATCTCACTCATATGTGAAATAACAAAACCACAAGTTTATAGATACAGAGAACAAATTGGTGGTTGCCAGAGGCAGGAGGTGACAGGGTGGGCAAAATGGGTTAAGGGGCTCAAAAGGTACAAACTTCCAGTTATAAGGTAAATAAGCATGGGGATATAATGTACGATATGGTGACTACAGTTAATAATACTGTATGGTATATTTCAAAATTGCTAAGAGAGATCTTAGAAGTCCTCATCTCAAAAAAAAAAAAAAAAGTCCTTATTTCAAGAAAAAAATTTTTTTAAGTTAAAAAATTTTAACTTACTGTAGTGAATGTTTCACAAAACATAAAATATCAAATCATTATGTTGTACAACCAAAACTAGCATAAAGTTATATGTCACTTCTATCTCAATAAAATATTAACATGTTAAAAAAGGCCCTCCTTTGTCTCTACCCACCCTGTGCCACCCCTCAAATCCCAAATCGTGACTCTCTACAACAGACAACAAGAATATGCAGATTAATTAAGGTAACATTACATGGGAAATCCTGGACATGCAAGCTATGGTCCAAGATTATTGAGAGATGTTAAAATTAGTGAGAAACTAATTCTTTATGTAAAGGAACCTATACATGAAGCAAAGAAAAAGCACTGGTTAGACATTAGTACCAGGGGGTGTCATAAAATCCAAAAACAAAACAAAACAAAAATACCAATCAATCAACCAACCAACCCACCCCCAAACAGCCCTTAATAACGTCCAGGTCTTTAAAGGTTTAAAACAAAAGAAAATGAATGAATTTCTCATGTGTTTCAAGGGTAAATATGCTCTTCCTGTCTCTAGTTAAACAAACTTTTCAGTTGAAGGTTTTGACTCTACAATTTTGGAGAGTATGACTGCCTGACAGGCAAAATACAGGATGAAAATAAAGATAATAGTAATTTGGTAACAAATTATAAACTCCAACTGGCCACCAGCACTTCAAAGTAACCATTAGTTAGAGTTAGTGGGGTCTGTGGTCACAGTGTTACAGAGGACTATTATCTTCTGTTTTTAAAGTATGAATAGCTAGAACCTTATCAATTAAGAAAAAACAGAAACGGTATTACTGAGAAGAAGCAGAGTGACTGAAGAAACTACTGAGTTATTTCAATTTCATTCATTTTTTTTTCCAAAAAGTACATTCAAATCAGCATTTTGTATTAATACAATAATGGATCACCTAATTTTAGGTATTATATATTTTCTTCTCCTAACATCACTATGAAAATAAATATGGAAAATTTTCATTTCTCTGCAAACTGAGATAAGTAACTTAAAGTATAATGTTACTTAACTTTAAAGATACACATAAAAGATTAGCAATTTTCCATGACCCTGCACATGAATTCGGATTAAATCTCACCTCAATCTCTTTGCTGGTCGAATGGCCTACCTATGGATACATATTTTGATAGAAATTATTTCCTATTTCTCAGTTTTGTGTCTCAGATTTCAGAGGAGAAAAACGAAGAGTGCATTTCTCAGATGTGAACACTAAGCAGCAGACAAGAACAACAATTTAATATTGTGGGTATTACTGGTCTTTGGCTCAAAAACTCTGACCCTGAATCCTGTGTCAAGATGCTCTTCAATAATCCCACAGTAGGTGGAGCCACTTTATATCAAGGGCTCAGGAGAGACACTGGAATGTCTATCTGATCATATGCCGAATTTAAAAAAAACCACTATCTTCAGTTGAAGTAGTAGTAAGGCCAAAAGAAAAAAAGAACTGGCTAATTAACTAAAGCTGTAATCCTAATAATTTCCACAATTTTAACCAAAACACAGAGTTTTAAATTCAATTCTTAAAGGATTAGTATTTTGATCTATGATTAAAATATAATGAAGACTCCATAGCTAGTTTCTGCTGACTGTAAAAAAAAAAAAATCTAATTTTATTATAACAAACTCCATGAGCACTGTCAAAATTTGTTCTTTTATTTCATATATCCATTTGAGAAAATTTTCAAATAAACATAAATCAGTAATCAACCTGTCAAATTTTTTTTGACATGGAGATGATTTTATGTTCTTTAAGATGGAATTGAACCTGTATTAAATTCAATTTTCCACTTCAATTGAGATTCTACAAGGACTTCCCTGGTGGCGCAGTGGTTAAGACTCCATGTTTCCAATGCAGAGGGCCCACATTCAATCCATGGTTAGGCAACCCACATGCATGCCACAACTAAGAATTTGCACGCCACAACTGAGGAGCCTGTGAGCTACAACCGAGGAGCCTGCCTGCCATAACTAAGACCCGGCGCAACCAAATACAAATTTTTAAAAAATAAATAAATATTTAAAAAAAAAAAGCCCTCTACAGAAAAACACTGCATGTTTGCTCTTCCTGTAAAATGCAGCAATTATTTACCTTGTTTATTATTTCCCAAAAGCAAATCGGCACAATTTCAACACAGCACTGGAATTTAGGAGAAAGTTAATACAGGCACATCTGGAGTTAGGGACATTTATGTTGCCTCCTAAGGCTGCTGGACTACAGACGCCAAGGATGCAGTGCGGAAAAGGATCATCAGGCTCAGCATGAACACACACTGCAATCAATTAATTACGTCTGCACAGGCAGCACACACATGACATATTTCACCATCCCGCCTGTGGAAGCTGTTGGTTAAGAACACGTTTTAGTGGTCAGACAGCCCTGGGTTCAAATCCTGACCTCTCCACTTATTAAGTGTATGACCTTAGACAAATTACTAGCTTCCTTGGCTCTAAAATGGGAATAATAACACTTAAATTTGTCAGAGCTAAGTTACAATGAACAGAAAGACTTAAATACAACCGGGCATGCAGTAATTACTTTAAAATAGCTACTGTTAGTATTACTATAGGAGTTTGAGTCTTTCAGAGCTCATTAGCAACTGGTCACTGATGTGATCTTGAAAGGCAGGTCCCTGCCCAAATCTGCTGCTGTGGTGAGTGAGCTCTCACCCAGCAAGTCACTGGCCTTACGGCAGCAGCCAGCTGAGGCTGCATCTGGGAGCAGGGGCACCAGCAGCTCACGAAGGGCACACGGACACAACTCCATAAGCAACAAAGAGCCAGCGCCAGCCTCTCACATTCCCCAAACCAACGCTACAGGTCTGAGCTTTGCCCATGCAGTATAGAAATGTGCCATTTACTCAGAATGAGGTTTAGAAAAATAATGGTTACAAAAATAGAACCACTTTAACTCTTCCTGGGACCACTCACCTACCTGCCAAGCATAGGATAAGAACTGGTAATTACACTCTTCTAAGCACTTCAGAGTCTTAATCTAGGCCTATTCAACACCAGCTACAATGAAAGAAAACAGACTTTGATCAACATGAAATCTACTTTAACAACAAAGTAATGTACATATAAATTGAAAAAAAGGTCTTTAAAAATTTAAAGTTAGATAGAAAATGCTTATGATTTACAACAAGGAGAATGAACAATATCACTAAAAGGAAAGTAGGTTCTTTTATTACAAAAAGTAGTTTTCAACAGTTGAAAACAGTGTCAAATATAATATTACTTGAAATTCTAACTCTGTGATTATGATTTCTAATTAATAGGGGTGGCTACTACTCCAGGTCTGATTCTGATTCCAGTATATGATTTTACTGAGCCTGAGTGAATCTAATTGGAAAGCGATGAAAATGGAAGGACACAGTATTTAAAGAGTCAGCAGACCTGGGTTCACTGCTTATTTTAACCGTCTAACCCTAAACCTCCTTAAACTCAGGGATGCACATTTCTCCATGTACAGAATACTGATAAGACTATTTCCCTCTTTAGTTTGCTGTAAGCATCAAACTAGACTCATCTACTTAAAAGTGTTGTATGAACACTAAAGTGCTGTCCCACCAGGTGGGTATTGCTAGAGAAGCCACATCTTACCCTGGGTTTATAAAACTTGGATTATTGGGAACAAGAGAGAAGCTGGGAGGGCAGTGCCGTGGGCACACCACACAAGGAGAACTCTGTCCTCCTTGCTGGGCACAACTGCCAAGCTCCCTGAGGGCAAGCCCATGCCAACACAGACCCTGTTTTAACAGGCTATTGACCGCATGGAAATCTCGCCTTTTTAAAATTCTGGAGATACAGTTTATTTTGATTCTATAAATTTGGGTGAAGGGACAGAGCATGAAGATGGAAAGACTCACATGAAATGAAATGTCATGGGTACCGAATGCCCAATAAAAAACAAATCTGGATACTAATTAGAGTCTCCACCAATTTTAAAAATCCAACTCACTCATATGATTAAGTATATACAAATAAATAACAAAATAATATATGAGCACAGTTATGTTTAGGTGTCAAGACTGATATACAGACATGAGGCCAGATGGGAAGATGACTTCTATTCCTCTATCTTCAGAAATACAAGAAGCTGTTTACAGCCACTGAAAAAAGGCTAAATACCTACAGTTCACACAACCAACACTCAAGTACTCATTGCCAGTTATAATGCTATTTGGGAAAGAAGCGGAGATTTCATTTTCTTACTTTTAAAACATTAAATGCCTGACACCTTTTGTTAAAGTATTAACATTTATTAATACTTACTATATGCTAGGCACTGTTCTAAGTGCTTTGAATGTATCAATTTATTTAATTCTCATAATAATCTTAAGAAACTGGTACTATTATTGTCCCTACTTTTTAGAAGAGGAAACCATGGCACAGAGAATTTATAAAACTTGCCCAAGATCACACCCCTCACTATGGGAAGAGCCAAGACCTGAATCCAGGCAGCCTGCAATCAGAGCTCAAACCCTGAACTAGTATATACTCTACCATCTAATAAAATAAATAATTAAGCAGAATATATAAGAATATATACTTGTCTCAAAAAGCATCTCCTAAAGACCTACTATAACTACATGTATGGTAACAAAAGCTTTAAATATGCTAGATTTAAACGGAAGTTCATGGGTCAGTCTCCATTTACTAATTAATCATGTCATCAAATTTATTTGACTCAGTGCTTGTGGGATTGGAGGTAAAGAGGAAGCAATCCTAGAAGAGTAACTACCACTATCAAAAATAATACTGCTCATGTGGGAAACATCTGACTAATCTACTCTAGTCTTCACAAACAGGATTGACCCTATCTAGTCTCCCTTCTATTCCCAGTCCCCGTACCCTTGCCTGGTAGGGATCAATAGTCTCTCATGTTGCCCCTTGTCTATCCAAAGGCCCCAGTCAATCATCTCCTGCTGCACCATCACCAACAACAGAATTCTGCAGCCCAGAGGCACTTCTCTTCTTCATCGTGCCCCCTTCAATGTTGATTCCAGTGGCTGAAGTCGACCAGATATTAAGGGGCAAGAGGAATATCAGACTAACTAAAGCATATTAAATTTATTTCCAGTTTGTAGTACGGGAAGAGATAATTAGGGCAAAGAGCCTTCCTACTGTCCCTTAAACAAATCACGGCACCCATTCTCAGGGCTGGGGGATTTCGGGTGTGGCAAGCAAGGCATAAAATGTTAGAAGGCATCACTGTCAAGTGCACAACCCTTGAGAGTGAGTGCCTCCTTACATTTTGTACCCTCCTTGGTGCCTCACTTTACTTATTCTAAAAGCCGTGCACCATTTCTGCCTACAAGTCAAAGCGGTTAAGATGGTCTCAGTGGATAGGAGGGAAAACTTCAGCTGCTCTCTGATCACTGCCTCAGGAGAAGTAATTGGTTTTACCTTCCCTCCTAATTTTCCACTAATTTCTAATTTAGTTTCTGGCTAAAATCTAAGCTTTTGGTTGGTGGCTGACCAACCTTCCTAAACCAAAAGGAAACACTAGTGAATGAGAAAGTCTCTGGCCCCAGGGCCTCAAAATCTATTAGGTATCAGTTAGCTGTTCCAGGGTTACGGCAACCAGCTGCCTAGAAAATAAGTGCTACAGTACCAGGAGCCTCGTGGAGAACCAGGATGCCGGCCCGCGCATATCTGCTCCAACATCACCACTATGTCCATTGATTTTTATACTGGATCAGAGAATAAATCAGTAGCTATCTGGCCCATCTTAAAAACAGCAACAACAAAAAACAAAAACAGCTTTCTTCGGATCCCACTTTCCCCACCAGCTATCCTTTATTTCTTGTTCCTTTTTCATTTTCTTACCTCCCATTCTCTATTGAGCTAGCTCCTGTCAGGCTCTTACCCCCATCACTCTACCAAATCCCATTTGTCACGGTCACCAATCACCTTCATGTTCCTAAATCAAGAGTCAGTATATCTCCCCCTCCGCCCAATACACTTTCTTCTCTTGGCTGCCACTACACTGCAGTCTCCTGGTTCTCCTCCGTCCTCACTGGTGTCCCTTCTCAAGCTCCTCTTCTCTATGCTTTCTTAATGTCCGAGTGTCCCAAATCTATTCTTGGTCTTCTACTCTATCCTATCCATATTCACACCCTGGATCTCATTCAACTTATAACTTGAAATGCCATATACTTGACAATTCCCACATTTATATTTTTAGCTCCGACCTCTCTCTGACTCCAGCCTCACATTCAGATGCCAGCTCAACACTGACACTGGGACATCCAGTAGACAACTAGAAATCAACATGCCTCAAAAGGAACTCTCGATCTTACCTCCCTAATCTGTTGCACCCACACTCTTTTACCTCAGTTCAAACCACCTAGAATGCATCCTTTTAGGTGCTTAGGCCAAAATGCCTACAGCTGGGACTTCCCTGGTTGTCCAGTGGTTAGCACCTTGCTTTCCAGTGCAGGGGATGCCGATTCAATCCCTGGTTGGGGGGAGCTAAGATCCCACATGCTTCATGGCCAAAAAAACCAAAACACAGAACAGAAGCAGTATTGTAACAAATTCAATGAAGACTTTAAAATTGGTCCACATCAAATAAATCTTAAAAAAAAAAAATGCCTACAGTTAATCTGACCCCTCTCTCTCACTACCTGTTATCCAGTCTGTCAGGAAATCCTGTTGGCTCCACCTCTATCCACCCTACCATATTCTCACCTGAATTGCTCCAACAGCCTCCTAACAAGTCTCACTGCTTCTATCAGTGCTTCCTCCACCTCCAAATTGACTATTCTCAACACAGAAGCCAGAAAGAAGAGAAATAAAAGAAAAATATAACAGAGACATGAACTTCACTATGTAAGTGACAAGACAGAATAAAGTACAGTTGACCCTTGAACAACATAAGTTTGAACTGTGTGGGTTCACTTATATGCAGATTTTTTTCAATAAATGCTACAGTACTACATGATCCACGGCAGTTGAATCTGTGGATGCAGAGCTATAGATACAGAGAGCCAACCATGGGACTTCAGCATCCTCAGATTTTGGTATCCGTGGCGTGTCCTGGAAGCAATCCCCCACGGGTACCGAGGGATGACTGTAACTGGATACTTACACCTGTATCGTGACTGCAACAATTGTAAGTGCAGGGTGCTAACAGGAAGCTCAAATACTATCAGGCACACCACTGTCTGAGACAGAGTTTTTTAAGTCAGGGGACAACTCTTTTTCAAGTGATGAATTAAATACATTTTCCCTTAATTTACATAATAGTTTCATTCCTGGAAAAGTAATCACATTTTAAGACAATGCAAAAGTGCTTTGTATATATGTGCAAAAAGTGATGTCCAGCTGTGGATTTTCAATGGAAAGCAGAATGGGCCTTTTTTTTTTTTTTAAGGTCTTGGGTATTTATTTATTTATTTATTTATGGCTATATTGGATCTTTGTTGCTGTGTGCGGGCTTTCTCTAGCTCAGTGAGCGGGGGTTACTCTTCATTGCGGTGTGCGGGGTTCTCAGTGCAGTGGCTTCTCTTGTTGCAGAGCATGGGCTCTAGAAGCACGAGCTTCAGTAGTTGCCGCACATGGGCTCAGCAGCTGTGGCACGTGGGCGTAGTTCCGAGGCATGTGGGATCTCCCCGGCCCAGGGATAAACCCGTGTCCCCTGCACTGGCAGGTGGATTCTTAGCCATTGAACCACCAGGGAAGTCCAGATGGGCCATTTTTAAGTTTTTGTGTGGGACTGTCCTGTGCACGATAGGACGCCTGGCCTCTCTGTCACCTATTCACTAACTGCTGGTGGTATCTCCTCAATCACTGTAGCAACCAGCGATTGCATATCCTCACAAATGGCCTCGCAAATGTCCCAAACACTCTTAATGGAGGAACCTCTTCTGCTTAGAAACTCTTGTCTAGAAATAAAGTCTACAATCTTATAGCGTTTGCTGATTCGTAGTTTCATCAAAAGAAGTGTGAGCAACATAGTGAAAAGCACAAAGTGCCATCCGTCTTGAACAAGGGGTTAAAATTTAAATTTATTCCAGAATATCCTAGTACATCCATCAGTTCTCAGCCCAGATAGTCCCCTTGTCCTAACATGTTGGTGAGCTTGGCTTTCTTGTGACATGAGGTGAGATTATAATAGCTGGCAACTACACATGACACACAATTTGAAACCTTGGGAATCTGCTACAATGTAAATCCACTTTGCAGCATGGGAAAGTACCCGTGTACAGAGAAGAAACACTGGACTGATTGGGAATTAAATGATCTGGGTTGTAATTCAGACTCTGCAAACAAAGAGATGTATTTACCTATCTGACAGATCTTCATCTATTGGCTAGGCAGCACTGGGCCCACAAAGAAGAAAAGAATTTTTGCCCTACAGAAGTCTAGAGAGAGCAAATCAGTCCCCAAATGGGTCTTCCTTTCTTCAACTTCAAATCTGAATCTTCAAAGTACCTTCCAAGTAAAAAATAAAATTAAGGTTTTATGTATATGCTTGCAAGATTCTATGGTGTAGCACAGGGAAAATACAAAATGAAGCTGGCAAGATGGTACCAGAGCTAAGGTAAAGGCGCTCATATGACATTATTTTGCTTTTCACATGAGGATATAAATATAATATTACCATATGAAATTACTATTTGGTTAATAGTAAAAATCACTATTTATATTTCTGCCTTTTGATATAATGAAAAGATTGAGAGTACACATTCAAGTGATCCTTGGAAGCAAAATGGAACAGAAATGGCAGTATCAGCCTGTTTTTCTAAAAGCGTTATTTGTTGCAACAAAAAAGTGCAATCTTTAATCATTTCATCTGTCACACAATTCCTATTCCGACAAGGCAAAATTTGCAAAGAATCTGCACAAATTGTCCAGTGACTGGAGCAGCTCACAGGAGAAAATGTTCAAGTGAATGGGACATTAAATCAACTGGCTGGAAACAGTATAGCTTTCAATGTTATCTATTTATACCTATTTTTTAAAGTGAGAATATTTTAAAGTAGCAACTTCCTTTTGAAGAATAAAGATATGTTAAATATTTAACTTCTTGGAGACTATAAAGAAATTATCAAGAATAAAAAGGGTGAATAAATTTCCTCCTTACAGAGATACCTTAAGTTTAGGTTACTCCAAACCAGCAATATTTCTGCTTATCCTCCAACTAGAACTTTGTTTACTTATAAATAATTTTGATCCTTTCAATTACCACAAAGCCCAGAGTCCCTAAAAGAAAATCTGTTTCTATCAAACTAGAATAAGAATCCTGTTTTCTAAAATCAGTCATCTCCTTCCCATCCATATTCATATTCACACCAAGATGTTCTTGTTTATCCCCAAACACATCATGCTCCTTATGTGCCTTTCTTGATTTTGCATATGCTATTTACCAGCTATTTTAGAAGGCCTTCTCTTGCCTCCTTAAAGACCTATTCACTTTTTACATACTCAGCTCAAATGATCTCCCCAAGCAGCTTTCCTTAACCTCTGCAATTACAGTACTTCCCCATGTGCTCCCATAACACCTCCTTCATTCCACTACTACATAATTTATAACATAACCATAGCCATTCACCACCTGTCTACCCCCAGTAGCCTCTCTATAAGCCAAAAGACTGGGCAGTACCACAACGAACAGAATTACTGATGAAGAGAAGAGTTACGGAAGATAATGGTGAAAGGCTCAGATCCTTTTGCAAAAGATCCAAACCTTGAGGTCTATTATTCCTCCAGATTTGTGTTATTTATAAATTAGTATAAAAAATCAAATCTGGTACGTATATTACATACATCCTATCAATTTTCAAGGTTCAGCTAGCAGATTTTTTTCCCAGGGAAGAAATACATCTCTACAACTGATGGCCAAAACAAGTGCTTTTGATTCACACACAGTCTATTAAATGCATATAAACATTCACACTTAACAGATTATTTACCCAAAGAAAAAATTCCCCTATTTAGATTATGATTCACCTAAAAAATAGGAAGCACAAAAGAAAAAAAGCATACCACAGAGAGCTTACAGGGAAAGTGGGTGTGGTTACTGAGCACTACAATTCATGTCTTTCAATGTCAAACAGTGCTTAATTGAAACAATATAGACTAAACTTCCACCGTAAACTGTGGAACCATGTGTGCAGTTAGTTATGATTACCACCTACAACGTCAAAAGATGAAAGAAAGTATGAGAGGTAAGTACGTAACACAGCAGGAATATCCATATACAAAACTTATCCATCAGTGCCACTAAGGTAATTCGCAGAGATGGAGAGGGGATTTAACAGGTATCTAGTTTCCAGAAGTATACTCCATTCTTTATGAAATCACAATTCCATTTCATCTTTACAGCCACCCTGTGAGATAGTTATTATTAATCTGAATTTAATGATTTAATGATTTCTGATAAGCTCAGAAAGATAAATGTGACCTCACTTGTCCCATGTTCCCCCATCTCACTCAATGGACAATGGCTCGAGTCCTCTGAGCCTGCACCACAAATCAGGCACTGGGGATATATGTATACCTAGGGTGACCACTTATCCGGGTTTGCCTGGAACAGCAATGGTTTACATTGTTATCCCAGTATAACTATCAATAGTACTGATACCATGTTTTGCTCTCCAAAGTGTCTGGTTTTAACAATTATACAGTCTCCTTAAGTATAAAAGAGTGAAAATCTGCTTATATAAAAATATATCTAGCGTGTGTCTGAAACAAGACTGAAGCATTTGGGAAAAATGGCACTATTTTAATAAAAAGTGATGACAGTTATCATTCATTGAATTTTTTACATATGAAGTCCTTTACATATATAATTTACTCTTACCCAACATTCGAGTGAGAAAACTATCATTTAGAGAATTCAAGGTCACACAATTAACAATGGGTTAAGCTGACTGGTACGCAGATTGATGACTCCAGATGATATGTGGCAATTTCTGAAACTACAGACACAGCTCTTCGGGACATCCTGGAAGGAAGGGATGAGGATGAAGTGAGAGGCCAGGAAGACTATCAAGGGTGCCCTTCCCACAGTGTGAGTCTCTTTCCTCTAACTCCTAGGTCTTTGGTGGGACTACTAAGTGATGTGGTGGTGGTGTATGTTTGAAATAAAAACCACTAGAAGAGAAGATTTAACACTGGGCAAAAATGAAGACCATACACGGAGGCAAGTCAGACAGATGAAGGGATGCTCATTTGACAAAGGACTCTAGACTGAGCAAGATTACGGGGAGATTTTCATAAGCTTTGAAACTGGAGGTTGAGGATAAGTTTCCCCAAATTTCTAAGAAGCAAGTACACCCCAGCTGAAATGTGAAAAAGAGGAAAGTGAAAGAGAGGGAGTGTATAAGTTCAACTGTTGATATAACATGATGTTACTTTGCAGTAAAAACTATGTTTTTCCCATCTGATGTGAACCTTTTTAACTTGATGAGACTATATATTCCTTAAAAGCAGAAACTATGAACTCCATCCTATTCTATAACTTTCACGAAATACACTTTAGGTAAAAGAAACTGCCTTGGCAAAATTAGAGAGAGGGTTATGACATTATTACTACCTTAGTAGATCTTAAAAACAAAAAAATAATTTTGTATATTCTCCCTACTGCATTCAGGTAGATGTAGGCACTGTCTTAATTTATTGGGATAGAAACCAGGTCATAGAGAATGACTCTGCTAAGACAACAGTCACCAGTGTACCCAGGAGGAGATGTGATCACAGTCTCACATAATTACATACTAACCTCATTTTTACAAACCTAACCACATGGAAGAATGCAAACCAGCAATAAATATTCACCGAACTCTGACCAATTCAATGTGCAATCTGATAATGGTACATACCTTCCTTTAAGATTATTCTGGCGATTAAAAGAGTCAATCTGTAAAGAATCCCGTGTAATACACACACACACACACACCCATTATATAAGCTTAGAAAACATAAATGCATGTTCTTTGTACACAAAGATACCCAAGAAACTGTTAACAATGGTTACCTTTGATTAAAGGATGAAAAATGAAAGGAGGTAATGTTATTTTGCATTTTATACCTTCCTATACATTTTAAACCTACTGGGTTACTTTAAGTTAGCAATTGTTTTAAATACAAAAGTTAATCCTTAGTTGCAAAGGAGCTGTGGCGCCCACAAAACCATTAGCATTACTGGAAAAAACAAGGTCACCATTAAAAGCCGTATTCAGGAAAAATAACACAAGTAAATTAAAGCAATACTTAAGACTTGAGAAGCACATTACCTCTGTGAAAGAGGGGACTGGAGGTAGAAGGGAGACACAGAAGGGTGACTGGTTAGGATAATCCTGTTTATGAAGACTAGACTAGAATAGGTATATTTCCTAAAAGTTTCTTAAATTTCTTGCCCAGGTATAATCACTGTAAACAAAATATGGAGTCAATGGGGAAGTGGAGCAGAGACAAATAATAAATAAAAATATCTACGGAATTAAAATAAATGTCCTGATCTTCTCATTTAAACATTTGACAATGTCACTGGCGATCAATATTTGAACATTTAAGCTGTTGTGACACTTGATATAACAGACACAGGGAAAGGGCTGAGATTTAAACCTAGGGACACACTGTTCTTTATCATTCCCAGCGATGTTGGACCCCACACTTTCAGGGAGCACGATCCCGGATACACAGTATATACCACAGGCTAATGTGAATGGCAGCCTGGGGATGCAGTCTGTTCAGCCCTGCCCAGAGACTGATGATCTTAATTACTTGATTCTGTGCATAGTCCATCTCAATAAATATATCTTTATGGTAATTTTTTTTCATTAAGGCATATGATGAAATCTTAGACATATGGCCAATCAGATTTTAAAAAGCAATCTATTTTCAAATTTCTGAATACAAATATATTTGTTTTAGAGAATCTGTAATAATAATGTAATAGGAATAGTAATAATGATTTTCCTATAGTTATACCACTTGGAGGTAATCATCAACACTTTTTTATATTACCTCTTTATTTATTTTCTGCATAAATACAGTTAAAAAATACAAGATAATTTATATTATGTCCTTATACTGTCACTTTTTAGATTACTATCATTTTTCCATTTCATTAAATAGTTAAAACTACGTACAGATAAATAAGAAGGTAGGTAGACAGAAAGACATAGATTTCATTACTGGCTTACAGAGTACTAGTCTACCTTCTAGTTGCATTATATGAGCATTTTGATCTTTCTTACTTCTCCCACTGCCAACATCAGGAATTACATGTCTGCTTATGTCACCTTTTGTGTACCGGTCTCCCATATATGTGTCATGTACATGTTTTTTACTCTTTAATAATGTGATATACCAAATATGATATTAAAATTGAAAAATCTTTAGATATACATCTGTTTGTATTCTTTTAAACTGTCTACTAGGAATTACAAACTAATTTTTCTTTTAATTTTTATTTTATAGTGGAGTATAGTTGATTAGCAATGTTGTGTTAGTAGCAGGTGTACAGCAAAGTGATTCAGTTATACATATATCTGCTCTTTTTCAAATTATTTTCCCATTTAGGTTGTTAAAGAATACTGAGCAGAGTTCCCTGTACTATATAGCACGGCCTTGTTGGTTACCTATTTTAAATACAGCAGTGTATGCATGTCAATCCCAAATTCCAAAGAAGACATACGGATGGCCAAGAGGCACAAGAAAAGATGCTCAACATTGTTAATTATTAGAGAAATGCAATTCAAAACTACAATGAGGTATCACCTCACACTGGTGAGAATGGGCATCATCAGAAAATCTACAAACAGTAAATGCTGGAGAGGGTATGGAGAAAAGGGAACCCTCCTACACTGTTGGTGGGAATGTAAACTGGTACAGCCACTATGGAAAACAGTATGGAGGCTCCTTAAAAAACTAAAAACAGACCGACAAACTAATTTTTTAATTGGGTGTTGATTATTTTCTTACTGACCTGAAGTAGTTCTTTACATATGGGTATTAACTCTAATTATATATATATATGTGTGTGTGTATATATATACATATATATATGACATATAAAGAGAGAAAATACTTTTTGTGATTTGACATATGCAAATTTAAATTATTTTATTTTTAATGTAATTACATTTTGAATCATTCCTTTTTAAATCTTTGCATCTGTATTTTAGTTTATCTTTCCCTAAACACAAAATCAGATATTCTTGAACATTCTCTTCTAGTATATTTATTACTACATTTTTATACTTATTTGTATAGATGTAATGTCATTTTTAATCAATAACACATTATTCTGGGCTTTCCATTCTGTTTCAAGTATTGTCTCCTTTATCAACATCATACTATTTGTTAATTACTATGGAGCATTACTGGTTCTCCTTTATTATTCTTCACATAAATATTTCTTGGCTCTTATTCTACAAATACGAAATTCAGAATCACTGACCTGTTAAAAATTCCTGCTGAGGTTTTGATTACATTATATTAAACTTACAAATCAATATAAAGAGATCGAAAATAATTAATGAATTGTCTTCCATACTGAGTCTCTGTACCCTGAGAGGAAAGTTTAATGGCTTCCTTCCTAAATGCCATTCACATTTCTCACAAAGTTTAATCCTTTTTGTTGCTGCTATGAATGCACTCCTTTTTCCTGGAACTGGTTATTATTACCATATAGATCATGATATCCATTAATTTCCATTATCTACAGTGGAATTTTACTGCATTTCTATTAGTTTTAGTTGATTGTTTTTGTGATTTTTTTTCCTTACCTACAAATAAATTTATCCTTCTTTCCAATAGTTTTCTCTCTCACTCCTTTTTCTTTTCTTAACACACTAACTAGATATTTCAAAGCTATTTTAGACAGTAGTGATGACAGCTGGTATATTGCTAGTTCTCACAGGAGATAAAATTCTTGTGTTTCATCATTATTAATTAGTATTTTGGCTATTAAGAGCTTGATCTCAATTTTGTTTATAAAATTATAGATACTTCCCATACAACAGAAAGAGTAAATATCTCTCAACAGTGAGATAATGGGTGATTTTATTTTCCTTCACATCTTCCCAGTAAATTATTATCTAGGTTTTCTAAATCTACCTTTCTACATTTTAGAATTCAAATTTCACTGATTTATGTTTTTAAAAAAGTCATCCATTTGATTAAGACTCAAACATATGTGGAAAAGTATCTACGAAAGTATTCTCACTTTTCACTTACAGATAACTACAGTCATATCCCATAGCTGCTAATTGTGTATATATTTGTAAAATCAGACTTGCCACAAATTCTTCCAATTTATTTTCCAAGTTTCCTAAAATGAATGGACACACACATCCTTACCTCTCACTATTTCTCTTAATGTTCCCTGCTTCAGGAGAACATTTTTAACTCCAAATAATCTTGGTTAACAATCAGATTGCTATCTTGCAGAAGGCAAGAGAGAAGCAAACCCTAAAAAAGCTTTTTCTTTAGAAACAACGTTGTACTGTTGCTTGTGAAAGACAACAGATCTAAAGATAATGTCTGTATACCTGTTTCTCAAAGTAAACTTATTCTGCTGATAAAAATACTTCATCCTCTTTATCAAAATACATTCATGCTTAGGTCTACAGTACGAGATGACAGAAAATAAAATATTAACAATTTGATATTAGGAAATTCATAACATTCCCAGATCAGAGCTCCATGAAAGCCAGATTCTAATACTGTTAATATTAAGATCTGCATGTTAATAAATGTTTGTGGCAATCTCTTCAAATCCTCATCAAATCCTGTTTCTTTCATATTTCATTAAGTAACCACTACACTGAATCTGTCTTGCCGTCTGAAATAGAGACACATTATCAGAAAAATACCAACTTCCAATATAAATAGCTAAATTTTTCATTTTTACTCTGTCAGGGAAGTTTCAAAGTACTAAAAAAATGCAAACTGCTACCCATTTTCTAAAAACAGAAATGAAATAATTAGGTCACAATAGATGGCTTCTTTCTCAGAGGGAAAAAAAAAAAAAGATGATGATCAGTGCGACTGGAATGTTTATTGTCACTGAAATTCTTCAGGCCTGGATTCCAAGTACGCGTCTTGATGCAGGTTACTATGACAACTTAAATTACAGAAAATATCCCTTCTTCTATCAAGCTGTTTCTCCACAAGACCATTTCAAGCCTCCTAAAATCTGTAAGTATGAATTACCTATAACAACAATAAACATCCTTTACAGGTTTTATTCAGAAGTGCCCCCATCTAAACCCTTAAAACCAAGAACAAGCATATAAAAATAAATTCCATTAAATCTACATGGGACAGAGAATCTAAGCTAAAGATACACATACAAAGCTTAAAATATAAAATGTTGAGAGTATTCTGAAACTACTTCCCATTAGCAGAGGCACAGAGGGTATTACCACCATATGCTTCATTACAGAAACTATGGGAAATTAGTTACAAGGCAGTTTTGAAAGAAGATTATAGAGCTAAGCCTTGTTTACCATGATTTTCCCCTCACTAATGCTTTTTACAGGAAAGGACCAGAAAAAGAGGGTGTGAGAATATTGCAGTCCTATTTGGAACAGAAAGAGAAGCAAATAAGCAATCTGTAAAATCTAAACTTGTTTTACCTAATCTGTCTTTTACACAAAACATGGGCTTTATAGTTTGCTCTCACACAGCTTCAATTTTATAAACCTAACAAAGATGCCTTGTGATAAATAACAGTGTGAATTATTCTCTATCCTCATTCTCTAAGAGAATAATAATGGCTTGAGAATAATTGTATCACTATGGAGAAATGTGATTTAGTAGAGATATTCTGATTTTAAGACAGTAAAAATTTAAAGTAGCTCCATTAAACAAAAAAAGGTAGCTTTACAATGTAGCAATATTAAGAAGTTCAAAGCTGGTTTTGCTGCTTATCAAAGTTTAACACGATCCACAATACATGCTTTATTTGAAAAGGCTTAGGGAGCTCATGTACCCTATTCTTATGAGTAAGCTGGTTCCATACCCAGTATAGCCAAAAACGTTTAAGTTCAAACAAAGCTTTATTTAAAAAAAGGAAAAACAGAGCAGTATGCTAAATGCTGAAAGAATCTCATTGCTCTTGAAGTGAAGAATCAGACTGTTACTGAGCATTTGAGAAGAAATAGCAAAAAATGAAAACTCTTCAGCAGTAAACTCCAAGCAATTCATTTCTCTCTCCGACCTGTATTAGTAAGTACTAGTGTTCCATGAGAAACAAAATAATTGCAAATCCAAATGTACACAATCCCTAAACGTTAAATCTGAAGTACAGTTCCTTCTTGGTGTAACTTGCAATAAATCCTCCTATATAGAAAATAGTTAAAGTGTAAAAGAAAGATCTGCAGAACAACTTCATCAGTAATGGAAGCTAAAACTGAAATTTAAGTGACTATCTAATCATGGAGAGAACTTTGGTCAATGGAGCTACATAAAACATTTTTTCCTTATGCTTTTCCTCTTTAGACTGTATTACAAATAACAGGGCATTACTGGATATAATGAAATTACCTTATCAGAATCAGACTATGTTTTATGCTCAACACTTGGAGCCTTCTAGTCACAGTTTTTGTTCATACCCAAGCAATGCAGCAGAGTCCACAGGAGAACTGAATCAATGAGGATATGAACTTGCGGTTTTAGGAATCTACTCCTTCCACAGAGTCTAGCAATTACTAGAAGGCTCTAGGGGGAAATTAATTTATAGGAGACCTTCAAAATTCATCATGTAGGCAAAAATGCAAGCACATAACTTTTGCAAATGAGGACTAAGGTATTTATGTGACAGCATGCTGGCTGGTGCCCTTAAAGAGTTTATTCACCTGTAAAGTATGAACAGTTTATTCAGAAGTGATTCACTTATTGCAAACAAGGTCAAATTATCTCCCCTCTTGACACCAATAAGTCACTTTAACGTTCAAGAAACAAGAGAGCATACACATCAAGCATACAAAAAGCAAGTGGAAAACAGTTGTATATACCCACCTCAAGGGAGTTTGTGCCCCCTTTATTTAAGGAAGCCAATTACTGACACTTATAGAAATGGAAGTGCAAACTATAGGACATATTTCACTTGCCAAGACCTTCTAATCTTTCACTGTTAGAAATACTCTTCTGTTTTAAGAGGCTGCTGATTTAAAGCATTAGCAGAACAGTGCTCAGGAAGCCCAAGAGCGGTGATACACCAGTTTGCAAAATTTTGCCTCAGATTCCAAATTTCATGAATCTAGAATTTATAATGCAGTGGCAAAAGATATTATTGCTAACTACACTTTGTACTTATTTAAATAAAGGGTTTACAAATGATGATTCACCAGTGAACACAATCTCTGAAAGTCTCCCAAAACTTTGAAAAGTTTTCTTAAAAAGTCACTGTAAATGATACTCTTCTAGGATGTATCGAAGGAGTACAAATTTTCAGACTCACCTTACTGTGCTGGAGTCCCCAAGTGGGAGCAGTGTGAGGTAGTCCTGAGGAAGGGCAGAGCACCAGACAGGTATTCTAGGAGGAGCTTTACAGGCACCTGAAAAGGTACACAGTGTTCTTACAGTCCTGGCTAATTTTTATCTTAGAAATGCTAAATCACCCCATTTTAACTTCTAATCAAAAAGCAAAATACACAAGCTTTTAGTTTCAAATAGTTTTTCCAAAAAGAATTTTTCCTCCCCTCCTGGACCCTCCCCTCTAGTCATTTGAATTGTAGTACTTCTGGGGTAGATTTGTTTGGTTTGGTTTCAATTAGTATTTTGGGGCCTTTGAAAGACGAATTCTAGTTGTTTCTTTAAAAGGTCATTTGATGCGACCATGGTGTTCTAGGAAAGACTCTGTGCCTTCCTTTTCTCCTGAACAAAATTCCCTGCAATACCACAATAATTTCTTGAAAGCAGTTTAGCAATTAGACATTTGGAAAATTGCCTAAAGCCAGGGCCTCAAAATGAAGTTGAAGGAGAGAACTTAGGTTTTCAGTCTTAAAAAATAAAAACATGCTACATTCTTCCTTGGTGAGCACAAATGACAACCATTGGCTAACCTAAGAAAGAGGGTAACTTGGCACCAGTTCTTTTGACTATTCTATTGCCTAATACAGTGAGAATGTGAAACTCTGCCATGACATTAGTTATAAAGAAAGCCGAAGAAAGAAATCTTGGCCACAAGATGGGAACTGATGCAATTCTTAAGTCTGCCACATTCAGACTATGCCCTTAACAGACGTTTCTGCATTTATTTATAGAAAGGTTTACTTTAGTAACAAGACCATCTTCCATTAACCATATTTTCTTTTAATATACCGAGACACTGAACTACTTTTATTATGAATAGAAAATACCACCCCCAAAAGTTAATCCTTAAATTCTTAGCTATGAAATAATACGAAATATCGGATTAGAAACAGTGTAAGGAGAAAGAACTGGTGGACCCCAAATCTGATGCAAGCTATCAGAAAATATATACATTTCAAACACAGCTGAGGAAGGGGGAAATTAGTCTAGTTTCCCCTTCCAGGATGGGGTTCTCCCCTGCTCAGCTTCTAAACCCCTGGATGGAGACACTGTTTCCAAATCTGGTTACTAGACAAATACTTCCTATAAGTTAATAGTTGTCATAAAAATGCCATTCATTTCCAGATTACTTTTCCATGGTGTTATAGCTACAAGTGCAAAGGTGCACTGGTACATGCTTCCAAGTTTTAAAAGAGAGTAGCAGTCACATTAAAATATTTTTCTAATGAAAATGAACAGGCTTTAAGCCAACTAGATACCATAGAATTCCTGTTTCATCCTCTTCTATTAGATTGGTTAGAGCCGAATGGCTTCAACTAGACCAACCTACCTCCTAAAGAATCTAGAAGACAGACACACATTTCAAGCTGATATGCCTTTGGTGAAAGAGCCTGTACACAGAAACGTGATGTCATCCAAAAAGTAAGGAAGGGTCAACCCTGCTGGGAGAGAGGACTGGCAGAGGCCTGGGTGGTGACCAGAGGGTGGTGAGAAGAGGCAAAATAGACTCACCACCTGATTCCTGCCTTGGGCCGAGAAGCAATCTGGAATCCAGTTTGCTTGGCAGAGGGATTCTTATGTATCTAATTCAAAATTTCTTTTCCTATCCATCTTTTCTTCTTTAAAGCTTCATCACTCTTATCAATTTTGTTTTCCAGAAAGTCTTTTGGAAATGAGAAGTGGGCATTTGAAAAGCAGTTTCTAAAATTGACATAATCATTATCTTCTTTTGTCTACAAAATAAGGTTATCACAACTAGAGCCAGACATTTAAAGGCCAAGATAATTATGGTGCTATTCCCTCATATATAATTCAAAATGACATAACTTACATATATGCTGACATTAAAATCTCTCTTTTTAAGATTCTTATAACTGTAAAGTTGTGGATGAGTCGAGGCTCTTTGGGATAGAATGACTGGTGTCCTAGTCCTGCTGGTGGCCTAGGAATGTGGGAAATGCCAAACCTGGCAGGAAGGGAAGGACTCACTTCTTGTACATCTGTCCTCACCTCTCTAGTCCCCAGTGAGGTCTCAATCGTCTCCCCACCAATTACTACAACCATCCTAACTATTCAAAACACCAAATTCTATCATTCTACTGTTTTTAAAAGCCTCCACCAATAAAAGTTCAAAATTCTTTTGTTTGGCTTATAACTGTAGTGACAATATTTTCCTTACCACAAATACAGACGTAAGATCTGGCAACTATGAGAGGCAGTAAGAAAGCTGAGATTTAAGCTGGGGTGATCTTGGAACGTGGATGATGTCCTGATGCTCTACCTGAGCCTCTCCACATCCTCACAGGCCACCGCTAGCTCATTTCCAGACACCCTTCTGAAGCCACCACATGACATGTCCAGCCTCTCCCGCGGCTCAGCCTCTTGGCCTCTAGCCCGCCTTCATGCTGGTGTCCCACGCCGAGGCCCAACCAACTCACGCTCCAAGAGACTACCCAAAGATCTCACACCCCCTGCAACCTTCCCTCATCCACACTGATCGTTCCAGATACCCTCACGGGCCCTGTTTCCTGCATCCTCACAACCTGATGAGGTAGGCAGGGCGTAATAAGGGAAGATCAGGAAAGAAAACTAAATAAAAAGGCTAAATAACTGGTCCGAGGTCATACAGCTAATAAGTAGCGGAGCCAGGAGCTGAACTCAGGGAAGCCACTTCAGAGCCCATGATCTCCCACAACCGGACCTCACCATCTCCACGACTATCTCTACTGTAACATTTAGCACAGATTATAATAAGCTGTTGGCTCTGCTTGAGGGCAGAGACGTTCTGCACTGACATTGCCTAGCACATAAGAGGTGCTTGGGAATGAGGGCTTGAAGGTTTTATAGAATGGCAACAGGTTGTTGAGAGGTGCCGACCTTATCATCAGTGAAAGCCCTTACTAGCTAAATGATTTCTTTTACCTAGATATAATTCTCCTATGACTGCATCTCTGAAAAATAGGTATTTATTACATAAGCAATTGAAATGGACCAATAATCAAATTATACCAACATGTGCAACTTGGGATAAAAGGAAGGGATACAAATAGGAATTCTCTATGTTCCAATAACTACATTATTTTTGCTAAAGTTAAAATTAAGGTTATTTAAACATTCACTGGACACCTCTAAATATGTGTAAAGATCAGACATTCTCCTACTATGGTAGCCAGCCTCCAAGATAACCCCCAAAGATCCTTGCCCAGTGGTCTTCATATCCTTGTATATCCTTGTGTATTCTCCTCCCACAATGAGCAGAGTTAATTTCCAGAGCCAGTAGGATATCGTGGTAATGATGTGTGACTTCCAGACTAGGTCATAAAAGACAATGCAACTTCTATCTTGCTCTCTTTAATCACTTACTCGTGTCATAAAGACATTCAAGCAGCCCTATGGAGAGATCCACGTGGTAAGGCCCCCTGCCAATAACCGGTTCAAATTTGCCAGGCTTGTGAGCAAACCTTCTTGGGGGTGGATCTTGGCACCAGCCAAGCCTTCCTGTGGGTGACTTACAACATGGGAGGAAACCTGGGCGGCAACCTTATGAAAGATCCTGAGCCAGAGCTGCCCACCCAGAACATTCCTGGATTCCTAATCCAAGGAAACTAGGTGAGATAAAAAATGTTTATTGTTTTAAGTCTCTAGGTTCAGGGCAACTTGTTATGCAGCAACAGATAACTAATATTTCTACCGTGGCCCACACAGCCTTAATCTAAATTAGTTTATGAATGCAAACAGAAGTTGATAGAAATGGACACAATATCAGGTGATTGCAATTCCTATTCCCTGAGCACAAGCAAAACTGAATGATTAAGAACTCAAGAGCAAGTAAATTCTCAGCAAACCTTCTAAGAGGTGCTGCCTTTTTTTCTTTTTTCTTTTTTCATCAGTAAAGAAATGCAGGCCCTTCATTTGCTTCTAGATGGCTCTTAATGACTGCTGATTAATTGTTGGATATATTCTTTTACTCCAAACTAGGCCCACCGGGATGGATAAGCAGTGGACCACAGGGGCATTTTTATTACTGTAGAAACCAGAAAAGAGCTTATTGCTCTGGCTGTTCAAGTGTCATGGGTGATACAAGAAAAAAGTTTGGAGGAAGCTACTTTCTACTCTCTAAGACATCAGAAAAGTTCAAAACACACATTTCTTTTTATTCAAAAGAGAAAATCAGCTAAATATGCAACCATAAATATTAAACTATAAATAAAATGCAATAGCACATTTTCGTAAGTGATATCCCTTTGTATCCACAAAGTAAATTAAACCCACAAATAATACAAAAATTGGAAATTCTCCTAAATTTCTAGTTTTCCTAATAAAAGAAGGGTAGGAACATTCAGTTTTTTTTCTTCTTTGATACCAAAACTCAGAGATATCCTACATCTCTCAATATAATTCAGCTCTGCTAAGAGCAATATACAATGGTAATAAGAAAAGTATCTTGGGTTTCACATATTCCATATGAAATGTTAAAACAATAAAAAGACTACAGAAACAATAAGGTAGATTTTCCGTAGAAATGAATCCATTATGATGCTATCAGCTATATTAGTCTGTAAAGCAGAGGGCAATGGTAATAACAAAAAAATTCATTTTTAATAAACATTTACTAAGCCCTTACTACAGTTAAAATACAGTAGAAACTATAAAGGTAAATAAGATATGGACTCCTTTCTATCAACTGTGCAATATTTGTGAGACGTAAGTAATATCTAGTAATAATAATAGCAAATAAATGTTTGGGAAGCACCAAAGAGGCCTAAACAAAACCTGCAGTAGAGTTCGTATCCTGGTGGACATTCAGGGAGCCTCTGTGAAATAAGTCATTATATTTGTATTATGGCTGTAAACTTTCTGAGCTTTTCATATTAATAGAAGTCCCCAGATGACAAAGCTCAGGTTCAGAAAGATTAGATGATTTGAACCCAGTGTCTGCCTTTTAAAGAAGTAACAGTAGGTACTCAGTAAATCAGTGCCCAGCCACATACTGCACAATGCAGACACTATTCACAACCCTGTGAGGGTAAATCCTACAGTCCCCATTTGGCAGATGAGGAAACTAAGATTTCAGAACAATTTGGTACATTTCCTGTTCACACAACCAGTAAATGGTGGAGCCCTGATTTGAACTCAGGTGCACTTGATTTCAAAGATCCTGCTTTTCCTACCAGACTCCCATTTCAGGTTAGTTCATATAACCCAGGCAAGTCCTAGTAAGTGTTCAAACTCTACTGCACCTTTTTTTTCTGGCCTAATAAACTGACCCATAGACTGGAGGAATTCAAATGCATCCTTGTCTTCTGATTTGTTATTAAGTGTCATGCAGGAACTCAGAAGAATAACAAAGGAGAAGGAAAAGACAAGCAGAGGACATTATCAATTATTTTTTAAATAGCTGAGCAATCATTTTTGTTTAGACCAGTTTGAGAAATGAATTTTATTGGTTTGGCCAAAAAATTCTTTCAGTTTTCAAGTAAAAATAAAAGACACATTTTTCATTTTCACCAAGAACTTTACTAAACAAAGTATTCACCCTTTTGTTCCACTACCTTCTGCCATTTTTTTCAGACAACTTCATAATTCCATCTTCCCAAAACGTTTTCTTTTTGAGCAAGGAACTGTTCTAGATGCCTTTTACAGTCTTCCAAGGAACTGTAATTTTTTCCATTAAGAGAATTTTGTGAAGACTGAAATAAATGGAAATCCGGAAGTGCAATGTCGTGTGAATACGGTGGATGAATCAGACCTTCCCAGCCAAGCTGTGACAGTTTTTGCTTGATCATCCAAGAAACATGTGGTTTTACGTTATTCTGACAAAAGATTATGTGTTTTCTGTTGAGTAATTCTGGATGTTTTTCATTGAGTGCTGCTTTCAGTTGGTCTAACTGGGAGCAGTCCTTGTTGGAATTAATTGTTTGGTTTCCTGGAAGGAGCTCATAATAGAGGACTCCCTTCCAATCCCACCATATACACAACATCGCCTTCTTCGGATGAAGACCAGCCTTTGGTGTGGTTGGTGGTAGTTCATTTCGCTTGCCTCACGATCTCTTCTGTTCCACATTATTGTACAGTATCTAATTTTCATCGCCTGTCACAATTTGTTTTAAAAATGGAACATTTTTGTTACGCATGCAGAAATACAATCAAGGTTTTTTTCACTTATGTGGAACCCAAACATCAAAGCAATTCACATAACCAAGCTGGTGCACGTGATTTTCAATGCTTGATTTGGATATTTTGAGTATGTGGGCTATCTCCCGTGTGGTATAATGTTGACTGTTCTCAATTATTGTTTCAATTTGATCACTAACAACTTCAACTGGTCTACCCGACCCTGGCACACCAGCCAGCGAGAAATCTCTAGCATGAAACTTCGCAAACCACTTCTGACATGTTTGATCAGCCCCAGTGCCTCCTCCACAAACTGCACAAATCTTTTCTTGCATTTCATTTGTGTTTTTACCTTTCTTGAAATAATAAACCATAATATGCTTCTATCTTCAATATTAAAATGGCTACACAAAAATTCACCAATTTTGATAAATTTTTATTTATTTATTTATTTATTTATTTAATTTATTTATTGGCTGTGCTGGGTCTTCATTGCTGTACACAGGCTTTCTCTAGTTACTGAGAGCGGGGGCTACTCTTCATTGTGGTGTGCAGGCTCCTCATTGTAGTGGCTTCTCTTGTTGTGGAGCACGGGCCCTAGGTGCATGGGCTTCAATAGTTGTGGCACATGGGCTCAGCAGTTGTGGCTCATGGGCTCTAGAGGACAGGCTCAATAGTTGTGGTGCACGGGCTTAGTTGCTCCGTGGCATGTGGAATCTTCCCAGGGCAGGGCTCAAACCCGTGTCCCCTGCATTGGTAGGCGGATTCTTTACCACTGCGCCACCTAGGAAGTCCCGATAAATTTTTCTTTAAATGCACACAGATATGACAGTTGTCACAATACAATCTAACAAAATTGTTTCAAATGAAGTTAAAGACAACTAAGCCCTATTAGAGCCGTCTTATGGAAAAAAACCGAATGTATGTTTTGGCCAACCCAATATAAACTTTACTAGACAAGCTATCCAATGATTACTTTCCCTGGGCTAACATCTTCATACCCCACATGCCAGAGAGTTGTTTTCAGAAGATCAACAGCACAGTTTGGATAAAATATTCATCAAATTATCTAGGTGTCTTTACTGAAGATCTTTTACTCCAATATGAGTTGGATAAAAACCCAAAACACTGTTAAACGCATACAGATTAAAGGATAAACATAACCACGCTATAGAAGCTGTGTTTCCCTATAGAACACTTATCAGACAAATGTGACACTGGGACATATTAAAGAATGACATCAAGAAAGCACCAAGAAAGGAACAGTGATTAGGACAGAACACATGGCTGGGCCAAAGTTTTAAGAGAAAACATCAAACTGACAGCAACGTTAGGAAGGAAAAAGACCTGAAGAATAGAAAAGGAAACGGAAGCAGGCTCCTTCTGTGAAGGAGACACTATGAAGCTGTCTGTACTGCTGCTCAGAAAGTATAAGGCTCTGTGAAGGCACAGTGAGTTTGCAGAAGAATTTAGGTGGATGTTTATGGATCTCAAAGAGCTGCCTTCTAAGACTGGGAAAAATTCAAAGACGATAACTGCCTTTTGATTTAAATGAAGTAAACTACAAAGGTAAAACCAACAAGCAAACAAAAACGGTAAGGTTGTGAACAGTCCTTTGGCAGATACAATTTCTCTAAACACAATGAAAGCATTCTTTGGAGGTTTCCACGCTGTTTTGTGCTGTTTGTTAGAATCACCCCGTTACTGCACCATGGGGTTCTGTCTCACTTCTTCTTTATAGTCCCAGCACCTAGCACCAAATCTGGCACACTCAATAAATGAGGATGAAGGGAAGGCCAGGAGGAGGGTCTAGATAAAGCAGGAATTCGACAGGCTATTTCCTGAGGTGGCAATGCAGGCAGCTGGCTGACAAATTTCTCTGCCTTTTCTCCCTACAAGGAAAGATGGTGGCGGGGGGGGGGGGGGGGGCTATTTTTCAAATGAATGAAGACAACTGTTAATTAACAACCAAACTTGTGGCTTTTTATTGTATTAACACAAATAAAATCTCAAATATTGACTTCAGCCACCACTCCCCAGTCGCCCTGGAAATTTTTCTAAATACTACAGATTGCTCTAGTTAACCTCTTCTTAGCTTATCTGATTTGATTACCCAGCTTTATTGCTATCAGTTAACCATCTGTTCAATACTGCTACCAAACAACAAGAAAAATCCCAAGATTGCTTTTAAAGATCTGACGGTTCTGACTGGAAGGCTGTCTGCACGGATGTTTTAAACTTTCTCCCATTTTTCGTCCTAATGGTCTCAAAAGAACTAATTTTAAAAAGACGCTATCATAAAGAGTGAGTTCAAATACGAGGGATTTCTTTTTTAAATAACACGAATTAATTTCAAGTGACAATGATTTTCATTCTCCATTTAAAACAAGAGTTGGTAGAAAATTTTTAGCATATGTTTAAAAGGCAAAAAATAAAGAGCAAGGAATATTCTACTATTAAAATTGTAAATTACTATAGTATGTTGGCATGTTCAAGTACGCTTTAAACAATTATCTAATTTCCTAAATTGCACTGTTTCATAATTATGTTAATATTGAATAAATGTCCTCATTTCAGTGCAAAAAAAAAGCATAAGCAATAAAGCTACGTTAATCTGAAGAGAAGAGTATTTCTATGTTTAAACACTATTTATGCCAGGCACGTGTGCAGATTACACTTTACCTATTTTTGAAGCCTCATCATTTCCTGCCTAGGTGTTTTAAGGAAGGGACGTCCTTAGATCGTTTCTGGAATTACAGTCTCCCACAGTCTTTGGTCCATTTTCGGTGTACTCTCTTTCCTGGCTGAGAGCATATGGTATTGCCTATAATGCTGTGTTAATAACGTCTACTTTGGCTCCAGGCTCATCAAAAGAAAGATGAGAGGCAAGACTGCACAGATCACATGATGTATCATGGATTCAGTTCATACCATGTTCCAGTTCATACCAGCACAGTGCCCAGCAATGGACCCCCAGGTACAGGAAAAATGGCAGAAACACACAGGGGCCACAATGGGGGAAAGGGGGTAAAGAAGGGGAAAGGATTAAAGCCAAAATAAGTGGCAGCAGCAGGGAGGGGGAGCAGCAAGTACCAAAGAACTTCGCAGGGTTGTGAGGAGCCAGTGACCACGGGGAATGATAGGGCAGACTTGAGGGAAACTCACAGATGAAGCCAAAGGATGTCTAAACTCCACACAGTTTAGAAAGAAACTGGGTTAAGAGGAGCGGCCAGCAGAGGTGCTCACAGAAGAGGGAAGCTGCCCTGGTATGACTCCGAAGACGGCACAGTCCGCACCTCATAGACCCCAAAGGGTGCGTGGAACCCAGGAGTCCCAGTGGTCCAGCTGACCCAAGAAACGAGAAGTCATGCACACTGTACGAGAGCACAGCTCCAAAGAAAAACCTGGCTTTGTCCTCTTCACGTTCTGGAGGTAGCACAGGCCATACCCTAATCCCAGCTCTGCTGAAGTGGCTCTGGGCCTCAGTTTCTCATCTGCAGAGCAAGCTCTTAGGACTAAGTGCAGCTGTGTGTCTTTTAATCGGCAACAGCTCTATGGCCCTGGGAGATGCAGGATCGCAGGGGAGAGTTACCTGATGGATGTAAATCATCAAGGCCATGCCGACCTTTCCGGTGTGGGGAGAACCCGACTTGGGATGTAACTATCTCACCCCTTTCAGCCTGAGGGCAGGCTCTGCTACAGGGCCACAGAGACCAAGAGAACTGCTTGTTGTAAGCCAGAGTTAGGAAAAAATTTCTCTAAACACTTCAGTTTACAGCCCTTTCTATGTGCCAGGTCACTGTTCTAAGTACTCTGTGCACATTAATTCATTTACTTCTCATAACAATCCCTCATTTTCTGATGAGGCCAGAGGCACAGGGCGGTTAGATAACTTATGACCCAAGTCCCCCAGCCAGCAAACGGCAGAGTCTGTACATGGCCCGGCCCTGCTACTGCAGTCTGTGCTCCTAACCTCCCGAAACACTGCCTAGCCAGGACTTGGCAGCTGGCTCTCCTGACAGGAAGGCCTTCTCTCCCCCAAACACTGATTTCAGACATCCTTCCCTAAGTTCCACATCAGTAAGATGGGGTATGACCACGTTCTTCCCAATGGAACGTGGGATATTTTTATGTGAAAATGACTAACAAATGTATGAAAAGATGCTCTGCATCATACGTCACCAGGGAATTGCAAATTAACCAACGAGATCCACTCGCACCTGTGAGAAAGGCCCAAACCCAGAGCACTGACACCACCAGATGCCGGTGAGACTGTGGAGCAAGAGGAACTCATTCATTGCTGGTGGGAATGCAAGACGGCATAGTCACTTTGGAAGACAGTTTGGTGGTTTCTTACAAAACTAAACATACTCTCACCACACAATCCAGCAATTACTCTCCTTGGTATTTCCCCAAAGGAATTAAAAACTTACATCCACACTAAACCTGCACATGGATATTTGCAGCAGCTTTACTCATAACTGCCAAAACTTGAAAGCAACCAAGATGTCCTGCAACAGATGAACAGATAAATAAGCTGCAGTACATCCAGACAATGGAATATTATTCAGCACTAGAAAGATATGAGCTAACAAGCCATGAAAAGACAAAGAAGACACATAAATGCCTATTACTAAGTGAAAGAGCCAATCTGAAAAGGTTATACACACTGTATAGTTCCAACTATATGACAGTCAAGAAAAGGCAAAACTATCGAGACAATAAAAAGATGAGGGGTTGCCAGGGGTTAGGAGAGAGGGAGAGATGAATAGGCAGAGCACAGAGGCAGTGAAAATACTTTGTATGAGGCTATGATGGTGGATACATATCACTATTTGTATGTCATTCGGATACATTTGTCCAAACAGACAGGATGTACAATACCAAGAGTGAACTGTAAAGACAACTGTGGGCTTTGGGTGATAAAGATGTGTTACTGTAGGTTAATTAGTTGTAACAAATGCACCACTCAGGTGAGGAATGTTGACTGTGCGTGTGTGAGGCGGGCAGGGGGTAAAATGGGAAATCTCTGTAACTCCCCCTTAATTTTACTGCAAACCCAAAACTGCTCTAAAAAACTAAGTCTTAAATGCCCAACAACAGCTGGTACGTTGCAGATACTCAATAATTGCTTATTTACTCCTTCACTTCTAGTAATCATTACCTAGAAAGAGGCCACCACCTGCCCAGCCCTCCACGTTTACATCCAGCTGAGGCCCTGGTCAAACTGGCTCCCTGCACAGCCAAAGAGCAACCACAGGAAGTGAGTCTGGCTTTCCCTCAAAAGGCACCAAACTAAATTACTCAGGTGTGTGTCCCTGCGATGGACACAACCTGAATCTAGAGATGCCCTCAGGAGCTATGGACAGCAGGGGGCTTGTCTGAACCCAGCAACGAAAGATGCCCTATTTCTGAGCTGTTATTTGGTATATTACAACATGCCACAGGACCTACAGTTATAGCATTGGACAGAAAAAAACAAAACCTTTAGCAGACTAGAGAACTACTGTGGGGCATTTTTTTAGAACACCTTTCTGCACACTGCAGCAAAAGCACATTACTCTGAGAGTTAACAGACCAGAGTTCACTTCCCTCTTCTACTAGCCAAGAGACCTGGGGAAATCAACACTCTCCACACTCAGAATCCATGGAGGCTCTGCATCTGAAAAATGAAAGGCTCAGGACCAGGTTTATATCACCACGCTGGATGTTCTCCCCTGGACACATTCCAGTTTGTTAATGTGCATAAAATTTGGGCCCCAAAATTAAAAATGCCTTTCCCAAACTGGCCTGGTCAGCATAAAAGATTTATCACATGTGTTGATCCCTCCTTGGCTTTTTAAAATTACATTATTTTCATTAAATGTTGAATAGGTACAAAATATAAAGAACGACAAGGCAACAAACATTTGTGTATCCGTAACAGATTTTACAAAGAAAAAGTAAATTACTACGATGTGAGGAGCTCCTTTTCACTCTTCCTCCTCCACTCCCCTCTTCCTCCTCCACTCCATTCTCCTCTACTAACAGGTAATAACTCTCCTAAATTCTGTGTATACACTTGCCTTTTAAAAAACAGTCTAATCACATGTTTGTATCCTTACACAATATAATATTCAGTTTGCTCAAATCTCTGAACTTCGTACAAATGAAATCAGACTACATATGATCTCTTCCAACCTGCTTTCTCCACTCAACATTACGCTGATGTATGAATCAGTGATCCATCCGTTTTCAAAGCTGGGAAGAGGGCTGACACACACAGGTGTGGGCTGAAGCTGGCTGTTTCTGGAGAGCAGCCACTTTGATGGGGTGGCGCCCACGCTGTACTGGTTATTGATCATTTACATCAGTCCTACAGTAACCCACTGTATAAACCACACCACAGTTATGTTTTATACAATCCACGTGTCTTCTCTCAGGTTTTCTGTGGCAGGTCACGTAAAGTGCTGTGAACAATGGTGGACATATGCTGGGGGTTGTAGGGTATCCATGTTTTCAAGTTTAATAAAATCAACTTTCTTCAAAACTGTGGTCATGACCATTGTGATTCATAAAATTTCCTAGATAAAATGCAAGTTTTTTTTTTTTAAATGACAAAGAGTAAATTAGAAAGGAAAAAGCAAAGAATATTACCCCCTTAGGAGGCTATGATTGGTTTCTCAAAACACTGACAAATTATACATGTGTCATAGGTATACACACATCCGTAAATGAATTCCTTACTATGGGTCAGTCAGAAAGCTCAGAACTGTCTTCCAGTTGATCCTCTTTGCCGATGTCAAATTTACCATTAAGCTTATTTGTTGATTTTAAAATTCCAGTCATATATAATTTCTCAAAGCTCTATATAGTTTTTTTCAGACCTCCTTTGTCATTTTTATATTCACTTGCTATTTACTCACATTTTTAACCTTCTCATTTCTTTAAAACAAAGTCATTTTACATCTCTGTCTGACAACTATATCTGACATCAGTACACAACTAATTCTGTTCCTACTATTTTGGTTGGTTCTATTCATGCTGCTTTACTTGCTTGTTTTACAATTTTTGACTCTGAGTTAAATTTTCTTATAGTTATATTTTTTGAACTCTTTGAGGCTTGGGTTGAAGAAAGATTCCTCCAGAAAGAATCTGCACCTGCTTCTGCCTTGAGCTACTGGCTGGAATCACTTCACAACTATATATATTTACCCCTTTTTTGGCCCGCCCGCGTAGGTCTGAATTAGGACTGTTAATCCACATGAATGCTGGTTATTGGTTATGAAATACTAGATAGGCAGTTTTCCTTAGAGTTGCTGGGGGTTGGGAGGAAGTCAGGGAAAAAGCTGTATTTCTAGTTCAACACTACACTATGGAAGCAGCCTTTAGGTGGTCCCAAATTTATGTGGAGACATCTTCTATTAAACTTTTTTCCCTAGCACGGACTCTGGGCTTTGTCTCATATCTCCAAAGCAACAGGAGACCAAGGAAATCAAAGCACATACTTGCTGGATTCAGGGAGTGTTCTCATACTAGATGTTTCACTTACCTCTCTTGAGTTCTCACTTTCACTTTCAGGCCAATGTTTTTTTTCTTGCTATTTAAAGTCATATTTTATATAACTTATCTAGCATTTTTATTTTTGGTTTGTGGTAGAAGAGTAGTTTAGAGTATCTAATCTCATATACCACCAGAAATGAAAATTTGTGCTAACTTTTTAAATAGCCAATACTTCCTATCAGCTTATACTGAGCTTATGTTCAACTAAAACCATTAGGTCTTTTCCATATGAGCTGTGCTAAGTTTCCTCATTCCTGTACTTGCATAACTGCTACTATTCTGAATCTAAATGCAGAAATTCATATTCTGACCCATTAAATTTAGTCTTTTAATGTTTCAGCCCTTCCTTTAAGCCATTAAAATTATTCTGCATTCTCAATCTGGCATTTTCGGATTTTATCTATATCTTCAAACTTTTTCATTCAGCAACTTAACATACCTTCTATATATTTATTCCAAGTTGAAAAAGATGTGGGATATCATATTATTCAGCATATGATTCACTATAAAAATGATTTCTAAAAAAAAAAAACAAAAAACAAAAAACGATACATCCAGAAAGTAGCACCCAGTATCTCCAATTTTATACAACAAAAGATGTTTGCCTGGAACTGTACTTTTCTTTTTTTTAATGTATTTATTTATTTATTTATTTATTGGCTGCCTTGGGTCTTCATTGCCGCACGTGGGCTTTCTCTAGTTGCAGAGAGCAGGGACTATTCTTCATTGCAGTGCATGGGCTCCTTATTGAGGTAGCTTCTCTCGTTGCGGAGCACAGGCTCTAGGCACGTGGGCTTCAGTAGTTGCAGCACATGAGCTCAGTAGTTGTGGCTCACAGGCTCTAGAGCACAGGCTCAACAGTTGTGGCGCACAGGCTTAGCTGCTCCACAGCATGTGGGATCTTCCTGTACCAGGGATTAAACCCGTGTCCCCTGCATTGGCAGGCAGATTCTTAACCACTGCACCACCAGGGAAGTCCCGAACAGTGCTTTTCTAAAATCAATGTTTTATTATCTTTAACTAAAGGTCATTACCTTTAAGGATGGTTATGAAAAATTTTTAGTATAGATCCTTGACATGGGGCTGCTATGCCTCCATCACATACCACAAATTAAATGTGATACAGAGGTGAAAGTAGGTTAAAGTTAACTAGGAGGATGCCTTTGAAATCTACCATGTAGCAATAATCAGTCACACTTTAAATGGTGCTGACAAGTAAAACCCTGACAGCAACAGCAAAGATCCTTTAGGGAAGGCTGAGAGAGTCACTCTGAGGTGCGGGCGCCTTTGCTTCCGTGATTAACTTTACAAGAAGCAGCAAGGCCATCCAGCACACCTGCCTCTTTCCACCTCTATGAGAAAGGGACCAGTGACTAAAAAACACATTGATACTGTACAGGGTGACTATAGAATTTATCATCCAGGACAAGAGGTCCTATTATTATGCAAAACAAGAGGAGTGAGGCAGGACTGATGAAGGACAATACACATCTTTCCTCTTTTAATAAAGCAGCTGTCTCAGTGTCTCCTCACACTGCCCGTAAAGATGTAAAAAGTGCTTATTCACTGCTTATTTTTCACTGGACAAAATCTAAATTTACAGGATAATATGCTAATAATTTCCTTCAACAACCCCTCCCCCCAATATTATGTTTCATATACTGTTTCGTAAAGCAGGCAGTTTGATATCCTTCATTCTCAAAATGAAAGTTTTAAAGGAATATAAGTTATCTAGAAAAATTCACTGAATTGAAATATCTCACTCCATGAAGTTTTGTAAAAAAAATTAGCCTGAATTTAAATTATTCGTGCAATGAGACCATCCTGACAGTCCAACGTTTACATCCCCTGTGATGCAAAAATTAAATTCGGACATTCGTAACTACCGCCCTTACCCTGGCCCGGCCCACACAGGGGCAGGCAGAGGCCCCCCAGGTAACCAAGAAGCCCTCTCTCTCAAGGCGGGGAGCTTCGTGCGGCCCGCCCCACCCCCACCACCTAACGCGAGGACACTGATGAAAGTCTCAAGGCACAAATTCATCTTCCATTATGTGTTTTGTTTTGTTTGTTTTTGCCAGTGTTTTTTTTTAAGGACAGAAATCACCCCCAAATTCCAAATGTATGGTTTCTCTGAAAAAAACCTGAAGATGTGCCAAAGGCGGGTTCACCCACATGTCCTCAGGGCAGTAATCAGCTGGAGCTGAGCAGGGACTGCCCCCTTCGGGTCATTCGCGTGCTCGCTAATGTGCCACAGTCCTAACCACTCATCTTGACACCAAACCCACTTTTCCCCTTAACGCCACCTGTCTGCTGTAGCGAGTGCAAACGCTGCCATAAAGGATTTGCGAGTAAACACACACCCCACACACAGAGACGGCTAACTCAGGCGAGACCAGGGCTCTGCGCACCTAGAGCCCCGAGCACCAACCAGCCAGTCTGCCGGCCGGCTGATGGGAGCTCTCCTCCTTCGCTCACTGCAGGCTCTCTCTTCGCCTGTGCTGCTCCTCCACATGCGGGCCTCATCCGCTCACACCAGCTTTCCCCACTGGGTGCTCAGTTAACTTTCTGGAGTTTAAGAAATCTCTCCAAAGTTTTCTCATCTGTTAATGAATAAATTTAACTTGCAGAATTGTGGAGATTAATGAAAATGTGGGTAAAGGACCTAGCACAGCCCTGCACGTATGACAATCACTTAGTTCATGGTTCTTGCTATATTTAGGTCAATAAACCCTAAAGTAAAACCAATAGTGAGGGGGCTTCCCTGGTGGCACAGTGGTTAAGAATCCGCCTGCCAATGCAGGGGACATGGGTTTGAGCCCTGGTCCGGGGAGATTCCACATGCCTCAGAGCAACTAAGCCCGTGCACTGCAACTACTGAAGCCCGCTTGTGTCTAGAGCCTGCACTCCGTAACGAGAGAAGCCACTGCACTGAGAAGCCCACGCACCTCAACGAAGACCCAACACAGCCAAAAACAAACAAACAAACAAAAAACAATAGTGAGCCACTGTAATAAAACAACTTTTGTAAATAAACTACACTTAGGTAAAAAAAATTTTAAAAAAACCAGCTTTGTTTTATGGAATTTATTGAGTTTAAAAAAGTTATAATTTGCTTGCTTTTAAAGAATAGATAGCAAAACTATTACATAAATAAGAAAGAATAAATTCAGCTACATCACATAACCACATAATGGAGAAAGGGCCCAGAGGGAAAGTCACTCAGAAGGGCCAGCAAAATTTCCAGAACTACTTTTTTGCTGATTTCCCTGTTCTCCTCATTTAGGCAACAATTTCATTTCTTTTAAGGTGCTTTTAATGAAAGCATGGAAATGATTATGGAAGAATAATCTTTCCCACCTATTACAGAAAGCATAATGGTTACTGCATTTTTTAACCAAAAATAGTGACCATTTTACTGTGTATACGTACTTGCTTTTTTCTTAAAAGAGAACATGCGAGGGAAACCTTTGGTTTTTCTTTCTCTAAAGAGAATGCTGTGTATAATTATGAATAATAGAGCATACTGACCCACCTAGCCAAAACAAATAACGACAACAAAACATTCACATTTGTGGGTTACATACCCTGTTAGGACAAACTCGCTGGAGACTTTTAAAGACATGGCATGTTTGCTTAAATCGGTTTCTAACCATGGAGGAAGGCTACTTAGAAAAATCGATAAAAACAGAAACAGTAGGCCTAAGGATGAAATCCAGCTTCTCATACCTGGTTTTTTAAACCACCACTGAAGTTTTCCACTGTGAACTTCAGTTTAAGGGTCATCTCCTCCAAGAGACCTTTCCTGATTCTTCTCTCCCATCTCCAGCAACGAAAACTGGCCCCCGCCTTCCTGTGTCCAGACACCACCACAGCAATGAAACTATGTGTTGTTGATCCACCCTCCCTACAAGCCTTGAAAGATTTCCTCCAGGCGAGGGACTGTCTCTGTGTCACCATCACCCAACACAGGACAAGTACCGACCTCCCTCCTCTACAGGGAAGCTTTGGGATGGAATGGCAGTTAAAGTCTATAGTGGTGGAGTACAGACTGGCTCTGCCCACTCTTCCCACCCATGTGTCTTTGGGCAAATTATTCTGTACCTTAATTTTTGCATAGATTGCAACGGGAGGAAAAACCACTTTGTGAGGCGGTTGTGAGATTTAAATGAATGAATGCATATGAAGTGCTTTGGACCTGGCGCATTAGAAGTGATCAGATACCTTATAAATAAAATTACCATTATTATTTAAAAATCAGCCTACATTTCCTCAGACTCCTCAACTCAATGCTATCTCACTCATCTGTGAGAAGATCACAAAGGATCTCCTCATCAGCAAAGGCAAGCCCTTATCCTACTTCACTTCCATCTGCAGCTTCAATACCGCTGGCTGGTGCTGTTTTTGAGGTTGTTCCCTTCACTTTCAGGAGGGCACTGCTCTCATTCTCTCTCTGACCTATCACCCTGCCTGGGCCAGCTGCTAAAGCTCCCCGCTGCCTGACTCTCTTCTTTACCTGCTTCTGGGACAAGCTTATCTATTAATGGTTCTTCAACTACTACCACATGTGTTAACTACTGCCACATGTTGGTAAGCAGAGTGGAAAATTCAATGTACTTTTAGTTTTGGGGAGGGCTATAGATTATAGCTACATATAGGTTAAGTTTAAATTAAAATTTAGAAAAAAAAATATATGCATGCCATTGTCTCACATCTCTTCCACAGGTAATATATCCAACCTACCACGCCACCCTCACCCCCCCCAATCATCCATATCAAGCTGAACTACCAAACTGCATCTACCACATACCTGAATGGGTAAATATTTGCACATAGCATTCACCAGGTTGTAGCCTGTTTAAAGTGTCTGTATGCATGAGTGGGTGTCAAAACCTTAGTTTCACCTCAGTAGTAATAGAAATGCTTAAATCTTTAGCCCTCATTTTTTCTTAGAAAATTATACCTGAGGGACTTCCCTGATGGCACAGTGGTTAAGAATCTGCCAATGCAGGGGACACAGGTTCCATTACTGGTCCAGGAAGATCCCACGTGCCGAGGAGCAACTAAGCCCATGCGCCACAGCTACTGAGCCTACACTCTACAGCCTGAGAACCACAACTACTGAGCCCATGCGCTGCAACTACTGAAGCCCACGCACCTAGAGCCTGTGCTCCGCAACAAGAGAAGCCACTGCACTGAGAAGCCTGTGCACCGCAACGAACAGGTAGCCCCCACCTGCCACAATGAAAGAATTCCAGCAAGCAGCAACTAAGACCCAATACAGCCAAAAAAAAGGAAAAAAAAAATCAATTAAAAAAAAAAAAACAAGAAAATTACACCTGAGATTCACTCAGTCTTCAGGCTGTAATAAGTTGACGTAACGCAGACAGGCACTAGGCAGATACAATACACACATACCCTACATGCACTGCATTAATTTGGGCAAAACTCACTTTCCATATTTTGTCGAGACTATTCTCTAATCAAATTAATGTGCCTGCTAACAAGCACACTTCTCTATTTTATTAGAGTACACGAATCATAATGTAACCTTCCAAGATATCGCAACAGCCTAGATGCGTTTCAACAACTATAATATTGTTTTGAAACTACTTCAGCAGGACAGCCTCTGAAATTCTGTGACAGTGCTTAGGCTAGGCGCGAACTCTGATGGGAGTAGGAGCACACTCTCCAGGGTGGGTCTGGTGAGCTCCAGTCTGGAAGCCCATACTCGAGAGGTGGTTACAACAGACAGATACTTTGGGGACACTTTGCTTATTACTTACTGGATGGATTTTCTTTGGTGGAATCAGCAGCTTGCATGATGAATGTCAGAAATAGGATCACATTGGTGAAATTAAAGGATTCAAGTGAGATTGCTAAAATGTTTTACAGACACTTCCACCCTTGAATGAACAGGGTATAATAATCTGATAAAGCCTAATAAGTCTCTGATGGTAACTAAAAGACCAAGAATCTCCTCTGCCACGCTGTTGTCTGCTTTGAGTAAGCATTCCTCCAAAGGTGTACCAGAACACCTAGAAACACAAAGCTTGGAGCTTATAAGCCAGGCCGTATCAGCCGTTTTGGGCCGCCTGCCAGTAAATGTTTATCTAAAAATCATCTGCATGTGTCGTAGTTTAGTCGAAACTTGCTTTTAACCTGATAGGTTGTAAGAGAACAGGGAACCCCCAACTGCTTCAAGCTTCTTTAGTAGATACCACCATCTATCTAGTCCCTCACAAAAGACACCTAGGAGCTGGACGAGACCAAACTGACTAAGGAAGAATGTTCTGGATACCTGTTATATCAGACAATGCACAGTCTTTCTGTGGTCTAACTTGACATGGAGAATGTGAATGATGTTTTAGCCTACCATTCTCACAAGTTTATTGTGACAATCAAATAATTTAAAAGATGTGAAAATAACCTGAAAGCTGTAAGGTACCGTAATTGTGTGCAGTATTATTAAAATCTTATTAATTATACTTTGAAACTGAAGGATGCTGGCCTAGCTGTTGCCCTGCCTCTTTCCTGCATGTTAATTTTATCCATGTGCCTGTTTTTAAGGCCCTCATTCTGTTGCTTTCGAACCCCCTCCCCACCAAATACATGTACACACATAGGCTTCTGTCTAAAATCTAAAACACTCTGGACTGCAAATGAGATATGCAATATTTATTATCTATTAACACAATTAATATCATTACTAATAAAATTACATATAGTACATATATAATTAATATAATATTAAATAAGAATTCATAAAGAGAGGAATGAGGGAGGCTGGAGGTTTTGTGACCACCACTGCAGGTGCTCTAACTAGACAGGAGAGGTTGGCCAGTCTGGCTGCCAGATATATACGGGTATTATATTTAGGCCTCGTCCCAGTCATTTAGGAGCTTAAAAATAACTTGATTTGACCTTAGAATTGAACAAAGTGTTCCAGATCAGCTCTACTGGAAGCTCAGAAGCCTCTGCATACTCAACTACAGTCTATTCTATTTTTTAAATAGTATGTTAGAAGAGTTCCATCTTCATTTCCAAGACAGGCCACAAACTTACTGTCATTAACATCATGCCATCAAATTGCATTCACTCAGCACTGATACACAAGTACTTACTTTTATCTATTCTCTCTTCTCTGCCTTTGTTATCAGACTTGAGGAAATGCCTCCATCTCCCACACCCCTTTCAGAGACAGGAGGGCCAGGAGGGGGAGTTTAGGCCTGGTCCTACTGGTAACGGGGAGCAGCTGAGGGTTTGAACAGAGGAGTGGGGCAAACTCTAGTCCCACATCTACCACTAACTATGTGACCTTTCACTTCTCTTCTTCAGAGGCTGCTCTTCTTAAAGAGAACATGGTACAACGACCTCCCAAGTCTCTCCCAGGATCAACACCACCACATCTCTATAGGGATTCTACAGGTTAGTATTCGATGTCAGTGGTCCTTAATTATAAAAACTATTATCTTTGCCCAGAGTATAGTTGCCTCACAAACTAGTCGTTCTCAATCCTAACTTTTAAAAGGTCAACTCTGTTGCTCTTGACAAAAGCAAAGAGTATATTTATAAAGCAAGATTCTCAATTTTTTTGTCTTACAAATATTTTAAGTTGTGTACTTAACTTGGCAAGTCCTACTGCTTAAAGATGATTCACAAAAGTAGTACACACTTAACTGTGTTGGCTTGCTGAATATCTGAAAGACGGAAAAACAATTTTCCTGCTAAAATTAAGAGATTAAGAATAAAAACTCCGATGATTTGGGTGGATTATTTCCAGAAAAAAAAAAGTCAAAATCAACAGTTGAATGACAGTGGCTTACTAAGAAGTTAGGCTGTTTCTTAAATAGAGAAAAAATAAATAATAAGATGGTTATGGGCAAACTCCCCTATAAGCCAGTTAATTTCTGTCTGTGTAATGATTATGGATGTAACCCATAATCTCAGCCAGTTCAAAATACTCAAGTCACACCCAACAGGGATGAATCCATGCAAACATCTCGATGATGCCATAACAACACGGTAGGCAAACATGCATCAGCTGTCAGAGTCAGTGGAGCAGAAGGCCAGGGCACAACGACTTAATGGAAGGAACCTGGGTCCAAACAGGGCCCTGAAGTGGCTGTTTCTAATCTCTCCTAGAACTCTTGTTGCTGAACCACCTTGGGCTATTCACTTAGGCTTTTTGAACTGATTTCCCTAACTATAAATTGTCTGACCTGACTACTTCCAATAACTGTTAACAGTCAGATTATATGCACACAAAAGTGGTTGAAAAACTGAACTGTGGGCTGCAAAAATCTAAGGTGAGGAGAACCATCCCTGAGAGATTAACTTTCAACTACGTATGTTTCCTAAGATGTTTCCTAAGATTCTAAACCAAAATCACAACTTTCCTGGTAATCTGTGCAAAACCAGGAGTCCCTGCCACGTGGTGTCAGGATCAGGTGTGGGTTTTTTTTAGCTACACCCCCCAGCATGTGGGATCTTCGTTCCTGGACCAGGGATCAATCTGTGCCCCCTACAGTTGAAGGGTGTGGAGTCTTAATCACTGGACTCTCAGGGAAGTCCCAAGGGGTGTTGTTTTGAACATAGCAGGTGGAAGGAGACTAGAGACAGTGATGCCCTGGGTCGGAGGAAAGACCCATAGAAGCCTTGTTCATAAAAGCTGGGAATAAAGTCTAGATTCCACAGTGCAGCAGGTAAGACCCTCCCTGTCGGGGCTCTGCCACATTTTCAGCCCCATTTCTTTTTACTTCCAGCAACACCTGCCCCCCCCCCCACCCCGCCCCTCGACTGAGTGACTCCAGATATCATGCTACCTCCCAAGGGTACTGTGAACACCGCGCTCCTGGGCTAGTCTCCACGGAGCTCCTCTGGCTGGGGTGGCCTCTTTTTCACTGCCAATCACCTGGGCCCACCTTCACACCACTGTAGACCCATCACATTTCTTTTGGTCCTTGATCAGAGTGCACTGTCTTCTAAACAGATTTATCTGCTTCACATAGTTGCAAGGAACAAGCCCTTCCTCTTTCCTTTTGCTATTATCTTTATTTCTGTGAGAGGCTAACTTGACTGCAAGCTTCCTGAAAGGCAGAGGCCATTTCCTATCTTTGTATTACCATCCACAGCAAGGAGAATTCCTTCGACTGAACATGTGCTTCACAGAGGTTTGTGGACTGAATAGAAGCAAGGTGATCTCAATACACTGAACTGGAAGGCACAGAGCCCCAGCTAATTCTGAAGCAATCTCAACATTTCCCAATGTAAAATCTGAAGAGGTAGAACTCTTAACTCAGGACAGAGATGGAAAAACTGTGTTTCTCATAACCAATGTTGTCATCAACAAAAAAACTAAACAGAGGACAATGTGATATCCCTTCCCCCGCGGGGGTGGGGGGGTGGGGGGGTGTAAATTACTCCTGTCCTCAGCACCTGCCATTCCCCACCCCATGGTGCACACCTAACTTTAGCGATACCAAGACGTTTTGCAGTTCTCCAACAGACCATGTTCTCCCTCCCACACTGTGCCTTCGTACCTACTATTCTATCTGTATGGAGTATACACGGGAGAAAATGCCTTTCCATCCTCAAGTCTCAGCTAGTGAATTTTCCTCGTAAACCTCCCCTGATTTCCTCAGGCTGACTTAGGAACACCCTTCCAGCAGCACTCACTTCCAACCCCGCCCCAGGAACCTACTCCCCATTTTATCTATTATCACTTTCCAAAAACTACTTCTTTAAATGTCCAGCCCAGATAAAAAGGATCTAAAAGATAAGACTGGTTCTTTTTCACTTTTGCATATCCAGCCTGCAGGCTCTCAACAGATACTGTCTGAAGGGATCAACAATGAGCAAAGGTGCCTCACAAGCTACCAACCTCATTTATCTACAAATAGCTAACCTTCTACAAAGGCTCAGGATGAGTTGTTCACCCACTGCTTTCCCTGGAAGAGGTTGACAAGCTGGAGTGCATCCCCAGAAGTTTTCACCGGAGCTGAGTACTATTCACACAGAAACAATACCACCTATGAATAGGGTTTCAGACTGGCCCTTCAAGCCCTATTCTATTAAAATTGCTAGTGATTTTGGGACTCTCAGAGCTAGAAAACATAATGCAAATACAGGCACACTTCATCTTATTGCCCTCCACTTTACTGAGTTACACAGATAATGCATTATTTACAAATTGAAGGCACGTGGCAATCCTGTGCTGCGCAAGCCCGCTACACGGGCCATTTTTCCAACAGCATTTGCTTCGTGTCTCTTTTATGTAATTTTCACTATATTTCAGACTTTTTCACTATTATCAAATTTGTTACAGTGATCTGTGATTAACGATCTCTGATGTTACTATTGTAATTGTTTTGGGGTGCCATGAACTCCACTCATAAAAGAGAACTTAATTGATAAATGTGTGGGTTCTGACTGCTTCACCCACTGGCCTTTCCCGTTTCTTTCCCTCTCCTTGGGCCTCCCTATTTCCTGAGACACAATATTAAAATAAGCCAGTTAATAACTATACAATGGCCCCTAAGTGGTCATGTGAAAGGAAGAATCGTATGTCTCTCACTTTAAATCCAAAGCTAGAAGTGATTAAGCTCAGTGAGGAAGGCATGATGAAAGTGGAGACGGGCCAAAAATTAGGCCTCTTAGGCCACACAGTTAGCCAAGTTGTGAATGCAAAGGAAAAGTTCTTGAAGGAAATTAAAAGTGCTACTCCAGTGAACAGAGAAATGATATGAAGAAAGTGAAATTGCCTTACTGCTGATATGGAGAAAGCTGTAGTGGTCTGGTTAGAAGATCAAAGCAGCTACAACATTCCCTTACGCCAAAGCCTGATCCAGAGCAAGGCCCTAACTCTCTTCAATTCAATGAAGGCTAAAGCAGGTGAGGAAGCTGCAGAAGAAAAACTGGAAGCTAGCAGAGGGTGGCTCATGAGGTTGAAGGAAAGAACCTCGTAACATACAACTGCAGGGGGCAGCAGCAAGTGCTGATGCAGAAGATGCAGCAAGTCACCCAGAAGATCCGGCTCAGATGATTAAAGTGGTTTCACCAAACAACAGATTTTCACTACGCATGAAACAGCCTTCTATTAGAAAAAGATGCCATCTAGGATTTTCATAGCTAGAGAGGAGACGTCAAGGCCTGGCTTCAAAGCTTCGAAGGACAGGCTGACTCTCTTGTGAGAGGCTAATGCAGCTGGTGACTTGAAGTCGAAGCCAATGCTTCCTTACTATTCTGAAAATCCCAGGATCTTTCAGAATTATACTAAATCCACTCTGCCTGTGCTCTATAGAGGGAACAACAAAGCCTGGATGACAGCACAACTGTTTACAACATGGTTTACTGAATATTTTCAGCCTACTCTTGAGACCTACTGCTCAGAAAAAAAAAAAGATTACTTTAAAAATAGTACTCCTCATTGACAATGCACCTGGTCACCTAAGACCTCTGATGGAGATGGACAACGAGATTAATGTTGTTTTCATGCCTGCTAACACAACGTCCCTTCTGCAGCCCATGGATCAAGGAGAAATTTTGGTTTTCAAGTCTTATGCTTTAAGAAATACATTTCATATGGCTACAGCTCCCATAGAGAGTGATTTCTCTGATGAATCTGGGAAAAATTAATTGAAACTTTCTGGAAAGGAATCACCATTCTGGATGCCATTAAGAACATTCGCGATTCATGCGAAGTGGTCAAAATATCCATTCACAGGAGTTTGAAAGAAGTTGATTCCAATCCTCATAAATGACTTTGAGGGATTCAAAACTTCAGTGGAGGAAATAAGTGCAGATGTGGTGGAAATAGCAAGAGAACTAAAATTAGAAGTGGAGTCTGAAGATGCAACTGAATTGCTGCAATCTCATGACCAAACTTGAATGGGTGAGGAGTTGCTTAAGGACAAGCAAAGAAAGTGGTTTCTTCAAATGAAAGCTACTGCTGGTGAAGACTGCTGCAATGACAACAGAGGGTTTAAATTAGTACATCAACTTAGCTGATAAAGCAGAAGCAAGGTTTGAGAGGACTGACTAATTCTGAAAGAAGTTCTATGCTGGGTAAAATGCTAGCAAACAGCACTGCACGGTACAGAGAAATCATTCGTGAAAGCGAGGGTCGATCAATGAAGCCAGCTTCATTGTTGTCTTATTTTAAGAAGTTGCCACAGCCACCCCAGCCTTCAGCAACCACCACCCTGATCAGTCAGCAGCCGTCAACACGGAGGCAAGAGTCTCCATGATTAGGACTTGCTGAAGGCTCATGTGATGCTTAGCATTGCTTTAGCAACACAGCATTTTTTAATTAAGGTATGCACATCATCCTTTTAGACACATGCTATTGCACACTTAATAGACTACAGTATAGTGTAAACATAACTTTAAGTGAGCTGGAAAACCAAAAAATTCATGTGACTTGCTTTACTGCAGTGGTCAGGAACCAAATCCACAATATCCCTGAGGTACACCTGTATTAATAAAGGTTCCCTGCCTGTTTGTGGGCTAGACTAAAATCTTAGCCCTCCCTTTTAGTGTAAGTATCCTTGGAGAAAGATATCCTAAGTTCCAAATCTGTGGGCTCTGCTCAGAAGGTGCTCTCCTTGTGGATTCATCATGGCACTTCCTACGTGGCTCTCCTCCTCCTTCCCCTTTCTACCTCCTCCACTTGCATGGTCAGGAAGAACAGGTTTACTATTAGCCCAAATAAAACATGATAAACACACCTTCCGGAGGAAAAATCACACACTACATGCACGTTTCTGCTCCCACTGCGGCTGGGCCCTCAACACTGCTGAGCTCTCCCTCCGTTTTCCCTGGAACCCCCAGCTCACTGAGCACTCAGGGTCTACCTGCCCCAAACCTTCTCTGCTGTGCTCAAACCCCCACCTCAAAGCTACGTACTTTCACTTGCAAATAACCCTCACCCCTCACTTCACAGAGAAAATGAATGGCAACCGGGCAGGAGTTCCTTCCCTGAGCATCTGTCTTCTCTAGTTCCAAATTTTAAATGAAGGACCTCACCATGTGGCAGACCACCTCAGAGACTCATTATATGATCTCCAGTTAATCCTCATGACCATTTTCTAATGAAGATACCATCACACCTAGATGACTGATGGATAAGCAAACTGAGGGTTGAAGGGATTAAAGGATGTGTCTATAGTCCTATGACCACTAAATGACAAAACAGGTAGAATCTGGGTCTCTTGACTCTGAGTTCACAGGCACTGCACCACATCTGTTTCAGGACAACCCCAACCTACGTTCTCAGTTTCCCTTCACACTAACTAACTGACCAACGGAATCTACCCAAGCACTTTAAAAAGAAACTTGCTGGGACTTCCCTGGTGGCACAGTGCTTAAGAATCGCCTGTCAACGCAGGGGCCAAGGGCTCAATCCCTGGTCCGGGAAGAACGCACATGCCACAGGGCAACTAAGTCCGTGCTCCACAACTACTGAGCCTGTGCTCTAGAGCCCGAGAGCCACACCTATTGAGCCCATGTGCCACAACTACTGAAGCCCACGCGCCTAGAGCCCATGTTCCTCAACAAGAGAAGCCACCGCAATGAGCTCCCCCACCACTATGAACAGTAGCCTCCACTCCCCACAATAGAGAAAGCCTTAATGCAGCAATGAAGACCCAACACAGCCAAAATTAAATAAATTAAAAAAAAAACTTGCCTTTGCCTCTTTAAAAAACCAAATGCTATTTTTTTCTAATTATAAAATACATGCTCATTGTAGAAAATTCTGGAAAACATAAAAAGATGAAAGAGTAAGATTAAAAGTCATCCATTATAAATAAGAATGAACAATCTTCACAACTATACATAATATGGATGGATCACACAATGCTGAGTGTGAGAAATCAGACGCTAAAGAGTACACGTTGTACAATTCCATGTATATAAGGAACAAAAAGCAATCAGAACTATGGAATGCCATTAGAGGTCAGGAGCACAAGGGGGAATGAGGATAATGGCCTGTTTCTCAGTCTGGGCACTTGTTGCATGGATGTGTTCAGTGTGTGAAAATGCAATGAAGTACAATTTACGATGTGTATATATATGTGCACACAACTGTACACGTCTATTCACACACACATATAATATACTTGAAGTCAGATGAAATGTTTATATTTTGGGGTATTTTCTTCCTGGTGCTTTTTTTCCTTTTGGTATTCTTGTTTAAATACTATTTTTTAAATTATGATCATACTGTATATATAAGTTTATATTCTGTCATTTCACCTAACAAAAAGCATATGCATTTACCCAAATTACGATAAATGCTTCACAAGAACTGTTAATGGCTGTAGAGCAGTCTATTTGGTGCCTGTATCAGTGCCCTGCTAGCAACCATTTAGATTGGGGTCCCCAACCCCCTTGGATCTAAAGCCTAATGATCTGGGGTGGAGCTGATGTAATAATGTAATAATAATAGAAATAAAGTACAGAATAAACATAATGCTCTTGAATTATCCTGAAACCATCCATCCCCCCAAGTGCGTGGAAAAAGTTCTTCCAAAAAATCGGTTCCTGGTGCCAAAATGTTGGGAACCGCTGAATTAGATGTTTCCAGTATTTCTTATTACAAATACTGCTGTAGTGAATACCTTTACCCTTGAAGTCATTTAGCTGTCCTCTCCTCCTACTCTGCTTTATATGTTTATAATGCTTATCTTACCACATACTCTGTCATGTGTAATCACTTATGTACTTAGCATACCCTCACTGCTCATTATGAGCTTCCCCAAACCACAGACCACCCCCTCTGCCTTCCTCGCACCCTCCCCAGACCCTTACTTCTCAACACAGTATGTACTTACTATTAGTTAAAGTATTTTCAGAAGCCAACGAAAACCTTCAATCCCACCAACCTAGATTTCAGTACCACCTCAATCAGTCCGCTATATTCCAACTCTTCGTTTAACCTGCACAGCCAAATGCTTAGAGGCAGTTTAGTGTGGTTCCCCTTGAGGGTTTAAATACTAGCCAGCGTCCTGAATTCACCCAACAACTAACAGTGCCAAGTCCCAAGGATCTAATGAGAATCAGACAAGTTCCTCCCATCAAAGAGCTTTTGGTGGATCATAAAATATGGATCTTGCTTTCAGGAGACTCACAGTCTTGTAGGAAAGGTGACATGAAACAAATCTCAACTCTTGAGCTTTCAATTCACAACTGTACAGATGGGAACAAATTGCGGCCCCAAAGCCAACTCTGAAAACTTGGCCTGGGTGGGTGCCTTAATGTTTGTTAGTCTGTGAATGAACATGATTGCTGTATTTAAAACACGTTTTAAATAATTTTACAACCATTATTAACCCCATTGTATCTGACAATGCAAAAGTACAGTACATGTTTAAAGTGCTAATAAAAAAGAAACACAATTACGACAGACACAACATGAGAGCTAATAAAAATAGTTGAGAATGGTGAAAAATATTTTTCTTTTTTTTTCCCTTTTTTCCCTTTTGCATATGGAATGAAGATTGGGAGGAAGCCTGAAGAGCAACCAACGGCTGAATGGGGAAAGGGTGAAAAAAGCTAACCTATACCTATTATAACCTAGGAGTAATAATTAGCCACACAGAGAAGAGAGTTCTTCAGAAGTTTATCCATCCTGAATACAACAGGATGATCAGAACCAAAGGTGAAAATCTGGCCCAATGTTAGTTCAGGAGGCCAGGAAATTGTTCTAGAACAGAAAGGCTGAGCACAGCCAAGGCTGAGCCCACTGAGGCTCCTGCAAATCAAGAGGTGATGAATGAACTTGGACACCAAGGGCTATGAAAGGGCTACCCAGGGCTCCAAAGAGACCATGAAGGAGCCATCTGCCTCAAGAGATTTTTAATGTAGACAAAGCTGCTCCACTTTAGAAAGAGATGCCACACAGAACATCCAGCAGCAAGGGCATAACTGGTTATAAAGCTTCAATGAACCAACTTACACTCCTTGAACTGGATCAGAGGACTGCAAGCTTAGTCTTCTTCATTACTTTGAACCGGTGAACAAATGAGCTTAAGAAGAGCCTCACAGAAGCTCAGCTGTTTGAAGTAGAGAGCGTCCGAAATTACAATGCAAAAGAAGAAGAGAAACATACATGCAGGTGGTAGAGAAAGAAGGCAAGATGGACCCCTAGGGGAGTGAGCACCTCCTTCAGGAACAGAGGTTAGCCAGGCTGGGTGCCTTGGTAGGTAAGGGAGAGGTAGAACCATTTTTTTCATGTGATCAAATAGCACGTTTAGATGTTTCAACATCAATACATAGCCAAGATATGGAAGCAATCTTCCATATCCACTGATGGATGAATGGATAAAAAAGACGTCACACACACACAGGAATATTACTCAACATCAATACATGAAAGAGTGTATTAATTTAGTTCTGCTAGAGCCTGGCACACAAGGACAGATGAGAGGGGAAGAGCTGGAGGGCAGCCATGCAGGAAGGCAGGGCAGCCACAGGGCAGCGGACCAGAGCCAGATTTCAGAGTCCTCTGGGTTGCAACAGAGTCAGAACTCAACCTTGCAGGCAGTGATGGAGTTGAGTTTTTAGCAAGTCAGTGAGATCTGTGTACCTGAAAGCTCATCTGGTGACATACAGAAGATGGGTCTCAGGCAGGGAGACCAGTGAAGTGGCAACAGTCTAAATGAGAGATGTTAACTTAGGGCAGTGAATGATGGAGAAATGGAAAAGATTTCCTGAGCTATCCAGAAGGTACAATCACAACCAGATGAATTAGTCAAGGCAAGGTGGCACAGGGAAGGCAAGATTAGGAATAAGGTGGATGATGACGCCACAAACCCAGGTAGGAAATCAAGAAGTCAGGAGGCATGCCGATCCTGAGGGACTGCTGTACAGTTCAGTGGAGAGGGGTCTGGAAGTCAGAGTACACAGCGTATAAACAAAAAACATTTTGGAGAATACTCCAGGCAGCTTATAGGCCTGCTGCCCGCATAGAACCATAGGTTAAGAAATCCTGGGCCTGAGGGACAGGGGAGGAAGACAGGAAGAAGGTCTAAAGCAGCATTTCTCAACTAGGATGCTACTGGCAAAGTACAAGGGATAAGTCTTCACCACGAAGGATGCTGAGTACCCCTGGCCCAGCCCCTGCCCACTGAACACCAGAAATACCCACAACCTAGATTCTGTGACAACCAATAGATGCCTCATCTATTTCCAAACGGTACCCATGTTTGAGAACCTCTGGTCAAAAGCGAGAGGAGGCAGCAAAGAAGGCTTAGTCTGAAAGATCAGAGATGGAATGAAAAGCAGATCACACCCTCCAGCCAATAGATCATCCCCATTTCCAAACACACCACTATGTGACCATTCTCCTACCTTCACCACTAGCACCTTATCTACTCCATCCCTTGCCTGAATTATTGCAATCATTCCTGTCTGCCTGCTTCTATTCTTTCCCCCACTTCTTTTTATTAAGTCACCATGCTGTATATCCCAGAACTTATAACTGTAACTTTGTACCTTTTGATCCCCTTCACCCATTTCACCGCCAACCCCCACCCCATCCCTACCCCTTATTTGTACAGTTTTTTAAAGACTGCACATAGGGACTTCCCTGGTGCAGTGGTTAAGAATCCACCTGCCAATGTAGGGGACACAGGTTCAATCCCTGGTCCGGGAAGATCCCACATGCCGCAGAGCAACTAAGCCCATGTGCCACAAAACAACTACTGAGCCCATGTGCCATAACTACTGAAGCCCGCGTACCTAGAGCTTGTGCTCTGTTAACAAAAGCCACTGCACTGAGAAGCCTGCGCACCACAACAAAGAGTAGCCCTGCTCGCCACAACTAGAGAATGCCCGAGAGCAGCAACAAAGACCCAATGCAGCCAAAAATGAATAATAAATCTTTAAAAAAATAAAAATAAAGACTGCACATATAAGTGAGATCATACAGTATTTGCCTTACTCTAACTTATTTTACTTAGCATGATGTCCTCAAGGTCCATCCATATTGTAGCAAATGATGGGAATTCCTTCTTTTTCCTGGTAGAATAATATTCTATTGTACATATACACCACATTTCCTTTAGCCATTCATCTACTGATGAGCACTTAGGCTGTTTCCATGTTTTGGCTTCCTGCTTCTATTCTTAATTTCCCTTGTCAAGCCCTTTCCACATGACAGCAAAGTGAACCTTTTCAATTTTACTGATTTTATTTAACAAGCACTTTTATAATACTTACGTTCTGCCATGCTCTGCTCTTTACAAATATTAGTGCACTGAATCCTCACAACACCGGGAGATAGGTATCACTCCTATTCCCATTTTACCGATGAGGCACAGAGAAGTTACCGGACTACTCCACGGTCACAGAGCCAGTAAGTGCAGGGCTGAGATCTTAACGCTGACAGCCAGCCCCAGAGTTCATGCTCTCGCCAACTACTCCATGTTACTTTCTCTCTCTTTTTTTAAATTTTTTTTTAAAGTTATTTATTTTTTTTATTGGCTGTGTTGGGTCTTTTTTGCTGTGTGCGGGCTTTCTTTTGTTGCGGTGAGTGGGGGCTACTCTTCGTTGTGGTGCCCGGGCTCCTCATTGCCGTAGCTTCTCTTGTTGTGGAGCATGGGCTCTAGGCGCGTGGGCTTCAGTAGTTGCAGCACATGGGCTCAACAGTTGTGGCTCACAGGCTCTAAAGCACAGGCTCAATAGCTGTGGCGCACGGGCTTAGTTGCTCTGCAGCATGTGGGATCTTCCTGGAGCAGGGATGGAACCATGTCCCCTGCATTGGCAGGCGGATTCTTAACCACTGCGCCACCTAGGAAGCCCTCCATGTTACTTTCTAATTTATTCACTCCTCTGTTCAAGACCCTCAACTGTCTTCTCACTCAAGAATAAAAACCAAGATCCTTGTCACAGCCAATTAGGCCTTAATATAGGGGTCGCCACTACCTCTTTCACTTCATCTCCTGAAACTGGTCTGGATGCTCTGACATGCACACCCCTGTGTGCTCTTGTTCCAGGGCCTCTGCACCCACTGTCCCCTTGACCTAGAGTGTCTTCCTCCAGACAGCTACAGAGTTAGTTAGCTCCTTTGCTTCATTACCATCTATTCAAATGTGCTCTCCTCAGTGAGGATTTCCTGCCCACCCAATAGCAAACCACACATACACTCCCACCCCCACCCCCCAGCATTCTCAATTCCTCCACCTTGCTATATTTTTTTCCTTCAAAACATTTATCATTATATAAAGAATGTGAAATTACGCATTCATTCATGACCTAACTCACCTTAGTAAAGTACACTTTCCATGAGAACAGGGGTTCTGTGTGTTTGTGCTCCGTTACCGCCCCACACAGGGAAGGACATGCAGTTCATTTCTGAATGAATCAATGAACAAAGAAACAGTAGTGACAAGGAAGCCAAGGAGAAGTTTCAAGACAGAAGGAGATCGTTCAACAGCGTAAACATGCTACAAAAAGCTTTGGTCACATTGGGGTGAAAAGCTTCCATTGGTTCTGGCAATTAAGATACTGGACCCTGTGGCAGGAAATGTTTCTAAGAAATGGTACCTTTGGAGAGTGAGTTGGCAGGTGATGTAGTAGAAGCAGTAAGCACAGACAACTGTAAGAAGCTGGCTGAGAAAGGAGACAGCTAGAAGGAGCAGCACTGTCAAGAGAGACGTGAGCATGTTCTTCCCAGGCTGAGGGTGAGGAGCCAAGGGAAAGTGAGATTGAAACTCAATGAGGAAGGGTTATTACCAATGGGGAAAGGCCCTGGAGACAGACGCCTCCAGACTGTGGAGAGGGGGGAGGATCTTCCACGTCAACCAGCAGCTTCCATCCTTGGATGAGCTACACTGACAGTGTTTTCTCTAACTCAGGTGCTCCCAGAGCATCGGTCTGGACAGACTGTGGAGGACTTAGTACTTGTCCTCTCCAAAGAGCCCTGAGGCCTGTTTAGGTGGAGCTCACTAGAGCTAGCAAAGGGGAAAGGCCTAAACCCTCAGTGAGATACTTCATATACATTCATTTCCATATAGAGACATACACAAGCACCGCTTTTATTCCAAACCAGCCCTGAGTGACGAATTAGTAGCCCCATTTAAAGATCAGGAAACACAAGGCTGGGCCAGTATAATAACTTCTCTAAGGCTACCCAGGTCCAACCAGGCTTTTCACTGAAGTGGTCCTCTTTTCAACAGGCACTGCATGTCATTACTCAGTAGACTATAACAGGAGAAGAGACAGATCATCAGGACTAGACAAACTACAATGGAGGACATGAACTAGGTTCAGAGATTAGAGATCTAGTCAAATATTTTAAGCAAAAATAAAAGTAAGAGCTTCCTGGGGAATTCCCTGGCGGTCCAGTGGTTAGGACTCTGCACGCTCACTGCCGAGGGCCTGGGTTCAATCCCTGGTTGGGAAACTAAAATCCTGCTTTGATTCTGTGAACCTTATACTTTGCTTTCCATTGCGTGTGCATTTGCCTCCCCTCTCTGATCATATTTTAATCACCTTTGTATCTCCCTAGCTGCTCAATAAATATGTGACTCAAAAAAAAAAAAGTAAGAGCTGACTTTTCTGTCCAGTATCTATCCATTGGGAGAACCCTAATTTTTTCAATGTATACACTTATATCTGTAAGAACAACTTAATTTTAAGTGATTTTCCAATAATAAAATTACTGTAATTAAAGATAAACATGATTTAGCACTCAGAAGCCAATGACAGTTAACAAGAGTGACAAAATATATCGCCCACATGAATAAAACCTGGTGGAAAATTATCACAATTCTCCTCTTGTTACAACCTGTATTTATATCTGATCTTTTATCAAAACAAAGAATAAAATATACTGCTGAATCTGAAAATATCTTTCTTAATGCAAAAAACTTGGACATCGTGGAGCTAACTGTAATGAGATTTGTGATATATCTGAATGTGACAAGAAAAACACTGCCCAAAATAAGTCTTCTAAATCCTATAGCAAGGCTGTGAAATAAATAGGTAATAAATATTATTGGTGCTAAAAAGCTCTAGGCAACTTCTTCAAGGTCACCCAAAGTAACCAATAAGCATGTACACATGAGGGAAAGAATACCAAGGGCTCCCAACCACAACTTTCCTCTCAGGCACAGGCTGGTTACTCGTGATGCCAATGTCCTGGGGGCCCAGAGGCCTCCTACAAAGGCAAATCACATGGTGTGCCCCTCTCCACTCCACTCCCAGTATTTTATACAAGGAAAATCAGGTCTAAATAAGTACCAAGGTGAGGTAAAGGGTCTGGCTAGAGAGGACATCTCTATTGGTCATGACTTCCTGACTAGGAAATAAAATGTGGGAAAATGAGGAAACAACAGGAACAACTTCCTTAAGTGAAGCAAATGTATGAAAAGCTTAAGACTCCTTTTCATGCTGTTGACCAGCTAAACCACTCACTCCTCTTTAGTGAGAGCACCTGGCCCAGACCTTGGCACATAATAGGAGGTTAAAAATGCTTTAAGCCTCCTTGTTCTGCTCTCCTAACCCAAAGGCATCTAGCTTCTGATGGGCAAAAACTCAGGGTCCAAACCGCAAAGACGTATACATTTGGGGGAAACCTAGAGGTTGAGTGCAAAGAAGTAAATCCTACAATCAACTACAATCAACTCCCAAGTTCCCTGTACACTTAGTGACCTACCAGATACAAAACTAGAAAAAAATTGGACATACTACACTCTAAGGGTGTGAGGGAAAGTTCTAAGAGGAAACTAAAGTCCTGAAAAACTAAAGTTAAAAGAAAAGGTGGGTGATTATGTAAGAAGCAGAGGCCAGAAACATTAATAAAGACACAAGTACTTCAGAGTTATAGTGCATCAAGCTAATGTTTTGTAAAGAGCAACCACATGACAAAAACACTCAAAGCTTTAAGCCTTCCTTGGCCTTGGAAAGTCATGAGACTTTTTTGGCTAAAACACGGAATGCTTTAGTGAGAGGCGAAAAGAACTTCCAGACCTCTAGGTGGCTCCCATTTTTAAGCAACTACCTCTCTACCTTAAATGGCCAAGTGATACCTAGTTATTTATGCAAGTCACAGCAACAGCTGGACGGTACTAAACACCCTTAAAACTATAACTCTTTTTCTATTCCAGTTTGCCCTTCCTTCCTTTGAATTCTAGCGCTGTGCGATCCACAGCTGCTGACGAACATGTTATCATATGACGTGCAAAATAACATGACATGGTAAGTTTTTTCTTTCAGTAATCCTGTGCTGATGAAAAAACCATAATTCTTTTAATGATGTACTTAGAAAAAGGATTATCTACAACAGAAAATCACATGGGCAACACTAATTAAAAGGTGTCTCAATTTATTTATGAATTTTCCACAGAGCCCCAATATATTCATTTTACTTGACATCTGCAGAGGTTATTTCATGTTATACATGAAACCAACAAAGAAGGAACGGAGGAGACAGCCAGTCTGGCTTTTGTGTTAGGACAAGCAGATTTAACAGTGAAAAAGAAGGCAGTCAATATACAAATCACAACTCATATTACTATCTTATTCATTACAACAATAACTATTTATTGAGCATGTATTATATACGCACCAGGCACTGGGTATAGACTGGTGAATAAACCAGGCATTATTTCTGTCCTCAAGGGCAAAAGAGAAACATTAAACAAACAATACATAATTACAAATTGTGGTAAATATTAAGAAGGAAAAGATAACTGCTGTGAGGGAGACAATACAGGGCTTCTAAGTTTCATGACGATAAGGGTGGCCTTCTTGGAGAAGGCCTGTATAGAGGCTATCTGAACCAGCACCCAAGGATGAGAAACTACTCAAGGAGGTGGTTCTGAAATAGACCAGCAGCAGGTGCCCTCAGGTGAGTTGGCTAGAGAGCTCAAGGATGTGGCTGACCAGAGATGAAGATAAGAGACGGGGTCAAATCACACAGGACCTTGTAGGAACGTTGCAGATTTGACATCGTATTCCGAGAATAAGAGCTTTGAAGACTGTTAGCAGTAAGTGACTTCTTTCTTCTCTTTCTGGCTACTGGTGGGAAGAGCGGCTGGAAGGGGGGCAGAGTGTGTGCAGAAGGCCTCTGCAGTGGGGAAAGAGGACGGCAGCTAGAACTAGGATGGGAGCACAGCGGAGACTGAAAATCAGGTTTTAAAGAGATCATGCCAGAAAAGTAGACAGGACTTTGTGACAAACTGGTTGGGTGGGGGTGACAGAACAGAAGACAGAGTGGAAGATAACTCCAGCCTTCTGGCCTGAGCCAGATGAAATGAAAAACAGAAGGAACGGTCTGAAAGGTTGAGTAATCACGAGCTCAGTTCTTGAGAAGCTGCAGACCCTGTCTTTTGCTGACTAAGATGTGCCATGCACCATGTTAAGTGTTCTACTTGTCACAACATCGCTTTTAGTAATAATATCCCCATTTTACAGAAAGCAAACTGTAGATCACAGAGGTGGAAGCAGCATAGCCAAGCTCACTCAAAGTCATACTTGCCACCTGAGTCTGGTTGGCTGACTGTGGGGTAAGCATTCTTTCCACTATACGGAGCTCTTGGAAACTATCTCTACACTTTGAATTTTGAAATCTATTTAGGGTTGGAGCAAGCTAGCATCTGAGAAGAGTAAACAGGGGAGACATTATTTTTAAAATCCAAATCCTTAGTTATGATGCACAATGTTTTACTATTGCACTCCCATCCGTGCTCCTCTTCCACCTGCAAAGAGTTCTGCAATGTTCTGAACACCAGCAAGACATCTAGGACCTTAATACTTTACAATAAATAAGCAAAGCCATTATGCTAGGAATCAACCACAATGCAAAGAGCAACAATATCCAACACTGAACAATATTTTTACTCTCAAGTCATGACTACATCAATGTAAGAGAGATCAATTAATGAGTAAGAAAGTCTGAAACACTCATCATTTCTCCAAATGACCAAGGCATTCAAGTCAAAAATTAATGCAAGCCACCCAGGGCAGAGGCTACAAAAGCCAACCACTGAGATTCACATTAAAAAACTGCAACCTTAATAAAAATAAAATATCAGGAAAAAGAAATCATACCACAACCTCAGAGAATTTAACATCTGCAATTCCCAAATATCTCATCCAAATGCCAAATTCAGGAAAGGTGCACCCTAAAAAACAACTTAAACATTCTGTCTTCTTTTTAACTGATTTTCCTTGCAGCATATTCCCTTCAGCAAACTAAAATGCCTTTCTTCTCGGCACAGTGCCACGATTTCCTTCCTCTCTGAGCTCTCTGATGTCCCCCTTAGTTACTGAAGTCCCGAAATTAGGCTTCATCAATGAACCTAGAAAGAATTCAATGCATTACTGCCGAATGTGTCTATTATTGAGAGCACCAGCTTGTGACTTTTGAAAGGAGAGAAAATGACGCAGGGGAGATTTTTGAAAGGTTTTACCATCTACATTACAAATTATATTTTTGTTGGGTCTCATCCTTCAAAAGAATAATCTTCAAATTATGTTCAGTCTTAATTAAGTACGGTATGGTCACATATAATGTTTATGGTTTGGGGAGAGTTCCCCATGGGGATAAAGAGATAAAAGTACAATTAATATGCCAGCTAAAAGATAAAATCTCACAGAAACCACCCTCCGAGACCACGGTGCTCTGTCCTGCCACCTGATTCCTGTGTCCACGCAGCACCTCTCCCTGCAGAGGGCTGGCTGGCATTCACTACTGCCTCACCCGGGCAAAAGACGGGATGCTGAAAAGCCATAAGAAAGCTTCCCATTTTTCTGTTCCTTCACAACATGATTGCCAACTCCTGGCAACCGGGAGATGAAAGACTTAAGAAAAAAATAAACGGCAACCTGGGGCCTCCTATCAGAATGGATGGTTGATCCCACCTTCAGAAAATCAGAGATCTATACATATTTAAAGGTGCTTCCTGCAGACAAAACAGATCTAACGAAGAACTGCTGAGCCACATTACCCTGGAAAATCCATGAATGTTCGTCCTCGCTGTCACCAGGCTGGAGGAATTTTTTTAACGCAATGCTTTGATGTATTTACAGGGCTAACCTGACGGGTTTAAGTCAGCTATGAAACGTGTCCTGCATCTATTTCCCGTCTAAATGCCTAAAGATGAGGAACAATACTGACCCGCAATTACATCCAACGCTTGCACTGCTCAAGATGCCATCCGAGGCTGAGAAAGTAGTGATTTAGCAACACCAGGCGGCTCTAGGATGCTAAAATAACAACGCAACACCCGATTACGAGCTCAGGTACTCGGCGTGTAAGACCTTGTGCCACACGAGGACCCCATATTCAAAGCTCACATCTCTTCAGGTTCAATCTTATTAAGCTTTCTACGACGTACGCTCTCAAAGTTCTAGTTCGCAAAACGGAATCACTCTGAAAGTCCCCTGTTCTAGACTCCCCTCTCCAGACGGGTTGGCGGCAAGGGGGAATAAGGACAGAGGATGGTTAATCGTTCAAACAACATTTAAAAACCTGTAAACCAATCATCTTTTCAGAGGAAAAAATAAGCGTTCACCAAACCGCCGCTCGGCAAGCGAGCATCCAATTTCCATTTGGAGAGAAAAATATTAAAGAAGCCAGACACACATTTCCCTTCCCAACAAAAGTGGCCTCTAAACTCCCCGGCCAAGGACACTGGGAGGAAACAGAGAGGCTGGGATCAAGCTCGTACTCTCGCTCAAGGCGCGTGTGTGCGGCGGGGAGAACGCGCAAAGGGGAGACAGCGGGGAAAAGGTGAACCGGGGGAAGCGGGAGCCCGCGGCGGCGGCAGGGCCGGGGCAGATCGGGCGAAGAAACCCGGGGTGCCGCGAGAGGGGCCGGGGAAGGGGGAGCCTGGAGGCTCCAGGAGGAGGAGGGAGGGGTCCCGGACGCTGCCCAGAGCTCGCGGCCGCGGAGTAAAGTTAATACTTACTCAGTTTCGCAACTGCGCCGCCCCCGCAGGCCGCCCCGCGGGGCCAGCCGGGGCGCTGGGGACACGGCGGCGCCCGGAGCCCGGCGGCCGCCCAACACTGGTCTCCGGCCGCGCAGCCCCGCGCGCCTCGCTCCCCGGCGCTCCGCCGGCCGCGCGCCCCGCACCCGAGGGAGGCCGCGGCTCCCCGGCGCGCCCTCTCCGCGCACCTCCGGGCCGGCGCTAGGTGAGCGCGGACGCCCCGGGCGGAGGTGCCGGGGTGTGCGAACGCGCGGGCAGCCGCGGCACTGCCGGCGGGAGCCGCCCCCAGCGCCGCGCCGATGCCGCGGGCGGGCGGGCGAGGCTCGGCGAGGCGCGGGGCGTCGGGCGCGGTGCGGGGCGCCGGGCGAACGCGGGCGGCGTCGGCGGCGGCCGGCTCGCTCCCGCGGCCGGTGCCTCTGGGCGGGGGGCCGGGCTGGGGGGCCGGGCGGGGGGCCGGGCCGGGCCGGGCCGGGCCGGGCGGCCGGCGGCTCCGCCCCTTCGCCGGGCCGCGGGCTGAGCGCGCGAGAGCGGCGGCGCGGGGGCGCCCCCCTCGGCTGGCCGCTCGGGTTACAGCCGCCGCTCCCCGGCTCCCCCGCCCCGCGCCTCGCCGGTTCGCCGACGCCGGGAGAGACCTTGTAACGGAACTGGGACGCCAGCGCTGCATTGTGGGAGCTTTTAAAGCGGCGGGGAGCGCGGCGCGGCTGCTCGGGCCCGGGGCCCCCGCCCCACTCCCCTCCCCGGCCCAGCCCCCGCGCCGCCCGGCTGGCCGCGCGCCCCCTGCCCGCCGAGGCCTGTGGACCCGAGAGCCAGACATGGTGAGATGACTGGTACCTCGCTGACTCTCACAGAGCAAAACCTTCCGTAGCCCGGGGATGAGACTTGCAGAACTGCCCTCCACCGGCACTCTGGAAAGTAGGAGGATTTCTCTGCAGAAGGGTTTAAAAAAAAAAAAAAAAAAAAGGCCCTTCCATCCCCCCAGGTCTGGGTTTGAATTGCTTTTCATCTGGAGTGGCAGTGATTCAGCGACCCCCTTCTCAGCAGCAGGCAGTGACAGAGACAGGAGACGAAAAACACAGCGAATGAATCAGACGTGAGTAACCAAGTTTAGAAAGAGCTGGGCTCAGATTCAGAAAACCGCTCCCCCCTCGCCTCCCCCCCCCACCCCCTCCCCCACACCTACCTTTAAATACAGCGAATCGTCAAGGAAGGAAAGCAGTGCTTTTATATGGAAACGTAGATGTGTGTGCTGTTTTCACTATTCCGTCTCCTTTTTTTACGGCATGCAGTTACTCTAGCCACCGGACAAAATCCAGTCTTTGGTCCAGACTTGTGCTCACACAAGCCCACAACTCAGGAAACAGAGATCAGTTTGGAGGGAGATGGTATGAGGATGGATAATGGATGAGATGCAAGGAAGCATTCCAATTATAAAATATCCCTTTTGAGTCTCCGGACACTTGTTTTTGTGTTTGTTTGTTTTGTTTTAATCACCGAAATACGGATATTGCACTTGAAGCACGACTTGTTACCGCTCATCCTACTCAGGGCTTGATTTGTTTTGTTTGGAGTTTGGGTTTGTAGGCTTTTTGTTTCTTCCTCTTGTTTTTTTGACCTTTAGTTATTGCACAGCTTATTTATTCCTCTACCTCAGAGGTGAACTGAGGAGAGAGGTGGTAAGACTCAAATTTGGCTAATCAACATTTGGAGGATTTGGGGACAAGAAGAGTTCTCTATGATCCAAGTGTAAAACCTGAGAGAACTTTTTAAAAGATGACACCTCTTCTCTGAGGAGTTTTCCATCCTTGATGTTAACATTTCCTAAGCTCATTCCTTTGTCAACCTTTCCCTCCACTGAATAACAGTCACTGCCTAATTGCCAAATCGAATGGAAAAATTCAGTCCCAATCCTCTCGTGCCCTTTGTGACATTGGCCAGTGTTGACCCCTCCTCCCTCCCTGTTTTTTTGCTGTGATAGTCATCCTTCTTTTATGGAGGTCTTGAAACAGGGATGAGTGATAACAGGCAGGAGTATGGCTATTGTTAAAGCAGGACTCAGGATCTTACCAAGTAGAAGAACTTTAATCTAGTTTCTGTTGGTCGCCAGGAGGGTCCCGACCTCGATTTTCTCATGCATCCAGAGGTGAACAAGTTGACTGACTCATGACAGCCACCTTTCATGTGACTAACATTTAAATCAGGATGACATTTGCTCTGATTTAACAGCTATTTAGGAGAAGCACTTACTAGGATCCAGGAACCTGGTGAGGTATCCCCACTGCCAGATCAGAGTGTGCCTCACTGGTGGCTGCAGACATCAGTGAATTTACCTCTGTCCAGCCTGGATGAACCCAGAAAAATCTCTTCTCTCCCTCAGCCCCATGTGGTTATGCATTCTTTCTTCAGCATATAGTGTAATTTGTTCTGAGCTTTCTTAGCTATAATCACATCCCTGTTAAGCTTTCCTGAGATCACACCAATGTTCTCGACAGGATTTGTAAACAACCCTTAATTCTGGTTTCTAATTATATCCCTGAAAATAACCTAACTAGAATGAGTGAGCATTCATGTACTTCAAGCCCTGCGACATAATCAGATTTAATTTTTAAGAAAAGAATCTTGAGAGGGTGGATTCAAATAAGAGGAGAGTCCCAAAGGAGAGAGACGTGGGGAGAGTAGTGAGAATGCACAAGCAGGACGGCACCTAGAGATATAGTCTATGTATTATTAGTTTCCTGCTGCTGACTGTAAACAAGTTGCCACAAACTGAGTGGCCAAAAACAATAAGCATGTGTCACCTTACAGTTCCAGAGGTCAGAAATCCTAAAATCAAAATGCGGGCTGTGTTCCTTCTGTAGGCTCCCCAGAATCCATTTCCTTGCCTTTTCCAGCTTTGCATCCCTTGGCTTGTGGCCTCTTCCTCCCTCTTCAAGGCCACAGCATAGCATCTTCAGATCTCTCTTTGTCTTTGTGACTTCAGCTTCATGGTTGGGTGGACCTCTCTTTCTCTAAGCTAGGCAAAGAAAATAGGAATTAATGTAGATACATTTCTAGCCATATATGTTATGAGCTGAATTGAATTGTTTACAGGAAGAAAAGATATTGTCTTCATTACTAGCAAAATTGTCATTTGGATAAGTTTTTTGACTGTGTGATTGCTGAAGTGGTGATTCGTTAGTCCAACTAAACCTGTATCCCTGCAGTGACCCATGTAAGTGAAACCCAAAGTGTTAACACACTAAGAAACCAAGTTCACATCTGCAGTTCCTGGGGATAAATTCCTTTCTCTGTAAATCCCTGGTAACTTTTTTTTGTTTTGTTTTATTGTGTCAGTAGAATCATATTGTTAAGCTTGAGAAATATGTATCTAGACCAGCATTTCCCAAACTGGTCCACCAGGGAACACCACCTTGTAGGATGGAATGCTGGGAAGACAGTTGTGCCGTGATCAGATAAGACCCATTGAACACAGTTGTGACGACAGTTTAGGCCAGAAGAAGCTTGTCAATGGGTCAGATACATCAAGGGCCACGTGTCGGGAAATCCGTTCATGAGGAAGTCCAAGAGAGAAACATTTTATCACAAACAAATAGGTATGTGTGCTAGAAGGAATAAACTATGGACTTCTGAATATAACTTCCACATTTCTTTAGTAGCTCGCCCCACCTGTCTTTCCTTCTCTTTCCCTGATTCTCTCCCCACTCTGTTTCACTCAGACTGCTTACAGCATACTAACCCCAAACGGTGGTTCAGGACCACTCCTCAGTTCTCTTACCATGTGACCCTGAAGTTGCTCCTTTACCAGTGGAGCCCTCACTATCCTCCTCCAACCTTGCGCCCCACCTCCCCCCCACCGCCCCGCTTAAAGCCAGGGGCTATGTTGTTTTTATGGCTATATCCCCTATGCCTGACACAGGGCCTGGCTTAGACTGGGAACTAAATTAATATTAATTGAAATAATAATTAAATGAATGAATGACAGTATAAATGCAGTAAACTCATGTCACCTACTCATCTGTTATACTTGCCTTGGATCGTCTTCCTTCTAATCTATCACGAGCTGAGAATTCCATTTTCTTCATTAATTGATAAACATAATAAAAATTAATAAACATGGTATTGTGCTAGTTCTGGGTTTACGAAAATTAACATGACAAAATTAATATTAGTATGAGCTCTCAGTCCATCTAAGGAAAGAGATACTAAAAGAGAAAATAAGGCAGATAATGCTAGTTGCCTATCCCATTCCCTTTCTCCACTTCTTACGTAGTGATAGAGACCTGATTGTGTGCCCAGTGAGAAGTTTTCTTTCACAACCTTCCCTGCAGATAGGGGTTACTAAGTATTGGCCATGTGGCTAGAAGGTGTTATATGGGTCTTCCAGGAAAACTCACTTGTGTGTCCTCATTTATGAGCAGGGCTGACTCAAGCACTATTCTTGCCTGAAACACAGATGTAAGAGCTGGAGTTACGGCAACAATCTTGTGACATCAAGGCTGCCTTGAAGCCTGAAGTCATATACTAAAATTTGTACAAATGGGATCATTTAGAGCTATTCAGCCTATCTTATCAAGGCTGCATTTAGTCACTGTTACTGACAGATTTGAAAGGAAAAAAAAAATCTCTTCTCTTCTCTTCTCTTCAGTATACGTGGGTAGAAAGCAATTAAATGTGGTTTTGTTTACCACTCCTAATGAAAATCTTGTACACATACTGAAACACTGCAGAGATCTATAAATGTTGTGATTTATTTGACCAACATAAAGGGCCTTTTTGGAAACAACCAACAGGTCTCAGATGTGTAGGAATTTTTAATTTAATAATAGTTTCTTGTGTAAAAAACAATAAAATGTTTAGATACCAAATCATAAACAACTCCTTAAAAGACCCTCTGGTGGAGCAGGAGGGTGAGGCTCAGTATGTTGTTAAATGGTGAAGTGCAGCATAGAAAGAAAATAAAGCATAAACTGCAACTGGAAGCTATCACAGGTTATACCAAAAGGAATAAATACAAACATGTTCAGAAATAGGATTTAAAACATGGTTGGCTTCTTATTTAGGCAGAAGTTTTTTGAGAAGATAATCCCATGAAAATGAAAGTCTTGTGTTTTGTTCTTTGTTTTTTATTTTATGTTTGACTGTGTCGGGTCTTAGTTGTGGCACTCGGGATCTTTTGTTGCAGCACACGGGCTCAGTGGTTGCAGCGTGTGGGGTTAGTTGCTCTGTGGCATGTGGGATCTTAGTTCCCCGACGCCGCATCCTCTGCATTGGAAGGCGGGTTCTTAACCACTGGACCACCAGGGAAGTTCCGAAAGCCTTGGTTTTTTTATTTTATTGTAGCCTGGAAGAATGGATTTAGTCAACTGACATGAACTATGGGGAACTCTACAAGAGCCTATACCAGGATCAGAATATTGGGGGAAAACAGTGAATGTGGTGCCTGATGTTAAAGTTTTATCTTTATAAATATGCGCAGTAAAATCTGGACTGTCTGGCATTCTTTCATCCTGAAGGCCACTCACCCATCTCCCTACACCTCCCCAGTGCCATAATTAAGGTGTATGATGATGGCCCCAATAAGGCTGCTAAATCATAGCAGCAAGATTAAATTATCTTCTGCTTTGCCTCTGTGTATTTAATTATATTTTTATTAATTGCAGACTGGGAATCTGATCTGTTTGTAACACTGCTGGATTGACCAGAGCCTCCTTATCAGGGGCTCAGTCATCCACAGTAACAGAGTCTATAGTTCTTGGCGGGGAAACAACCCGATAACAGATTTAAAATATGAGATTTATATGATCGTAGTAGGAATAATTATTATAAAATGATTTGGAATCATCCAGCCACATTTGAGAGAATTGTAATGAATGTATTGATTAATAATAAATGCTAGTTCTTTTAATAAGTATAATAATTCATATTCTGTAGTAAGAGGAAAAATACCTTAGAGTATGAATAAATAAATCTTCATTTCAAATTTGGTGGAATGTGGTCTGTTAGTGTCAGCAAGAGGGCCGATATTAGGTGTAGGCCCAGGAATATGATAAGTTGAGTTGGGTTATGTATCCAAATTTGGCTTATATAGCTGCTTCTCTTCTCACCCTTGGTTTCCTCAGAGGTGTATCGCTCTGGTGACAATAAAGCATCTCCAATAAACATGAAATGAGCATGTATCTTAGATCAGGTTCTCTGGAAGCAGAGTCTGAGACAGGGATCCTTGTGCAAGTAACTTATTGAGGGCGGCCTCGGGAGAAGGGTGACGAGGCAGGTAGCATAGGGCAGGGGGATAAAAGCGAAGTAAAGACAGGGCCTCACCTGGAGACCAGCTCCAGCATGATCCTGTGGGAACTCTAGAGCAGGATTTGGGACACATAGTTGGTCCCTTGGGGCAAAGAGACTGGCCTTCTGCACCCCGATTATCAGTCAGTCATTGGCTGTGGGTTGGTGGTAACCCCTAAGGCAAGGCACCTCCCATTTCCCCAAGGGCAAAGGTGATCCTCTGAGCGGGAGGCAGCTGCATTTCGCAACCAACACTCAACAGCAGCTAGGGATGCACATACTACTGGCCCACCAAAGGGATCTGAGAAGGGTACCAGCAGTACCCACTACACATCATATATGGGTTAGAGCCCCACACCAACCCTTAATGACCCTGCAACAACCGCAGCACACTACTAAAAGTACCATGGAGACCGAGTACCACGTGTGGCCTTGTCGCTAAAGGAAAGTGTGCTCGGAATACAGCTAGGGATGCAAGGAGCCCATCTCCTCTCCCAGCACAGGCTTGGGAGCTCCCTATCTCCTCACCTACCTTTTGTGCCAAACAGGGGCAGCTGGTGGTGGCTTTAGAGTCTGAGGGGAGGTGCCCAGCAGGGAAGGAACTAAGGATATCAGGAAAATGTAGGATAGGTCTAGACAGGCTGGGATGGGACAGGGGCATCTTTGGGTTAAGGCTTATGTCTGAGGCCCACTTGCCACCCTCCCCCTTTGTTCTCTTCCCCTAGCCCTAGAAATGGACTTGCCTGCTCATTTTCCTTCTGCCCGTCCCTCAGCTGCCCACCAGGGTGTCTATCTCCCCTGGCTGCTGGAGCTGTGCTTGTCTTTCTTCAAACAGTTTTTCCACCACTTAATAAAATAAACGTTCAACTTCAGCTTCTCTGACACCTAAATATGATGGTGGGTGTGGGGAGAGGGAACAGGGTAAAAATCCCTCCCGTGCTATCCCTTTCCTAAATTTAGCCCCATGAGCCAAGCCCAGTGTGGGTGGGTCTTTGGGAAACACAGAGACCGTGCTGTTGGTTCAGCTGCATTTCAGGGAAGCACCCAAAGGCTGTCCTGGGAGGTGCTGGGTGAAGGCCCTGGGGTGCAGTGTGGGAGAGAAGGAGGCAGACAGAGAGCCCCAGGGGAGATACCGGTGTGGGCAGGTGGTACAGGAGCAGGGACAAGGCTGTGCATGGTGTTCCTCCCTTCTCTTCCTCCCCGGCCCTTCAGCCCCAGACCTTCTGCTGAAGACACCATCTTAGACTAATGGAAGATACGTTGACAACTGAGAATAGGTGAGTGTGAGACAAGAGTGCAAAATACTGGCTATTATAGGCTCTGAAGGAAGAGAGGAAAATCATAATTTGTTTTTTTCTAATCTGGGAAAGGAAGAGATGTTCCCTTTACCCTAAGGCTGGGGTAGAAATAAATGACTCCAAGAACTACTGACATTGAGGTTACATATACTACCACTTTGGCTGGAATCAGAACATTTCCTGATACTGTACTCAGATGAGCAAGGAGTTGGCGTGGCTTCAGCAGTACAGCCCATATGGGTGCCATGTGACACGGTGGAAGACAGGGTGGGCTGGTTAAGACATTTATGGTTTCATCATCTATGCCTGATACCTTCCAGGAGAGAAGGTACCTCTCCCTTCCTGCCGCTGCCCTTCAGCCTAGGTGGGGATCCCAGTCTTCCTGACCTGTATGGGATGTAAGCCAACCCATTTAAATAAAAGAACTTCAAAGGAACTCTAAGGCTCTTTTCTCAGAAAGATCAGGAAGATACCAAGACAGATCTTAGTTCAAGTCTTGACTCTGCTTCTAACTACTTGAGACCTTCGTTTTCTTACCTGCAAAAAAAAATAAGGGGTAGGAGAAAAGAGGATAATATTAGTAGCATGTAAAGAGTTACTGTGATTAACTGGAATAATGTGTGTAAAGCATTCATTCAGTACCGTGCCCGGTACATAAATGTTGTTGCCATTATTATTATTTATTATTATTATTATTATCATCATTATTATTATCTACAGGCTTGTAGGTGAGAATATACTTTAAACAAAGCCAATAATTATAATTTTCTGATTCAGTGTACTCTGTGCCTAGCACTGTTCTGAATACCTCTCATATAATAACTTTCTAAATACAACAACCCTATCAGGTATACTATTATTATACCCACTTTATAGACTAGGAAGCCAAAACAGAGAGAGATTAAGTAATTTACTCAAGAGTCCATCATTAGATAGTGGCAGAGCTGGGATTCAAACACAGAATGTCTGGTTTCAAAACCTGCACTCTTTACCACTAAAGTTAAAGAGTGAGGCAAGACTCAAAAAGGGCCGAGGGAATGAAGCATGGAACTGGCACAGGTTCAGGGTGCAAAGACTAGAATGGAATTGCAGATTGAGGTCTAGGTTAGGAGGTTCCTTTCACCTGGTGCCGAGTATGCGGCGGGTGAGTTGTGGGGAGTGGGGATCAGGCAGGCCCAGCGGCATCAGAGCTTCCGCATCATGGACTGATCACCCAGCAGAATAAGTTAACTTACTATTTTAGAATGGTTGATAAGTTTCCAAGTCAATTTACAAGCAAACTGGGCAAGTAACCCACAGGTGAACTATGACTAAGACAATGATGTGCATTTTCAAGGATGTTCCTGGTCTTACCTGTCTTTTACCAGAAAAGGGACCATCCTAGGAAATACCCTGTGAGTGCCAGTTCTTCAGATTAATTAGCTTTGTGACCCTGGGCAAGTCCCTTTGCCTTCCTCGACCTCTAAGTTGGAAGCGTGGTCTGACAGAGGTTCTTTGTTTTTTGTTTGTTTGCTGCATTGGGTCTTTGTTGCTGTGCCCGGACTTTTCTCTAGTTGTGGCAAGTGGGGGCTACTCTTTGTTTTGGTGCGCAGGGTGGTGGCTTCTCTTGTTGCAGAGCACAGGCACTAGGTATGCAGGTATGCAGGCTTCAGTAATTGCAGCACATGGGCTCAGTAGTTGTGGCTTATGGGCTTCGTTGCTCTGAGGCATGTGGGATCTTCCTGGACCAGAGATCGAACTCGTGTCTCGTGCATTGGCAGGCGGATTCTTAACCACTGTGCCACTTTGAACCTCAGCATTGACTGGTAGATCTGGCTGCCTGATGGGAGTCCCTTTTCCTCTTCCACTGTTCCCTGTGTAACCTCCGTGTGTTTCTTCCAAGAGGGCCGAATATCCAGATGGGGCTGCATTCGTCTTACAGTAAGGGCTCATAGAATTACCTTAAATGTCACATCTAGCTCTAACATTCTGAATGTATGAATCATAAATTAAAATAATTGGTGTCATTGAAAGAGAAGAGACATGGCAGAATAGGCTTGCTCCAGCTTCTCCTGATGACCCAAAAGGCAGTTCAAAAATCCAACTAAGACATCCAGAAAAAAAAAATTGAGTTAGGCTTATTTTGCACCAGGAACATAATATTCAGTGAATATAATTCTGTTATTTATTTTTTACCTTATTCTGTGACTTTACTCCTAGCATTCAATTTATATATTGATTTCTGAGCATTGGTTTCCAAAAATGTCATTATCCTGTGAGCAATATGGGCCGCTAGAGCTTTATAACAAATAAATGGACAAAGAGTGGATAGCCTATGAAGAAATAGCCTCGTGTTACCTGTTGCCCTCCAAGCTGGGACGTCCATGTACTCATAGGGGTCATGACAGCATGTCAAACTGCAGAAAAAACTGCATAATAGTCCAGTGATTCTATATGGAAGTAGATAATCAGTTCAGCCCTGGGTAGCTTCAGAGAGTAAGCTGAAAAAAGGAAATCTTTTCATTCTCTTCAGGGCAGAGATGTTTTTTGGCTCTGTGTTTTAATTTTAGCACCTGTTTCCTAGGGACATGTTGGTTAAAACAAAAACACTGTTAATTAGAACCAAGTGTCAGAAATTAATCAGAGATGAGTAGCATGTCAGTTTCCCTTCTCCTGTAATAAAAGAATAATTGTGATTATACTCTGGGGGTCTGTGTAGGTAAGGGGTCTAATTCTGTCTGACCATTTTGTGTAGAAGCAAATAAGGGGATAAAAAGGAGTTATTCGAAACAAATTAAGTTTTAAAAAGCAAAACAAGCAAGGCAAAATGAAATATGGGAACTAAATTCCAGACCTTGGCAGTCAACCCCCAGGCCTGGGTGTTATGCAGAAAAAGGAAACCGATGGAGACCTCATGGCAGTGCCAGTCAAGGCAAGTGATTTTAATTTTTGTCTTTCGAGTAGACTGGAGTTGGAAAAAGCAAGAAGTGGTGATTTGGGGGAAGAACTACTTTGCACATAACAAATAGTTTACTGTGAGCACTTGAGGACACGCTTAGGACATATTTTAGAGAAAGCGAAGAATTCACACGAATGATTAAAATTCAGATTTCCAAAATCAAGAGAAAACACAGTAAGGTGATTCCTTAATTTCTTAACATCGGCAGAAAGTAACATAGGCAGAAGAGAATATGCATTGGGAGGTAACAGGGGTTTAAAGGAGGTTTGAAAGGCTTCCAGTACTGGATTATAATCTTCCTAGGGCATGGACAGCATCTTGGAGTGCTCTGCTCTCCTTTCGAACCTACTCTCCAGCAGCCAGTTCAGTAGTTACTATGCATGTAAGAGGTGCTTGAGTGAGTCTTTCTGTTAGATAAGTGAAAAGCAAATTAATGCACTTTTCAGAGCTCGCTTCAGATCCCTGAGCCTGAGCAAGGACAATTATCAAAAAGATAGACTATTTGAGAATGAAGTATATTGAAGTCTTCTAATGCTGGTTGCCAGTTTTTAACGCTTCCTCATCCTCCAGGCTACTCTCGCCCCACCCTTGAGAACAGAGCCCTGTAGATGGCTGCAGGCAAACTGAAACAAGTGGATTTGCATCTAGCGTGGGGCTGGTGGGGCTGACTTTGGGCAGTTTATCTGTCTGGGCCTCAGTTTCTGCATGTGTAAAAAGGGAGGATGATAATGAAGGTTTACCAAACAGTGTGATCTGACCTAGAGTTGCCCCAGTTCAAGGTAGCCTGTATCCTTATTCTTACTACTGAAACAAGAAATTTCAGATCAGAGGCCTGATCTTTTAGTGAAATGCTTTCCCTTCTGTCTCATGGTGGGACAAGGAGTCAAGTGTGAGACCAGAAACCCAGCCTCTCAGTTAGGAGCAGGGAGAGAGGGGGCTGACACCCTGGTGATGATTCAGAAATGAGCACCAGTACCAGGCAGGCAAATGTGAAACAGAAAAGTTTCTTCACACACTTGTCTGTGTTTTGGGTCCGTTCTGCTGATAAGCGTCCTCACTCAGAGGTTGTTATTGCAAATGAAAAAGACTGGTAAACCGGGCGATTTGGGCTTAGTGTTCTGCGTGGCAGGAGAGGCTGACGCGTGGTTGAAGCATTTCTTGGTGTTAAGGGAATGCCCGTTCATCCCTTTGTAAAGTTGGCTGAGGGTCTTCAGGTTGTACAGGAAAACCTTAATAGTCACACAGCAGCTTTTCCAGAACAGTCTTTATTGCTGGAATTTCACTGGCCTCATGCTCATCCAAGTGGCCTCTATCAGAAGAAACCAGAGCAGCTACGAGATGTCTGTCCAGAGCAGTATTGCACAGGCGTGAAGCAGTAGCTGCATCTTCCTGTAACCCAGTAAAGTCCCCTGTCACGGCACCACTGAAGCTGAAAAAACTTGAATTATTGCCTGTCCAGCTGGAAGGGGTCTTAGAGCTCATCTCATCCAGGCCCTTTGATTTCCGGTTAAGGAATCAAATCCAGAGATGTTTGAGGATCTGCTCAAGGTGATGCAGCTAATTAGGCTCAGAGTTAAGATTCAAGACAACACAAATAAACATATGTACTTATTAAACTTCACACCATTTCTATTCCTCATCTCATAAACTTGCATCTCTCTGCAAAACAGTTAACAACAATAAACTGGGATAAGAGATTTGTGAGTGAAATTGTGCTGACATGTTTGCGGTTGTCTTCATAGTCTGTGAAACCACAAAAAGCATTTGATTAAATAGTTTGCAGCCCATTTGAGAATTTATTTTCAAAAGGTGAATTCATTTTCAGAAGTTAAGGAGATCTTCGTTTTGTACTCAGGCTTCAAAAAGGCTGGGTAGGCTCTTCATATCCATGGTGATGGTTCCTTGTTGCCAGTGCCAGCGTTAGACCAAGTACTGCTTAGAAAGCAATTCGAGGCAATTTTAGAGGAGCCCAATGTCGTGTCTCTCTGATTATAGTACGTGTGGTTGTCAAGCGAGAGAAACCACATCCCTTGGTGCGTTCCGCAATCAGTGGGCTGTGAGCAGTCAGTCAGGCTCACCCGGAACAGCCTTCCACTGTATGTAAGACACAGGACTTACCCCTGGATCAGGCTGCTCAGAACTGCCTTTTTACTCAAGATCAAGCATCTTCAGAAGTCATGTTGTAAGCAGTAGGGGAACTATTAAGTTGTACTGAAATAGAACAGCTAGAAAAAAGAAAACAAATATGTACTTGAAAGATGCAAAGAAGTATCTTCAGTGGGGCCCTGTTCAGATGTATCTTTTCTGCCATGAAGATTCTTCTAATTTGTATTTCCATACGTTTTCCTTTTCTTAATTTTAAACCACGAACTTTCCTTGTGCCAATTAAAGAAAAGTGAAATAGAAGTCAGTCACTCCCTAAATTCCTCTTAGATCTTGAACATTCTTTCTCTTTCTCTCCCCGTGGTCGCTTGCAGGCTGCCTCTCCCCATCTGAGACCTTCATTGCAGGCAGTAATCAGATTCTTGGAGGCCGGATTAGGGAAAACTCAATCCCAAGCTGTCCCCATCCTTCCTCCTAAGAGGTCATGCCTGTGTCAGCTTGGCTCCTTTTCTCCATCTCAGCTTTGTCTTTCCTCCTGCTTCTCTCTCTCTTTACACCTTGTAGACTAGAGACATGAGTGTGTGAGACTTTTCCTCCCTTCCCTACTCTTTCCTGGTCACCTTATAGACTATTCTCCTCCCACAACTCTGTTCATTATATTCTCCTTCCCATTTTGTTCCAAAAGTCTACCTGTAATGCATGGCTCATAAGCATAATTCTCTTGCTTATGATTAACTTTGAAGGAGGAAAACACATTTTGGTGTGTTTTAAAAACTAAAAAACCACTACCAGTATACATCTGAAAGTTTACTTTGACTTTGCATTAAAATATTCATTTCCCATTCCCCACCACCTTCACCACATCCTTCTCTAATTAAACTTAATTTCCTTATTAAAAATATTTTAAAAAATTATTTCAAGCTCACATTTTCGGTGCTACGGTGCAGTGTTGTGTTCCATTACTTTTCATTGCAGAGTACCACAGGAGGTAAATGAGCCCTTTTGAAATAATTTTGGAACCTGGCCATTTTTAGAACATTGTTTCTATGAGAAAATGAATTTGCAGCTTTTAGAACATGATTTATTTTAAGTTGGGTATTTCCTCTGTGTGTTTGGTACCAAAAAAAAAAGATCTTTTTGATGTGGTGACATAAAATCAAAGGGACCTGCCTTAGTTTTTACCTTGTTGAATATTTTCATAATGGAAAAAAATTAACCTGTTTATTTCTGACATTTTTATTGTGTTTCGTATAACATTCTAGAGACCTTGCGATGCATATTGTTGGTGATTTATAATTTTTCATAATCAGAAAGTGTGTGGAGCCTGTAGTTGTGCACTGTTTCTGTTTTTCCCCCTCTTCCTGGGCACATGGAGACACTGTATTTTCCAGTCTAGGTGTGGCCGTGGCACTGGATACTTGCCAGTGGAATGTGAGTACAGGTGATTCGAGGAACTTCTGCCTCATCTGCTTAAGAGGATCTCCCTGGCCCGAGACTCCCTCTCTTTCCCCCACTTAGCCAGCTGGACCAGAGCAAGCCTGTGAGCCAGCTGTTGATGGCAGAGCTGTTGCCAACCTGGGTCTCCAGTGACTGGCTGGAGCAGAGCTGCCCACCAAGCTAGGATCCTTATCTTGGACTATTGCCTGGGAGACAAGTAAACTTCATTGTTCTTTGAGCCTCTGCATTTTGGGACTCTCTTACAACAGCTTAGCCTCCTCTATAAAACTACTGCAAAAATTATTTTACAAGATGTCCTATTATAAAGTATTTTTTTTAGAATTTTTATTGAGATATAATTGACATACAATAAATTGCATATATTTAAAGTGTACAAGTTGATATTTTTTTCTTATTAGTAATGTATATATGGCAATCCCAATCTCCCAATTCATCCCACCCCAACCCCACCCTCCTTCCCCAGTTGGTGTCCATATATTTGTTCTCTACATCTGTGTCTCTATTTCTGCCTTGCAAACAGGTTCATCTGTACCATTTTTCTATATTCCACATATATGCATTAATATACCATATTTGTTTTTCTCCTTGTGACTTACTTCACTTTCTATGCCATTATAAAGTATTATACCAAAATATACTGAATAATCAAAAACTATGTAAGCAAAAATAATTTTCTTCTGAAAACAAAACTCTAGGCATTTGTCTTTGATTCTGATAGTGTATTTCTCTGAATATTAAGAAATGGAGAAGGCTAATTTCATCTTCCATTCAAACATAAAAATCTGTTTACCGAAGCCAGACATATTTTCCAAAGAGTAAGCCTAATTTAATCTTCCATTCAAACATAAAAATCTGTTTACCAAAACCAGACATATTTTCCAAAGAGTTGTTATTTGAAAAGGGTAATATGTTCTGGCCTTCAATATATCTATTAAAGGAAAATAAGTAAAAGAATACCCACCTCAGAAGCACATTTCTTTGATATAGTATCCCATGATAATCCCATTTTAATTAGGGCCAAATTCAGCTTATGATCAAATGCGGTCTCAGGAAACAAAATTCTTCAGGGGTCACTTTATAATATAATAATGAAAGAAGCATAAAGCAAGGTTAACATCATTGAATTTCAAAAGAAAATTATAAATTGGAATGAGGGTAGAATCACACACATATTCATGGTTTGTTTTTTATACCACAATTGGTGTCGTATCTAATGGTACTTCTTTGCTGAATATTTTTGTTTATTTGTTGGTTTGCTTTGTTTTCCTCACGAAGTAAGATAGCATTTATAATTTAGGTTTTTTGTAAAGTTCTGCTATTAGAATAGATATTAACAAAATAATATAAAATGTGAAAGTTAAAATAAATAGTGCCAAATTGGCCCATTGCTAAAAAAAACATATAGGCCCTGAATGAAGTAGGGATGAATTCATTCCTCAAAATTCTGAAACTGGAGAGGTAGAAAAAGGGGTTACAAAAGAATCTATGACCTTAATAACCTTATAAAAACTAAGTGAATACTATAGTATTCTTCATAGAACTCAGAACTCTGGGTGAATTCTGAGACAAAACATTTAAGAGGATAAAATAGGCATTAGCTACAGGAAAATATTTCATTTTCTCCTGACATATTTAACTAGTAGCAAATTCATCTCATTTTTTTTTTTTTTTTTAATGAAATACTGGGGTTTCCCTGGTGTCTCAGTGGTTAAGAATCTGCCTGCCAATGCAGGGGACATGGGTTCCATCCATCCCACAAGCCGTGGAGCAACTGAGCTCATGCGCCACAACTACTGATCCTGTGCTCTAGAGCCCGAGAGCCACAACTGCTGAGCCCATGAACTGCAACACCTGAAGCCCATGTGCCTATAGCCTGTGCTCCACAACAAGAGAAGCCACTGCAATAAGAAACCCACGCACTGCAACAAAGAGTAGCCCCCACTCACCACAACTAGAGAAAGCCTGTGCGCAGCAATGAAGACCCAATGCAGCCATAAATAAATAAATAAATAACAAAATAAAATATAAATAAATAAATAAATGCAATACTGGACTTTAGCCCTGTCTGCCAGTATCAAGATTATGCTAGTTGTCATCTAGATCTTCTTTAGGCACATGAAGAGTTCACCTTCAACCTTAAACTAACATCTGTGGACCTTTGCTCTAGTAAACATTGCTTCTGCTCTTCCACCATTTCCTGGCTAACTGACTCAGCTTAGTAGAAGCATCACAACCAGCCACAGACTGACCAGAGAACATGCTTATAGCAGGGGATACAATAGAATCTGGATCGTAGGTCTGAAAAGAACCTTGATTAAGTTTTCCGTTTGTCAGTTTCTGTGTTTAAAAATATAAACCCAGATTATAGTAGTTGACTGCTGTGTGACAATTCACTTAAAGTCTTGTTCCAAAGAGTCTCCTAATGCTGGCTTAGCGCTACTCAACTGGATGACAGATCCAGGCTGGGCCTCAACTTCCTTGTCTGGAGGTGGGAATACTGTATTAATATTTGTCTTTCCTAAGCTCACTCTAGAGGAAGTCTGTACCTGCGGGAAATTACAGGGCACACAACTCTTCATTTAAAACAAAAATAAAGACAGCCTTAAAAAGGACACTATCGCAATGAGGAGGGAGGAGGAAACGGCTGAGGAACGTGTGACTGTGGTGATGCCTCTGGGGCGGGTCGGCCAGCCAGAGGGCCAGATCCAGCCTGCTGCCTGTTTTGTTAAGATCTAAGAAGGACTTTTCCATTTTTTGATGATCTTTTTTAAATCCCAAAGAAGAAGAGTATTTTGTAATACATGAAAATTCTATGAAATTCAAATATTAGTGTCTATAAGTAAAGTTTTATTCAAACACAGACATGTTCTTTCATTTATGCATTGTGGCTGCTTTCACACCACAACTGCAGAAGTTCAGCAGTCATGACAGAGACCGTATGGCCTGCAAAGCCTAACGTACTTACTAGCTGTCCTTTATAGAATTAGTTTTGCAAACCTTCCTCTAGAATATTCAGGGTAAAACTGTCCAATGGCAGTTGGAATTCAGATTTTGGAATGATCTACAAGAAGCCATAGTTTAAAATGTGGGAGTTGAGGCAGTCACAAAGAGATTCGGGAAAGGAGGGCTGGAGAAAGCACCTGTGGAAGATGACTTTGATAGGTTGGAAGAGAAAGGAATCCCTGAAGGGAGGAAAGAAGGCAGAGGTAGAACGTGGTGGGTCTCCCGAAAGCCAAGCAGGGAGTGAGTTGGTGACAGCAGACACGTCAGAGAGATCAGGTAAACTGAACGATAAAACAGTTCACTGTGAACAGTTCACAGTTCACTGGTGACTAGAGGTCATTAGGGGCCTCCGAGGAAGCGATTTCTATGAAACACTATGGCATTTGCCAGTTTTCAAGAGGTCCAGGAGCAAACAAATTTGCCCTGAATAGGAAACCAAGAAGATAATAATGTGAAGGGATTGGAAAACCAAGGGAAGCTGACATTTGTCTGCTTGCTTGTTTGTTGTTTTTCATAGAATACTGAGAGTGTTTGTAAGCCTAACAGAAGCATTCAAGAGATGGAGTTGGAGAGGGGAGACAGAGATAGAGAGCTGAGAAAATGCCAGGAAAGGATGGAGAAAAGTTGAAGGGATGCCTAAGTTGAACACAGAAGGGGCACAGCTCCCTCTGAAATAATGAGGAAGAAAGAAAAGAATGAAAGCACAAAGAAAATTTGAAGGGGGAGGCCCAAAAAGGGGGTAATGACATTAAGTGGCTAGGTCAACTGCATAGAAGAAGGAAGTTGGGATTACAGTGGGGCATTTCAGGAGGGTAAACCAGTAGCCATCCTACGTGGGGGCTATACAGAGTCCACTGGAGGGTCTGAAAGGGCTGCCAAGGAGACGTGTTTGATGTGGTCTTGGAGTCTTTCCCAAAACTTTGGTAGCTTAGGCGTGGAGATGGAAAAGAAGTTGAAAGCATCAGAGGCTGAGATTGTCATGTAAGACTCAAGAAACGTTGAAGGGAATGAGTGTCCAAGAAAACAGTGTTGAAATAACTTATTCTGGAGTCCAGACTGGTTGGTAGAGCAAGGGACACCAGCAGGAACTTGATCAGCTGGGATCAGAAAAAAAGACTTAAGAAAGAAATGAGACCAAAGTGTCATTTCTATAAGATGAAGGAAGTACAAATGATAGAAATCAATGAAGATAAAATCAGAAAGGAGGAGTCATCACCATCACCCAATTAAAGATCTTGGAATATTGAAAATAAGGTACAAGACCTGGCAATTGTGGGGACTGTGGGACTCTCAGAAGAAATCTGAAGATGCAGCTCTAGGAATGTCTGCTTTACCCTGTAAGGCTCTTGCTCCTCAGGAAGGTGTCTTGTCCATGGATGCCTCCCAGGGTCTTGTAGGTGGAAGGTGATCAGAGACCAGATAAGTGATGTCTGAGCTGTTGCCAGTGGGACTAGATCACAAAGAAAAGCCTTAGCTAGAGAATCTTAACTTGAACCTAAGGAGTTTAGTGGAAACTGAGTAGTCCTTTGGAATGGAGCTGAACAATGGCTCAACTCATCGGCTTTGGGTCACTGGGCACCCTTTCCCTCCCTCCCAGGGAAACTGAGATTGATGAATAATAGCTGTGAAATACTCCCTTGAGAACAAGACTCCTACACACTAATAAATACTAAATGCTTTTCATTACAATTTAAGTGAATGACTTGCTTCCCCTCGAAATGCCTCATAATGAATGGCAGGAGAAAGAATGACATTTCCCCAAAATGTTGCACATTAACACTAATTTATTATAAACTCATGAATGTCTGCAAATTTTGTTGATTGAAAATTAGTTTGCATAGACATTTGAGAAGCGGTAGGAGGAAGTTAATAAACACGTGAACCATTCAATTATTTGAAGCACCTAGACTTAGCTAAAATTTACTAAGGGATAATTTTTAAAACTTATTCATCAAAGTAAATAGTGATATTGGGGGTCGTTTGAAATGAAAAACATTTTTGTTTCTCAGCTCTTAGTTTACCTCTTCTCCCTTTGCCCCTGATCCCCATCCCATCCCATCCCTGCTGCCCCTAGATATTCTTTTAGCGATTCAGCAGTAATAGAAAGTAAAATATTCACATATTCCAGAAAGCAAATAATTTCTTGGTCTTCATGACATAAGAATACTAGCTCTCCCACAGAGAAGCAAATTGGATGACAATTTTAGAATAATTGAATTGCTTGATGCTTTTCAAGTTGTTGGGAAACCAGTGCTGTGAAAACCAATCTTTTTTCAGTGCTACCTGTAGTTTTCCTGTGGTAGGAGATTTTCTATTTACCCATTAAAAACAAAACACAGAGCAGAGACTTGCGGACTTGTGAGTGGGTTTATGTTATACAGTGGCTTCGAAAATGAACACCTGGTAAACCAAATTAAAACGGACTGAGTTGCCCAAATTTTCAATAAGTTAGATATAATAATTTGGATTGGACAAGAAATTTATATAAAGGTGACCCATAGATCCTAATTTTAAATTATTTGAGGGCCAAATAGTTACCCCTTTTTCCCCCTTTTTGGATGGAGATGGGGGGGGCGTGTCAGGGCTTTCAGGTATGAAACAATTGATAATGATACCAAACAAAATGGCTGGTAATCACAAAGAGACTAAGGCACAGAAAGAAAAGCATCTGGGTAGAGACACATCATGGCGCTGAACAGAAACAATGGTTTAGGCCTTGCTTCTCAACCTTGACCATGCATCAGAATTACCTGGAGGGCTTGTAGAAGCACAGGTTGCTAGGTCCACCCCAACAGTTTCTGATTCAGTAGCTCTGGGATGGGGCCTGAGGGTTTCCTTTCCACCAAATTCACAAAAGATACTGATGCTGCTGGTTCTGGGACCACACTTCAAGAACTAAATTCAGGTTGATTTAGGTCAGTGTCTAGAGACAGAAAGGTTTAATAAAGTGTTGAAGACAGTGATGAGAGATAGAAGAAGCCAATTTATTGGAGGAAATTAAAGGGAAGAAGGAATTAAGACAACAGGGTAATGACCAAATTAAAATTAAAATAAAAGCAAAGGAAGGTGAACTTTAATTGAATGCCAAGCCCTGTGCTAGGCACTTTACATTCACATTCCTGCCGGGTAGACAAAATATAATATCCAGAAGAAGAACAAGATATTCAAAAGTTTGACAAATATGAGTGGATAAGGACAACTATGGTAAAATGGCTTTGCACTGTCAACACAGTTAAAAAGTGGTCCTGAGTTCTAAGCCACTTAAGAGATAGACAAGGAGAAAGACAGATGGAGATCAGAATACCGTTCTTAGTGCTGATTAAAGCTTGCAGGGATCATGTGGCTTAGGAGTGCAGCAAGTGTGGACTTCCTAATGCTGCAGCTCAGAAATAGGCAGACAGTCTATCGAGCCAGGCCAGATGGGCCCATGTTTCCTCCTGTGGGACTTCCCCGTGTAACTTCCAGCCTAGAAGACAAGACATGAATATGTGCGTTGCTATAGCCATTCCCCAGGGAAGGAGAGCATGGCAGGGACTAGGCTTTGCAAGCCCTATTTACTTTTTTTTTTTTTTTAAGAATATTTATTTATTATCTATTGGCTGCATTAGCTCTTTGTTGCTGCGTGCCAGCTTTCTCTAGTTGTGGAGAGCGGGGGCTACTCTTCATTGCAATGCACGGGCTTCTCATTGCGGTGCCTTCTCTTGTTGCAGAGCACAGGCTCTCAGTGCGCGGACTTCAGTAGTTGTGGCATGCGGGCTTCGTTGCTCCACAGCATGTGGGATCTTCCCGGACCAGGGCTCAAACCTGTGTCCCCTGCATTGGCAGGCAGATTCTTAACCACTGCGCCACCAGGGAAGTCCAGCCCTGTTTACTTTTCTCAAACTTACCATTCAAATAATTTGCTCTTCATCCTCTGAGGCAGAGTGGTAAAAGCGTGAAGGGCTTGGGAATGTTACAGGAGATGAGGTCTCTCTAGATGCAAGGGGAAAACATCAGGAGCCTGGAATAAATATCCTCTCCCTCTAGGTAGGAGAACCTAAGATAAAAGCAGACTCTTTCCCTCTAAAGCCTGCTCCATTTCAATGATTCTGTTACTTCTAGAAAGAAAGGATAACAAAGCTTGGGACTAGGGAATGGTATTTTAGAAGCTAGGATTCTCAGTAAAGAATCCTAGGAAGATGCAAGATGAAGGAACCAATCCTGTATTTTTGTAGCATGGTAACCTAAATTACTGGTGCCCAACAACTAGCGATTGCCTGCAAGACTAAACACTGGGAATGGGCCTGGCTAGTGGCTGGGTCAGTACCCCAAGGAGAGGCTGTTTGATCTAAGTTTCATACGTGGTTCCCCAGGATGCTTCTCTCTGTGGCAATTTTGACTAGCATACCAACGGCCATTAATTTGTTTCTTAGGAAAATGGCTCAAATTGACATTTGGACACATTTGAAAAGGAAAAAAGAAACTAAAGAGCAGGCTCATTCTACTCAAACAATGTGCAATCAGGCTAACAGTTCCAGTAGCCCAACTGCTACAAGTCCCAACTCATCAAATCGTCAGAGGTTTGCGCTCCGTTTCCTGCAGAAGTGCAGAGCCTCTTCAGGTCTCCTTCTGCCCTGTCACTGCAGTGTCAGCTTGCACTCCAGGAGTTCCCGCAGGGGTGCACACCTCAGTGTACTGTGGATGAAGGCAGGCTGTCCTTCATGGAGGGCTCTCACCACTTGACTTTTTAATGTGTTTGTGCTGAGTAGAGAACCTCCTTGGCACAGTGGAACTTCTTTAAGTTGGACTTCGTTGAAATGCCCCTGGAGTCATATTTTAAAGCTGGTGTTTTAATTACATACCATTAACTACTGCTGCTTCTGTGTATTTAATTGAGTACCTTGTACATAGCTCTAGGGCCCTTAAAGATTTTACCCCATCAGGTGAAGTTTTATGTAGTCAGTGGATTTTTGTTGTTTGCTATTTAAGGAAAAATGTTTGTATACTGACATTTCTTGCTGAGAACACAGAAGAGAAATGAGAAGATGCCCAGGAACTCAATAAATATAAGTGAATGAAGATGAATGTGGGAATAACAGCAGGAGAATGGTGTCTGAACTGACTGATGTACATAAAGTCCTAGAACCTTCACACATTTTTTATTACTCAAAGAATTTTAGTTTTATTTGGCAAGCCAGAGGGTTTATATTAGTTTATTATCTTATGCTTGGGATGATCAGAAAACTTAAACCTGAACTCAAACCTGAACCTGAACTCAGACCCATAATTTTGTCAAAATTTTAGCTAAAAACAAAAGAAAAACTTTAAAACTATCTCTTCTAGAAGTTCCAAACGCCTATATAACATTCTTAACACTTGGAAAAATTGTAAATTTACAAGTATTTAATTACTGTAAATGAGTCTTCCTGATTATTTTCTTAGTAAAATGTCTTCAAAATTTTCTTCTCCTAACTACTCACTCTCCTAACTTCTCCTAACTACTAACTACTAACTAGTATTTAGTGAGTGTTAGTGAGTGTTCAGTGTAGTTTACAAATGCTCATTTAAACACAGAGGTAGGAAGAAAATGAAGAGACCAAGCTTCTAGTCTACGTTCTGCCATAAACCAGTGGTAGGCTCTAGGGGCCAGCTAGTTTTCTCATGATTAGAATATGTGTTGTAGAGCGTTCAGAGATACAAGGGTAAAAGTGAGGTCACGTGTACAAAGCACTGAAAAACATTTCAAGTGTTATATGCCTTTTAAAGTAATCAGCATCATTTAAAATGGATGAATAGCATAAACTGAAGATGTTTCGCTTAGGGAAGGTAAGACAAGTGGTAAAGCAAAGGTGTCTTCTGATATTTGAAGGCCCCTCGCTTGATCCGGAGGACAGAGTTTAAGAGCTGGTGGAAATTACAGTCCAGTAGTTTTCAGCATAACATAATAAAACAACTGTCTACTACAGTGGAGCAGATGGCCTTGTGACAGAGTGATCCAACTGTCCATGATGGCATGCGTGCCAAGTTCCTATGCTGATGCCTTTTGTGACATTAGCTGCTATAATTTATTATTGGACCAAGAGCTCTCTAAAATCCTTTCCAACTTTCAGAGCCTTTGTTCCTGTGTTCATCCAAAAAACTAATCAATGAATTTCGTGGCAATTGATTCCATTAACTATATGGCAGGATACAATCAAGTGGAAAAATATATTCACTTAGGTGTGCCATCAGGATCATAATGTGTTCTCCAGAGAACAGTGATATTTCTAGAGCATGGGAGGGCTGTGTGCTTAGTGGGGTTTCCTTAACCCTCCCAGAACTGCCTTCATGAAGTAGCAGTGCTTTATACAATCATTTTTTAAAAATAAATATATTTTTTGAATCTTCATCATATTTATTTATTTAAATATTTATTTATTTGGTTGCGCCGGGTCTTAGTTGCGGCAAGCAGCCTCCTTAGTCGTGACATGCAAACTCTCAGTTGCGGCATGCATGTTGGATCTAGTTCCCTGACCAGGGATTAAACCCAGGCATCCCACATTGGGAGTGTGGAGTCTTAACCACTGCACCACCAGGGAAGTTCCTAGACAATCATTTGATGTTAGCAATAAAAATCCAGTGGAAGATACTGTATACTATATTACATGATAAAGTATTCTTTGCTCCACATGAGAAATATCTTCTGAATTTAAAATCAAGGAAAACCTTTCCTTTTGTAAGGAACTAGAATATTTCCTTATTCCAGCAACAAGGCTTCATAATTTAGTGTGCCCATTGTCCTGGCTGCTAGGAAACTCAGTGCAGATTTGAAATAATCATGGCAACTCTGACACTTCTCAAGATGGCGTGTTTACATTATCTCTTTTTTCCCTTGGTCTGAATTTCCTTTCTCTTTCATAATATTTTAAACTGTTAAATTTTTTTTTAAAGATGGTCATACTTTTTTTTTTTATAAATATGTTTATTTATTTATTTGGCTGTGTTGGGTCTTCCTTGCTGCACATGTGCTTTCACCAGTTGTGGAGAGCAGGGGCTACTCTTCATTGTGGTGCGCAGTCTTCTCATTGAGGTGGCTTCTCTTGTTGTGAAACAAGGGCTCTAGGTGCGCAGGCTTCAGTAGTTGTGGCACGTGGGCTCAATAGTTGTGGCTCGTGGGCTCTAGAGTGCAGGCTCAGTAATTGTGGCGCACGGGCTTAGTAGCTCTGCAGCATGTGGGATCTTCTCCGACCAGGGCTCTGGCCCGTGTCCCCTGAATTGGCAGGCAAATTCTTAACCATTGTGCCACCAGGGAAGCCCAAAGATGGTCATACTTTTAAAATAGTCACTGTAGATACCTTCAATTGATTTTGCAAAAAAGTCTTTTATGCTGTTCTTTCTTTAGCCAACCTTGCTATTTTCCACACAGACACAGAAGGACACACACACACACACACACCCCCCAGTGTCCTATTTTTTTCTTTTCAAAATATGCAGAAAATAAATTTAATAAAACACAGTAAATTATTTTCAGCTCTGAAGAGTTTGACAGTCAAATAAATCTGATTATATTCTTCTTGCAGATGATGCCATGTTTACCTAAAGATCGGGATGATTTGTTGTTTCTTGGTCTTCTAAGGGTTACAGAACCTGTAAAATGTATTACTTCACTGTCCTCATGAAGTGTTTTAGTGACAGCCAAGAGGTTTTAGACAGTGAAGAATCTGGAACTTCTTTGATGCTTATGAGAAATGGTAACTTGAAGTTCACAGATGCACAGTCTCTGCCAGTTTTCCTTGCCATTTATTTATTCGGATTTTATTCCTGCACTCCTACCCCATTCCTGATGACAGCACTTAACCCTTTCATAAAGAAGCTTCCTTTTGTCTTTCTCAGCTCCCTTGGAGGCAACTACTAGATATTTGGCTTTCAATTCCATGGACATTCTTTTGCTTTTTCAGAAAACTCTGGAAAGCAGGCATCTTCCTCTTCACGTCCAAACCTGCCACAGGTCTAACATGGAAAATTTTTGTATTTCATTTTGAAATCAGATTCTGTATGCCCTGTGTTGTGAAAGCAACTAAAGGTTTTCTTTGAAAAGAAGTTATCTTTTTTTTAAAAATTTAAATATAGTTGACACAAAATGTTGTGTTAGTTTCAGGTATACTAAACTGTAATTTGACATTTGCATATAGATTATAAAATGAACACCATGATAAGTCTAGTAACCATCTGTCTCCTTTCGAAGTTACTACAGTTTATTATTGATCACATTCCTTATACCGTATATTATATCCCTGTGGGTTATTCATTTAATAACTAGAGGTTTGTACTTTTAATTCCCTTCACCTATTTCACCCAACCCTCCACTCACTTCTGCTATAGCAACCATCCATTTGTTCCCTGTATCTATGAGTCTGTTTTCATTTTGTTTTGTTTTGTTTTTTAGGGTCCACATATAAGTGAGATCAGACAGTATTTGTCTTTCCCTGTCTGTTTTATTTTACTTAGCAAAATGCCCTCTAGATTCATCCATGTTGTCACAAATGGCAAGGGTTTATTTTTAATGGCTGAGTAATATTCCTGTGTGTGTGTGACGTCTTTTTTATCCATTCATCCATCAGTGGATATGGAAGATTGCTTCCATATCTTGGCTATTTTAAATAATGCTGCAGTGAACATTGGGGTGCATGTATCTTTTGGAATTAGTGTTTTTGTTTTCTTTGGGAAAATACCCAGAAGTGAAATTCCTGGATCATATGGTAGTTTTATTTTTAATTTGTTGAGGAAACCCCATAGTGTTTTCCTTAATGGCTGCATCAATTTACAATCCCACCAACAGAGCACAGGGTTCCTTTTCCACAGTATCTTCACCAATGCCTGTTATTTGTTGTCTTTTTGATGATAGCCATTGTGGCAGGTGTGAGATAGTATCTCGTGGTTTTGATTTGCATTTCCCTGGTGATTTGAGATGTTGAGCATCTTTTCATGTGTCTGTTGGCCATCTGTATATCTTCTTTGGAAAAATGTCTATTCAGATCCTCTGCCCATTTTTGAATCAGGTTGCTGGTTTGTCTGATGCTGAGTTGTATGGGTTCTTTGTACATTTCAGATATTACCCATTATCACATATGTCAGTTGCAAATATCTTCTTACACTCAGTAGGCTGCCTTTTCATTTTATTGATGATCTTTCACTAAGCAAAAGCTTTTAATTTGATGTTGTCACATTTTTTTTCTTTTGTTTTGCTTGCCTGAGGTGATAAATCAAAAAAAAATATATTGCTAAGTCCAATGTCAAAGAAATTACTGCCTATGGGTTTTTTTTTTTTTTAAAGGACTTTTATGGTTTCAGGTCTTACATTTAAGTCTTTACTCCATCTTGAGTTTACTTATGTATATGATGTGAAAAAGTAGTTCAGTTTGATGCTTTTATATGTAGCTGTCCAGTTTTCCCAACAACATCTATTTAAGAGGCTGTCTTTTCCCAGTTGTATATTTTTGCCTCCTTTGTTGTAGATTAATTGACCATATGAACTTTGGTTTATTTCTGGGCTCTCTATTCTGCTCCATTGATCTATGTGTCTGTTTTTGTGCCAGTACCATATTGTTTTGATTATTGTAACTTTGTAGTATAATTTGAAATCAGGGATTGTGTTACCTCCAGCACTGTTCTTTCTCAAGGTTGCTTTGGCTATTAGAGGTCTTTCATGTTTCCATACAAATTTTAGAATTGTTTGTTCCAGTTCTGTGAAAAATGCCATTGGGATTGCATTGAGTCTGTAGATTATATTGGGTGGTATAGTCACTTTAACAATATTAATTCTTTCAATTCATGAGTACAGTGTATCTTTCCATTTGTTTGTATCCTTTTGAGTTTCTTTCATAAATGTCTGATAGTTTTCAGAGTACAGTCTTTTACCTCCTTGGTTAGATTTATTCCTAGGTATCTTATTCTTTTTGATGCAGTTGTAAATGAGATTGTTTTCTTAATTTGTCTTTCCAATAGTTCATTATTAGTATATAGAAACGCCACAGATTTCTGTTTATTAATTTTGTATCCTGCAACTTTACTGAATTCATTGAGCTCTACTAGTTTTGGGGTGGCATCTTTAGAATTTTCTGTATATAGTATCATGTCATCTATTAACAGTGTCAGTTTTACTTCTTCCTTTCCAATTCAAATTTTTTTAAAATTTCATTTTCTTATCTGATTGCCATGGCTAGGACTTCCAATACTAGAATGAAAGTGGTGAGAGTGAGCATTCTTGTCTTATTTCTGATCTTAGAGGAAATGCTTTCAGCTTTTCATCATTGAGTATGATGTTGGTGGTGGGTTTGTCATAAATGACCTTTAGTATGTTGAGGTATATTCCTTGTATGCCCACATTGTTGAGAGTTTTTATCATAAAGTGGATGTTGAATTTTGTCTAAAGCTTTCTCTTCATGTATTGAGATAACCATATGATTTTTATTCTTCAGTTTGTTAATGTGGTATGTCACATTGATTGATTTGTGGATATTGTACATCCTACTACCCCTGGGATAAATCCCACTTGGTCATGGTGTATGATCATTTTAATGTACTGATGAATTCACTTTGCTAGTATTTTGTTGGGGATTTTTGCTTCTGTGTTTATCAGTGATATTGGCTTGAAATTCTTTTTCTTTCTTTCTTTCTTTCTTTCTTTCTTTCTTTCTTTCTTTCTTTCTTTCTTTCTTTCTTTCTTTCTTTCTTTCTCTCTTTCTCTCTTTCTCTCTTTCTCTCTTTCTTGTGTTGTGTCATCTTGTTTTGGCATCAGTGTGATGCTGGCCTCATAGAATGAGTTTGGAAACATTCCTTCCTCTTTGTTTTTTTTTTTTTTTTGGAGTGGTTTGAGAAGGATAGGTATGAACTTATCTTTAAATGCTTGGTAAATTCACCTGCAAGGCCATCTGGCCCTGAACTTTTGTTTTTTGGGTGCTTTTTGTTTTTGTTTTTTAATCACTGATTCAGTTTCATTACTGGTAATTGATCTATTCACATTCTCCATTTTTTCCTGTCAGTCTTGGGATGTTGTATGTTTCTAGGAATTTATCCATTTCTTTTAGCTTGTCCATTTCATTGGCATATAATTGTTCATAGTAATCTCTTATGATGCTGTTCATATTCTCTATTTTTCCTAAGTCAGTCTTGGGAGATTGTATATTTCTAGGAATTTATCCATTTCTTCTAGTTTGTCTATTTTATTGGCATATAATTGTTCATAATAATCTCTTATGAACCTATGTATTTCTGTGGTGTCAGTTGTAACTTCTCCTCTTTCATTTCTGATTTTATATATTTTGGCCCTGTCTCTTTTTTTCTTGTTGAGTCTGGCTAAAGGTTTATCAATTTAGGTTATGTTTGCAAAGAACCAGGTCTTAGTTTCATTGATCTTTTGTATTGTTTTTTAGTCTTTATTTCATTTATTTCTGCTCTGATCTTTATGATTTCTTTCCTTCTACTAACTTTAGGTTTTGTTTGTTCTTTTTCTAATTCCTTTAGGTTTAAGGTTAGATTATTTGAGATTTTTCTTGTTTCCTGAGGTAGGCTTGTATTGCTGTAAAATTCCCTCTTAAAACTCCTCTTGCTGCATCTTGTAGATTTTGGATCACTGTGTTTCCGTTTTCATTTTTCTCCAGATATTTTTTGTTTCCTCTTGATTTTGTCAGTGACCCATTGGTTGTTTAGTAGTATATTGTTTAGATTTCATGTGTGTGTGTTTTTTGCAGTTCATAGGTTGTTACTCTGTAAGCAGTTGTAATTTTGGTGTGCCCATGGGAGGAGGTGGGCTCAGGGTCTTCTTACTCTGCCACCGTGGCCACACCCCAGAGAGCTTATCTTGTAAATAATCAAAAAACAGACAAATTAAGAAATAAATCAACCTGATCCTTTTGTGTTTGTACAGCTATTGAGGTATGATTTAATGTTTAATTTTCAGACTAGATATCATAGTGCCTACTTGTTACTTGATTTAAATTGTTCTGACTACAGTGTATGTATAGGTAATAACATTTTTTTTAATATTAAAATTATCTGGCAATAAACTTGGCTTTTTTTGTTGTGCAGTCTGTTTAAGAATAGAATATGTAAGGGAATTTGCTGGTGGTCTAGTGGACTTGGCCCTTTCACTGCTGGGGCCTGGGTGCAATCCCTGCTTAGGGAACTAAGGTCCTGCAAGCTGAGCAACGTGACAAAAAATAAAAGAAAAAAAAAAAATAGAATTTCTAATTTTATAAGTAATTTCCTGTCACTATGAAATTTTTTACCTTTGTAATTGTTTTCAAAATTACATGAAGTATTTTAAGAAGTGTCAGTGCAAGGATTATAAAAGATTTCTGACACTACTTAAATTTATATCATTTTAAAGAATGACAATAACAAGCATAACTATGAAAAATGACAGTATAATTTCATATATTCTTCTCATTTGTTTCCTGATTAAATTTGCTAATTAGTTCTGTAAATAGTATTTTTAATTGCACCCACTGCTGCCACGTTCCTTGGGATGTGAAGGTTTTCTGCCTCTTATATCTTATAAAGATTTTGTGAAAAAAGATTTACATGACTCTGATTGTGATGCATAGACCACACTTAGATGAGGTTAATTTTCCTTCATCAGATTTGGGGTAGGGGGATGCTTTTAATCTCTCAGTGATATTTAAAAATTCAAAGGCAGAAAATTTGCCTAATTAGTTCTCAGTTTATTTTGACAATTTTTTCAGTTATAAAGTTTAAAAATTATTCTTCTAAACTAAGTATATATATTTTTTGTAATTATTGGGTGGGCCAAAAGTTTCGTTCAGTTTTTTCCATAGGATAGCTCTAGCAGCACTTACTTGTCTTTAACTTCATTCAAAACAATTTTGTTAGATTGTATGTGATAGTGTGCATTTAAAAAAAGAATCAAAATTTGTGAATTTTTGTGTAGCCATTTTAATATTGAAGATGGAAGAAGAAAAACATTTTCAGCATATTATGCTTTGTTTTTTCAAGAAAGGTAAAAACGCAGCTGAAACACAAAAAAGATTTGTGCAGTGTATGGAGAAGGTGCTGTGACTGATCAAATGTGTCAAGGTGATTTGCAAAGTTTCGTGCTGGAGATGTCCCACTGGATGATGCTCCACGGTTTGGTAGACCAGTTGAGGTTGATAGCAATCAAATCAAAACAATAATTGAGAACAGTCAATGTTCTACCACACGGGAGATAGCAGACATAGTCAAAATATCCAAATCAAGCATTGAAAATCATGTGCACCAGCTTGGTTATGTGAATTGCTTTGATGTTTGGGTTCCACATAAGTTAAGCAAAAAAACACTTCATGACCATATGTCTGAATGCAATTGTCTACTGAAACATAATGAAAATGTTCCATTTTTAAAACAAATTATGACAGGCGATAAAAAGTGGATACTGTACAATAATGTGGAATGGAAGAAATCGTGGGGCAAGCTAAATGAACCACCACCAACCACACCAAAGGGCAGTCTTCATCCAAAGAAGGTGATGTTGTGTAAAATGGTGGGTTTGGAAGGGAGTCCTCTATTATGAGTTCCTTCAGGAAAACCAAACAATTAATTCCAACAAGTATTGCTCCAGTTAGACCGACTAAAGCAGCACTTGATGAAAAACATCCAGAATTAGTCAACATAAAACACATAATCTTTCATCAGGATAATGTAAGACCACAAGTTTCTTTGATGACCTGGCAGAAACTATTACAGCATGGCTGGGAAGTTCTGATTCATCCGCCATATTCACCAGACATTGCACCTTCGGATTTCCTTTACTTTGGTCTTTACAAAATTGTAAAGACCTAATTCTCTTAATGGAAAAAATTTCAATTCCCTGGAAGACTGTAAAAGGCACCTGGAACAGTTCTTTGTTCGAAAAGATGAACAGTTTTGGGAAGGTGGAGTTAGGAAGTTGCCTGAAAAATGGCAGAAGGTAGTAGAACAAAAGGGTGAATATGTTGTTCAATAAAGTTCTTGGTGAAAATGAAAAATGTGTCTTTTATTTTTACTTAAAAAACTGAAGACACTTTTTGGCCCACCCAGTAATACATATGGAGACACTGAAAATAACTGCATAATGCTTTCTCATAAAATTTTACCCTACTAGTTTTAGTATCTGTTGATGATTTTCTATCTCCGTGATTGTTTTTCTGTATTGATGTTCTCCTATAAGGGGGCACTGTACCTTCTTATTTATTTATTTGTTTGGGTATGGACTCGTGGATTCTTATTTTATTAAGTAGTTATAATCCATTGCTATTATCATTTATTTTGATGCTCAAATCATCCTCGATTTGGCTAGGGGAAGCCCCAGTGGTTCTTTTGTATCATTTTTATATACCCCATTTTTTTTTTTTTTTTTTTTATTATTTTTTTTTTTTTTTTTTTGGGGGTACACCAGGTTCAATCAACTGTTTTTATACACATATCCCCATATTCCCTCCCTTCCTTGACGCCCCCCCTTCGATTCCCCCCCACCCTCCCTGCCCCAGTCCTCTAAGGCATCTTCCATCCTCGAGTTGGACTCCCTTTGTTATACAACAACTTCCCACTGACTATTTTACAGTTGGTAGTATATATATGTCTGTACTACTCTCCCGCTTCTTCTCAGTTTCCCCTTCACCCCCCGCCCCCTCCCATACCTCGAGTTCTCCAGTCCATTCCCTGTATCTGCTTCCTTGTTCTTGTCACTGAGTTCATCAGTACCATTTTTAGATTCCGTATATGTGAGTTAGCATACAATATTTGTCTTTCTCTTTCTGACTTACTTCACTCTGTATGACAGATTGTAGTTCTATCCACCTCATTACATATAGCTCCATCTCATCCCTTTTTTTGGGAACAATCCTTTACATTTTTGTGAAATAAGATGTTTCAAGCTCATCTTCTACTTTCTGTGCCTCAGCCTTGAAATCAACCATTTCTCCAAGCAGCTATATGTCCTTTTAATAGAGAATGATACCAAGATCTGAGTGCTAAAGTACTTACTGCTACTGGTATGCCATTTTTTGTTTGTTTGTTTTTGTTTTTCTTTTTTTTTAGCTTTTTATTGGAATCTAATTGCTTTACACTCTTGTACCAGCTTATGAGGTACACCAAAGTGAATCAGCTGTATTTATACACATATCCCCATATCCCCTTGGTATGCCATTGTTTCCAGGCCCTTTCAGAGGAGAAAAAGATAGGTAGGTAGCTAGCTACTTAGCTAGCTAGATCAAACTCTCAGTTCACATGATCAAACTCTCCGTTCACGTGATCAAACTCTCAGTTCACTCTCATATGATAGCTCCAGTTCCAGTCCAGCACCACAAGCACTGTGCTTATAGTCTAGCACTGTGCAATGGCTACAAATACAAGCCACATATGTAATTATAAACTTTCTAGTGGCCATGTTTAAAAAAATAAAAAAGAAACAATTGAAATCTATTTTAATAATATATTTAACACAATGTATCCTAATTTTTACCATTTCAACATATAATCAATATGAAAAGTTATCAGTGAGATATTGTACTTTCTTCCCCTTGTAGTAAGTCTTCCTAAACTAGTGTGTACTTGATGCTTACAGCACATCCTCAGTTTGTTCCAGCTTCATTTCCAGGGTTCGGGAGCCATATGTGGCTAATAGCTGCTGTATTACACATCAGAGTTGTAGTCTTCTTACATTCCTCGGCAATGAGAAACCTGGCTCCCGTTATTTTCAAAAGCCTAGAATTTTGCTCAAGCCTAGAATATACAGGAGGTAGCCTCAGAATAGCTAATTTATACCACTGGAAAAAAGCAAAACTACTAATTAGTGTTTGTTTTCATTTTTTATATCAGAAGCGTACGGTGAAAGCCATAAATTTTATGTGCAATTCAATGAGTTTTAATCAGTGCCTACACCTGTGTCTCTAGCATTTTCTTTTTTTTTTAAAGTGAGTATAATCTTTTTTTTTAATTAATTTATTTTTTATTTTTTAGGCTGCATTGGGTCTCCGTTGCTGCGAACAGGCTTTCTGTAGTTGTGGAGAGCAGGGACTACTCTTCATTGCAGTGTGAGGGCTTCTCATTGCAGTGGCTTCTTTTGTTGTGGAACATGGGCTCTAGGAGCACGGGCTTCAGTAGTTGCAGCACATGGGCTCAATAGTTGTGGCTTGTGGGCTGTAGAGCGCAGGCTAAGTAGTTGTGGCGCATGGGCTTAGTTGCTCCACGGCATGTGGGATCCCTGGACCAGGGCTCGAACCTGTGTCCCCTGCATTGGCAGGCGGATTTTTAACCACTGCGCCACCAGGGAAGTCCCTCTAGCATTTTCATCACCTGAGAAATGACCCCTGCACTCCTTCCTAGTCAGTCCTCTACCTCTTCCAGAAGCAACAATTTCTCTGACCTTTTCCGTTATGGAATAGATTTTCCTCTTCTAGAAATTATGTAAATATAATCACAGTGTTGTTTTAGTCTGTGTGTCTGGCTTCTTAGTATAACGTCTGTGAGATTTATCTATGTAGTTGCATATATCAATAGTTATTTTTTAACCACACCAAAATTATTGAATTGTGTAAATATACACGCTTTGTTTACCTATTGCACTGTTAGTAGACATTTGAGTTGTTTCCAGTTTGGGCTAATATGAATAAAACTGCTGAGAACATCTTTATTTTAGTCTCTGTGAGGACACACATTTTCCTTCATCTTTGGTAAATACCCAGCAGTGGAATGACTAGGTCATAGGGTAGATGTAATAATTTTCTTTTATGTGGTTAAATAGTGTTAACACTTAAATGTTATTAACTGTTTTATGTTGAAACCATCGACAATACTTTTATATACAGTTTGGCTTTAAAAGCTAACTAATGGCATTTATATTATTGGGACATTTTTTCATGCTGGGTCAAGTAGCGTGCCAGGATAACATTTTCTTCTTTCCAAGTCCATTATCATTTCACCCTTTCCTCCCTCTCCTGTCCTTTCCCCTTGGACTGGATGTCTCCCACTCATCCTACAGCCCTCACTTCAGACTGTGCTTCTCTTGGAAGCCCACTCTGACCTTCCCAGTCTGGGCGAGATGACCCTCCTTCTCCTTTGTTTCTTCCTATCATGATCCGAATCACCCAGGTCATCGCGAACATTGGCATGTGTGTCCATCTTCTGCTTGAGAACAAGAATCATTTCCCATTTTTCTTTGTATACTTGTTGCCTAAGCATGTCTGGCACAGTAGGCCCTCAGCAAATGAATAATAAAAAGTCAGGCAACTACTTAAGGTCTGTAATGAGTTAAAGGTAGAACAAAAACTGGGTTGAATTTGTTTTTAAATTCATTGTTTTCCTCTTGATGTTCTGGCTCATACATTTTGTTTCAGCTAAAACAAATGTAAAAGCGATTTTTCACACTCAGTGGAGACAGAGAAACTAGTAAATCTCCAGAGGCCACATACCCCAGAGACAAATAGTTGGCCCCAGCAGCGGTAGCTTGGATTCCTGTGTGGGTGAAAGCAGAATCGTGGGTCCAGGGCCTCAGGAGAGCCTGTGGAGCCAAGGCAGGTAAGGCGTGAGAGCAGGACCCATGGGGGTGGGGATCTCCGGGAGTACTGGGCCCTTTCCCGGGGCTTCTGCGCCCAATGAGAAAGACAGAGCGCTGCCATCCGTCACAGCAACGGATACCAACACAATTTTACCCACAGTCTACATTTTAGGTCACTTCGCCAGATTTTTCAGTATCCATGGTGATGGATTGAACTGCTATTTCCAGAGCTGGATTATACTCTAGGGGAAAGAGCTGAAAGATGCACAACAGTATTTACAGACATACACATGTGGACAACAATGTCATTATCAGTCACTGTCAAACAAAACAAACTTTATGGTTGTTTTCTTCCCCAGCCATTATTCTAAGTGATGTTTCAGGTTTCATTTTAAAATCTGGGACTGTACAGTGTTCAGAATTCTTTAGTTCCTATTGACATTGAAATTGGAATTCTAGCTGTTAAGAGTTGCAGAATGGGACCAAACAAAAAAAAACATTAAAAAAGAAAAACCCAAATGCTAAACATGACATCAAAACTCCTGATGAAGTCATACTCCGTCATCTGACCTTTATTTATCATAGTTGTTTAGACTGCAGTAGTGTTGATTAAGGCATATTAGTGAGAACGGTACTAATAGTAAACCCAGTGTCTTGGGATCAGCCCAGGATGTATTCAGTTTTCCTCAGAGCAGCAGCAGCACACAGAGTGTGGACAGATGGCAAGGTTTTTTTTAAAAAAATTCAGTCTCTCTGCCATGTTGATAATAAATTAACCACAAGTTTTGTCCTTCCTGAGAAACAAAACCTGAATCTTAGCCTTCCATTTGTTTTCTTTTTTCCTTCTGCTTTGCCTTATCCTTTTTTTAGTTCAGCCAAGTGTCCCAAGTCATGTTGATTATAAAATGGAATCTTGATTTTATCTCTAGGACATATTTTGTGATTATAAAACATTTAAAAAATCTTATATCCAAAGACTTTTAATATAATGTCATCAATCCTTTTTCAATTAGTGATACCAGAGAGTGTCACAGCGCTAATCCAAAAAAAGCAAATTATACTGGTGACCTGCAGCAGCAGCACAAATTTGCCTATTTAAAAAATCAATGACCACAAAAGTATTGATGCAAATAAAAATGACATCTTTGTAGTTCTTTTCAACACATTTTGCAGACATGAACTATGCTAGTTTAAATGATGAATACAGTTGGTGATATATTTATATTAATAAAAACAAAGTAATACAAATAGATATTACTTCCACAAATGAGTAAGGACCCTGTGCTTTTGGAGTAGAGAGAGACAAAATTCAGCCCAGAAGTTACCCTTTTCATTTGTGCATATACACACAACTTATTAATCAGGGCTGGTCTATTTTTCCTTCTTTCAGGCTGTCTTAGAAGGGGAATTTATGAGTTAGGAAACATTGAGGGGGACAACCTGATGTAGGCCTCAGCTTTGTCTGTAATCAGATTAAGTAACATCCTCAAGTTTTTTAAATTACCTGTTTACACATTTCCCTTGTTTGTTGGTGATTTGCTCCAGATGCCATAGAGAGAATACACCCATATTTTATAGGGCCTGGCTTCCATGAGGATCAATCATGACTTTCCTCAAATTGTGAGGAGCTGGTTTTATGAATTGATTTGTTTGTGCATCATTGTACGAGATGTCTTTCTGAAGACTTTATATGAAGAGCATACAGACACGGGATCCTATATATTTGAGATGTTTTCCCACATGTACAGATATATTAATAGATACTATCATATATTCTTCATTTGAGATTCATTGAAGTTTCTCTAATAATTCTCTTTCAATAAAGAGGTAATTTTATATTTTTATAAAAATATTTTATGGGCAGATATTTCAGTATGTATGTCAAAAAATAAGAACTCTTTAATAAAAAAAAAATTCTCCTTATTATAATTCTCACACCTGAAACATTAGTAACATGAATTTTAAGTTTTGAAAAGTTTGGAAATAGGTTGGATTGTATTGGTTATAATTGTAAATAATAAATTAATATTATCTGGATGTTAGAGGAATTGCCAGTGATAGATGTGATTACAATCATTGATGAACAATGGGGGTTACACCTTTGCTGAACCTGTTAATATTCTCTGTTATGACTCTGGTATACAAATAGAATATCTAATTCACATGAACCATTTGATATCTGTACTAAGATGTGAATGGAAAAAATGGGAAGATGATTTTGAAAGAAATGTGGAATTATGTCGAAGAAGGGTCTTACTAACAATTGAAAGTCCTTTATACCTTGATCTTATCAACACTGTTAATTCTCAAGTTTGGTAAAACCCCATTATACATTTTCAGTGCCCTATTCCTCAGTTAGTATTTCTTGAGAAATTCATTCTGTGCATTATTTAATCTAATCCTTTCCAAACCCTTAATGCACTTCGGTAGTCTTTTAATTGATCCACATTTGATTTCCTATGAAATTTATCATTGCTTGGGTTTCCTCTATCACATCATGTAGAAGATGAGTCAGACACACCCAGCTGAGCCCCATGGGGACTACTGAAGGGCAAGAGAGTGGGGCATAAAGCTGGAGGGCACATTTCAGGGATCAAGTAGTAGTACGGACTCATCATCATAGCCTAGAGAGCGAGATAAAAGTCACAACCTCAAACTCAGGACCAGATGGAGAGTAGGAAGTAAACAACAAATAATAACAAAGTTATCTGGAAAATCCCCAAATGACACATTCTAAATCTATGGGTAAAAGAAGAAGTTTCACAAGAAAATTTAGAAAATGTTTTGAATAGAATGAAAATGAACATAACACATATAAAAACTTGTGGGATGAAGTCAAAGCAGTTTTAGAAACAAATTTATAGCATTAAATGCTTATATTAGACAAGAAGAAAGGTTCAAAGCAAGGATCTCAGAAAAACTAGGAAAAGAGAAGCAAATTTAAAATAAGCAGAAGGAAGGGAATCATGAAGATCAGAGTAGAAGTCAGTGAAAGAGTAAGCAGAAATACAGTAGAAAATAATGAATTAAATTAAAAACTGGTTATTTGAAAAGATTAGTAAACTTGATAAAACTTTACCCAGACTGAAGAGGAAAAAAAGAGAGAGAGAAAACACTAATGACCAATATCACAAATGGAAAAGGGAACCTAACTACAAATCCAACAAATCAAATTATATTTCTTACACATTCAATGAGTCTATCCTTAATTTTGGTTTTTATCAGCCCCAACATTTAAAGGATAATAAGAGTATATTATGAACGACATATGAAACTGACAAATTCCTAAAGAGATGCAAACCAGCAAACCTCACTCAAGAAGTAGAGTACATCAATAGCCTTATATCTATAGAAATAATTAATTTGTATTTATTTAGCTGAGTCCATTCTAGATTTGTTTGACTCCAAAGCCATTGTGCAATTGAGGTGGTCAAGGCTGTTCAACAAAAACTCTCCTCCTATTCTGCCTATTCACCTTAAAATGTCTCCTATGAGCCCATCCAACCAGTTTTCTATCCCTCTTGACTCAGAGGATAAAGTGATTCTAGTCACTGATTCTCAGATATACTTGGTTTTGCTCATGAAAGAAGGATGAGTTAATTCTCAAAAAGGAATAGGATGAATCATAGAAAACTTCATAGAGGAGATAAAATTTAATTTGGCTGTCAAAAGGTAAGGATTAGTGTACACAGGAAAAGGGTAAGAAAAGGTTCCCAGTTGTAGTGCTGCACTAGGACATTCTTGATGGGTTTCCAGAATGGCCTTCATTCATTGAAAGCGTTCCTGAAATAGAAACTACAGCCTAGGATGCTTCATTTCTATACCTGTAATGCAGTTGGCAGCCAGGATTAAGTAGAGATTCATTAAATGCCAAGAAACATAATTAATTGGGGGAAGGTTTATTTCCCTCTAAAGAGACAAACAAGCATTTGGTCAGAGCAAAATTTTTTGTTGTTGTTTTGGTTTTTTTAAATTAGTTTATTTATTTATTTATTTATTGGCTGTGTTGGATCTTTGTTGCTGCGCGGGCTTTCTCTAGCTGTGGCGAGCTGGTGCTACTCTTTGTTGCAGTGCGTAGGTTTCTCATTGAGGTTGCTTCTCTTGTGAAGCACGGATTCTATGTGTTCAGGCTTCAGTAGCTGTGGCTCACAGGCTCTAGAGCACAGGCTCAATAGTTGTGGTGTGTGGGCTCGGTAGCTGTGGCTCAAAGGCTCTAGAGTGCAGGTTCAGTAGTTGTGGCACATGGGCTCAGTTGCTCTGCAGCATGTGGGATCTTCTCAGCCCAGGGATCAAACTTATGTCCCCTGAATTGGCAGGCGGATTCTTAACCACCGTGCCACCAGAGAAGCCCAGGGCAAAGTTTTTGAGGAAGATTTTTTTTTTTAAGTTATCAAGGGATTGAAGAACAAAATTCTGTCATGGATAAATGACTAGTTTGGAGATCTAAAACAAAAGCATGAAAGTTTTCTAAATAATATGGAAGTACAAATAACAGGATTACCTAGGATCAGTACTAGAATTGGGTTTATTTAAAATTTTTATAAGTGAGTGAAAACTTCAAATTCACAAATGATATGATATTTTTCTACGTGGAAAGATGCCAGCTACAAAAAGGAAATCTGATGCAGTATCTCAGAGGCTGAGTTAATGGACAGAAAAGTGGCAAATGGGTTTCTCTCTGACAAACAGGTTATCATGCATTTATGGAAAGGTAATTCAAACTGTATTTATCAAATGATGAGTTTTAATATTTAGTCACACTTCTGAAGAGAAATCCAGGAATTACTGTGGACTATTCCTATTCTCCTGGTTTTAAAAAGAAAATTAAATAAATAGAAAAGGAGAGAAAAAAGATGTTTGTGTGTGCTTGTGAAAATATTTTAATGTCATTAGAAATGTTCCTCGGGACTTCCCTGGTGGTGCAGTGGTTAAGAATCTGCCTGCCAGTGCAGGCAACACGGGTTCGATACCTGGTCCGGGAAGATCCCACGTTCCGAGGAACAGCTAAGCCCGTGTGCCACAACTACTGAGCCTGCACTCTGGAGCCCGTGAGCCACAACTACTGAAGCCTGCACCCCTAGAGCCCATGCTCCACAACAAGAGAAGCCACTGCACCGAGAGGCCCACACACCACAACGAAGAGTAAGCCCCTGATCGCTATAACTAGAGAAAGCCTGTGTGCAGCAACGAAGACTCAGCGCAGCCAAAAATAAATAAAAAATTAAAAAAAAAAAAAAAAAGGGAAAGGTTCCTCAAGTTCTAACCAATGTCATCAGGCATCGTAATTTGCCTAGAAATGGCACTGTATTACATTATACTCAAAATTCCATTAAATTACAGAAAAAAGGAGTCATCATTTTAAGAAATCCAGCAGAGCATCTTTGAATAGATGCAATGATAAGGCACAGGTTGTAATCTGTAATTACATCTGGGAGTATAGTCACATATTTACTTCTTGATTTCAGTCAGCGTGAAGTAATTATGTGTTCCAGATTGGAGTGCATTCAAAATTCTGTTTAAAAAGTTCATGCAGGTTTCCCACTTTGCTTTAAGAAAAATCTGCTCCTAATGTTATGCTCCCCTCCTGCATTCCATAAATGGGCACCCTAGAGATCGGAATAGCTAATAAGTAGAACAGCTTAAGAATAGCTTCTCACAAATCAAACTGGAACTAATGTGAGATCCACCTAGCAGTAACCAAGTATATGCATCCCCAAATCATATACACACATTTAAGCTCTGAGTATATCCTATTAACAAATTTAGGTTTGAGCCTCTCTGTGGGCTCTAGTAATGCAGTTCAAGAAGTGAAAAAGGCTTTACCCATTCAAGAAAACTTAAGTAGAATATTAAACAAAGAATACGTAACCCACATTTCCCTCATGGAGTATGATAGCCATCATTCTTCGTTGGTTTAGTCCTCGCGCACCTCAGTGCAGCATTTAAGTGAGCATAACGATCTTCCTTTAGCTCTTGTTTCACAGCCTGTACGTTTATGAGGTTATTTTTTAAAAAAATACTTGAAAATTGCTGTTATAGCTGCTTCCTCAGATACTTCCATGCTTAGGTCAGGCAGTAAAAACAGTGAATGTTCATGGGGTAAGGTAGGGCACAAGGAGACTGGATCATGAAAGCAATTACAGGTGATAAAATTCTTCCACTTTCGTACTCAGAATTCTAAGAGGATCATTATTCAGTTGCCCTACCCCTTACTCTGAATCCCTCCATCTTCACATACTGAAGAAGTCTGTGCGCCACTTAGTTCAGAAAAGTTATTAAGGAAAGAGTCTGAGTGGTTTTGGTCTCATAGGAAACAAAGGCTGAATTTATTAGGATTTATTAGGTGTAAGTTCCGTAGGTCCACACTAAATGCGTTCTAGTTCAGTGGCTTAAATCAGGTAGTCTCTAAAGAATCACAGATTTGGTCCTTCATACACACTTTTGATACTGAGTGAGTGTCCTTGTTCTGGGCAAAGAGAGAATCCTCTGTGTGAAGTAAGTGGTTCTTATTTCTGACTCCGCTTTTTACCGTACATACGCAATGGTCTGTTATGCAGGGACTCAGCAGAGACCATCAAACTGTTGAGGATCAGCACCTTTGAATAGGGGAGTGTGCCCAGGGCTTGGAGTGACAACCGCCTATGAGTTCTGGCTCAGATGATGACGGGAGAAGTTCTCTGAACCAACCGAAGTCTCCTGGCTTGGAGCTGGTAGTAATAATAACAACAGCAAGGCTACTCATCTGGTGGTTTTCCGTCATGAAGATGGAAAGAGTTGTGTTTGAAAATCCTCTGCAGTCTGTAAAGCACCCTCCTAATGTTCATTATTGTTACTGTTCCCTGTGTTTGATAACAATGCTTATACCATTGTCATTTCTTAGGCCCGTTTTCAGCTAACCTCTGGATGGAATCTGAATTGTTTGAACTGGACAATGACTGGCAATTTATCATTGCCCTCTGCTTTCTATGCACATGTAGTCCAGAAGCACGCAGTGCAGAACCCTTGGCAGATGTCCAGTCATTTTCTCAAGAGCCAGAGTGGGTTTTTCTTTTTCATCCTACAACACTGTCAGCTCAGATTCCCCTTGGATTCTCTATAGCCCCGCTCTTAATTGCATCACTTAAGATATAAGTGGTTATGTATTTATTTATCTGGTTTTTGCTTCATCTTCAGAATTCATAAAACATTAAAAAAAATTCTGCATGACCTTGGACAAGTCATGTAATCTTTCCAAGTCTTGTGTTTTTCATTTGTAAAGGAGGTTGAACTACATATCTTCTGCAGTTTTCTCCAACTTAGCATTTTTATGATGTTACTGTAATGTCTCCCTAAATGGTTAAAAAATGTCACCAAATAGGGATGCTACGTATAATAGGGATGCCCTATTTTCACAGTGGATGAACATTTTTAGAAACCATTTGGCTAAAGAACTTTCTGTTAATGTCATCCACCAACTTGTTGACGTCAGAGTGCTTTAAGTGAATTTAATATTAAGAAAGATTAAATTGTGACACTCACAGGCATTATCATCTCTGTTTCAATCTTTTCATGAATATAACATGTTAGAGTTACTACCCTACAAACCAAAAGGGTTATTAACCACCACAATTCCAGGTACCAAATAAGCAGAATAATCCTTTGTCTCCATGGTACATCTTTAGATATGGGCCCGAGCTGTTCAGGCCAAGATCTAGGGTCCTGTCTTCTAATGCATTCCTTTATTTGCTAGAGAGAAGCCTTCTCAAAGTGAGGGACCAGAGCCCCAGTGCAGAGTGTGGAGAGCTCAATGGAGCTGTGCTTTTGTCCTTTCTAGCTATTCTGCCTAGGGTCATTACAATCTCAGATTCTTTCTCTATGGTATCAGAAACACAAAACAAGTTAGAGTTTCAAGTAGCTTGACACATACATATACTCTACGTATCAACATGTGCATTTACATATACATAGATACGTATAAACATACGAATGTGTGGATTAGTATTTATTTAATCATTAAACACATTATCTTTGCTCTCAAGAAATTTACTATCTTGAAGGATGGAGATAAAAATATGCAAGTGCTCTGGTAACCTGGGTGTTCCTAAATAAAGATACACACATGGGTTATCCAAATGTTTTATGACAGCTAGTCTTACCACATGTATACCATGTGCTGAGATTAATTTAAGCTCTTTACACATGTTGGCTCAGTTAATCCCCCTAAATAACTGTATAAGGTAGGTGCTATATATATAAATACATATATATGAGGTAGATACTACTATATCTACATAGATATGATTATACATAATGTATATAAATACCAGAGTGAGTCAAAAATAATATAACCACACTCCGGTTATATTAAAACTTCTGTAAATTCTACAGCCAGAGTGTGGGTAATTTTTGACTCACCCTCGTATATACATATGAGGTAGATACTATTGTATATTCAACTTATATATTCAAATCACACAGATATTAAGGAATTTGCTCAAGGTCGTATGCCCTAGCAGTTGACTGCAGAATCCAGGCGCTCATCTCCCCCGCCAGGCTGCCTCTGTGCCTTTGGTGGGCAGGTGCTCTCAGCGCACGTCTCCCTGCTCCCCCGGGTTCTCGCTGAGCGACTGTTTCATACATGATTAGTGTATTGTCAGGAGCCTCGCTGGCAGGGTGGTCCTACCAGATTCTGTCCTTCGTTGTCAAAGGCCATATGTAGACTGATTTTCTTACTCTGGGATGGAGATTTGCGTGCAGGAAGTTAGTTGGTGAGAGGTCTAAGGACACCTGTTAGGGAGTGAAGGAACAGGGAAGAGTCAGCATCCACTCACAGGGGACGGACTTGAGCTGTGATGCAGTTGCAGCAGAGGCCTCAGCAGACCCCCTGTGACGTTCTAGAGCTGAAACCCCCTTTCTGAACGGAGGCAACGGTGCAGGGCCTTCGTACCGCTGCCTCAAGCAGTCATTGGATGCAGTCAGCTTCAGGAGAGCACGGCAGCTCCCTTTGGTTGAGAGCAGTTCCTGGGGAGGAAGGGACTGGGAAGCATCAGCAGACAACTGTCCCAGCAGCGGCGAGAATGAGAGGCACAGCCTGCAGGCGGATTTGCATCCGCTGTACACTCTCAGAGTCATGATGAAATGGCAGATGTTGACCTCAGTACTTTAAGAAAGGGGTTCCCTACTGTTTCTGTGCAGAGTTCCTCTGCCTTGGAAAGGCAGATAATGTTATGGAGAAGGACGTGTACGTGTGGTTGGGAGTGGCAAGCAGGAATGAGGGAGAGAATGTTATCTCCCCCGCCCCTCCTGCTTCTTTCCGTTCTGTGGCTGGATCACCAAAGCTCTTGCAAAACGAGGACGGGTGGACTCGGACTTGTCAGTCTCTAAGGGAGGTTGTGACTGATGGGCAATCTCTCCCACTCCCTCTCCCTTGGAGAAAATTTCTTGCCTGTTCTCTGGGAGATTAAAGTAATATATCCCTCTGGAAGCTGACTCAGTGTAAAATCCATAGCTCAGGTAAATCCTATATTAAACTTGAAACAGTGAAATGATAAAGTAACAAAAAAATGTTTCTGTAGGCTTCTCCTTTCTCAGCAGCATAAAATTATTGCCCCCTTTTCTCCCGTTCTCTCCTCTCCCCACCCCTGCGGGGGTGTGTGTGTGTGTATTTTGGGGAAAACAGAGATTTGTTATATATTTATAGCAATGTTTATCATGTATTGAATGCTTTGTGTATATTATTGCTAAATATCCCAATAGCCTCGCAGAGTAGGTATTAATTGCACTGTTTTGCAGAGTGGGAAATTGTCGCTCAGAGAGCTTGTGAGACTGCTTGTGACCCACAGCCAGTAAGTGACAGAAGCGCTTTGTGCAGATCCTGAGTTCACATGGACTCTCAGTGAAGTTCCTTGTGTCTTATTTGGGGTGTCTTGGGGTAGGTGTTAGCAAGATGAAAGGCAAGAAAGTGAGTTTCGGTGTGGATAAATAGGGGTGTACTTATGCTTCCGCCCACCTTCTACAATCCACTCTGTGTATGCTGTGTGTGATGGCAGGAGCTAATTGCTTACACATCCCCAGTAACACACACAGTCTTCATTTAACCAGAACACTTTAATAACTGGTTTTTGCCTTGCTAGAAACAGCCTCTAATCTTCCTGGTGGAAAGTGGTGTATTTTCCTCTCACAGCTGGTATGGGCTTCCATTACAATAGAATAGTTAACTTTTCATTTATGGCAGGAACTTGAATAGGAATATGCAGTATACAGTTGAATGATGTTGTAATCCAAACTCAAAAGAGTTTGCCTTTAAATGTTGCTTGCAGGATTTTTCCATCATATCTAACATTGAAGGTGGTAAACTTATCCATGGACTTAAGACCCTTCATGCCAGTTTTTCATGAGGGACATCTGAAGAGAATGCTGTTCCCTAAAGGATTGCTCCTCGTGGTGAATATGATCAGCTTTAGTGCCTTCCAGTTAGAGAGGAGGACCCTAATCTTTGCCACGTGTTCCCAGGTCAGGAGCCAAAAGAAAAAAAAAAAGTCAGTGTGAGGACACATGGGTCCTTATCTTGGAGCCAGAGTGGATAAAGATCTGTGTTCTCCCATGTCCCAAGAGCCTCCCGAAGACGTTTCTCCCACTGGTTAAGTGAGTTTGGTCTCTGACATGCCCAGCACACAGCCCGTGATACTTTTTTCTTGAACAGTACCAGGTTTGAGAAAATGAAGTCAGGTTGTCAAATTGAAGCAGGTTAAGTGTTTGTGCATTGAGTTACTGAGAGATTAGCCTTATGCTGAAATACCGAATGGCTGTAGAAGAAATCAGAGAAGCACCATTTAATATTATTAAAGACTCAAAGAGACAGGAACTGAGTCATGAGAAAGGAAAGAACTGAGGAGCAGGGTCAGTTAACTGAAGACTTAGAGACATGTTAGGACCCATACTGGAGAGAAAAGGAGGAAATAGAAATGTATTGGTTTTTACTGTAATCAGTCTTTGTACTGTCTTACATCAGTGGTACACAGATGGTTAAACATAGCCTACAGGTAACTTAAGTGACTAAGTAGCAGTGTAGCTTTCTGAACTGTGACCACAGAAAGATGAGTGTATGCTGCTGATGACATTGTTTGGTAAAAGATCACAACAAAACCTTTTGTGACAACATGATACATTAGCCAATACAGCACAACAGGACAGAAACATAGTAAGGCACACGCACTGAGCAAAGGGGGCTGTAGGCAGTTCCCACCACGTCAAGGAGGACCCCACAAAGTACACCTTGAAGAGCAATTTCGTTCAGCACAAACCCCACAGGCGTTAGCAAATTTAGGACGTGAAGACATGAAGGGCTATGAAATATTAATCCCATATAAAGTTGTTAATCTTATAGCAACCTTGTGAAGAAAGATAAGTGTTGTACAATGATAAAAATTCTGTGCCACTGACAGTGTTATGCAGGATTCACCCAACAACCTCTAAGCATATTATAAGCACGTGTGGTTTTGCAAGGGAGAAAACTCAGCTCACAGCAGAATGAGTCCAGCCAGACTGTGGTCCTTAGTACCTCCTGAAATTATGCTTTTTGTTTTCCTTTCTGATCCATTGCTCATGGTTTTCCTTTCAGCCTGAGAAGAAATGGCTTGACCCTACCCCACCCACCCCGCTCCTTCCGTTCAAGTGCAGCGCAGGCCTCCTCACCATTCTCAGTCGCTGTGTCCTACACCTCCCCTCATCCACCACTGATAATGCACAGTGCTTGTTGCCTGTAGTTTTCAGTGTGTTTGAAAAATACAGATTGCCATGAAGTTCATCTTGATTTTTAAGATATATCTGCCTTCCCTTACATAGAAGAAACAGGGCTTTACTTGTACTCTAAAACTGTTCTTATACTTTTTCCGTTTTTACCCAAACTTCTCAAATAATGCTGAACTCAGAACAGGCAGTCAGCAAATACATGGTAGTGAATGAATGAATGAATGAATGAATGAAATAGTGTGTCTATGAGGAGTTGCCAGATCATTAGTAACAATTACTTGATAATGGTGACTTTTAGAAGATAGATGTTTATTTTCTTTTACATAAAACAAACAAAAAAAGTCTGCAAATAGGAAGTCCAGGGCTATGTAGTAACTATGCAACACTGTCATGCCCTCAGGCTCTTTCTAGGTTTCTGTTGCACTATCTTCATGCAGAGACCTTTTAAAGGTTTCCTCATGGTTGTAAAATTGCTGCTGAAGTTCCAACCATTATATCTCAGTAAGGAAGAGGGAAGAAAGGGGAAAGGACAAGAGGAAGCAGACTTCTCAGATGCGTCGGGTTCCTTTAAAGACCTTTCTGGGACCCCTACCCAGATGATTACTGCGGATATCTCGTTGGTTACCTCTATTTGTAAGAGAATCTGAGAAGTGTAATCTTTGGCTATGCACATTGTCATGCTGAAAAAAGTTAGATTCTATTAGGAAGGAAGAAGGATAGGGCATAGGCAGTTACCAATCTCTGCCATAAGTTGTGGTCAAAGTTGCCCCCCAAATGGGATTTAATCTCTTAGTATGTCTATAAGATTAGATGTTCTCCCAATATAATGCATCTGGGGGTGGGGCAGAATAAGCAATGCTTTGGAATTCAGACAAGACAATATGAAAAGAAATTATATCAGTCATCCTGGATCAAGGATGAGCCAAGGATTTGGAGACATCTAGTTAAGACTGTAAGGAACTGGGAGCTTTTGATGAAGTTGAAAAGCAAGTATCATGGGAATGATAGGCATGAAGGAGCTAGAAAGAGGCAGCTGTGGTCTGAGGTTGGAACATGGGATTTGAGATTCCAGAGGCTTAGCTCTTCCAGTGAGTGAGGGAAAAGCTTCAGGGCCTGGTTTTCAAAGTACACAGAGCTGAAGGTCATTAGAGTGGAAAAGATTTGTAGGCTCCTGTGGAATAGGATCATACCTATTGAATGTGCTTTACGTATTTCTTAGCTGTGCCAAGCACAGGTGGATTTCCTTTTTGCCATAGAAATAATATAATCGCATTTTAGAAAACAGAGGGAGACAATCCTCACATTTCCGCCATCTACACAACTCATATCTCAGTTCCACATGGTGTATGTAGTTGCAACCATAGCTTACAGACGATTGCCTATCCTTTTATTTTAATTCACACATAATGTAAGCATTTTCCATCTTGTAACATAACTATTAGAATCAATCCATGGCTTCTAAATAAATGTTTCAAATTACAGTTTTGGGATACTCGAGATCCCACATCAGTATCTCAGTTTTGTGAAAGCAAGAAAGAAGATTGTGAAACTCCTACCAAATTAGCAGAAATAAAGGACATGAGTCATTTTTGTCTTGCTGTTAGAGACCCATGGGCTTCTGATTTCTTATCTTAATGTTGCAAACTTCATTCTTTTGCAAACTGAATTCCTCAGGCATTTTAAGTTATGGATATTATCATAAATTTCTTCAGAGAACAAATCAAGGTCTGTATCTAGTAAATGTGAGGATTACATCAGATGGGTCTTCCTGTACCCTCTCCCAACCCCCAGGCCCAGGGCTTCCCTTTAGAAGGTACCAAGAAGATATGCTCTATATTCTTACTCTTGGTACAAGATAAGAAAGTTATAAAATTCCATTGGCTTCTTATTTCTTTACCTGGAACCAAAGGGCATATTTTGTTTTCTCCTGGGTTGGAAAAGATTTATTTTAAGTTTGCTTAAAAGACTGGATGATTTAGTGGAGTGACCATCCATTTTACATTATTGCTGCACTGGGTGTTGAATTCCTAGAATACCCAATTTCTCCTGTCTTGAGGTCCTTCTTTATGCAATCTACACTCAACTGCTTTCTCACCAGGACCTTCAAATCTCTTGACGTTGCTTATTCCTAACTGATATGCCCAGCAAACTCATCAGGGAGTTCACCTACCCTTTTGGGTCACTTAACATTGCTGTATAAACTCACACGGCCCTGTGGATAGAACCCCTACAAAAGTAAGTTTTACTTTGTAGGCCAGGCTCAGTGCCACTTAATAATCTTTTTTTTTTTTTATATTTTAAAAATTAATTTTATTTATTTATTGGCTGCATTGGGTCTTTGTTGCTGTGCACGGGCTTTCTGTAGTTGCAGAGAGTGGGAGCTACTCTTCATTGCAGTGCGCAAGCTCAGCAGTTGTGGTGCACAGGCTTGGTTGCATGTGGGGTCTTCCCGGACCAGGGATCGAACCTGTGTCCCCTGCATTGGCAGGCGGATTCTTAACCACTGCACCACGAGGGAAGCCGACACTTAATAATCTTTATACTTGTCCCTGCCCTTTTCTCCCCCTCATTTCCCGCAAAGGCTGGTGCAAACACTTCCCACTTTTTTAGCCTCTAACATGTGGATTCTCCAGGGTTCCGCCCTCAGTCCCTCCTCTTCTCTGTGTTCGTTCTCCTGCTTTAACTACCATCTGTTGAATATCTACCCCCAAATCCCACCCTGACCCCACACTCACACATCCATATTGCGCTGGGTACTTGGATATTTGTGCTCTTGGATATCACACGGGCATCTCAGGATAGAACTCATTACACTTAATAAATGTTAAAACTTTGTTATAGGTTCTACATCTATCCAGCCACCAATTCAGCAATCTGGAACAGTCATTTACTGTTTCTTCCCCCACCCCCCACCCCCCACCCCCGGCGCCACATAAGTGTAATCATATTCTATGAATTCTGTCTCTTATTTTCCTTCAAATCTGTCCCTCCTCTTCACTTCCTTCCTTGCTACATTATGCTCCCCAGCATAAAGCGCAGTGGTCTCATAACTGGTCTTCCTACCTCCTGAGTTGCTTCCTCCAGGTCGCCCGCTTTTCTCTTGGGGGCTTGTAAAACACGATTGTTCATATTACGTGGTCTGCTTAAAGCCCTTCAGTAAGCTCCCCCATTGCTTAGAAAAAAGGTCAGATTCTTTAATGTGGCGAACAAAGCCCTCTGTAATTGGAAGTCAGTCTTACCTTTCAGTGTCATCTGTTGCCTCCACCATTCTCCTGCACTCAGCCACGCCAAGCATGCATTTCAGCAAATGTGCCCATCCTTTACCCTGCGCCATGCTCTCCCACAGCTGTACCACTTTCCTGATCATCTGCTGGCCTTCTGCTGATGCACCTACTTCTTGAGCTCTAAGTGAAGTCCGGGTCTTTCTCCTCCCTCTTCCCCTGGTTCTTTGATCACACTGCCATCACCACTCTCATCACGTTTTACTGTGGCTCTTCATGCTTCTGGCTCCTGCGCTAGATTATGAGTACTTGGAGGCAGGGACCAGATCTCAACATGAAATATCTTCCTAGTGTCTGACATATATTAGTTATCTAGGAAATGTTAAAAAAAAAAAAAAAAAAAAAAGCAACAATCCTCTCGCACTGGGTTCCCTGTAGTTCCCATCTTGCACTCGTTTCCTTTCAACCTTCTTGAACGAATTTTTATGTAGCTCCCCTCCTTTACTTCCCATTCACCTTTCCAACTCAAGGTACTCAATTCCTACGGTCTCCACTTCCTAGAGGCGCTCTTGGAAACGTCAGCAATCCCGGCATATTGCCAAACCCCATAAACACTTTCCAGTACTTGATGTACCTGGTTTTATCCCATGCCTACAACACTGGAATCACTCACTTCGTTGTAAAGCACTCTCTCACTCTCTCTGACACTGGGCACTCCTCTGCCCTCTCTCGCCCTCTGTGCTCCTTTGTAAACTCTCCTCCACTTGCTCTTCTCTAAGGTTTGGTCCTCAGTGCACCACTGTCCAGATTTTCCATGCTCAGTGTAGAAAACTGTTACTGAAAGCTCAGCTTCTCTATATACTGGTGCCGAATCAAATCTTGGAGGCAGAGTTTTGGGTGAAGTAGAAAAGAAGAGCTTTTCTCTTTCAGGGGGGACACAGCTGGCTCCTGCACTGAAAAACTATGTGTCCCAACCTGGGAGGATTTGATGAGGAGTTTTATAGCAATAGTTCAAGGGTGGGATGCGGACAAGATTAGGGTGTGTGCAGGGTCTCAGGTGGTCAGTCTCCATTCTCCAATCTTGATGAGCTTCTCTGGTCCCTTTCATCTCCCTCAGGTGGTTTCTTGGCTGCTCCTCCCTTAATTAGCAACTGTTCAAGAATCTGCGCTTTGGAACTCAGGGCAAGTCATGGAGGCTGGAGTCCTGCCTACAAGAAATGGGGGACAAAAGGGCCCTCTGTGCCCAGGCCCCACTCCGTTTCAAAACCTCCACAGTGTCATTTTAACTTTGCAGTTTTAACTACCACTTACAATCTAATGAGTCTCCCAGCTACATCCAGCCCCCACCTCGCATCTGCACTTTTGATGTGAGTATCCAGCTGCCCACTGGACATGTATATATATATATATATGTGTGTGTGTGTGTGTGTGTGTGTGTGTGTGTGTATATATATATATATGTGTGTATATATATATATATGTTCTGTAACTTCTGTAAACACGGTGCTAACCTGAATTAAACATCTGCCCTCTAGCCTTTCCGCATCACGGTGCGCAGCCACCCCATAGGCCGCTTCCAGCCATCAGTGCTTTCTCTCTCCTCCCTCCTCCAGCGAATTCTCCGTCTTCAGTATGGCACTGCACCCTGAGGCACCACTAAGTAGAGAAATCTTTTGGAGCACAAGTCCACCGTGTTCTTCCTTATTTTAGACCCTTGAATGGCTTTCTGCCTTCTAGGATTAAGCAGACCTTTTTTTTTTTTTTTGCCACACCGTGAGGCGTGCGGCATCTTAGTTCCCCGACCAGGGATTGAACCCATGCCCCTGGCAGTGGCAGCTCGGAGTCTTAACCACCAGACCGCCAGGGATGTCCCTAAGCAGACATTCTTGAGCAGGGCACAGCAGACGCGCCTTGACCTGGCCCTGTCTCCATCTCCATTTCCCCTCCTGCCACTCCCTGCTTTGCATTCTTATGCTCAAGTAACCTTGAACTACTTGTAGTCCTACCTTCCGTTTTGTTCTGTTTGTGGTCTGTGCCTATAGAGCGCTTGACCCTTACCCGCCCTGATGATCCTAATCACCGCCCAGATCTTCCTTGAGGATGTTTTCCCCGGCTCTCCAGGCTGGCCTGCTCTCTCCCACACAATCCTGCCTAACACTCTTCCTTGGTTCTTCTCTCTTTGCACTGAGATTGTCTTCCTCTGTTACCACTCAGCGCTTACCACTTTATACTGAGATCGTCTTTCTGTGTTACTGTTTCCCTCATGGAGAGGCTAGGGGCGCCAGTGCTGGAATTATTCCGTTTGGGCTCAAACCCTGCTCCACACCTCATTAGCTGAGTGACCTTGGAAAGGTTACTAAACCCCTCCACTTTTGAGTCTCCCCAACTGGCAAAATGGAGATGAAAACAGAATATAATTTTACAAAGTTTTTAGAAAATTAAATGAGATGCACAGAGCCTGCCTCAGGCTAAAAGCTCACTAAATACTTTATAACGTGATTATCATTATTCTGCCCTTGGCCTTATCCATTCTTGTATCACCAGGGCTAAGCAGTGCTTTGCCTGTTGTAGGTACTCAACCGATAGTTTTTGAATTGAATGAAATTAAATGAATTAATGTATGAACTAGAGAAAATTTATGCATAGTGGCACATTAAGAGTGTACAAACGAGCCAGGCAGAACAAATCTGTTAAGTGCCAACTTAGCCTCACAGATAAGTACCGACATTCTACGATAGAAAGAGGCTGGTGTATTTAGTGTACTGGTCGCTGTGAGCATGGCGCTGATCCGCCCTTCAGGATGAAGCACTCACCCCTCCTGCTGCTGGGAGTCTGATGCTGACTTCTCGCAGCTGAGTGAGCATCCCTCTGTGGTCCCTGCGCTGGGCTGAAAAGAGCCTCTTTACCGAAGGCGCTGTCCCTGCCTATGGTTGATGAGGGGTACTGTGCTTCAACTCAGGACAGCTGTGCAGGGCCATCCCAGCTGCAGAGCTCCCCACAGGACTGGGCAAGGCTCTGTTGGGGCTTCATGGCAGCCCAGTTGCTCCCTCTGCCCATCCTACTTCCTTAACATCTGTGCAAATATTGACCCCAGGAACATGCCTTGTGACATTCAGTGCACACTTTTCTATTTTGGGGTCTGTTTCCTGGAGAATCTAATCTGCAACATTTTGTGAAGGATGAGAGTTTGGTGAATTACATTTTTTTTTTAATTGGTCATGCCCCGCGGCTTGTGGGATCTTCATTCCCAGACCAGGGACTGAACCTGGGCTCTCGGCAGTGAAAGCACCAAGTCCTAACCACTGACCCTGGCACTTCCACCAACTTCCACCTCCGGGGAAGTCCTACTTTTAGACACAATCTATATGACATGTATATGAAATGACTAACAAACAGTATGGCTGACACCAAAATGGAAGATATGTTGATGATGACTTTTTGAGGGGTGATAGGATTTAGATGGGGGTGCCGAGATGGAAGTGATTGGTTGTGGCAGCTCTAATCCCTGGCTCACGCTGTACCTTGAGTAGTGTAAGCTGTGAGTCCTTTAGGCTCTGTGCCCACTTACATGTATTTTCCATCACTTTTGTCCACTGGGAAATGCAAACATGGAAAGTAAAAGAAGCCCCCAAGGTTTCCTGCCCATGGCGTGCTCCCGGGAAAATTGGTAAACCCTGTGTTGTGATCAGGCACCCCCGGGCAGGCAGTGACTGAGTCAAGTGGTGTGCTGCATTTTTGTTCCTAAGAAAAGGCAGTAACATTAGAAACAATGTATTACTTGTTCGTGTTATGTTAGAAGTTTGCTTTAAAAGTATTTGTGACAGAAAAATTCACTACATAAGTAAAGCTAAGGGGTTTTAGTTATTAAACTTACCACAAGGGTCTAGCTCAGCATAAATTAATTCTTAGCACAGATGGCCAGGACAAGTTGTTTTTTTTTTTTAAAAGAAAACTATAAGGTATATCATAGTTTCTGCTTATGAATTTCAAAGGAAACAGGTATACATTTTACTGTGTAAAATACACACAAAAAATTAAAGAGTGCAGAATTATACAAATTAAAAAGTGGAAGGCCTCTCCCCCATTCCATTCCCCACTACATCGCTCCTCAGAAATAGTCACCACCATTAAGAGTTTGGTGTGCATCTGGGAGAACGTCTCTCTCATATATTTATAATAATATGGTGAAAATAACACATAAACATGGATAGTGAATCTAATTGCTAACTTTTTTAAGCTAATGAAGGTAGATATGAAAACCTCTCCTCCCTCTGCCATCCTTCTATGCAGTTAAATCTCTTAAGTACATAACACAGGAGCCTCACTTGTTACTAGAATATTACCAGTTTTCTTTTTCCTTCTTTCCCAAAACAATTTCCTGTGAGAACACCAGTGGGACCATGTGTTTCTTTGGAAGTTCAGCTTCTTTTGAAAATGGTGATATATCTCATCATATTGCAAACTTGTTAGGACTTCTCATTTTCCCCTTTTTATATTTTGAGCCCTCACATTCGTGCCGCACTGAGATTTGCTGCTTTCATTAGTTCATATCACCTTTGGCTCAATAACAACAGAAAATTAAAAGTTTCTGCTTCTTACAACAGTGCTAGTATTTCTCTTCCAAATTGTTTGTACCTGTCATGACTTGTTCTCTCTCCCATCCCCAAACCAACTGTGTTTTCTGTGTACATGTCATGACTTGTTTTCTCTCCCATCCCCAAACCAACTGTGTTTTCTGTGTACATGACAGTTAAAGGCCTCAGTCATTACTACAGAAATCATTAACAAAGAACTCCAGGTTTTGAGGCCTATAAGCCATGAAATGCATTACTATTGAAAACGATACCAATTTCCTCAGAGAATTCTAAAACATAAAAGGTTTGAACATAAAAGATTAGAAATCATCCAATTTCATTTCACTGAAGATATATTTTTAACAGCACAGCAAAATAATCTAATATGCAAACATAAAATATGTCAGAACTATGAATGGCTTAGATTCAAATGCACTTAGAGACCAGAATCTGGACAGATACATTTGGATAAATAGATGCAATGATTTGATGACAGGCCTGAACCAAGTCCTTTGTGTTAAGAAAGGCAATGTTACTTCTGCTTTTGAACATTTGCAGCAAACTGGGCAGAAAGTAACCAATCTAAAATTGTGCCATTTATGTCAAGAAATTTTTTTAAAAAGGGGGTGTTAGCTGGAATTGTTTATTAAAGAGTTATAAATTTAGATTTTTCAGGTTTAAATGAAAACAGGTGGTCCTTAGTTATAGACAGCTACTGTTTTTCTTGTAAGAAACAAAGAACTAATTTATATTCGTGTTTCCTTTGTCATAAAAAGTAAATAGAAATAAATACCAGTTTGCTATATCTGCAGCCCTAACTGTAAATAAGATATTTTTCAACATTCTTATGGGCCGTTTGCAAGTCTTTAAATCCTTGCTTTGAACAGGGAACTCTGCTCAATGTTTTGTGGCAGCCTGGATGGGAGGAGAGTCTAGGGGAGAGTGGCTACATGTATGTGTATGGCTGAGGCCCTTTGCTGTGCACCTGAAACTATCACAGCATTGTTCATCGGCTATACTACAATAAAAAATAAAAAGTTAAAAAGAAGTCCTTGCTTTGGAATTAGCCTTGTCATTAAAACTCCTTCTTTAGAATGAATGGGACCTCACCTCAAAGAAGAACATTCTCTGGGTGATGAAATGCCTGTGCTTTTTATCTGCACTGGAGAAAATGCTGTAATGCCAACCCGCAACTAAAGGATGCAACTATGATAAAAATTTAAATGTAAAATGAATCCATAAAATAAAATTGTGAAAAATATCAACATACTGAAAACTTAACAGTATGTTAGAATTCTTTAGAGGGAAAAATAAAAAGCTGCAATGAGTCACAAAATTAGTAACGAAATCATTTCTCTGAGATAGCAGAACTGATAGACAACCACGAAAACTGTCTTTTGCATTATGCATTTTACAGGCCCCAAACTTTGATCTTAACATGGTCATCCTTCTTAGAACAAAGAAGATGGTAGTCAGGGAGATGGGTGGTGATATTCAGAATAAAGAAAGACTGCAGATTTTTCAGTTGCCACCATGTTTTTGTAACCATATACCATCTGAATCTTTTTTCTTAGTCTATTACAATAAGCATATTTGAACCAGTCAAGCCCAAACTTTCATACAATAAATGTTTTGAATGCAGTGGCTGTTAGACCTTGGCTGTTATTTACCCATATCTAATGCAGTGCGCCACGCCTAAATACAGAGAGGACATTCCCTCTGCAACTATCAGCACAGCCGGTGCCTAGGACAACACACAACAAATCTGGATGCAGCTGCCCCAGGAATCCAAGCTTGAGACTGGTGATTTTACGCTGATATGTTGTTGAAAATTCCTGGCACCCATGAGGTTAAAATCTTAGAACATCTAGGAAGAAAGAAAGTGCTTCTAACATAGTGCTGGAATGGGGCTGATACATTCTTCAGCGTTAACACAAAGTCTGATGCAAATGAACTTAATCTCCTCGATATTCAGGGAGAAATTAAAGCTAGTGAATTAAATAGGCAAGGCTTCTTTTGCTGCAATTCTCTTTTGCAAATGTTGTGATAATGTTGCATTGTCAACATTATTGGAAAGCTACGTTTTTGCTATTTTGAACATATTTCCCTGCTGAACATTTGTACACTTAGAATTTTGATGATGAGTACATTGATTAATTTTCGAGACCTGAATTTTTTCTTGCATAAAATTTTGATTTTAGGAAACAAAGAAGTTTTCTATGTATGTGTGTGTTGCTGTACTAGTTTCTTTTGAAATAGATAAGCTGTTTTATTTTTGCCATAAGTGTATTGAGAGTCTTTTCCTGCTATCTTAAAAAGATATGCTAACCATAAGGTTTTTATAAGAAAGCAAAAGAGATTAGGAATTTTTAGACATTCTATCTAATACCAAAGTATTCACAAGATGATGAGAAATATCTTATAGTAAATATTTTCTTTTATTTTTTTATAGCCAAATGTTTCAGTAAGATATTTCAAACTCTGGAATCACTCCCACTCATATGAAGTCTAAATATGTATTTCTCCAGTCATTGATTCATTAACACATTGGTGGAGTATATTTATGGAGCTCAGTGCATTACACTTTCCACTGGTAGTAAGCAAAGGGTTCAGAAAAGGATGAGCTGGTTTTGTGAACTGGTTGTCTTGATGTGTTATGGATTTGTACTTAGTCTAGGGCTCTTTCTTTGAACTAGGGAAAAGGTGAATTTTTGGTTTTGTAGCTTGTACTGAAAGCAGAACGTGCCTCTTTTCTACTACCATATTAAAAAAAATTAGTATCTTTGATGACAGCAGTTCTAAGATTGGTTGAATTGTCAAATTAAATTTTTTAATCCAGGTTCAGAGGAACCAAAGATTATATTATCTGGAAAGGTCAATGGAAAGCTGTAAGACAAGAGTTTTCACCAGAGTGTGTATAGATACTATACCCAATAAAATATTTAATGTAGGGCTATTTGAGCCAAGTTTCATTAGACGTTGCATTCCTTGCTTGGAATGCATGGCACAGTGCTCAGTCTACCTGCCACCTTGTGCATGGGTTCATTTGAGTTTGCTTGCCTCTACATAAAAGACTGCATTGCCTGGAATTATTTTATTTGCTCAGTGAGACCATATATAGCTTCAAAAAACCTGGGATGCCAACAATGGTCTCTTCTCCTCCTCACCCTTCTTTTTCTTTTCTTTTCTTCATTTATTCAAAAAAGCATAAATCTTCCCTGGAACAATCAAGAGAATGGTAAACACTCTCCACCATTTATTAATTTCCTAAGTGCTACCAATAGTGGATTTGGGGGTGTTCTAAAGGAGGGGTCCTCAACCCCCAGACCTCGGACCGGTACTGGTCCACGGTCTATTAGGAACTGGGCCCCACAGCAGGAGGTGAGTGGCGGGCAAGCAAGTGAAGCTTCATCTGTGACTCCCCATCACTGCCCTTCTTTTGCATTACCGCCTGAGCCAGCCCCCCTCCCCCACCCTTGTCCTTGGAAAAATTGTCTTCCACGAAACCTGTTCTTGGTGCCAAAAATGTTGGGGACCACTGTTCTAAAAGGCGTGATGACAGAGCCCTCTGTGTGCTTTCCAAAGATGAATTCTTACCACACACTTCATGCAAGATAGTCCTGAAAAATCTGATGATGGCATTCTCCCCATTCCCTGAAACAATGTGACACCTTTCTTCCACTCAGTTAACTAACGGTTGATTCTAAAGTATTTCCTCTAGAGCTGGTAGGGCAGTGCCCTAAAGGGGGCTTCCTCAGGAGTCAGAGTGTTCAGGCCATGCTGAGTTCACCCACATGACCCATAGTCTCTGGTATTTTTCAGGATATTCCTCAAGTGCTTAGTGTTAAAGAATCGAACTACTTTTTTCCTTTTCTTTTTTTTTTTTTCAGTTACTGATACCAAGAATCATTTGATTAGTCCAAAATAGTTTGGAGAATAAAACTAGATTTAGAGAAATATCAAACCACTATAGAAGATTTTATTAAATTCTTACCTCCTCTGGAAGGTCTTAAGTCTTGAAGAGTCATATTCTAAAAGGGAAAATAGTGTTTAAAAAGGAAGGAGAAAACCAATTTTCTCAGTTTAAGAATACAAATGTAAAGGATTATTTTTTTCTCCAGAAAGAAAGTTAAGGGAATTTGGGTTTAAACTAAACATCAGTTTAGTTTATTTCAGTTCAGATCAGTTCATCACATAATTACTAAACATCCACAGGTATTGGCATCAAATGAGGTGCTGAAGATAGCAAGATGAAGAGATACAGTCTCTTTATTCAAGTAACTCAAGGTCTGATGGGCGAGATAGGAACATAAAATGGGCACTTTCAAAAATATGGCAAAAACTATGATGGAGTTGTTCTCAGGATGCTCTAGGAATCCAGAGGAAGGGCACTGTGTTTATAGCCCAGTGATGGATGGACAGATGCTGTTGGATGGTGATAATGCCTGAACTGTGTTTGTAGTGTGAAAAGGAGGTTGCAGGCTAAGGAAGACTAGGGTGGGGAAGGCGAAAAGAAGTGAGGTTGGGGAGATTTGAAGGCAAGTCAGGCAGAAGGAATAATATGAGCAAAGGTGGAAAGGCAAAATAGGATGTGCTAACTGGAGAGCTGTGAATATCTAGGAGCCATGAGTACATATTAGGAGGATGGGGCTAGAGGGACAGGTGCACTCTGGTCATTGAGGGCTTTAATGAAGAACATAAAGAGTATGGAGAGAGTTGGGCCAAAGTCGAGACCCTAGGAAGCATTAATATTTAAGGGCTAGGCTGAAATTAGGAGGTACCCCGAAACTTCTTCAGATGTAACATCTTGTGTGTGTGTGTGTGTGTGTGTGTGTGTGTGTGTAAAGAAGGGATTAGAGAATGTACTTTAATGCTAAAACAAAACAACTTACCATCAACTCTGAAAATCCTCCAAACTTTGTAAGTCATTCATTCTTCATCAGGATAAATTGAGGCACACTCACATTTTTTTCTCTTTTCAATTTGTGATTTTGAGAGTAAAGTTAATTGAGAAGGACCTTTTTTTTTTTCTTTTATAAATTTATTTTTTTAAGTTTTGGCTGTGTTGGGTCTTTGTTGCTGGCATGGGCTTCCTCTAGTTGCTGCTAGCAGGGGCTACTCTTCGTTGCGGTGTGCGGGCTTCTCATTGCAGTGGCTTCTCTTGTTGTGGAGCACGGGCTCTAGGTGCGTGGGCATCAGTAGTTGTGGCTCTCGGGCTCTAGAGCGCAGGCTCAGTAGTTGCAGTGCATGGGCTTAGTTGCTCCGCGGCATGTGGGATCTTCCTGGAGCAGAGATCAAACTCATGTCCCTTGCATTGGCAGGCAGATTCTTAACCACTGCGCCACCAGGGAAGTCCCATTTGAGAAGGACCTTGATTAGCCATACTGAGACCCAAACTACTTCCATTAGAATCTAGTTCTTCATTTCATTCAGGAAAGGCATACAGGTGGATTTACTGCAATCTTTTCTGAATAGAAATATGGCTGCAGTCATTAGTTATTCATTTATTTAGTCAGAAATTTAACAAATATTTAGTGAGCACCTACAGTGTGCATAGCCAGGTACTGTGGAGGATAGAAAGATGAACAAGACACAAGCTGCCCATGTTTAAACAAAATAATGGCAATGCCAGGCAGAATGTTATCAATGTCTCAAGAGTTGGTCACTAAAACTGTAGTGATGTTATTGATGTGCTTTGTCTGCTACTCTTTGTAATTATGCTTAGAAACTTCCAGAAAAAAAAAGAAAAAACAAAACATGAATCCATGCTTTTAAGTCATAGTGATCTATGGGTCCAGATAGAGGAAACTGTAAATTAAACCACATGACTTGTCAGAAGAATTTGGGGTAGAAGAGATGAAATTCAGCCAATGCTATTGCCATCTGAATTGTAAGAACAACTCTCTCTGGTAGCTTGTTAAATATACTCATGTTATAAGAGTAGAAAATGTCCGCTTTTAAAAAAGAAATACAAGATCATGTGAAGATAATGATATATACACAAATGAGTTTGACTTTAGTTCAACTATTTTTTAATCTAAATGACAACAAATAATTTTAAATCTTTAAAAATACTTTTAAAATTAAAAAAAATTTTTTTGAACTCTTTAGAGTTATATAAAAAGCAAGCAAACAAACAAAGGCAGAGATTCTTTCTTGCTTTATCTCCAAAATTGAAGAATCTAATATCTATGGGAGAGGGTAAATTATATTGTCACAGGATTTTTAAATTTTATTGAGTACAAAATAAGCCAAACCAATAGTCAATTTCTTAATGTCACAAGCTTATATCAACCTTTGAATGTGAAACAGTTCCATACTTCCCTTCTTGAATTATTCATTTTTGTATCAGATATAATGCCTAGTTTATACAAACCAATGAAAATTTGTTTGCTATGAGTACATGCTTTGGTGGTTTACTGTTAGCCATCCAGAGAAAGAAGCTATAACTTTTACTCCTCAATTTTGATTTTAATTCACATAATTAAAGAAGCCCCTAGATTATTAAAAGCAATTACATGTTCTACTGGAGGATCTATTGATTCTTCCTTTTGAACACTCATTATGGGAAGAGGTAGTGTTAAATCACAGCTGAATTCAGGTACTGTGATTCACACAGCATCTGCATCTTTAAGTAATGGTGATTGTGAAAAATGCCTATTTTTGTTCATCAGAGTAAATTTCTTTGACTGACTAGTTCGATAGCAGATCTAACAGGGACCTTGGTGACCAAGTTCTACCTAGGCTCAAGCAAATGTTGGCTTGATGGGCCCCTCCCCCCACTCATTGTTTTGAAAGCCTATTTTGGAAATTGCAGACTAACTCTGTAACAGCAAATAACCTGATTCAGCATGATCAGAATCTTGCATTTCCAGTCTCCCCAAACCTGCCCCTTAAAGAAGAGGGTAAATTTGTCCAGCCCTGAGTGGATCAGGATAAAAGAGGATTGTAAATGAATAAAGATGTATTTGGAAGATCTTAATTCCCCCATTAATTTTGCTACAAAGCTTAATGAACAGTATTACCTACACTCAGCCCTCACATATAGGCTTCTAAGGTCACCTCATAAATGCTTTATGCATCTTGGCTCCTGCCCTTCTTCAGATCCTCCGTAGCAAGTGTCTAAGTGCAAGTGTATCTTTTTTTTTTTTTTTGCAAGTGCATCTTAAATATAACTCTTAATTTCATTGCTGAAGTTAATTCTGTCTTCATTTGGCTTTGAGTTTCTCTAGGGAAGGGCTACCTCCGCTGTTTCCTTTACAATTTTCCTGATAGCAATATACATGTTTGCAATTGGGACTCAGTGGGTATTACCGCTTGTTTGCCGTGGAAACTTTATGAATGGGTCTTCCCTGGGGATCCAGTGGTTAAGATTCCTTACTTCCACTGCAGTGGGGGGGACGGGGTCGGGGGGTGCGGTTCATCCCCTGTCGGGGAACTAAGATCCCTCATGCCACGCGGTGCGGCAAAACAAAACAACAACAAAAAACTCTTCATTAATGAGAAGCAAAGAACGGAAAAATAAGATTGGTTGGAAGCATGGGTTGAAGCCAAACCGTGGAAGGCCTTATCTGCCAGGCAGATGTGGACTCGACGTTTTGTGAGCAGGGTGAGTGGAGCCACAGGAGCTGTGCCAGAGGCAGCCAAGCTCCGGAGGTGAACAGTGGGCAGCGGGGGTGGGGGATGGACCAGGCAGGACACAGCTGCTGAGGTTTAGGCAAGAGTCACAGGCCATGATATAGAGATAAATATCTCAGTGAAAGAAAGCCCTGATCATTGGAGTCTGAAGGAAGAGGTGAGATTCACAGTGCAGGAAGAAAATAATTGAGCAAAAAGAGAAAGGGAGAATGTTCTAGTGTGCTAGAGACATTAATGGAATTAGTGGAATTTCAGCAATGAAAATATTTTTGACAAAAAATTCATGTCTTCCTCACCAGGCTAAATAGTTCTTTTTTTCCCTCCTTCCCTTCCTTGTCTCTCCTCCTTCTCCTCTTCCTTCTTCAACAAACACTGCCAAGAAATCCTACGTTTTATTTTCTCTGGTTTCATCCATTTCACGTTTCCAACTCCCCACCCCCACCCCAGTCTTAGTTTGATTTTGTTGATTGGAAACTGCCTTCCTTTGGACTATTCTTTCTGCAAAATATATTATCAGACCTTAAATGAGTGACTCAGAGAAGTTTAAGAACTTCTTCCCTAGAGTTTTTTTAAACTAATTTATTTATTTATTTATTTATTGGCTGCGTTGGGTCTTTGTTTCCGCACTCAGGCTTTCTCTAGTTGTGGAGAGCGGAGGCTACTCTTCCTTGCCTTGCGCAGGTTTCTCATTGCGGTGGCTTCTGTTGTTGTGGAGGACGGGCTCTAGGCGCATGGCCTTCAGTAGTTGTGGCACGTGGGCTCAACAGTCGTGGCTCACGGGCTGTAGAGCGCAGGCACTATAGTTGTGGCACACAGGCTTAGTAGCTCCGTGGCATGTGGGATCTTCCTGGACCAGGGCTTGAACCCGTGTCCCCTGTGTTGGCAGGCAGATTCTTAACTACTGCGTCACCAGGGAAGCCCCCCTATTCTTTTTAATCACCATCAACATTTTTTTAAATAGTGGATTTTTAAAAAAATTTATTTATTTATTTATTTTTATTTACTTATGGCTGCGTTGGGTCTTCTTAACCACTATGGCACCAGGGAAGCCCCCTAGAGATTTTTTTTCAGATAAATATGCGGAATTTTACTGGATTTTTGAAGACTCCTTTTTGTTCCATGGTTTCCCTGAACTCTCTTGGCAGAGGTCGGGAAATACGCTCAGGTTCTTCTGTCTAAGATTTATGCCTGTTAAGTAATGCCGAGATCTCTGTAAATGTGACCTGGAAAGATATTGCTGGAGGGAAGTACATGCTGCTTGCTTCCATCAGCACAACCTGCTGCTCTTGCCCCGCCCCCTTCCCCGCTCTGTGTCGGGGGGTGTGTGTGAGGAGGGGAGATAGTTTCGTGAGGGTGGGGGTCCTTGGGCCCGGAGATGGGAGGCAAGTGAGGTGTCATTTATCAAAATTATTAGCATATAGGGCCAGAGAACTGAACACACTCATGTGTTTGAATCCAAATGGAGTCACCAAGCAAAAGGCTCCATTAAGAGAAAGAGTTTGACAAGAACCAAAAATAAGGGGGGCAAGGTGGCGTCAGGAGAGTGGAGCTCCAAGTATAGTGGATACCGGTCTGAGAAGTTACAGAACTGTAATGCTGTAATTGGAGTCACTCTTTAGGAGGGACCAGTATGACTCAGTGAGGTGGCTAAATTTACTTAAAGGATTGGAATGGGGTGGAATTGTCTTTCCTGGTCCAAAGTCACCAAAGTAATGAAGCTTAGGAAAAGCATCTCTCTAAAATACCTCATTTTTCATTTGCAAAAAAGGGGGAGAAAATACTCCTTGTTTTATAACTCATTAACTACTCTAAATCTTTCATCAGCTTTATTCTGGGAAAGAGGAAATTGATTGAACTGTATGATTTTCAAAGACAGTATATTCTTGGCAAGTTGAAGATGTATAGCTTTATGGTTTAAAGTGCAGTCTCTGGAATCAAACAAATCTGGGTTTGAATCTTTGGTATTTATTAGCTTTGTGAATTTGGGCAAGTTGCTTAAACTCTGTAAGCCTCTGTTTAATAATCTGTAAGAGGAAGTTAACAATAGTACTTATCTCTTAGGATTTGGGGGATAATTTAATGAAGTAATGAACGTAAAGTGCTTAGCACCATGCCAGACATAGAATAAATGCTCAATAATGTTAGCTGTTGTTACCATTATGATTATTTTCTTTTTTAAAAAATTTATTTACTTTATTTATTTATTGGCTGCATTGGGTCTTCATTGGTGCATGCGGGCTTTCTCTAGTTGCAGCGAGCGGGGGCTCCTCCTCATTGTGGTGCATGGGTTTCTCATTGCGGTGGCTTCTTTTGTTGCCGAGCACAGGCTCTAGGCACGTGGGCTTCATTATTTGTGGCATGAGGGCTCAATAGTTGTGGCTTGTGGGCTCTAGAGCGCAGGCTCAGTAGTTGTGGCACATGGGCTTAGTTGCTCCATGGCATGTGGGATCTTCCTGAACCAGGGATCAAGCCCATGTCCCCTGCATTGGCAGGCGGACTCTTAACCACTGCACCACCAAGGGAAGTCCCTATGATTATTTTCAATCTAACTTTTTCCTTTCCCAGATTAACATTGAGTTGCTTCAATAGCATATTTAATACAAAGAGAGAAGTTGGTTAAAAGATCATACACTAACTACCAGATGTAAAATAGATAGCTCGTGGGAAGCTGCTGCGTAGCACAGGGAGATCAACTCGATGATAGGTGATGACTTAAAGGGTTGGGATAGGGAGGGTGGGAAGGAGTCGTGGGAGAGAGGGGATGTGGGGATATATATATAAATACAGTTGATTCACTTTATTGTACAGCAAAACTGGCACAACAGTGTAAAACAATTAAATTCCAATAAAAAGCTTAAAAAAAAAAAGATCATCTATACTCCCAAATAATTTTTTTCTTTGAATCTAACATTTGGTGGAAATTGTACAAATGAAAACACTTAAAATTCAACACAGTAGAACAAAGTATATTTTCTAAGTGATCTATCATTGGATCTGACTATTTCCAGACTCCATGTCATGGAAATAGAAATGCTATTCTTGAATGTATTGACTCCTATCTCTAAAATCTCAATATACTAGAATCATCTGTCTAATAATTTAGCAACATTTTTTATTATTTACTAGGTACAAATGACTTTAGCAAATGCTGTGTGAGAGATGAGAAAGAAATGAAAAACTGAATATTGGTCATGGGCCTCCTATTGCCAAGTTAAAGAGATAGAAGATAAATACACAGAAAAATGGAAGAAAAAGTGCCAATGAATATTTTAATAGACAAATTAATTTGCTATTAACTGAATTAGTAAAAGGAAAATAAGTGCTGTAGTTGTTATCATTGTTAACATTTAAAACATTTTTTGGTTAAATTGTCCTACTCATGGAAAATGTAGACAGAACACAAAAGTGTACATTGATGTTCCAAGAGTCCTTCTTTTGTTGTTTACTTTCTGTTTCAGGAACCTCCTTTAGTCATTCTTTTAGCGTACATCTATTGGTAACAAATTCTTTTTGTTTTACTTGCTTTTATAATGTCTTGATTTCCTCTTCATTACTGAAGAACACTTTTGCTGGGTATAGAATTCTAGGTTGATGGTTGCTTTCTTTCAGCACCTGAAAAATGTGCCACTTCCTGCAAGCCCTCATGGCTTCTGGTGAGAAATTCTCTGTCATTTAAATTGTTTTTCCCCTAGAGGTAAGATGTCATTTATCTTTTGCTGCTCTTAAGAGTTTTTCTTTGCCTTTGATTTTCAGAAGTTTGACTATGATATGTGTTACTATGGAATTCTTTAAGTCTCTATTTGGAGTTTGCTTAGTGTCTCTAATATGTGTGCATTGTGCCAAATTTGGGAAATTTTCAGCCATTATCTAAACACGCTTTTTCAGCCCTGCTTCTTTTTCCTGTCCTTCTGGAACTCCAGTGACACAAATGTTAGACCTTTTGTTGTAGTCCCACAGGCTCTGTCCCCTTCCCCCCCGCCCAGTCTATTTTCTCTCTGTTGTTCAGATTTGGTTATTTCTACTGTTTTATCTTCAAGTTTACTGATTATTTTCTCTGTCCTCTCCATTCTCCTATTGAGCTTCTCCACTGAGTTTTTCTTCTTTTTCTTGGTTATTATATTTTTCAATTCTAAAATTTCCATTTGTTTCTAATTTATATCATCATTATGAAGACTGCAGCTTTCTATTGTTTTCATTTATTTCAAGTGTGTTCATAATTGTTGAAGTATTTTTATGATGGCTGCTATAAAATCTTTGTCAGATAATTCCAACATCTGTGTGATCTCAGGGTTGGCATCTGTTTATTGTTTTTTCTCCTTCAAGTTGAGATTTTGCTGCTTCCTATGACAAGTGACATTCAGTTGGATCCTAGACATGCACAGTGTTGATGTTATGAAACTCTGGGTCTTATTTAAATCTTCTGATTTAGAAGACTTTATCTGACACTATTCCAGAGGGGAAGTGGCTGGGAAGCTGCCTCCTCACTGCCAGGTGGTGGTAGAAGTCTGGATTGCCGACTCGGTCTCCATTGACACCCAGCAGACAGGATGGGCAGGGACAGTCCTATAACTGAGAGGTGGGAAGAGGAGTCAGAATCCCCCTAGGCCACCAGTGACATCGCCCTGGCCTGCGGGAGAGGGGCGCCGCATTGCTGCTCGCCACTTGGTCTCCACCAACATGGCTGTGGAGGAGGGATGCCTTGTTACCACTAAGTGGGTGGCAGTCCACATATAATATCTGTGGGGAGGTAAAAGGGTGCTTCCTTACCACCAGGTGAGGATCAAAGTTCAGGCTCCCCCTGTGATCTCTACTGACACTGTGAGGGAGGGGCATTGCTAAGGTCAGGCAGGGATGAAATTCCTGACTCCACGAAGGGAGAGAGGGTGTGCCTGTTACAGCCCAGCAAGATCTATAATCCCCTCTCAGCCTTTGCTGACAGCGTTGGGAGTGGGGCTGCACATTTTTCTATCACCACTGGGGTGGCATCAGTGGAGGCCCTTTGGACCGCCACCCCCACTTAGTGGTAACAAGGCATCACTCCCCCACAACCCCAATGGTGGAGACCAGGTAGGGAGCAGGAATGAGGCACCTCTCTCCCTCAGGCCAGGCTGACTGGGGCAGGGGCAGTTATCGTCTAAAATGTTTTCTCTCTTGCTTGGCTACTCTTCTTCTAGTCCTTTGGTTAGAGAATTGGCTCTTCCTAGGGCTTTTTTTCCCCTTTGTCTGTGCCCATTGGCACTTACAGGTAACTGCTTATCCAACAAAAACAAAACCCAGGGAACTCACTTCATTGTCTTTCCCCCTTTCCCCAGGTCCTGAGCCAGTCTGCCTTCTCTCTACCTTTCAAAGTCTTATTATGTTTATTTCATATATAATGTCTAGAGTTCTAGTTGAACTCCTTTCGTGCCTGTCTTTGAGCCATAACTCCTAACTACTGAATATATAAATTGATTCTGACTTTTTGTATTAGAAATAATTCTTTAGCAAACATCTTTATGACTAAAACCCTAGGATAGATTATTAGGAAAGGAAACACTGACCTGAAGTATGTGAACATATTTAACATTTTTTATATATTTGCCAAATTGTATTCCAGAAGGAACCTACCCACACGTGCTTTTATTAGCAATGTGTAAAGGTACTCATTTCAAAAGATACCCTAGCCAACTTTAAAATTTTCTGAATTTTAAAGGTGCAGATTGGTATGAGAATTAAATTTCTACCATGATTTTGAACGATATGAAGGATTAGCATCCTTTATTGTAAAATAATCCATCAAAGAAAAGGTACAACAATAATACCATCACTTTTCTGAATGCTTAGAAAATGCCAGGCATGCTGCTGAAACTTTAACATTTTATTCTCATAACAACTTAATGAGGTAAGAATTATGATCTTCATTTTTCTGAGACTTGGCAAGTAGAGGCAATTTGCCTAGGTCACATAATTAATAAGTGGTAGAATTGAAATCTAATCCAGTGTTCTCCAGCTCCAAACCCCTTGCATGGATTCACCGTGGGCAGCAACAGTGAGCTGATTTGCTTAAATGATTCACAGGCTCATTCATTGTCAGAAATGAAGGGCAGCATGAGAACATTTCCTCGTTCGGTATCAGCAGAAGGCATAAAGGAAAAACGATTCATTCTGCGGACTCTTATTTCAATATACAACTATTAATAAGTGGTGATGGAGAAAATCAGTCAAGGATGCCAAATCTTCACCTTAATTTCAGGCTATTAAAAATCTTCAAATCAATGTCTATTTTTAAAACACGTGAATGATTTGTGAGAACTGCATTCTGGAAATAACGATAAAATCTGGCAGAAAACAAGCTGAGTTCTATCAAATTGGGGTTTGGTTGGGGTTGGATGTGACTAACGGTTTAGTTCTCTAAGGGATGAAAAAAAGATCTGCTTTTCAAAAATTTTCACTCAAGCCCTTTAAAGATGAACTTTGATTATCATTAAAGCTCTGCTCTGATGACAATGCTTTGAAATTCTCAGAGGCATGAGGCAGCGAGATAGTGCCTTTCCAGTCTCGGCTAATATGACAATTACAGCTTGAATCAGAGCTGAGCGAATTGTAACAATTGCACAGAGTCAAATGGCAGGAAAACCAAGTTTTATTCCTCATATTTAGACTGTCATTAGTGAAACCCTGTGGACAGTCTTGAGAGTATGAAGAATGTCATAAATTAGTGTAGGTGATCTTTATGCAAAGTGGACAGAGGTACAGAATTACTGTGAAAAGAACTTTTATCTAATAATTTGGAAGTCTTGTTTGAGAATATGTCTGTACACATAGATAAATTAGGCCCGAAAGTTCCAGTTCAGCTAATTTACCACAGCTGATTAAGTTGACCCTAAATAGGAAGAGATCCATTATTTCCAGTTGCTGTTCTGTGGCATCCTTTCAACAGCCCAGATTTTGCCTTTGTGTCACTTGTTAAAAGGGGTGGTGTGTGGAAACGATAAGGCCTGGTCAGACATAAATCAGATTATAATAAAGATACTGAAATCCGACTTTAATGCCTGTTGTTACTTGCAATGGGATTTTGATGAAACACAAAGCCTATTATATCTAAAGTTTGAATATTACCTTAATCAGAAGTCCTGCTGCTGTTAATTTCTATTTTTATATTTCATTTTTGTTAATTAATGAACAGTATGTTTATTTAGAGAGAAGACAATATCTTTAATAGCTTTTTCATACAAACACAAAGGAAAGAGTATTTGACAACCAACATGCAAACAGCATGTATTCATTTGAGAAAGTGTTTGGGGGAAATCTTTTGCCTGCAAAGTATTAAAAGAGTATTTGTTTATTCATATATTATATATATATAAATGTAAATATATGTACATATGCATTTATTTATTTGTTTTGTTTACCTTTCATTTATTTATATTGCTTGTTCTCTGTTCCTCTGGAAATTATTAAACCTTTTCTCCAGGTAAGGAAACCTGTTATCTCCATTTCTTCATGACTTATTGAGAAAAATGATATGAGTAACACTTCAGTTGTCAGTTCCATGCTAGGATGACATACAGTGCAATTCATTGTGATCTTGAGGTGAAGGTTGACTCAACCCTGAAGAAATTTGTTGAAGATAAAATTAGGAGATGTAGTCAAAGCATGAAAAATGCAAAAGAATCTGATTAAGTTTTGCTTCCTCTAAAGAGAGAATATTTATGTGTAGGAGCTAGAGTGATTTACACTCAACACATGTGTTTGTTGCACTCACAATTGTAAATAAAGTATTTATTTTTATAAAAATAAGGAATTAATATAAAATTTGGAGAAATAATATATATAAATAAAATGACTCACAACGTATGCAGTGGCAGACCATACCTGTGCATAGTTCATAGTACTTGTGTATGGTTGGGATATATATATACTGTTAACTTTGGACAATAAGAAAGTTTGAAACTTTTTTTTTTAATTTAATTTTTAAAATTGTTTTTTTTTTTGGCTGCGTTCGGTCTTTGTTGCTGTGCACGGGCTTTTTCTCTCTAGTTGTGGTGAGCAGGGTCTTCTTTGTGGTGCACAGGCTTCTCAGTGTGGTGGCTTCTTTTGTTGCAGAGCATGAGCCCTAGGCACACGGGCTTCAGCAGTTGCAGCATGCGGGCTCAGTAGTTGTGGCACACGGGCTGAGTTGCTCTGTGGCATGTGGGATCTTCCCGGACCAAGAATCGAACCTGTATCCCTGCATTGGCAGGTGGATTCTTAACCACTATGCCACCAGGGAAGTCCTGACACTTTGTTTTGTTATATGTATTTTAACCATTTTTGAGAATCAAAATATTGGTGGGTATATCTGTAGGAAAAAAAATTTATTTCCATGCTACTGGGAAAATAAGTGAACTACTGGGAAAATACATTTACAACTTATATATTTTATTACACTTAATATAAAGAATACCTACAAATTAATAAGAGGAAAAATAACCCCATTGAAAATTGGCAAAATATATGAAGTAATCTGAAAAAAATTGAACCTCAACTGTAATCAACTATAATGAATGAGATATGATATATTTCCCATTGAATTGGCCAAAAAATGTCTAATATCCAGAACTGGTTGGTGAGGGTATAGTGACGTGGGTGCTATTGATGGAAGTATAAAATGATATAGCTTTTCAGAAAACAATTTGACAGCATATAAAAAATGTAAATGTATATGCCCTGTAATCTCACAATTGGACTTAAAGAATTTATCCTATAGAAATAATCATATGCATGCACTAAGATATCTGTATATGAGTGTTCATTGCAACCTTAATCATAATACCAAAAAGGGTGATATCTAAATATCTAAATGTTCATTTATAGGTTAATGATGACAAAAATTATGGTTTTGTGGACTGATAAATTCATTAATCAGGCAACTTTATATTAGGACCATGCAATTTATCATCTAAAGTAGGCTACTTTTGACACTGAAAAAGGGCACTATTAAATACTTAATCTAGGAAAGTAGGATAAACCTGGACGTGTGATTGCTGAATTCAGTATGCACTGATGTGGAAAAATGTCTGAAACACACTGTTAGGTAAAGAAAGCACTAAGAAAGGAAGGAAGGAAGGAAGGAAGAAAGAAAGAAGAAAGAAAGATAGGAAGGAAGGAAGAAAAGAAAGAAAGATAGGAAGGAAGGATGGAAGGAGGGAAGGAAGAAAGAAAGAAAAAAGAAAGATAGGAAGGAAGAAAAGAAAGAAAGATAGGAAGGAAGGAAGATAGGAAGGAAGGAAGGAAAGAAGAAAAAAATACAGATATATATTTGAATCTTCCAAAACTAAAGCTCTGGATGTGCATATTTGTATAAATGCATAGAAAGAGCGTGGAAAAAAACACACTAAACTGCTAATATTTGTTAATTTCTGGGAAGGACCATGGAGTTAAGGAGAAGGGTGAAAGTAAATTTATTCTTTTAAACTCTATCTACGTGTGTATTTCTTTTTTTTTTTTTTTTACAATGAACAATCATTTAGTTATTTATTCTTTTTTTAAAAAAATCTTTATTGAATCTGTTACAATATTGCTTCTGTTTTATGTTTTGGTTTTTTGGATGCGAGGCATGTGAGATCTTAGCTCCCCAGCCAGGGACTGAAGCCACACCCCCTGCAATGGAAGGCGAAGTCCAAACCACTGGACCACCAGGGAAGTCCCGAGAAATCATTTATGGTTACAAAATTAAATAGCAATAAAAACCTTCCAAAAATTAAGACCTTTAAAAAAAAACAAACCAGAAAACGGTCTTTGGACGCATCACTCAATAATTTGGTTTTGTTAATTGTGATGATGACTTCCGCTGATATGGGCACCTCCAAGGGAAGACCCTAAGACGTCTAACTACAGAGCTGGAGGCAATGGAATCACTTTCAACAAAAGCCTCTCTCAGCAGTAATGAACAATAAGTGTTTCGTTGCTATCAGATAGTATAGAAAAGGTACAATTATGAATCAGTACAAATTTTATATTACGTTAAAGAATTTAACACAGCTTTATAGTGATTAAATGTTAGCTGAAAACTGCTTTTAAATTAATTATTCTTATGATCCGAGTCCTAATTATAGTGCCTTATATCAACTTCTGTGTTGATGGAAACAGTTCAGACTATATCTGACTTTGCTAGTGACTTCCCGGTGGAAAAAACAGTCACTGTCTGCAGGGTTCTTTCCACAGCGATGATTTTGCTCATCAGTCCATTGGGTCCTTGGGGCACCGCAGCTGACAGTCATACTGGACTAGGAGTTTATTGATTCAGTTTTTCACCATGTGCCTGGTACTGTTCTAGGCACTGGAGGTACAGAAGAACATTAAACATCTCTGCCCATGTGGAACTTATTTTCTTGTTGTGGGAAAGTGGGAGACCGATACTAAATACTAAATGAAATAAAAGTCTATTAGATTGTGGTGAGTGTTCAATGTAAATTGAAGAGAGTGCTGGGTGGGAGGGATTTTGTTTTTAAATACAGTGTTAAGGACAGGGAAAGACCTGCAGGAGGCGAGGGAGCAAGCCAGGAGGAGAACTGGGAAACAAGAGAAGCACGTGCTCAATGGGCAAGTGTGCCTGGATACTTAGGAAAAACAAGGAAACCAGCGTGGCTGCCCCAAACTGAGGGTGGGGAGAGGACTTGAAGAACTGAGGTCAGAGGGTCAGGAGCCTGCTCTTGTAGGGCCTTGTGGGTCATTATAAAGGCTGACTTTTACTCGTGGTAAGATAGAAAGACACTGAAAGATCTTAAGTGAGAGTGAGATGATTTAACTTACTTTTTTTTTTTTTTTTAATTGTCTGCATTGGGTCTTTGTTGCTGCACACAGGCTTTTTGTGGTTGTGTAGAGTGGGGGTTGCTCTTCGTTGTGATGCACAGGCTTCTTATTGCAGTGGCTTCTCTTGTTGCAGAGCACGGGCTTTAGGTGTGTGGGCTTCAGTAGTTGCGGCACGTGGTCTCAGTAGTTGTGGCTTGCGGGCTCTAGGTCGCAGGCTCAGTAGTTGTGGCGCACGGGTTTAGTTGCTCTGTGGCATGTGGGACCTTCCTGGACCAGGGATCAAACCGTGTCCCCTGCATTGGCAGGCGGATTCTTAACCACTGCGCCACCAGGGAGGCCCTTAACTTAACATTTTAACAGGATCACTCTTCAAGTTCTTTCTTCTATCAACTGCTTTCATCCATTTAAGAAGCCAGTTCACTAGGGTTCTGGTTGATTATTAAATTCTTTTATAGCATGTGCTTCCAGGGAAGAGTTGATAAAAGATATGTTTAGAAATGTGCTTATATTTAGATCTTAATCTCAAATAACCGCAAATGAAAATAACATTAGATGATTTTTATCCAGTCCATGGAACAAGACAGCCAAAATGTTTATTCACATGCACTTAGATTCTAAGGAGAAATTCAAAACAATAGGCATATTGTATATAAATTAAGAGAGATCAAATCTCTGCAATCCATCTTTTATTTATTTATGTATTTTTTCATCTCTACTGCCCCAGTCTTGGTTCAGGATGACATCATTTCTTCCCTGGAGGATTGTGGTAATCTCCTCCTAACTGCTTTGAACTAAACTTCCCTTCTGTCAGTACCATAGTTCAGATATCATTTCTTTTCTAAAATACTACAATGGCTTCCCCTAACCTGTCTTCCTATTTGCATTCTTGCTCTGCCTTCAGTATATTTTCAATTGTGTCATCACAGAACTTTTTCTATTATGGAAATGTTCTTCTCAACTAAAATTTTTTGATAGCTATGTAGAGGGTTCAGGTTAAAGTTGAACTTATAGGCTGGCAGAGAGGCTTAATGATCTTATCTAGTCCTGCCTACCTCTGTTTAGTCTCACACTATCAATGTTATCTTTTTTAAAAAAATTATTTTTATTTTTGGCTGTGTTGGGTCTTTGTTGCTGCATGTGGACCCTCTCTAGCTGCGGAGACCGGCGGCCACTCTTTGTTGCAGTGTGCAGGCTTTTCTCCACAGTGGCTTCTGTTGTGGAGCACAGGCTCTAGGTGCAGGGGCTTCAGTAGTTGTGGTTCATGGGCTCAATAGTTGTGGCTCACGGGCTCTAGAGCGCAGGCTCAGTAGTTATGGCACATGGGCTTAGTTGCTCTGCAACATGTGGGATCTTCCCGGCCCAGGGATCAAACCCTTGTCCCCTGCATTGGCAGGTAGATTGCTAATCACTGCACCACCTGGAAAGTCCTATTAATGTTATCTTTAAAGAACTACTTAAAACTTCCTGAATGTGGGATGGTTTACCTTGATTCCCTGCCTTTCACATGCTGCTTCCTTGGTTCACTTCTATTTGTCATTCAAGACCACGTGCTGCCTCTTTTTGGGAAGTCAGGGTTACCTGCCTCTCCTATATGCAACTGCAGTACATTTTGTAATTATTATAACTGTTGATTTACTCCATTGAGGGGAGTGTCTAAGTATTACTTGCCTTTGTATTTCCAAGACCTAACATATAGAAGTTGATAAATAAATGATCGCTGAAGGAGATAAAGAAAGTACCATGAAGGAAGTAAAGAAGGAAGATTGGTATGTAATTTAAACATGACCTCTGTTCTGGATTATAAAGAGAAATAGAGTAGAGGTGCCAACAACTGACTGAAGTTCTCTGAGGCAAAAGAAACTGGGTCAGCACTCTTCCTTGTCCAGAGTTTATTCAGCTACTTAAAATAACACAGAATATTGAAGCAGAACTTGCAAGTTATGGCTGCCTTTACCATCATTGTCATTAGTGTTTCAAGTGAAGATTTTTACAATTCATACATATGTCTGTTAGATCTACATTTTAATGTAATTTTTTGCCTTAAAAAATTCCAAAGAATATGAAGGCATCACAGTGGCCTCTTGATAGGTTAGACTAGAGGAGAATTGCTCCTCTAATAGCTGTTGCTACAATGATTGAAGATCTTTCAGTAGATTTGCAAAGGAGATATGGGAAAGTACTTCTTGTGATAGTCAAAGTCTGTGACAGTTAAATGGAGTTGGGTATCGATAACAGAATGTATTTAGTTAATTTAACAAATATTTGACCAGCTATAATGGGCCAGGTGCTGACCTATGTGCTGGAGATACAATTTTAAACTAAAAACCCTGCTACCCTCACGTAACTTGTATTAGAATGTCTTTTCTAATTTCCATTCTATAAATGAGCATCGGGGTAGAAATTGTGTGAGACTAAAAGACTCAACAGGTCTGGTTTGCCCTTGAAAGTGTCAGGAAAGTGGAAGGAATCTGAAAGCTTAGCTTTCTGTCACCACCCCCCACCCCAGCCCCGGCAATTCTGTACAGTCTGAACCGAAGGAAAATTCATTCATACCAGTTTCCCCTGTGGGTGTGCTTCTCTCATGAAACAGAGACATGTTTACTTTCAACACAACATTTTGCAATTCTGCTTTGCCTAAATTCCTTCTCCCGTATATGGGTTCTGGCGTCTGTGTTGGAATTTCCAGGAACTCTTGGTTTTTTGTTTTGGTTTTACAATTTTTCATCTTCATGAATTAGGCCACTCTATATTTGTGTTAAAATATTTGAAAAGAAGTAATAGTACTTCCAGCTAGTAGAGTGACATATTGAGGACATATTAAACTTCCTTAATGTATATTGAATTCATTGTGGAACTCAAAATGCTGAATAACTAATAACTTTTGTGACCAAGTTATAGGGTAAATGTATAGTCTGTTATGGTAATAAGAAATCATTTGTCACATTTTCCCAATTATTCCTTTGGCATTCATAAACTTCAACATACAAGTCCCAACTGAAGTAGGCAGTTGCTAGGTCATCACCGTAGCAGTAACTGGAAGTTACAGACCCCGTGTTAAATTACTGAATTGGTACAAAGATTTGGTCAATTCAGTTGGAGGTATCTGAAGTGACTTCTGAGTTTAGTCTTCGTCTAATTTCCAGGGAGAATCTGGTGGGATATTCCCCCCCCCACCCCAAAAAAAAATGGTTAAAAAGAATGATTCAGAACTAGGGCCATAAATAGCAATGTGTTCTGGAACTGGTGTTCTTGGTCTGAAGGACAACTTTATATTGCATTACAATATATTTTTTTCTATTACTCTATTATTTTTCTGTTACTATTACTACTCTATTTCTATTTACTAATGTTTCTCTCTCTCTCTCTCTCTCTATATATATATATATTCCCATTATTAGCCTGTTAAGACAGATCAATGGACTTAAAATTTTTTTTCCCAAATTTACCTCTCATTTGTAAGTGTCTAAGATATCCCACTTACTTATGTCTCATTAATTTCTCAATCCATAGCAAAATTTGCTCGCATGATATTCACAGTTGCCCATATTTATGTTTTAGTCAGTCTTCTCTCTTGGTCTCAGACCAATACTTTTTATAGCTTATAGGGCACCTCTGCTTGAATAGCCTACCTCAAAACCTACATGTGCAAAATTGCATTCAGTTTTATCAGTCCAATACACAAACCTTTTCCCATCTCCTGAATTCCTAATCTCAGGCTTCACCATCCATCAATCTACCTGTAACCAAACTCAGAGTCATTCTTGAATCCTACCTTTCTCTCGTTTCCCATATCCTAGTGGCCAGAGAACCTTATAGATTCTAACTCTAAACTGTCTCCCAACTCTGTATTCCCCTCTTCATTACTACTGATATTACCTTAATTTAGGCTTACAAGTGTATTCATCTCTCTTTGCTTTTGCACAAAATCTTCTGTCTGCTGTATATACTTTTCCCCCTTGGCTACCTGGAAGACACCTACTAATTTAGTGTCTTCTTCCTTGCTGCTCCCATATCTTTTTTTTTTAATTTAAGTATTGTTGATTTACAATGTTTCAGGTGTACAGCAAAGTGATTCAGTTTATATACACACACACACACACACACATATATTCTTTTCCAGATTCTTTTCTAAGTTATTACAAGATATTTAATATAGTTCCCTGTGTTATACAGTAGGTCCTTGTTGGTTATCTATTTAAATCGTAGTGTGTATACGTTAATCCGAAATCCCTCCCCTCCTTCCCCTTTGGTAACCATAAGTTTGTCTTCTATGTCTGTGAGTCTGTTTCTGTTTTGTAGATGAGTTCATTTATATCATTTTTTAGATTCTGCATATAAGTGATATCATATGATATTTGTCTTTGTCTGGCTTACTTCGCTTATTATGATAATCTCTAGGTCCATCCGTGCTGCTGCAAATGGCAATATTTCATTCTTTTTTATGAATGAGTAATAGTCCACATCTTCTTTAGCCATTCATCTGTCAGTGGGCATTTAGGTTGCTTCCATGTCTTGGCTATTGTAAATAGTGCTGCTCTGAACAATGGGGTGCATGTTATCTTTTCAAATTATGGTTTTCTCCAGATATATGCTCAGGAATGGGATTGTAGGATCTTATGGTAACTCTGTTTTTAGTTTCTTAAGGAACCTCCATACTGTTCTTTATAGTGGCTGCACCAATTAACCAGCCGTGTAGGAGGGTTCCTTTTTCTCCACACCCTCTCCAGCATTTATAATTTGTAGGCTTTTTAATGATGGCCATTTTGACTGGTGTGAGGTGGTATCTCATTGTAGTTTTGATTTGCCTTTTTCCAATAATTAGTCATGTTGAGCATCTTTCATGTGCCTGTTGGCCATCCATATACTCCCATATGTTTTGTAACATACTTTTCTATAATACCTACCAATTAAAATGATAGATACTATGGCCATACAGTAATAAATTACTATTAAAATTTAGTAAGTTAAATTTTTAACAACTCAGCCTCTGGCTACTAAACAAATATTAGTTGGGGAAATTAGTGAATTAATTAACAAAGCTGGCAAGTTGGCAAATTGTTCATTCCTGAACAGAAAAAGACACTAGCAAAAGAAGAGGGAAACATTTTCAGGGACTGTAAATTTTTAGGCAGGAAACTAGTGAAGTGTAGGTCATGTTTCCATTGTTTCTTTTTCATTGGAGTAGGACATGTGAAAGATAAAGGAATCTCTGGGAAGTGAACTACTGACAATGCACTTAGTGTTGATGAAACAGGCTTAGATACCTGGACCATGACTTAATATCCTGGAAAGATAAACTCTTGGCTAGAAGCAGATGCACATTGCAAGATGGGGAAGAATAAACATGTTTTCCCAGAGGTTAGCTGACCTGTTCAAGAGAGCTCTACGTTGAAAACATAGAGAAAGCAAAATAAATTCCTAGATAAAGCCATGATGCTGATTTCTTTGGAGGAGAAAAGATAGGATATGGAAAGAACAACAAGACTGAAGGAGCTTCTCAGTGATTCACATGAGAAAATAATCAGAAGAAATTGAAAATATTACTTAGAAATTCAAATACCAAAACACATGTAAAGCACATGAGTTATGAATAAAATGAATGCACATATATAAGCTAATGGGAAGTTCTAAGACTTGTTGGAAATATTTTTATGAAACAGTTTATCTCATGCACCAAATAAATAATTACTAAAAATCTGATAGGAGGGAAGGTATAATAATATGATATGTCAAGAAGAAACACCTTTAAGGAAATCCACAAAATATACACCTTAACAAATGGATAAAAGAGACAGACATGATGTTGAACTGACTTTAGAGAGGAAGCAGATTATGTGTTCTTGATATATTTTACAAAACTGGCAGAGAATCAAGATATAGTAGTTAATGTGGATATAATCTGGCCATCTGCTGGAAGCCTTAGTCAGCTAAATACAGAGCATCTGACAAATTCTTAACCTGTCTGATGAAAATTCTGACTCCCAGAGGGTGAAGGAAAATGTCAAAACTCATTCTAGAAGTGGCAGAACTAGTATGCTAACAGTTTGTATTTTTATAAAAAGGAAAAGAAAATGTATATGATTATGTGTTTGATGGGTTTTTATACTTATTTTAAAAAACCTCTATATAAAGACACAGAAGGAACTGGTAACATTGGTTTCCTCCGAGAGAGGGGGCTGGTGGCTGGGGAATAGGATATCAAAGAGACTTTTCACTGTTTGTTTTACTTTAGAAATTTTGAATTATGCAATACTGTTGCTTATTCCAAAGATAAATTAAAATAATCAAAGGCACCTCCTAAAAAGAAAGAATTCCAAATTAACATTTATGCTGGGTAACAGGGAAGGATCCTTTTAAGATAAACATAACATTTTGCATAGCTTTTATTAAACCATTTATATTGTATTGCAATAATATAATGAGTAGACCTCTTAAGCAATTTACCAGATTAACCAGAGAGTTCCCTGCTGGCTGTGAAATATACTGTTAGGTACTGAAGACACGCTGGATGCTCCCAGCCAGGAGTCTCCCGTTCTTGTACTCTTGCCTTTGCCTCTCTCCGTGTGGGGTGTGTGCTTACCAAGACTCAGCTGTGTGTGTATTCAAATCAAGTGCGTCCAATTGTACTTGAGATTTTTAAAACATGTAATTTAATTATACTAATGATAGATACTAAGTGTGGAATGAAAGACAGTTTCTTGTAAACTTATTTGAATGCTTTAGAAAGACTATAAAAATGAAATGCCAAAACAAGTGCTGTCAGAATAGATATGAGTGAGACAACTGTAAAACACTGGGGAAAACATCACAAAAATCTACATGGTTTTAGGACTTTGATACTTCTACAGTGTTGTTACATTTTTACTTGATTATAAATAACTGAAACTGGAAATGATAGATGATGTGTTATGTCTCCACAAGAAAGACAATGCAAAATTCCAACCAGCAATCGAACAAAAGGACTTGCCCCTCTGTGTTAAAGTTTGATAAGTAGGTGTATATTTAAAGGTCTAAGTTAAAATTATACACTTCAGTTTTTTATGTGTTATGATTCTCCACTTTAAAGATTTCTATTTAACCAACTGACCACAAACCTTATCCTGCTTGGCTTAAATACCTGACTCTCTCACAGGACTGTAAACGTCTTCAGAAAACGGGTCATATCTTGTTCATCTTTGCAACCTCAGTGCCTCATGTGGATCTTAGAACACAGTAGATGGTCAATAAATGTTTGTTGAGTAGTTACTGTGCCAACAGAATTGAAAGTGGCATATGTTTTTGCCCAGGCCTGATACTGGGGAGTCCCCAGGACTGTCAACAAAACCTGAGAAGCGTAGAGTGAAAACAGCCCAGGGGAAAACAGAATTAGGTGCTGAGTTAAGAGAAAGAATAAGCAGGTTAATGGAAGGGGCTGAGAAATCTCAACTTTGATCAGTGTAAGAACTAAAATATGAAGAAAATTTAGAGTCAAGGCCAACAGAAAATGACAAAGAAACAAGATGGAAAAAATTAACATATTAAGAGTTCCAAAGCAAGAGTAAGTTCAGTTAGAAATTTTATGACCACGCCCTTCTCAACATTCCTCTAGTGACCTTCAAGACGAAATACTTAGAGTGAGCTTTCAACAGATGAAATTCTAGAAACTGTTAAGCTAGACCTAATTCTATAGGAGTTTGTTAGTAAGAGGAAATGAAAGCTTTCTTGGGAGAAAAATAAATCATTCTAGAGTTTGTGATAACCAGGGAGGCAGAAACTTTTCTTAGATGCGCACAATAGACCAGAATTTCCCGAAGTGTGTTCCGTAGAACCTGAGATTGCGCTATTCTCTGTACTACACAGAGTACATTTTCTTATTTATTTATTCGTTCTCTATTCTCTGTCTCCCCTTCTGGAATGTAATCTCCACAAGAGAACTGGATGTTCTAGCCTGCCTTGCTCACTGCCACAGGTCCACAGTCTTAAATAGTGCCTGGCATGTATTAAGTGCCTCAGGAATATTTATTAAATCAAGGTCCAAGGAACGGCACGGAGAGACAGGAACCCAGACAGCCCCAGCAACGGCAGGGACAGAGTTTCACAAATAGGATCACAGGTGAAAGTCATTGTGAAGCAGGAGGAGGCATCAGTTACCCAAATTCCACCACCACATGGGGCATTTTATTTATAAATTAACAATGAACGGAGCTCCTTTTTTGCTCACTACAAGGCACCATACTAGAGGCACAAGGTTCAAGGCATGAATTCCTGGGACACTGGTGATAATGTTGTTAGAAATAGAGAAGACATATCTCTATGGAAGGTGAAAAGGCTCATTAATTACTTTTATAGAAATTCTTATCTGCTTGGTTTATAGCAAAAAAAAAAACTTCATTAGCTGGTGAACATAGTTTCAATAATTTAAAAATACAATTTGTGAGAACGTTTTATAGTAACCGTAGGCGCTACTATATCATTTCTGTCTAAATCACTCAAACAAAAAGACAGACTCATTATGCAGTCATCTTAATTAAAGAGATCACATTCATATCATCATCTTTTAAAAAATGACTAAGTCATGAAACTTAAGGACAAAAGAAAGAGAAAAGAGTACTTCCTGCCTTTGCATATATAATTCCACAGAGAGCAGTGGCTCTCAATGGTGCTAGAATCACCTGAGAACGTTAAGGAACAAACCGATGGCAAGTCACATTCCAGAAGGAATTTCTGAGGGTGGGGTCCCAGCATCAGAATTTTTAACATGCTCTCTGAGTGAGACTAATGTGCAGCTGGGCTGAGTACGATGAAAGCAAGAGATGCTATGGAGGGAAGTATCAGAGGCTGTCTTTTATGACAGTAAATCTGAACTGTAGTGGGAAGTTGGAACTTAAATTCACATCCATAGTTTCAAATCTGAATGCTCTAAATATGATATTTTATGTGGAACTCTTTAACTTCTCATAATATTATCCTTTTTTTTTTTCATTAAGGATTCAGTGTACTGATCTGGAAGTAAACCCATCAGAAAGAGTAAGAACTGATCATTACACAGTGGAAATGGTCACTATCTACCCAGTCAGATTTTTTTTAATCTCTTTAAAGTAAGGATTGTGAGCTGCTGAAATAGTTTGTCAAGAGAGGTTGTGAAAATTATTTCTCTACATAATACTTGAAATGAAAGTCGTGTTATATATTTTGAGATGTTTAAATTGAACTCTGCCTAGCGAAAGGGAGACACACCAGATGATTTAGGGAAATTATTTTCAAACCAGAAAGCTTGCTTATTTTTTAATCCATGATTAAACTTTGCTGGAGGACTCTTGAAGTCAGTTCGGTGGTGTCTGGCCCTGCAACCACACGTTCCATTTTTAGGACGATGGCTAACAGGCTGCCCAGTGTGGGTGTGGACTGATGCCCGTTCCCCGACTGTTGTGACAGTGTGGCTGACTCCAATAAAGGGACACTCCATTTCCTTCTTCTACTCCTCCCCTTCCCTGTCCATCAGCTTTCCCAACATCACTGTCAGTCCTCTGGGCTACTGTTCTATCCCTACTCTAGATTGAACACGTAATTATATGCCAGGAACATAGAATACTGCTACAAGATGATACTATCATTATCTCCAGTTTCTAGATGAGGAAAGAGGGGCGCAAGACAGCTTCCCTAGTCACTCAGCTGGTGAGTCGTAAAGGCACCCTTGGAGCTCAGGTCAGTCTGGCCCAGAAGTCCATCTTGAAAGCATTATATTTGTTCCTTTATCCTTTCACTGTGCATGGGTTCCCAGGTCACACTGGCTGCTGGAATAGATCCTGTCTAGCCCGTCTGCAATACGGAACACTTCTGCCCTGTCTTACTCTCCACTGCGTGGATCAGTCACCCTGACCGTGGATACCACACCCAGGATATGTGACATCTAGGAAAATCCCACCAAAAGGGAAAACTAGGGATCAGCTGGAAAATCAAAGCATGCCCTGCTGCCCACAGCCTGTGGTTTTGCTCGAAGAGTAAGTCCAACGGTACTTTAGTCTCTCTCAGCAACAATTTCCTCTTATTCCCCCTGGAGAGGGGGTCATGGTTGCTTCCTGGCTATTGCCATTAGACTTTCCCTCATGCAATGGAGCTGGACATTTCTGCTGTGATTTCTCCCATTGGAAGGCCCCAAGAGCCTTTTCCATAATCAGTAGATCAGGTCTCCCCACAATCTTTATAACCAAATATTAAAAAGATATATATTTAAAAGCAAGTGATGACTATTACCATTGCTTCCCTAAAAGTCTTACAGTTCCATGAAAAGGAGATGGCTGGCTTTTATCCAGCACTGCAAATATTTCAAATTAGAGCCATTGACTTACGGAATTGCCTTTGCATAATTTACCTTAAGAAGCGAAAAGTCACCCAATCAGAACCTGTCAGGAGAAATAAATGTCATGCTCTTTTTTTTTCTTCTTAAAGGTCTTTGAGTATTTTTTTTTAATAAATTTATTTATTTATTTATTTATTTTTGTTTCTTGGCTGCATTGGGTCTTCATTGCTGCACATGGGCTTTCTCTAGTTGCCATGAGCAGGAGCTACGCTTCATTGTGCACGGGCTCCTCGTTGCTGTGGCTTCTCTTGTTGTGGAGCACAGGCTCTAGGCATGTGGGCTTCAGTAGCTGTGGCACATGGGTTCAGTAGTTGTGGCCCATGGGCTTTAGAGCACAGGCTTAATAGTTGTGGCGCATGGGCTTAGTTGCTCTGCGGCATGTGGGATCTTCCCGGACTAGGGCTCGAATCCGTGCCCCCTGCATTGGCAGGCGGATTCTTAACCACTGTGCCACCTAGGAAGTCCCTGTCATGCTCTTTTAAAAAAGAAAGAAAGAGGGGAAAAAAGTGTTAGTTGCTGTTTATGCTGAGAAACCTGGTAAATTAGTCCCATAATGGCATAAGGGTATCCCACTGTTGCTTAATCAATATAAAACTATTTGGAGGCTTAGAATATTTGGCTCTGTGAGTCACATGAGACTCCAGCCTATACCCATTTGCATCTGAAATGATACTGTTCACCTCAAGTGCGGTGGAGCTTATCTGAGGAGACCCACTTAGGTGAAGTGTTCTCTAAAGAACTTATTACCTTATAGTAAATATTTTGGATAAATTTTGGATAAATCATGAAGATGATCAATTATATACAATTAAAATACCTAGGAATGTACAAGTATGACTTTGAATCAGGGTGCTAAATTTGTTTTTGTTATTGACAATTTCAAATATTTTAAAAAGAAGCTTAACTCAGACTGTCCAGTTGCCTCAAATCAATTTTTAAAGAAGTGCTAAGCACATTAGACTCTATGCTGAGTCTTGGGCCTTATACGAGGCTCTTTAGTTGACAATAAGGATTTTATTATAAGTAGATAGAGGCTATAAGTGGATTCCCTAAAGAAATTCCTAGAAGAGAATATGGTAGCAAGTGTACTAAACAGTTTTTGTCCTTTGAAGAGCTTAGTAATAAAGCAAGTTGACGAGGAGTAAGACATTTACTGGGCCTCAAATCTTACAACTTGGAAAGTAAACAAGAGAATAATGTTTGCTGATCTACTTATTATCATATTAAATTCTGTAGTTGTTTTCTTAATGTTTCATCACTGCATATAATGTACTGTACTATGGAAAGTATCAAGTCAATGCCATAAAGTAAGCATTTTGGACTCAGCTGCATTGACAGCTGCACAAATAGATTGACTACTAGAGTATGTTGTTTAGGGACTCAGGTTGATGGAATGCTATCAGGAGTTAGCACAGTGGACACCTGGTGGTTTTGCTTGCTCAGTGTTCCTTCTTCTTAAATATAACACACCTGTCCTTTTGGGGTTCACCCCACTGCTCTGAGTCCACATGGTTCCAATCAGGTGACTACATACTTGACATCAGGGATGGGGTACATGATCCATGCCTGGCCAATGAGAATACAAATCCTCTTGGCCACTGGAGCACTTCAGATTTGGCTACCCGACCCACGTCAGGCCAGTTAGAGCCTATCTCAGGGCTTCTGGAGCTGTCAGGAAAGATATGCACTTTTGCAACAATGAGGTTGCGAATTCGTGGAATGTAAGGATGAATGAAGCTAATGGTAATTATTTTTAATGTTAAACATAAAATACATGCCTGGAAATAAACTGAAAACAGAAAAGAAGAGCTTAGACATGGAGAGAGGCAAATATCTGAGGATATTTGAACATTTGGATTCTGTTCTACCCAAAGCCCTTGAATCTCCCAGATATGTGTCATCCTTTTTGCTTTTGCTTCAGCTAACATGATACTATGTTCTGTCCCTTACAAATAAGTTACCTTATCAATACACCTAATTTGGATAGTGGTAGCAATAAGTAGCTATTTTAAAAGTGGCAGAGAAATGTGATAATTGGGCAGAAGTTTTAAAAGAAAAAAATGTATACACATCAGATAGCACTCAAAGCAAGCATATGTTTTTATTAGACCATTTCAAAATTTAGATAGGATTATAGAATGTTAGGACTATAGCGATTACTTCTTTCAACTTTCTAATTTTAAATTTATAAGTGTATAAACTGAGATCCAGAAGGAAACATCTACAATATTCAATAAAGATTATTGACAAATGCTTCCGTGTGATTATAAAAATGGTAATGAATATTGGACTGCTGCAGGATCTTAAAAGATTTCAGTTTCTCAAGGGCAACTGTGAATATTAGGAACCAAATCAATGCTATTTTTCATGCAGTTTAATCTAGCCCAAAGAACCTCAGGAGTGAGATAGAATGTGATTACTAATTTAAAAAACAGTTAATTCCTTTTCCTTAAAAGTGACTTCGCTCTTCCTTCAACTAGGAAATGTAGATAAAATTTACAAACAAATATGCATCCAAAAACATGTCAGTTTATATAATAGTAAAATATTAATTTAGTTTGTTTACTCTTTAAAGAAATAATAAACACTAACCCTATTGAAGTGGAACTTTGGTTAAAATTATGGTTAATTATAAATTAACTTTAATTTCTAAGCAACTATCAGTATTTTCCCATTGCAAAGTTGATGTAGTCATTAGGAAGATGGACATCATGGAGCCCAAACAGCTGGCTGACTTAGATAGTTTTCACTCTTCCATAAATTGACTGTTGTGACATGCTGGCATCACAGCAGAGGGTTTGAGGACACTGCATTTGTCTTTAAAAATTACTCTTGGGAAAAATAAAACCCAGATGATCAGTACTTTGAAATATGTTTTGTTACTTATTTTAGTCATTTACTAATTTATGATTGTGAATCTGAATGTTTATGGAATTATGGGTTGGACTTTTTATGGGCAGATTTGAAAGGTTTCAAAACAGAAAAGGAGCTATTCATCCCATCTTTGAAAAACCATAAAACACAATGGAAATATTTCACACCATATGGAGATAAAAATAAATAGTGAGAGGATTGTGTCAATTCATTGTCAGTATAAACACAGGACACACTTCATACTCTGTATCTTTTGTGATAAGTACACACACTGAAACAAAGCTCACCCACTGTCAGCTTTAATGACTAAAGGTGACAGGTTACAGCAAGTATGTGCTCCTGAAAACAGAAGGTTATCAAGTCTCCTTTAAAATAATCATTGAAATTGGGAGATTGGGATTGCCATATATATATTAATATGTATAAAATAGATGACTAATAAGGAAAAAATATCAAATTGTACACTTTAAATATATGCAGTTTATTGTATGTCAATTATATCTCAATAAAACTCTTTTTAAAAGGAAAAACAATCATTGAAAGCTAAAAAACTGAAAAAACACAACAAAGGCATGAACATTGATTGAAAGAATATATAAATAGACATTTAATGAAAAGGACTGAAGTCACTCAATTCATATCAGAAACTCCATGATTAGCAGCATTGTTGGTTCATAGGCCAGTGACTTGTGCTACTGTAATAATCTGGCGAATGACTGACCATATTCTGTGTTGTTAAAAAGTCATTAAAATTTTGCTCAGCTGATTACAACCGTAGTTATGCAGAAACTGTGGTCTGGAAGAGCTATTACTAATAAGCATTGAGAATATAACATGAAAAAATACAAATAGAAGCAAATATGATTGTTTATATAATAAATATGCTGGTAGTATTTCCTCTATTCAAAGGGTCAAATGAAAATCTTTAGAAATTAAGTGGAACTCAACATGAAAACCAGCTCAAATGTTAACATGTTGCTAGTCTGTGAGGGGCCCCGGACTAGAGAAGGTCTTTCACTCCTGTTGTGGTCTCCACTGCTCCCTTAGGTATAGGCTTCAGTAAACAACTTGCTTCAGGTCACATCCTTCCTTTAAAAGATCAAATAATAACGAAGTGAAAAAAGTTGAAATGAAAATACTCCTTTATTAATGTATGATTATTCTCAAAGATATTTCTATATATATGCCAACATATGAGAGCCAGGACTAGGGTATGTAGAGTGAGACATCTAGGGTGTAAAATTTACAGAGATACTGAGAGTTTTGTGCCATAGGCATCTCACTCACTTCCCCCTAGTCCTGGTCCTGAAACATGTGCAAATATATGTATACAATTTTATACAAATTTACACATATTTAAAAGCAAAATGGGATTATAGTGTACATATATAACTTGCTTTATTCAACTCAACAATAAATGGCAAGCACCCTTCATTGTGAGTATAGATCTGTATCATTTTTTCAAATATCTGCTTAATATATTATAATATAAATGTACTGTGACTTATTAAATCTCCCCTCTGTTTTGATGGACACTTAAATCACTTCCACTTTGGGAGTACTGCTAATAATATCGCCATTTTATACACACAGTTTTGTGCATTTGTGTATTTCGGCAGGACAGTTTATTGTCAATAGTGCAATTGTGAATTCAACTAATATTCACATTTTAAAGGTTGGTGGGTACTGACAACTTTCCCTCTAAACTGCAGCAATGTCAAATCAAGCTTTCGGAGATGATGGAAATGATGTCTCTGTTGTCCAGTATGGTAGCCATTAGCCACATGAGGCCACTGGGCACTTGAAATGTTGCTAGTGAAACTAAGGAACTAACTTTTAATTTTATTTCATTTTATTTTTTAAATTTTCATTTGCATGGAATATCTTTTTCCATCTGCTTAGCTTCAGTCTGTATGTATCCCTAGGTCTGAAGTGGGTCTCTTGTAGACAGCATATAAATGGGTTTTGTTTCTTTTATCCATTCAGCCAGTCTGTGTCTTTTGGTTGGAGCATTTAGTCCATTTACATTCAAGGTAACTATCAATATGTATGTTCCTATTACCATTTTCTTGGTTGTTTTGGGTTTGTTTTTGTAGGTCCTTTTCTTCTCTTATTTTTCCCACTTAAATAAGTTCCTTGAGCATTTGTTGTAAAGCTGGTTTGGTGGTGTTGAATTCTCTTAGATTTTGCTTTCCTGTAAAACTTTTGATTTCTCTGTTGAATCTGAATGAGATTCTTGCTGGGTAGAGTATTCTTGGTTGTAGGTTCTTGCCTTCCATCATCTTAAATATATCACGTGACTCCCTTCTGGCTTGCAGAGTTTCTGCTGAGAAATCAGCAGTTAACTTTATGGGAGTTCCCTTGTATGTTATTTGTCATTTTTTGCTTATTGCTTTTAATAATTTTTCATTGTCTTTAATTTTTGCCAATTTTTTAGCCCTTTATTGGAATATAATTGCTTTACACAGTTGTGCCAGTTTTTGCTGTACAACAAAATGAATCAGCTGCATCTACACATATATCCCCATATCCCCTCCCTCCCACGACTCCTTCCCACCTTCCCTATCTCAGCCCTCTAAGTCATCACCTGTCATCAAGTTGATGTCTCTGTGTTATGCAGCAGCTTCCCACTAGCTATCTGTTTTACAGTTGGTAGTGTATATATGTCAATGTTACTCTCTCACTTTGTCCCAGCTTCCCCTTTGCCCCTCCCCGCCCACTGTGTGTTCAAGTCCATTCTCTACATCTGCATTTTTATTCTTGCCCTGTCACTGGGTTCATCAGTACCATTTTGTTACATTCCATATATATGAGTTAGCATACAGTATTTGTCTTTCTCTTTCTGGCGTACTTTGCTCTGTATGACAGTCTCTAGGTCCCTCTACCTCACTACAAATAACTCAATTTCATTCCTTTTTATGACTGAGTAATATTCCATTGTATATATGTGCCAAATCTTCTTTATCCATTCACCTGTTGATGGGCATTTAGGTTGCTTCCATGTCCTGGCTGTTGTAAATAGTGCTGCAATGAACATTGTGGTACATGTTTCTTTTGGGATTATGGTTTTCTCAGGGTATATGCCCAGGAGTGGGATTGCTGGGTTATATGGTAGTTCTATTTTTGTTTTTTTAAGGAACTTCCATACTCTTTTCCATAGTGGCTGTACCAATTTACATTCCCACCACCAGTGCAGGAGGGTTCCCTTTTCTCCGCATCCTCTCCAGCATTTATTGTTTGTATATTTTTTGATGATGGCCATTCTGACTGGTGTGAGGTGATACCTCATTGTGGCTTTGACTTGCATTTCTCTAATGACTAGTGATGTTGAGCATCTTTTCATGTGTTTGTTAGCCATCTGGATGTCTTCTTTGGAGAAATGTCTATTTAGGTCTTCTACCCATTTGTGGATTGGGTTATTTGCTTTTTTAGCATTAAGCTGCGTGAGCTGCTTGTATATTTTGGAGATTAATCCTTTGTCAGTTGCTTCATTAGCAAATATTTTCTCCCATTCTGAGGGTTGTCTCTTGTCTTCTTTATGGTTTCTTTCACTGTGCAAAAGCTTTTAAGTTTCATTAGGTCCCATTTGTTTATTTTTGATTTTATTTGCATTATTCTAGGAGGTGGGTCAAAAAGGATCATGCTTTGATGTATGTCATAGAGTGTTCGACCTATGTTTCCTCTAAGAGTTTTATAGTGTCTGGCCTTACATTTAGGTCTTTAATCCATTTTGAATTTATTTTTGTGTATGGTGTTAGGAAGTGTTCTAATTTCATTCTTTTACAAGTAGCTGTCCAATTTTCCCAGCACCCCTTATTGAAGAGGCTGTCTTTTTTCCATTGTATATTCTTGCCTCCTTTGTCAAAGAGAAGGTGCCCACATGTGTGTGGGTTGATATCTGGACTCTCTATTCTGTTCCATTGATCTATATTTCTGTTTTTGTGCCAGTACTGTACTGTCTTGATCACTGTGGCCTTGTAGGATAGTTTGAAGTCAGGAAGCCTGATTCCACCAACTCCGTCTTTCCTTCTCAAGATTGCTTTGGCTATTTGGGGTCTTTTGCATTTCCATACAAATAGTAAAATTTCTTGTTCTAGTTCTGTGAAAAATGCCATTGATAATTTGATAGGGGTTGCGTTGAATATGTAAATTGCTTTGGGTAGTATAGACATTTTCACAATGTTGATTCTTCTAATCCAAGAACATGGTATGTCCCTCCGTCTATTTGTATTGTCTTTGATTTCATTCATAAGTCATACAGGTCTTTTGCCTCCTTAGGCAGGTTTATTCCTAGATATTTTATTCTTTTTGTTGCAATGGTAAATGGAAGAGTTTCCTTAATTTCTCTTTCTGCTCTTTCATTGTTAGTGTATAGGAATGCAAGAGGTTTCTGTGCATTAATTTTGTGTCCTGCTACTTTACTAAGCTCATCGATTAGTTTTCTGGTAACATCTTTAGGGTTTTCTATGTATAATATCATGTCATCTGCAAAGAGTGACAATTTCACTTCTTTTCCAATTTGGATTCCTTTTATTTCATTTTCTCCTCTGATTGCTGTGGCTAACACTTCCAAAACTATGTTGAATAATAGTGGTGAGAGTGGGCACACTTGTCTCGTTCCTGTTCTTAGAAGCAATGCTTTCAGTTTTTCACCATTTAGAATGATGTAGTCTGTTGGTTTTTCATATATGGCTTTTATTATGTTGAGGTAATTTCCTTCTATGCACATTTTCTGGAGAGTTTTTAGCATAAATGGATGTTGGATTTTGTCAAGAGCTTTTTCTGCATCTATTGAGATTATCATATGGTTTTTATCCTTCAATTTGTTAATAGGATGTATCACAGTGATTGATTTGCATATATTGAAGAATCCTTGCATTCCAGGGATAAACCTCACTTGATCATGGTGTATGATTTTTATAATGTGCTGTTGGATTCTGTTAGCTAGTATTTTGTTGAGGATTTTTGCATCTATATTCATCAGTGATATTAGCCCTGTAATTTTCTTTTTTTGTGACATCTTTGCCTGGTTTTGGTATCAGGGTGATGGTGGCCTCATAGAATGGGTTTGGAAGTGTTCCTCCTTCTGCTATATTGTGGCAGAATTTGAGAAGGATGGGTGTTAGCTCTTCTCTAAATGTTTTATAGATTTTGCCTGTGAAGCCTTCTGGCCCTGGGCTTTTGTTTGTTGGAAGATTTTAAATCACAGTCTCAATTTAAGTACTTGTGATTGGTCTGTTCATATGTTCTATTTCTTCCTGGTTCAGTCTTGGAAGATTGTATTTTTCTAAGAATGTTTCCATTTCTTCCAGGTTATCCAATTCATTGGCATATAGTTGCTTTAGTAGTCTCTCATGATCTTTTGTATTTCTGGGTGTCTGTTGTTACTTCTCCTTTTTCATTTCTAATTTTGTTAATTTGCGTCTTCTCCCTTTTTCTCTTTATGAGTCTGGCTAATGGTTTATCAATTTTGTTTATCTTCTCAAAGAACCAGCTTTTAGTTTTATCTATCTTTGCTATTGTTTCCTTCATTTCTTTTTCATTTATTTCTGATCTGATCTTTATGTTTTCTTTCCTTCTGCTCAGTTTGGGGTTTTTTGTTCTTCTTTCTCTAATTGTTTTAGGTGTAAGGTTAGGCTGTTTATTAGAGATTTTTCTTGTTTCTTGAAGTAGGACTGTATTGCTATAAACTTCCCTCTTAGAACTGCTTTTGCTGCATCTCATAGGTTTTGGATCATTGTGTTTTCATTGTCATTTCTTTCTAGGTATTTTTTGATTTCTTCTTTGATTTCTTCAGTGATTTCTTGGTTGTTTAACAATGTATTGTTTAGCCTCCATGTGTGTGTATTTTTTAGAGTTTTTTTCCTATAACTGATGTCTAGTCTCATGGCATTGTGGTCAGAGAAGATGCTAGATACGATTTTAGTTCTCCTGAATTTTCTAAAGCTTGACTCGTGACCCAAGATGTGATGTATCCTGGCGAATGTTCCATGTTCACTTGAGAAGAAAGTGTATTCTGTAGTTTTTGGATGGAACGTCCTATAAATATCAATTAAGTCGAGATGGTCTAATGTGCCATTTAAAGCTTGTGTTTCCTTATTTATTTTCTGTTTGGATGATCTGTCTATTGGTGTCAGTGGGGTGTTAAAGTCTCCGACTATTATTGTCTTAATATTGATTTCCTCTTTTATGGCTGTTAGCATTTGCCTTATGTATTGGGGTCCCCCTATATTTGATGCAAAGATATTTACAATTGTTATATGTTCTTCTTGGAGTGATCCCTTGATCATTATTCAGTCTCCTTCCTTGTTTCTTGTAATAGTCTTTACGGTACAGTCTAATTTCTCTGATATGAGTATTGCTACTCCAGCTTTCTTTTGACTTCCATTTGCATGGAATATCTTTTTCCATCCCCTTACTTTCAGTCTGTATGTGTCCCTAGGGCTGAAGTGGGTTTCTTGTAGACAGCATATGGAAGGGTCTTGTTTCTGTATCCATTCAGCCAGTCTGTGTCTTTTGTTTGGAGCATTTAATCCATTTACATTTAAGGTGATTATTGACATGTATGCTTCTATTGCCATTTTCTTAATTGTTCTGGGTTGGTTTTTGTAGGTCTTTTCCTCCTCTTGTGTTTCCTGCCTAGAGAAGTTCCTTTAGCAATTGTTATAAGCTGATTTGGTGGTGTGAATTCTCTTAATTTTTGCTTGTCTGTAAAGCTTGTGATTTCTCTGTCAAATCTGAATGAGATTCTTGCTGGGTAGAGTATTCTTGGCTGTAGGTGTTTCTCTTTCAAGATTTTAAATATATCCTGCCATTCCCTTCTGGCCTTCAGAGTTTCTGCAGAAAGATCAGCTGTTATCCTTATAGATTTTCCCTTATATGTTATTTGTTGCTTTTCTCTTGATGCTTTTAATATTTTTTCTTTGGGTTTAATTTTCATTATTTTGATTAATATGTGCCTCAGTGTGTTTCTCCTTGGGTTTATTCTGTATGGGACTCTCTGCGCTTCTTGAACTTGATTAATTATTTCCTTTCTCATGTTGGGGAAGTTTTCCAATAAAACCTCTTGAAATATTTTCTCAGACCCTTTCTTTTTTTCTTCTTCTTCTGGGATGCCTATGATTTGGATGTTGGTGTGCTTAATGCTGTCAGTGAGGCCTCTGAGAGTGTCTTCCATTCTTTTTATTCTTTTTTCTTTTTCCTGCTGTGTGGCAGTTATTTACATCATTCTATCTTCCAACTCACTTACTTGTTCTTCTGTCTCAGTTATTCTGCTATTTATACCATCTAGAGTATTTTTAATTTCAGTTACTGTGTTGTTCATTACTGTTTGTTTTGTTCTTCTAGGTCCTTATTAAATGTTTCTTGTATTTTCTCTATTTTCTTTTCGAGATTTTGGATCATCTTTACTATCATTACTCTGAATTCTTTTGCAGGCAATTTTCCTATTTCCTCTTCATTTATTTGCTCTTGTGGGTTTTTATCTTGCTCCTTTGACTGCAAGATGTTTCTTTGTTTTCTCATTTTGTCTAATTTATAATATTTTCTGTCTCCTTTCCCTATACTGCCCAGTAGTAATTCCTCTTATTTCTGTTCTCTGCCTCCTGTGGTGGTGTTGGTCCAGTGTCTTTAGTAGGCTTCTTGATGGGAGCATCTGGTGCCTGTTTTCTGGTGTGTGGATCTGAGTCTTTTCCCTCTGATGAGCAGGGCCATGTCAGGTGGTGTGTTTAGGGTATCTGTGAGCTTAATATGGCTTTAGGTAATCTGTGTGCTGATAGGTGGATATGTGTTCCTATCTTGTTTATAGTTTGGTGTGAGGTATCCAGCACTGGCCGTTGCAGGCAGTCGAGTGAAGCTGGGTCTTAGACTCTGATAGATGCCTCTGTGAGAATTCTCTGTGGTTAATCTTCCCTGTGGCTGAGGATTCTCTAGTGGTCTAGTGTCCTGGACTCGGTGTTCCTTCCCAGAGCCTCTGACTTGACTTCTGGTCGAGTAATCCAGACTCCAGAAGTTGCTTGTCCTGGCAATAAAGGGGATTAAGAAAGACTATCCAAGCCCCAGACTAACGGTAAAATGTTAAGTCAAACAAACAAATACTGAGTCAAGGAAACATGTACACATGCAAGAAACACAAAAACAGAACACAATAGAACTTAAAGCACTAGAACAACCTGACATAACAACCCCAGAACGGAATCAGACAATTAAAAACCAAAACAAATTCAAAACAAAACAAACAGGGAAATTGTGAAGACAAGGACCAAATATAACAGGGCCCAAATAGAAACAGTGAGCAAATATAACAAAGAGCAAGTGAACAACCAGGTAGACTGAAGATTCCCCAAAACAAAATCAGACAATTATAATTAGAACTAAGATAAAGACAAAACCTAATAACAAAAACCAAAGCAGTGTGTCATCTGAAGAATAAAACAAGGAAACAGAGCAGATCAATAATATGGATTTAAAATATAATAAGATAAAATAAAATAAGAAGGGATAGAATACAGAGCAACAGAAGAGTGTACTATGACTGGAAAAAGAAAAAGAAAAAGAAAAAAATAGAAATGTACTAAAGATAAAGAAGAAAGGAAGATAAAGGAGATAAACTCAGCACTACAAAAAAAGGCTAGGTAGAAATAGAAATATATAAAAAAGATAAACATTAAAATAAATGTAAAAAATAGAATAAAAAGTATGTTATAAAACGTGAAGATCCCATAGGGCTAAGATTGTAATGAAAAAAAAAGAAAAGAAAAAAATCACTAGGACTGACCACAAAATGGATCAGAGCAATAGAAATAATAATAATAATCTGTTTCCTTGGAGTCTCAGCTGTAAGTGTCCTTGTACACATTTTGAGCCTCATGCCACCTTCACCTCCCCAGGAGGCCCTCTTCTGCCTCTGGGTTAGGTTCTGGACCTGCTGTGAGTCCTATGGGGTCCACTTAGGCTCTGATCTGGCCCAATTCCCATGTGTGCTTGCTCCCACTGTCCACAGCTGACAAAGCTAGACCTTTTTCATTTGTGGGAACATTCATTGTCTACTCAGAGATTCCAAAGTATAGGATCTACATAGCTGATCACAGGGATTTAGTCTGCAGCATATATATCTGATGGAAAGATTTTAGAACCTCCTCCTTAGCCCCCCTGTCCCTGGTGTTCAGCTTTGGTTTTGTCCCTGCTTCTGCATGTGGTCTAACTGGCAGAGTCTGGTCCCGAGGCTGCCTTGGAGCTCTTTGGGTCTGCTTCAGTGAGGTTTTCCTTTATTATTCATCTGCAGATGGAGGTGTTTGGGGAGAGAGAGGCTTTAATAGTGGCTCTTCTCCCTTCGTGTGACTCAACAGTAGCGGCCTGTTTGGATCGTGGGAGCCCTGAGGATGATGCCAAATGCACAGGGTTGCTGGCAGCTGCAGGTATAGGAAATCTGGCCTTAGTGTGGTTCTTTTCTGGTGCCTGGTGCAAGGCGCCTGATGGGCAGCCCTCGGGAGCTTTTTGTATTACTTTGTGACCAACTGGGTTTCCTTTGTTTTTCGTCTGTAGGCGCCAGTGTGTGGGGAGAGAGAGGGTACAATAGTGGCTCCTTCCCCTGCATGTGAGTGAGCAGTAGTGCCCTGCTTGGCTCGCGGGAGCCCTGGCAGTGGCGGCGCCAGTTGCAGAGGGATGCCAGTGGGCTCAGGTATAATTGAAATGTCTCCAGAGATGTCCTCTGCGGATTTCTTCTGGCTCTCAGCAGCAGGCACACCAGGACAGCACCCCCAGGGGGCTTTTCCTATCCCTTGTTGACTGAAACAGCCAAGCTTCCCTTTGTTCATCACAGCTGCCAAAAGAAAGGCAACAGCAGTGACTCCTCCCACCTGTTTGGGAGTCAACAGTAGCGAGCTACCACCATGGCCGCCCAGCCTTCCCTGGTAGGCATTCTCCATGGCAGATTCTTTCCTCCTGTCCCCTCAGTCCATCTCCCCACAGCCAACAATGTTTCTCACCCTCAACCAGTTCTCCGGTTCCAATGTTCTAGCTCCCAGAACCCCTGTACATCTGTCAACCCATGTTTTAATGTGAGACATGCAGAGCCGTGGTACAGACCCTCTGTGTGTTTCTCACTCTTTCCCATCTGCCACAGATCAACTGCTTCACCCTCTTTGGACAGTCCCAAATGCCTCCCTTCTGACCCAATCAAATTCCCCATTGGAGCAGGGGTTTCCCTGTCAGATAAGGGCAGTTTCCCTGAATTCAGCAATCTCTCCTCTGTTTCAGCTCCCCCTGCCCCAGGTTGTAGGACCTATCCCTTTCTTTTCTTCTCCTCCTCTTTCTCCTTATTTTTTTTCCCTTTGTCCTACCCAGTTATGTCATGATCCTTTCAGTCCTTTCTGGTGTCCAAGGTCTTCTGCTAGTGTTCAACCAGTTTTCTGTGGGAACTACTTCATCTTTTGATGTATTCCTGATGTATCTGTGAAGGGAGATGCACTCCATGTCCTTCTACCTCGCTGCCATCTTTTGCCAGTTTTTGTCAGTTTGATTACTATGTGTCTTGGCATGTTTCTCCTTGGCTTTATCCTACCTGGGACTCTCTGTGCTTCCTGGACTTGGGTGGCCATTTCCTTTCCTATTTTAGGGAAGTTTTTGACTATAATCTCTTCAAATATTTTTTTGGGTCCTTTCTCTCTCTCTTCTCCTTCTGGGACTCCTATAATGCAAATGTTGGTGCATTTAATGTTGTTCCAGAGGTCTCTTAGGCTGTCTTCATTTCTTTTCATTCCTTTTTCTTTATTCTATTCTGCAGCAGTGATTTCCACCATTCTGTCTTCCAAGTCGTTTATCCTTTCTTCTGCCTCAGTTATTCTGCTATTGATTCCTTCTAGTGTATTTTTCATTTCAGTTACGGTGTTGCTTATCTCTGTTTTTTTGTTCTTTAATTCTTCTAGGCCTTTTTAAAATGTTTCTTGCATATTTTTGATCTTTGCATCCATTCTTTTTCTGAGGTCCTGAATCATGTTCACTATCATTATTCTGAATTTTTTTTCTGGAAGGTTGCCTATCTCCACTTAATTTAGTTGTTTTTCTGGGGTTTTATCTTGTTCCTTCATCTGGTACAAAGTCCTCTGCCTTTTCATTTTGTCTATCTTTCTGTGATTGTGGTTTTTGTTCCACAGGCTGCAGGGTTATAATTCTTCTTGCTGCTGCTATCTGCCCTGTGGTGGGTGAGGCTATCTAAGATGCTTGTGCACACTTCCTGATGGGAGAGACTGGTAGTGGGTAGAGCTGGGTGTTTCTCTGGTGGGCAGAGCTTAGTAAAACTTTAATCCACTTGTCTGCTGATGGGTGGGGCCTGTTGGTTGTTTTTTGCCTGAGGTGACTCAGCACTGGAGCTTACAGGCTCTTTGGCACGGCTAATGGCAGACTCTGGGAGGGCTTCTGCCAATGAGTACTTCTCAGAACTTCCACTGCCAGTGTCCTGTCCCCATAGTGAGCCACAGGGGTCCCCTGCCTCTGCAGGAGACCCTCTAACACTAGCTGGTAGGTCTGGTTCAGTCTCCTGTGGAGTCATTGCTCCTTCCCCCTGGGTCCTGGTGAACATACTCCTTTGTGTGTACCCTCCAAGAGTGGAGTCTCTGTTCCCCCCAATCCTGTGGAAGTCCTGTAATCAAATCCTGCTGGCCTTCAATTCTGATTCTCTGGGGATCCCTCCTCCTGTTACTAGACCCCCAGGTTGGGAAGCCTGACGTGGAACTCAGAACCGTCACTCCAGTGGATGGACTTCTGTGGTATAACTGTTCTCCAGCTTGTGAGTTGCCCACCCAGCAGTTAGGGGATTTGATTTTATCGCAATTGTGCCCCTCCTACCATCTCATTGCAGCTTCTCCTTTTTCTTTGGATGTGGGATATCATTTTTGGTGAGTTCCAAAGTCTTCCTGTTGATGATTATTCAGCAGTTCATTTTGATTCCAGTGCTCTCACAAGAGGGAGTGAACACGCATCCTTCTATTCCATCATGTTGAACCAATTTCAATTTTATTTATTTTAAATCTAAAAATTTCAATTGATTGTTTTTGATTTTCTTGGCTTATGAGCATTGGCTAGGGCATCCATAAAAACATTGAATAATAGCTAAATAGGCAGACTTTTCTTATTCTTATCTTTCATCAGAATACTTCGAGTCTCACCATATGTGTGACATTTGTTTTTGGTTTCCGATAGGTTGTCTTCATCAAAGTAACAGAAACCGCTAGGGGACTACCCCAAAGCCATTCTGTGACCTCTAACTTTGGATGCTGGAGAGCCATTTACTTACTTTCTCTGTTAAGGGGAAGTCTGCTGGCATCTTAAGAGAAAGATCATTTGAATCCTCTTAAGGGTCAGATGTCAGTGTATGTGTGAGCGCAGAGCTTGTTGGCAATTCTCCTTTTCCTACATCCACTCTTGAAGCCTAGAGCTGTGGCAGCCCTCCTAATAATAAGCAACCAGCATGAGAATGAAGATTTGACAGCTAAGCATGGTGAAACACAAGGCTGGAATGAGCCTGAGTCCCAGGTTATATTTTTGGCTCACTGACCCAGTTCTGAGACTCTCTGCTTCTGAAATTCTTCTAAAATAAATACAAAAATGTTATTGTAGCTTAAATCAGCATCATAGAGTTTTCTGTTACTTTCCACCAGAGCATTTTTAACTGATGTTTCGAGTAGAGAACACTTTTTTTTCTATTCCTAGCCTTATAAGTATTATTAAGGGCTTCCTAGGTGGCGCAGTGGTTAAGAATCCTCCTGCCAATGCAGGGGACATGGGTTTGATCCCTGCTCCAGGAAGATCCCACATGCCACGGAGCAACTAAGCCCATGTGCCACAACTATTGAGCCTGCGCTTTGGAGCCCGTGAGCCACAACTATTGAGCCCATGTGCTGCAACTACTGAAGCCTACATGCCTAGAGCCCATGCTCTGCAACAAGAGAAGCCATGGCAATGAGGAGCCTGTGCACCACAACGAAGAGTAGCCCCCACTCACTGCAACTAAAAGAAAGCCCGTGCACAGCAAAAAAAGACCCAACACAGCCAATAAAATAAATAAATAAATAAATTTATATAAAAAAAGTATTTTTAAAACCAGAAATGAATGTCATAATCAATTACATATCTTTTCAAAGAACAGCATAACTTTCAAAGAACAACAGCAAATATTTAATGCCAAATATGTGAAAGGCATTGTTCTAAGTTTTTACATTTATTAACTAATGTAATCTTTATAGCAACCCTATGGGGTAGATATATTTTTATCCATATTTAAAGATGAGGAAATTGAGACACAGAGAGGTTAGGTAAATTGCCTAAGATCACAGTTAGTAAGTGACAGAGCCAGTATTTGGACCTGTACAGTTTGGCTCTAGGATCCTAGATCTTAGTCTACCTCTGTCACTTATTCCAGTATTGGAAAAATGATACATGGACCACAATATGTGTTTCTTAATTCTTTCATTATTTTCTCACTAGTTGTCTTTATCATAAGTTATCAACAGATGTATTTGACTAAATTAATGGCAAGCGAATATGAATTATTTTATTATTTTTATTTAAATTAGAATTAACATACATATTATATTAGTTTCAGGTGTATTATATAGTGATTCAGCCACACAAAGTTGTTACAATAGTATTGACTATATTCCCTATACTATACGTTACATCCCTGTGACTTATTTATTTTAAGTTTGTACCTCTTAATCTCCTTCACCTATTTCATTTGTCTCTCAATCCCTGTCCCTCTGGCAACCACCTATTTGTTCTCTGTATATATGAGTCTCTTTCTGTTTTGTTTTATTTGTTCATTTGTTTTGATTTTTAGATTCCATGTATAAGTGAAATTATACAGTATTTGTCTTTCTCTGTCTAACTTATTTCACTTCACATAATACCCTCTAGGTCCATCCATGTTTCTGAAAAGGGCAAGATTTTATTTGTTTTAATAACTAATATTCCATTGTATATATATACCACATTTTTATCCATTCGTCTGTCAATGGACACTGACGCTGCTTCCATATCTTGCCTATTGTAAATAGTTTTGGAGTGAACAGAGGAATACTTATATTTTTTCAAATTGTGTTTTCATTTTCTTCATATGAACACCAAGTAGTGGAATTGCTGGATCATATGGTAGTTCTATTTTTAATTTTTTTTAGGAAACTTCATACTTTTTTCCATAGTGACTGCACCAGTGTATATTCTTACCAACAGTGCATGAAAGGTCCCTTTTCTCCACATCCTCATCACCACTTGTTGTTTCCTGTCTTTTTGATAACAGCCATTCTGATAGGTGTGAGGTGGTATCTCATGATTTTGATTTGCATTTCCCTGATGCTTAGTGACACTGAGCACATTTTTATGTGTCTGTTGGCCATCTCTACATTTTCCTTGAAAAAATATCTATTCAGGTCCTGTGGCTATTTTAAAATCAGGTTATTTGGGTTTTTTGATATTGAGTTGTATGAGCCCTTTCTATATTTTGGATATCAATCCCTTACTGGGTATATCGTTTGCAAATATTCTCCCTTTCAGTGGTATATTGCCTTTCATTTTGGTTGTTGGTTTCCTTCCCTGTGCAAAAGCTTTTTAGTTTGATGTATTCTCATTTGCTTAATTTTGATTTTGTTTCCTTTGCCGGAAGAGACATATCCAAAAAAATATTGCTAAGACCAATTTCAGAGAGATTACTGCCTATGTTTTCTTCTAGAATTTTTATGGTTTCAGGGCCAAAATTTCAGTCTTTAATCCATTTTGAGTTTATTTTTGTATATGGTGTAAGAAAGAAGTCCAGTTTCATTTTTTTGCATGTAGCTGTCTGGTTTTCCCAATATCATTTATTGAAGAGACTGTCTTTTTCCCATTGGAAATTCTTACCTCCTTTGTCATAAATTAGTTAACCTTATAAGTGTGGGTTCATTTCTGAGCTCTCTATTCTGTTCCATTGATCTATGTGTCTGTTTTTGTGCCAGTATCATAATGTTTTGATGATTGTAACTTTGTAATATAGTTTGAAATCAGGGAGTGTGGTATCTCCAGCTTTGTTCTTCTTTCTTAAGACTCTTTTTGGCTACTTGGGGTCTTTTGTGGACCCATACAAATTTTAGGGTTATTTGTTTTGGCTCTGTGAAAAATGCCATTGGTATTTTGATAGGGATTGCATTGAATCTGTAGATTGCTTTGAGTAATATGGACACTTTAACAGTATTGATTTTTCCAGTCCATGAGCACTTTTTTCCCCCCGTTTATTTGTGTTATCTTCAATTTCATTCTTCAGTATCTTCTAGTTTGCAGAATACAGGTCTTTTGCCTTCTTGGTTAAATTTATTCCTAGGAGTTTTCTTTTTTTTTGGATGCAATTGTAAATGGGATTGTTTTCTTCATTTCCCTTTGTGATGGTTCATTATTAGTATATAGAAATGCAACAGATTTCTATATATTATTTTTTTAAGCTTTTTAAAATTTATTTTTACTTATTTATTTATTTTTAGCTGCATTGGGTCTTTGTTGCTGCATGCAGGCTTTCTCTAGTTGTGGCAAGTGGGCGCTACTCTTTGTTGTGGTGTGTGGGCTTCTTATTGTGGTGGCTTCTCTTGCAGAACACAGTCACTAGGTGTGCGGGCTTCAGTAGTTGTGGCTTGTGGGCTCTAAAGTGCAGGCTCAGTAGTTGTGGCATGTGGGCTTATTTGCTCTGCAGCATGTGGGATCTTCCCAGACCAGGGATTGAACTCATGTCCCCTGCATTGGCAGGCAGATTCTTAACCACTGTGCCACCAGGGAAGTTCCTGTATATTATTTTTGTGTCCTGCAACTTTACTGAATTCATTTATTGGTACATTTTTGGTGGATATTAATTAAGTATTCCAATGTCACTTCCATAATTTGCTGTAAAAAGAGAGCACCAGTAAAATTCAATCAATCAAGCTTCAAAGCAAATCTTAGTTTTTCATACTCAATTTATTTTCTTAAATTAAGTTTGATTCACAAATTCATTTCTTAGACTTTTATTTTTCTTTCTTGGACTCACAAGAATAATATCCTTTTCTTATTCTTCCTAAAGCTAGAGTTATAATAAAATAAGGCAATTTTTTCCATTTCATTAGCATGTCCCTACTTTGGCCCCATTTTCTTCCTTTTTCTCCCCTCCTTCTTTGATCAGGGATGGTGATGCTTTTTTCCTTTGTAATCTAAGAAAGGTTAGTATAGACAAACAGAAAAAGGGAACAAGACAATACTCCCACCTACTCCTGGGTTTTTATGTTTCATCTCTTTTGTCATATCTTTACTGTGCATGACTCAACATATGTGGACAATATCTTAAAATCCTGTGGGCACTCCATAAATGATAAATTATAATAACAGAGCCTCCTGACAATAGTAGTTATATAAGTAAGTGTAACCTTAGATTATCTATGATGCAGGGCACAATGGGAATTACTTTTCAGCTTTGTATAAATTGACAATAAAGAATTATATTGATGTTTGATAATCTTTAAAGGCATTTTTTCTATTTTTCCTCTTTCCTATTCTTTATGTATCCACTGGAAATATAATGAATTCAAATTAACTAATTAGGAGTTGTGAAAAAGATAATAATTAGTAGCATGACTACTATCTAATCATCATCATAGGCTTATTCTTTTACCACCACCAAAGGAAGATAAGAGTTTTTTTGTGTGTAAGTAAGTATAGTGTATTTAGTTCATAGATTTATCATCATCTTTATAATCATTTCAAGATGGTAATGATAAGATTATGAATTATCATAATTATCACCATTATGTGAGATTTTATATGTTTATCATTTAATATAATTCTTTTCCTAGTGATTCCTTTTTTAAAAAATTATTGCTAGATGTATAATTAAATGTCAGTGAACCAAGAGTGGCCAAGATGGTGGAGGTAGGAGACCCTGAACTCATCTTGTCTCTCAGGCACACCAAAATCACAACTGTTTACAGAGAAACTATTGATGAGAATGACCTGAAGACTAGCAGAAAAGACTCTCTGCAACTATAGATACAAAGAAGGAACCACAATGAGATGGATAGGAGGGGCAGAAATGTGGTGTTAGTCAGGCCCATACCCCCAGGTAGGCAACCCATAAGTGGGAGGATAATTACAATTGTAGAAGTTCTCCCCAGGGAGCTAGGAGTCTGAGTCCCACATTTGGCTCCCCACTTTAGGGCTCCTGCACTGGGAAGATGAACCCTCAGAGTGTTTGGCTTTGAAGGCCAGCAGGGCTTACTTTTAGAAGAGCCAGAGGACTATAGAAAACAGAAATTGCACTCTTAAATGGTGCACACAAAATCTCATGTGCTCTGAGATCAAGGGTAGGAGCAGTCATTTGAAAAGAACTTGGGTCAAATGCACTTGCTGATCTTGGAGAGCCTCTTACAGAGGCAGGAGGCAACTAGGACTTTTACCCTGGGGACATAAACACTGGTAGCAGCCATTTGGGAGAGTTTATTCTACCACAAGGACACTAGTACTGGCAAGTGCCATTTTGGAATCCTCCCACTATCTTATTCCTGCTGGGAACCAGTCCCACCAACCAGCCAGTTGGCACCAGTCCTGGGATACCCCATGTTAAGGAGCTAGCCAGACAAGGACACAGCCCCACCCACAACAGTATAGTTGCTTTAGAACCCCCTGAACCCCCAGCCTTGCTGGGACCTGGTTCCACCCACCGGTGGACAGTCCCTAGCCGGGACCCCTTGGGCCCCACAGTTAGCCATCAGGACATGGCCCTACCCACCAGTGGGCCAACACCAGATCCAGGACCTCTGGACACCAGCCTTGGGACACTCTGGGCACTGGTCTTGTCCACCAGCAAGCCCACACCAGCTTTGCACCCCTGGGCCTGCAGCCAACTACCCCAGGACCTGGCTTCACTCACTAGAGGGCCAGCAGTAGCCCTAGAACTCCCCAGGGCTCTGCAGCCATCCTCTTCATGACCTGACCTCACACACCAGAGGGCCAGCACCAGGACTGGGACTCTGCAGACCATGAAGCCACTTGTACCAGAATCTGACCCTGCTTACCAGTGGCCAGCAGCTTCTGTATTTAGCAAGGCCTGGTAACCAACTCAATTGAGAGTCAGTCATGCCTGTCAGCATGCCCAGAGTAGGCAACCCACCACAATAAAAGGCCTACACAGCCCACTTAGATGGTGCCTCTAGAGCATATAATGCTGGTGACCAGAGTGGAGTGTGTTGCTAACCCCTATAGGACATCTTCTACAGAAGGCCACTTCTCCCACATTAAGTAACTAGACTACCAAATACATAGAAATAAAAATGGAGAATTAAGCAAAATGAAGTGACAGAGGAACAAGATGAAACCATGGAAGAAGAACTAAATGAAGTGGAGATAAACAATCTGCCTGATAAAGAATTCAAGGTAATGATCATAGAGATGCTCAAAGAACTCAGGAGAAGAACAGATGACAAGTCAGAAGTTTTTGATAACAAGTTAGAAAATATGAAGAAGAACCAAACAGAGTTGAAGAATACAATAACTGAACTAAAAATTACACTAGAAGTAATCAACAGTAGATTAATAATACAGAGGAACAGATCAGCAAGCTGGAAGGCAGAGTAGTGGAAATCACCCAAGCTGAACAGAAAAAAGAAAAAAAAAATTCAATGAAGACAGTTTAAGAGACCTCTGGAACAACATCAAGTGTATTAACATTAGCATTATAGGTGTCCCAGAAGGCAAAGAGAGAGAGAAAATGGCAGACAGCATATTTGAGAATATAATAGCTGAAAACTTCTTTATCCTGGGAAAAGAAACAGACATCCAAATGCGGGAAGCACAGAGAGTCCCAAACAAGATCAACCCAAAGAGGGTGATACAAAGACACATTGTAAGTAAAAATTTAAGATAAGGAGAAAATATTAAAAGCAGCAAGGGAAAAGCAACTTGTTATGTACAGTGGACTCCCATAAGGCTATCAGCTGACTTTTCAGCAGAAAACCTGCAGGCCAGAAGGGAGTGGCACAACATATTTAAAATGGTGAAAGGGAAAAACCTACAACCAAGAATACTCTATTAGCAAGGCTATCATTCATATTTGAAGGAGAGATCAAGAGTTTACAGATAAGCAAGAGCCAGAAAAGTTTATCATTATGAAACCAGCTTCACAAGAAATGTTAAAGGGACTTCTCTAAGTAGAAAAGACTGTAAATAGAAATATGAAAATTATGAAAAAAAAATCTCATTGGTAAAGGCAAATATTCAGTAAAGGTAGTAGATCAACCACATATAAAGTGAGTAAGAAGGTTAAAAGACACAGAGAGTAAAGTCATCTGTAGCTATAATAACTAGCTAAAAAAGATGTAAAATATGACATCAAAAATGGTAAACATAGTGGTGGGAATAAAAAATGCAGTGTTGTTAAAATGCATTCAAACTTAAGAGATCAGGAAGTTGAAATATATAAACATATATAAACTATATATATATAAACTTCATGGTGTATACATATATATATATATAAATTTCATGGTACCCACAAACCAAGATTCAATAATAGATACACACATAACAAAGAAAAAAAAAAGGAATCCAAACATAACGCTTAAAGATAATCATCAACTCACAAGGGAAAATTGGAAAAGAGAACAGAAAAGAACTACAAAAACAACCAGAAAACAGTTAACAAAATGGCAATAAGTGCATACCTATCAATAATTACTTTAAATGTAAATGAGCTAAATGCTCCAATCAAAAGACATGGAGTGGCTGAATGATACAAAAACAAGGCCCATATATATGATGCCTATAAGAAACTCACTTTAGATCTAAAGACATGTACAGACTGAAAGTGAGAGGATGTAAAAGGTATTCCATGCAAATGAAAATGAAAAGAAAGCTGAGGTAGAAATACTTATATCAGACAAAATAGACTTTGAAAAAAAGACTGTAACAAGAGACAAGGACATTACATGATGATCAAGGGATCAATCCAAAATGAAGATATAACAATTGTAAATATATATACACCCCATATAGGAGCATCTAAACACATAAAGCAAATATTAATAGACATAAAGGGAGAAATTGACAGTAACATAATAATAGTAGGGGACTTTAACATCACACTTATATCAATGGACAGATCATCCAGACAGAAAATCAATAGGGAAACATTGGCCTTAAGTGACACATTAAACCAAATGGACTTTATATATACATATATATATATATATGTATATATACATATATATATATATAGAGAGAGAGAACATTACATCTAAAAGCAGCAGAATACACATTCTTTTCAAGGGTACAATACATGGAGCATTCTGCAGGATAGATTACATGGAAGGCCAGAAAACAAGCCTCAGTAAATTTAAGAAGATTACAGTCATATCAAGCATCTTTTCCAATCACAGAACTATTAGAATAGAAATCAACTACAAGGAAGAAATCTTCAAAAAACACAAACATGTGGAGGCTAAACAATATGCTACTAATGAACAAATGGGTTACTGAAGAAATCAAAGAAGTTTTAAAAAATATCTGGAGGCAAAAACAAGAACATGATGATTCAAAATCTATAGGATGCAGTGAAAGCAATTCTCAAAGGTATGTGTATAGCAATATAAGCCTACTTCAGGAAACAAGAAAAATCTCAAACAACCTAAACTTACAACTAAATTTCTGAAAAAAGAACAAACAGAGCTCAAAGTTACTATAAGGAAAGAAATCACAAAGACCAGAGAAGAAATAAAAATGAAATAGAGACCCTCCCCCCCCAAAAAAAATAGAAAAGATCAATGAAACTAAGAGTTGGTTCTTTGAAAAAATTTAAAATGGATAAACCTTTAGCCAGACTCATTGAGAAAAAAAGAGGGGGCCCAAATCAATAAAATCAAAAATGAAAAAGGAGAAGTTACAATCAACACCACAGAAACACAAAGGATAATAAGAGATTACTATGAACAATTATACAGATTAAAATGGACAACCTAGAAGAAATGAACACATTTCTAGAAATGTACAATCTCCCAAGACTGAATCAGGAAGAAATAAAAAAATATGAACTGACAAATTACCAATAATGAAGTTGAATTAGTAATTAAAAAACTTCCAACAAACAAAAGTCCAGGCTCAGACAGCATCACAGGTGAATTCTACCAAACACATAAAGAAGAGTTAACACCTATCCTTCTCAAAGTATTCCAAAAGACAGCAAGGGAAAGAGTGCTTCCATATCCATTCTACAAGGCCAGCATTACCCTGATACCAAAACCAGACAGAGATACCACACAGAAAAAAGAACATTACAGGCAAATATCACTGATGAATATAGATGCAAAAATCCTCAACAAAATACTAGCAAAGTGAATTCAGCAGTACATTAAAAGGATCATACAGAATGATCAAGTGGGATTTATCCCAGGGATGCAAGGATGTACAATATCCACAAATCAATCAATGTGACACACCACACTAACAAATTGAAGAATAAAAAGTATATGATCAAAACAGATGATTGAACTTGATGTACCCCCAAAAAAATAAAAAAATAATAAAAAAAAAGAGAATAAAAAGACATGACAGCTAAAAAAAAAAAAAAGTATATGATCATCTCAATAGATGCAGGAAAAAGCTTTTGACAAAATTCAGCATCTGTTTATGATAAAAACTCTCAAGAAAGTGTGTATAGAAGGAACACACCTCAACATAATAAAAGCCATATATGAGAAGCCCACAGCTAACATCATACTCAGTGGTGAAAAGCTGAAAGCATTTCCTCTGAGATTGGGAACAAGACAAGGATGTCCATTCTTACCACTTCTATTTAACATAGTATAGGAAGCGCTAGCCTCAGCAGACAAGAAAAAGAAACAAAAGGCATACAAATTTGAAAGGAAGAAGTAAAACTGTCACTGTTTGCAGATGACATCATACTATACATAAAAAAATCCTTAGTACACCACCAACAATCTACTAGAACTCATCAAGGAATTTGGTCAATTTGCAGGATACAAAATTAATGTACAGAAAGCGGTTGCATTTCTATACACTAACAATGAACTATCAGAAAGAGAAATTAAGGAAACAGTCCCATTTGTAATTGCATCAGAAAGAATACAATACCTAGGAATAAATCTAACTAAGGAGGTAAAAGACCTGTGCTTGGAAAACTATAAGACACTGATGAAAGAAACTGAAGACAACACAACCAGATGGATAGATACACCATGTTCATGGATTGGAAGAATTAATATTGTTAAAATGACCATACTACCCAAGGCAATCTACAGATTCAGTGCAATCCCTATCAAAATACTAATGGCATTTTTTCATAGAACTGGAACAAATAATTCTAAAATTTGTAGGGAAATGCAAAAGACCCCAACTATCCTTAACAATCTTGAGAAAGAACATAACTGGAGATATCACACTGCCTGATTTCAAACTATAAAAATGCAATACAGTCATCAAAACAGTATGGTACAAATACATAGATCAATGGAACAAAATAGAGAGCCCAGAAATGAGCCCGCACTTACATGGTCAATTTATTACGAAGGAGGCAAGAACATACAGTGGGGAAAGACAGCCTCTTCAATAAATGGTGTTGGGAAAACTTGACAGCTGCATGAAAAGAATCAAAGTGGACTACTTTCTTATACCATATTAAAAAAAAAACTCAAAATGGATTAAAGACTTAAATATAGGACCTGAAACCATAAAACATCTAGAAGAAAATATAGGCAGTAATCTCTTTGGCATTGGTCTTAGCAATATTTTTTGGATATGTCTCTTCAGGCAGAGGAAGCAAAAGCAAAATTAAACAAACGGAAATGAGGCTACGTCAAACTAAAAACCTTTTGCATAATGAAGGAAACTATCAAGAAAAAAAAAAAGGCCACCTACTGAAAAGCTGAAGATATTTGTAAATTATATATCTGACATGGAGTTAATCTCCAAACTAAACAGAGAACTCATACAACTTGACATCAAAAAACCTCCAAACAACCTAATTAAAAAATTGGCAGAGTATATGAACATTTTTCAAAAGAAAACATACAGATGGCCAACAGGCACATGAAAAAAAATGCTCACCATCACTAATCATCAAGGGAATGCAAATCTAAACCATGATGCGATGTCACCTCACACCTATCAGAATGGGTATTATCAAAAAGACAGCAAATGGCAAGTGTTGGTGAGAATGTGGAGAAAAAAGAACCCTCATGTACTGTTGGTGGGAATGCAAGTTGGTGCAGCCACTATGTAAAACAGTATGGAGGCTCCTCAGAAAAATTAAAAATAGAACTACCTTATGGCCCAGCAATTCCACTCCTAGGTACTTACCCAAAGAAAAGGAAAACACTAATTTGAAAAGATATATGCCTCCTCTGTGTTCGTAATAGCCAAGATATGGAAGCAACCTAAGCACCCATAGTAGATAAATGGATAAAGAATAAATTTTATATATATATATATATATATATATAGGATAAAGAATAAGTTTATATATATATATATATATATATATATAATAGAATATTACTCAGCCATGAAAGAGAATGAAATCTTGCTATTTGCAACAACGTGGATGGACCTAGAGGGTACTATGCAAAGTGAAGTAAGTCAGAGAAAGACAAACATGGTGTCATTTCACTTACACGTGGAATCTAAAAAACAAAACATATGAAGAAACAACAGGACAGAAAGAATCATATGTACAGAGAACAAACTGGTGGTTGCCAGAGTGAGGAGAGAAGAGAAATAGGTGAGGGAAATTAAAAGGTACAAACTTCCAGTTATAAAATAAATGTGTCACTGGTATGAAATGTACAGTATAGGGAATATATCAATAATTGTGTAATACCTTTGTATGGTGGCAAATGGTAGGTAACTAGACTTAATTGTGATGATAATTTTGAAAGGTATAGAAATATTGAATCACTGTGTTGTGTACCAGGAACTAACATAGTATTGTAGGTCACTTATACGTCAAAAACAAGCAAACAAACGCATAGAAAAAGAGATCAGATTTGTGGTTAGCAGAGGCGGGGGTTGAAGGGGGGTGGGGTGGATTGGGATGAAGGTAGTCAAAATGTACAAACTTCCAGTTATAAGATAAATAAGGACGAGAGATGTAATGTCCAACATGATAAATATAATTAACACTGCTGTATGTTACATATGGAAGTTGTTAAGAGAGTAAATCCTAAGTGTTCTCATCGCAAGGAAGTTTTTTTCCCTGTTTCTTAATTTTTTATCTATATGAGATAATGGATGTTCATTGAACATATTGTGGTAATCATTTCATGATGCATGTAATTCAAATCATTACGCTCTCTAAACGTATACACTGCTGTATGTCTAGTAGATCTCAACAAAACTGGAAGAAAAAAAAGTCAATGAATCTATATAATTAATCCACATTATGTAATAAACACTACAGTCTCAATCTGAAATAAGTCCATGAATTATCAAATGTATCTTTGCATGTCTTCGGCAAATATACACACAAGAGATTATATAGTATCTATTACATAAATATAGGGTTTATTTTAGCTATGCCAGACAAAGCCAGAAAAATAAAGATGCTATAGGCAGAAGGATATATAACATTCACAGGGTCAGGGCAGGGGTGTCGATAATGTTCACAGCCACAGAAGAAGTTAGAAAGAGTGAGATGGACCGCAACAATGGAAACAGTACAATAGAGTGAGAAGAAATTGAATAAAGGCAACGAGATTTAGAGAGTTGGAAGGGAGGCTGGCAAACATTGCTTTGATACAGAATACAATGGAATCAAGTAAAGAATAAAATAAAAAGTTGGTTGAAAAAGGAGACGTTCTAGGGAATTCAGGTAAGGAATTTGGGTCTTAGGGTGTTTGGAAATGCATACTTATTCCAGTTTCATGCCTGCAGGAGCACAGATGGGAAACTAAAAAAAGGAAAAAAAGGCAAGGTCTTTAGTTGGGGGGTTTCAGGGTGTTACCTCGTTATTATTATTCCTGGAAGAGTACCAGCTTTCCATGTGCTTTAGTTTTTCTTTTGTTTCATAATGGCATTTGGGTAAAATTGCCTGTGTAGTACCCTCCTAGACACATCAAGTTTGGGGAAAAAACAAGCCATAGCTTCATGGTGGACCCAGCTTGGGCTTCTGTGTGTGTTTGGGCCATTGTCATGCACGGCTTCCTGTGTGAGGAAGTCTAAAATTAACTCTGGAGTAGGAGGGCACGAGTTCCAATCCAGATTCTAGCAGTGTACCTTTTGGTTCTGTAAGCTTCTGTCTTCTTATTTGTAAAATTTGGAAAACAATTTTCCAAACTCAGAAGTTGTAAGATATGAAATAAGCTTAGTGAATGGAACATACTGAATGTTCAGTAGCCGATATTGGTTCTTTAATATGAACCATCATTTGGCAACAACTCCTTTTATCTACCAGTTGCTTTGCTTAATGCCTGAGTATTGTACTGATGGGAAAGTTTGCACTGCCTAACCAAATGCTAACTTAATTCCAGGCATGGTAGGGCATTTAGCTGGTGTGCTAGTTTATAAAGATAAATAATGTTAGTGCATGTTTGTGATAATATTAAAATTACTATAAATCAGGAAAAACTACATTTTAAAAGACAGCTATTGTTTGGAACTGCAAAGAAACCAGTCAGTATGACCTTGTGACTCCAGCAAGATGAAGTTTGGAGTATCATGTAGTCACGAGGATACAGGATGCTGAGAGGCCGGGCAGGCAGGGGCGGAGGAGATGCCTCTGGGACCCTTCTCAGCTAACCAGATCCCACCAATATTAGAAAGTGAGAGAGATCAGTAAAGAAATAGATAATTGACAGGGCTGCATGCAAAGCAGTTTGGGCTGACAGTGTAATAGAGTTATCACATTTTCATTGTTCTTCATATCATCAAGTTCATAAAGCACATGTAGATGGGCATAGCTTCTGTGGTTGCTACCGCTTGATTTGAAAAACGTTTATTAAGAGAGTTGCTTTGGCATAGAAAGAGCAAGAGATAATTTCTTAAAGTTGAGGACCATGCTTCTCTCTAATACAAATTGTGTATCATAGTCTTTTACAGCTGCAATTGTTTTTTACTCATGAAAAAATGAAAATCTTACTTTAAAAAGACAATAAATTGCTTAGATTTATTTTTGCTTTTAAAGTTACAATGATGCATTAACTTTAGTTGAAGGGAACTTCAAAATTATTCTTTTATTCTATTTTATCTCCCTTGTCTTACAGATCTATAATATACTCAGTCTTCATGTGTAGTTTCTGCTAGTTCAGACTCAAGATATATTGATTCCATTGTATTCTTTAGAACATTTCATGGCAGAGACATCAAATTAGTGTATAAATTATTTTCTTCACTTCAACTTAATGTCTCACCAAAATTTTTTCTTCATCTTAGCTATATTAAATAAAAACATAACCAAAAAAAGGCAGGTACCAAATCCCTAATGCCTACTGTTTGCTTTTTATTTTTAACAGAAATACTTACAATAAAATCAGAATCAGAATATGTGTGTTACCCAGAAATCTCGTAGCAGTATTGGTAGCTTTTCAAACTACACATTAAAATGTCTTGGATTATTTTTTAACACATCTTAAGGAATCTGAAGAATTTCTTCCCTGTAAGCAATTTGAGTAAATGGGATTTTGTAGGGTCTTTGGTTGGGATTTTCTCAGTGGCTTCAAGGAAGATCTGACTTTCTCGCCATCCTTCCGTAATTAAATGGCAGGCATTTAGAGAGATGAGAGGCAGCGTGCCCACTCAGAAGCACCATCTCAGCCATCCGAAAGAGCTCCCAAATTAAGGATCCCAAAGATTCCATACAAACAGCTACGTAGAAAAGAAGCTGGTGATGCAGAGGTAATCTGGATGCAGTAAGAAATGCAGGAAGATGCCACAAATAAAAAGTAAGCCTGTAATCTCTCACACGTGCTCTTGCTTGTCTTTTTTGCAGAGTTCTAAACGCTGAGTTTACTCAGCTGCTCTCTTCCTGCAAAGCTGAATCACAGCTAACATTTACTAAAAGAAAATGGATTCTATCTCTTGGTCTTAAGAAAAATTGTTGTTTTTTCTCACTCAGTGAAAATGGTAGTTATCCTAGTGGAGGAATTAGATGGTTTAAGTTATTTTGGGGAAACTGAGTTTTATCTTGCAGTCTTGCTCTCTACTGTTTACTGGCTATTTGATCTCAGTCACTTTTTAAATCTCTGTCCACTGGTTTCCTGACCCATAAAACTGAGATAATGATAATACCTATAAGCGCTTGACAATTTCTCTGTATTGGTATAATTATTGTTCAATTAATACACTGGAGTAGACACTCTACCTTTCTACTGAATGATTTTTGGATCTTTACCTGGTAAGCAAAGGACAGTGACATTAACATTGGCCATTACTGGAAATTAAAAAAAAACAAAAACAACTTTGGGCATTACTGTTGGGCCTGGGATTGAGCTATGAGCTGAGAAAAGTGAAAACATGGTCATGACCTTGGACATATTTTATTTGTGTGCATAAAATATACAGCAACAAGGTTTTCAGTTTTGAAAATTTATTGAGCTGTGTACTTTGTGTACTTTTGATGCATATTACCTATCAATAAAAAGTTAGAACAAAAAGTAAACAATTACTATGGCAATCCTATAATGTAGAGTGTAAAAAGTGAAGACATTTATAGCCTAATTGAAATTAGAAATTAGAATTAATAGCTTTCCTTTTTCGGAACCACCACACTGGTAACAAAGTAGAAATCATCATAAATCACCACTAATCTGGTTACCTTTCTAAAATTGGAGTTGGTTCCCAATGTATGAAAATATATGTCTATCTATAGAAAAACCAAAGAAATGACTTGCTCTGTGTCTCTATACTATTTGAACATGGCCTCCTAGAAAGTTTCAAGAAAAATAAGTCTTCAGAGGAATTTGCTAAATTAATCTGTGACCCACCAAAAGCAAGAGAGAGTTTTTCTTCTGACTCTTACAGAAAAGTCCTGGAACAGAATGCCTGAGGACCCTGCCTCTCTCTGAACCAGGCATGGAGTCTAGGGAGATAGAGCTGTCACTGCCTGGCTTATAACATCACGGGGAGTGAGAGCACTGTGACCACCGACAGTCCCCAAGGCAGCATATTTTGAGAAGATGGTTTCCTCAAAGGAAGTGAAAATAGGCAGACAACGTCTATTCACACAGTATGTAAAGAAGTTTAGACGTTCTCCTGCTTGATCACAATTTCAAAGTGGAGACAAGGGGACCAATTTAAAGATAAGGGCTGTAATTTAGGTAGGGCCAATGAGGACAATAGCTGTGGAGAAGAGATGTGATAAGGAGAGATCTGATATTAGGATGTAGTGTCTACAGAAATGAACTGACTCGAATGCAGAGGGCCAGTGAACTAAAGGGACAATCCAGGGTTGCCCCCAGACATCCAGTTTGGGTGACTCAAGGATGGTGGTGACATTCCTACCAAAAAAAGAAAAAGGCAATAAGAGAAGTCAGTTGAGGCACAAGGAAGATTATGAGTTCAATTTTGGACATGATGAGCTGTGGAAAATAGTAGTAAGTTGGGAAAACATAAGTGAAGCCATACAGTAAAGTTAAAAAACAAACAAACTAGATTCTTTCAAAAAATCCAAGATTTACATGATTGAAAACATCTGTGGGAGGAAAAGAAAGAAGAGAAAGGAGAGTTCAGTAACTGTGTTTCTTCCAGCAAAACAAGTTCATTGTGCAGTCTACTTTATCAGGGTAGCTGAAGCAGCTTTGGCTTATATTGAGAATATCTTTGTTCCACTGCCTTTTATTATTACTAAGAATACTGCTTTAAATAATATAATTTTTCTCACATCAAAGTCATTCATAGGGAAAATTTGGAAAAAAGCAAAATAAAATAATACATAATGTACAATAATAAATATATTGACACAGTCCTATGTTTTTAGTTATTATAAATAACATTTGTCATTATAAGAAACAATCTAGCAATACAGAAAAAAGATCACTTAAGATCACTTAAATTTCACTACCTTGAGATAGCTGCACATAGTATTTTGACTATGTCTTTATGCATTTCACACACACACACACACACACACACACACATAGATACAAATTTATTTAAATGGGGGTGTATCACATATACTCTTTTTTTAAATCATGGACATACTGTATTTTTAAAAAGTCTTATTATTTCCTTATGTTTTTTCCATTTCTTTTTTTCTCTTAAAGATTTAGTTTCTTATTTATTTATTTATTTTTTGGCTGTGTTGGGTCTTTGTTGCTGTGCGCAGTCTTTCTCTAATTGTGGCGAGCAAGGGCTACTCTTCACTGCAGTGCGTGGTTTTCTTATTGCAGTGCGTGAGTTTCTTAATGCGGGGGCTTCTCCTGTTGTGGAGCACGGGTTCTAGGCACGTGGACTTCAGTAGCTGCGGCTTGTGGGCTCAGTAGTTGTGGCTCTCGGGCTCTAGAGCGCAGGCTCAGTAGTTGTGGTGCCCAGGCTTAGTTGCTCCGTGGCATGTGGGATCTTCCCGGCCCAGGGATCAAACCCATGTCCCCTGCATTGGCAGGTGGATTCTTAACCACTGCACTGCCAGGAAACCCCTTTCTTCTTTTCTTTATCTTTTCTTTTTTCTCTCTCCAAAATAACTTTTATTAATTATATAGATACTTATTAAATTACATATCTTATAAATATATATATGTTTTATATGTGTGTATATAATATATGCAAATGAAAATATGGAAGAATCAGTCATTGTTTTAAAATTGTTTTTAAAAACTAGGGTCATAGACACTTTTTTTTATTAAGGGGCTTTCCCCCCTTAATAAAACATTGTGACAATCCCCCCAAGTCAGTTGCTTTAGGTGTCATGTAAGAGTGTCTCATCTACTTGAGAGTAACTTTCCTAAGAGCAGGGAGTGTATCATATTTGTTTTCTGTAGAACCCAGGATGTCACAACAGATATCAGGGTCTTGAGATTGAATATGCTGATGTTATCAATAGTTTGAAGCCAAGCTCTTGAGAAAAAAAATATCTGGGCTGAGCAATTTGTCAAAGCTCGTTTATGTGAAGCACGAAGTGACTGAACTCAACACCCCATGAGGTTGATAATAGTTTTACTCCCATTTCACACATGAAGAAAATGAGGTGCATAGACTTAAAATCACTTTTCCAAGAACACAAAACCTGTGCATTGCAAGCTACTGCACTCCAGTCTCACAAATGCCAACCAAACGGTTGTTTTGTAAAGTAAATGGTAGCCATGATAAAATCAACATGCCCCTCTTTTATAAGACGGTAATTCATCTTGAGGACTCAAACCACATTCTTTGCCTGCAGCTTTTCATGCTTCTCCCATGGTCATAGTTTTCCTCTTTAGAGGTCTTCTACGATGAGTAGTAGACATGAATTTTCACATTCCATTTACAGAGGTGAAGAATGAGACACAATGAGGTTAAGTTATTTGATCAAGTGACATACAAGAAGTCAGCAAAGGAAAGAGACAGAGGAAACAGTTCTATTGATCCCCAGGCTAGAATTCTGCCTCCCAATAAAACCTGAATTCTGGGAAACCCCATACAGCTTAAGTTTTGTTATAGATGCAAAGCTCAGCAGGTAGTTAATTTATGGCTTTTAAGGGGAAGAAAAGCAGGAAATGCGATGCTTGCTCTGGAGCTGGTGCATAAATGGGAATGCAGAGCCAGGCTGCGTATCTCCTGAGCTGGGTGTGCTGTACAGATGGCCGACGTTAGAGTCTTGCAGGGAGCTTGTTGAAAGGCAGAGCCTGGGTCCACCCACTGAATCAGAATCTGGACAATGCAGCCTGGAATTTGGGGGATGGACTCTGTGGTATACGCTTTTAATGAACATGTCAGATAACTTCCATGCATATGAATATTTGAGAACAACTGCTATATCTTTCAAAAGACCCTCTTGGGCATCTTGGCTTAGTGGGAAAGGCAGCCCTTTACTGCCACTACAGGCTTTTGGGGAAGTTACTTAAATTCCCTGATTCTTGGTTTCCACATTAATAAAATGGGGATAATAACACTCATTAACACATAAGATTATTATCAAATTAAAGGTAATGTATATAAAGATTCTGGCACCCAGCGATTAACTCTAAATGGCATTCAGCCTAAATTAATCATAACAAGAGCAAAAGCTTGTGAAGGTATTTTAGAAAACATGAACCTGATTAATTTCGTGTGGTTTTCAGTTGGGAAAGAATTTCGAAGAAAGAAAGTTAGGAATCCAGTGATACTCAGTGACTAACCCCTAATGAAGGTCAGGATTTTCAAACCCTGTGTGAAGCACCATCACTCCCCCATGGCATTTTTTGGGAACAGATGGACGGGTAACGTATGGGAAAGCAGACCCAGCAGAGGCCTGGAGCAGAGGAGGGCAGTTGTGAAGTACATTCAGATGGGGTGGTACTGTTCAGATGATGATGATAAAACTATGTTGAATTAGGTGTCAAAAGGTGGAGCAGTGATGCCAGGGCCAACTGGAAAACAGCAGCACAAATACAGGCTCTTGGGAAAAGATTAGGGTATGCCAAACAAGAAACAAAAACCACAGGATCGTGAATTATCACTTTGTGAATGCATGTGATAGAAAAAATTCATATGTTTTTCTCAAAAAGTGAAGCAAACAAAAAATGAAATTTAGAAACAATTCTGATGAATAATGTGAGAAATTTTATCAAGGGAGCTTCTTCACTGTGACTAGGAGTGAGTCACAATCTCCCTTAGCTTTAGCGATCTCAACTGTGAAAAGACTAACTAGCTGCTTCTGAAGGCCGTTTCAGTGGGAAAATCCCCTGATTCCATAATAACATAATAAAATGCTGGTTTTCCTCTAATTTTGTCTAAGTCCTATCTGAAATAGGAATTTTAACAGGAGATCATTTCCATTAGTAGGTTTCCTATGTTGTGCATCTTGTTTTATGCTCTGTTATGCATTGTTCCTTACTACAAAGCCAAGTTAATCAAATTGTGGGGAGGAAATGTGAACAGTTACCACTTTTGAGTGCTTAGGCACTCAGGCTTAACTAATGTAGGCTTAGTTAACAGGCTGGGCACTTAGTTAAATCCTAAAGGTAAGTATTACTATTATGATACCCATTTCACTTATGAGGAAATTGAGGAGCAGGTTCAAAATCACCAGGTTGTTCAGGGTCAGGGGCGATTGGACCTCAGTCTATGCACTAATTACAATTTGGAGAGAAGGAGGGGCCACTCCCTGTTGTTCCATGCAAAGAATTTAGGAGGGAAGGTCTTGATTCCATCAGCAACTGGAGAAACCCTGCTTGTGTTAGATTCTGTTATACATCCACTCCTGTATTTGCCATGCTTTCTATTCCTGGACTCATCCCCTCAGAGACCCAAAGGGTAACATTACAGCAATGAAATGAGCCATCTGTCACTGAATGTTTTGGCTACAAAGCTTTATTTTGGATCCAGTAGGCGAGAAAAAGATCTGACAGGGATTCTGCAGGGTGAAGTCCAGGGCAAAGGTCTGGTAATGACTTTGCTTCCACCCCTGAAGGGCTTCCACCTGCCTGCTCCTTAAGTTTATTTTGATTATCTTGGAAATATTAGCAGGAAATGATTCTGTCTACTGTCATACTGCTTCACTTTTGTTATCTGGAATGGAGGAGAACTTACCTGATGATGTAGAGGGAAAAGAAAAAAAAATATTTTAAACGATTATAAGACAATTTTCAGTCTGTGGCTAATTATAGTTAGAATGTTCTTTATTTTTAAAAACTAAAAAATTGTGCTTACATTTAGATTCCCAAAATTTACTTTTGAAGTAAAGTTTTCTGCTTTGGTAAAGATTCCTTATTAAATAAAAAAGCATGTAATTTCACAAGGCTTGCATTTCAGCTTAGGAAGCCAAAATAGGTAACACATTTTAAAAAATTGAATGCAGGAAGAAAACTTTATTATACTTGCATGAATACATTAATTATTAATCAAAATCAAAACCCATGTTTAATAACCGGGAAAAAAGAAAAAATAACTTTCTGACACTGGCCTCAGAGATAGGCTTGAGTCTACAGGAACCAGGGGATGTACTTACCAGGAAAGTAGCTAGGAGTAACTTTTGTTTCAGCCACACAGAAAAAGGCATCTCAAAATTCTTACTTCTGTTAACTTCTCAGCTTCCAGCAATGTGGCTGGTAATTTACCATTTATAAACCTGGGCTCATCTTAATAACTTCATAGGTTTGGGTTTTTGGGCAACATGTAGGCATTAAATTGGTTTAGGATATCTACCTAGAACACCTCAATACCATGATTGCCGTCATCCCTCGGCAAATAATTCACAAAGCATTTTAACATTTGCTAATACCTTGTTGTCCACATATAAGCGTGCAGAACCTAAGAGAGATAAAACTGACTCAACACAAAGGAGACACAAGTCATTTTAAATAAGCAATTGAGTAAAATAAATAATGCGATGTTTTTATCACATGTAAATGGAAGAACAAAGTGCATAAAAATGGGATGGCAAAGGGAATTCAGAACATTTGTAAGGTTAGCCAGGAAAGAACCAATTATTCTTTGAACAGAGCAGGTTTTCTTGGCAGGAGCGTGAGGCTGAGAGAGCTCAATCACAGGGGTCCCCCATCTCGGCAGAGAGGGAGTTCTTGGCACGCTGCTTACAGAGTAGCCAAAAGCAGTGCAGACCTGCTCAGGGAAGAGCTACTGCATTAGTACCAGAGGAGCCTGATGGGTGACCAAAGGCAGCAAACAGAGCTGTGTCAAGGGCTCAGGAACTGGGGAACGGGTCAGGAGATGAAGTGCAAGATGGGTCCAGGCTGATTTCAAGACACTAGCGATGAATGAAAGAGAGGATATAAAGGTTTTGCTAAACTAAAAGTGTGGGGTCATCAGGACAACTATGGCCTCTTGCTTTTCGTAGAGCAAGATTGGATATTTTAGCATGTTTTCTAAAATTATGTATTAAGGAGAGTTGGTTGCCGAAGAATTGTTGCTACTTTCTTCAAAGGACACCAGTTGGTTTCTTTAAGATGCTTCTTTGGAGTGTTAACAGTATGCCATCTAAACTTTGAAACTTTCATGTCCAGAAATTTGGACGTGATTCTCAATATTATTCCTAACGGCTTCTTCCTATACTTACAAAATCTTTATCTTTTAAGGATAGGAAAAGCCTCACAATATTTTTATTAATTCTACTTGCTAAGTGAGGTAGGCAGAAGTCTAAAAATGGCCCCCCAAGATCGCATGCCCCCTAATCCCTGGAACCTGTGAAAGTGGTGTATCATATGCTAGAGTTAACATTTTGAAAGGGAGATTATTCAGGTAGGTCTACTCTAATTGCGGGAACCCTTAAAAGCAGAGAGCTTTCCCTTGCTAAGGGCAGGAGAGGGAGGGCATTTCATGGCAGGAGAAGGATTTCATGTACTATTGTTGGCTCCACGATGGAGGGATCGTGTGATGAGGAATGCAGGTGGTCTCTAGACACTGAGAGCAGCCTTGGGCTACAAGTCAAGGAGATGCAGGCCTCCACCCTGGGAAACAAGGAGCTGTGTTCAGCCCATAGTCTGAATGCATTTGGGAATAGGTTCCTCCCTAGAGCATCCGGATAAGAGCTCAGCCCGGCTGACGCTGTGCCTTTGGCCCTAAGCAGAGAACCCAGCCAAGACCATGAGACTCTCAACTTACAGAATTGCGAGATAATAAATGAATGTTGTTTTAAATTGCTAGTTTGTGGCAGTTTGTCACCCAACAGTAGATAAATGTGTTATCTGTTATGTCTAGACACATGGGACTCCTAGCTGAGTGATGGAATAAATAAACCTCATCTAAGCATTCATTCTAGATTTCCATGATCCTGTGGCTTCATCTTCTATGACATTTCTTCATTATCATCCATTCTACTTCGTTGGGCACAGGAGTATGATGAGGCTTCGGTGTGCACCTCTCTGACAGCCTGGAATGAATGGGGCTGCTCTTAATTGTGAATCAGCTGGTGCAGGATTTAGCTGCTGAAGTCAGCTTCACCTGCTGCCCGGTGCAGTGAAATCACCCAGATGGTAAAGATTTGCCTCAACTGTCACTCACTCCTTGAAATTCTTTTCGTTTACTGGGATAAAATCTAATAACAAAAACAAAACAAAACCCAGAAAGCAAATTCATCACAGGCTGTTAAGACTGGGGTGTTGCAGATGGAAAAAAAACAACTCTTGACTCTAGTATCAGGCAGATTTTCGAAAGGTTACTGGGGAATGGGGAATGCAGCAGTCGCTGCTATTGCACTTGGACAGCTGTTCTGGAGAGTTTGTGCTGCTTACATATTCATGAGGGAGCTGCCCCTGAGCACATCTCAGTGTGAAGGACAGGCAAAGCTAACAAAATCTGGAAGGGTGTCCCACCTTCCCTGTAGAACTGGGGCTGTAAAACCTTTTAAAAACATGAACAGAAAAAAAGAAATGACCTGCTTTATGTTTTATCTTCCTTCTTTCCTCGTCCTAAGTGTGAAAAGAGGCAAAAGTCCAAGCAAAAGCTCTATCTTCAGGCCTGATAAACTAATGACAAGGTCACCCTTAAATGTGCTTGGAAGGGTACGACCCCCATCTACTGGGTAGAACCACGGTGTAGCAATCATGAGTTCCAGTCCTGGATTTTTTCTTATTAGAAAATTAGAATTTTCTCACCTCAAAATTAGGGAAAACAATACTTACATCCTAGGGCTGTCATGAGAGTTAAGCGGGAAGTGTTTGAAAAGCCTTTAGCACTGTGCCCAGCAGTTGTAAGAGCTCCAAGGAGCAGCTTTTGCTATTATTTTTACTTCCTACTTCTCTGGAAAAGGCACAGAGTTGTGTGCCTGGAGCACACTGGTTAATTCCTGATATGTCTCTTGCAGCTTAAGATTTAATTCTTTTAGCTTCCAGGTAGTGATGGCCAAGCAGCACAAGAATTACAGGACACTCTGAAGCTGGAGGGTGGTTAACTTAGTTAAAGTGTGCCAAGCACTTTCAGATACAGCACTACTTTAAGGGCTGCGTTTAGAAATGATCCTGACAGACGTATGACATTCTGTGTACATAGTTACATCTTTGGAAGTACACACCTAGCTGACAATCATTCTCAATTATAATATAGGTCGATGTGGAGAGTACAGAGTCTTATAGTGTGACTTTGAAGGTAGTTAATGTCTGTATCAGATTTTATAGTTTATAAAGTATTCCATAGCAATTATTACATTAGTCCTTTTAGGTTATAATAAAGCATCACCATCATTATTATTATCTGCATTATATGAATGATGACATTTAAGATTCAGGAAGGCAGAGTGACTCACCCAAAGTTGTTCTTTAAATTCCTAGGAAATAGATTGTTATTTTCTCTCTAAAAATCTTTGTGAAGGGCAACTTACTCCCAAGAAATTATTGATATACTCAGTCGGAGAAAGACAGATTAATTCTTTTACGCCACCAGGAAACCAAATTAGAGATTATCTCTGTATAATATTGATACAATAATTTATAACAATCTTAATTGGTTGTCAGGACAGGTAAATTAAGGAATCAAAGTTACAGGGACTTCCTAGGTGGTGCAGTGGTTAAGAATCCGACTGCCGGGGCTTCCTAGGTGGCCCAGTGGTTGAGAATCCGCCTGCCAATGCCGGGGACATGGGTTCCATCCCTGCTCCAGGAAGATCCCACATGCCAAGGAGCAACTAAGCCCGTGTGCCACAACTATTGAGCCTACGCTTTGGAGCCCATGAGCCACAACTATTGAGCCCATGTGCTGCAACTACTGAAGCCCATGCACCTAGAGCCCGTGTTCCGCAACAAGAGAAGCCACGGCAATGAGGAGCCTGCACACCACAACGAAGAGTAGCCCCCACTCACCGCAACTAAAAAGAAAGTCCGCACACAGCAAAAAAGACTCAACACAGGCAATAAAATTAATTAATTAATTAATTAATTAAAAAGAAAAAAGAGAATCCACCTGCCAATGCAGGGAACACGGGTTTGATCCCTGCCCCAGGAATATCCCACATGCCACAGAGCAACTAAGCCCGTGCACCACAACTATTGAACCTGCACTCTAGAGCCTGTGAGCCACAACTGTTGAGCCCATATGCCACAACTACTGAAGCCTGTGCACCTAGAGCCTATGCTCCACAACAAGAGAAGCCACCACAGTGAAGAGCCCGTGCACCACAATGAAGAGTAGCTCCCACTTGTCGCAACTAGAGAAAGCCCACATGCAGCAACGAAGACACAATGCAGCCAATAAATAAATTAATTAATTAAAAAAAAAAGAAATTGAAGTTACAAAGCTTCAATGTATTTGTACACAAGAATATAGTTGAAGAATGGGGTGATGTTGTATTTGCAATATTTAAAAAGATGGTAGAACCATGCAGTAGGTTTCCTAGGCAGTTCTATTTCTCCCTTTACTCATTCACGACACAAATTTTAGAAAAAAGAGAGACATGTTTTGTCGTTTACTTTCATTTCTAATTGTATATCTGTGGTCATGAAAAAGTAAACTTCTTGTTTGTAAATTCAGGGAGTTGAAAAAAATTCTGGAGTCTAAAAAAATTCCGAGAAGCTCATTTAGAACAGATCCATAACCTCAGCATCACGAAGTCACTTCACAAAGATCTCTCTCCTCATCTGTTTTCCTCCCTCTGTCTACATTTTGAAACAGGTGGAATCTTGAGGAAAGGGTAGCCTTATTCCATTTCTTTGGTAGAAATTACAGATTGGTTATGTGATCAAGACATTTGTGTTTTGTCCCCCACCAACTACCCAACCACTGCTTTTCCTCCAATAGATACCTTCTCAGTTGCTACCCAAGCATCAGTGTTTTCTGTGGTTCCCAAAGCATAAGGCATTGGGCAGTTGCCTGCAGTTTGCCATGAGTTGTCTTGCATTAACACATACATTTTGATTTCTATGATAACAGTAGTTCTACACATTTAAATCTGGTGCAACTTAGAACACTGCTGCTAAACGTCTGCGGACTTCTGCCTTGAGGTGGGGAGATTTAGATAATCTAACAGTGAAATCAAAAGGAATCTATCACCTGGGGAAAAGCATAGGTCTTTTAGATAAGCATAGAAATAACCGTAAACCAGGGAAATACAATATGTTCTTTCCCTCGGGATTGGGGAAGGATGGAGAGTAATTTCAGAGTATTCTGGTTGACCATATAAAATGTGTACACAGAGGAGGCTGTTGCCGGGGGAGAGGAGCTAGGATACATGCAGGGGGTCCTTGGGAAAATGAATGGAGGAGCTGAGCTCTCAGCAGACATTCTGCTCCTTGGTTTCTCCCTCTCACTTTGTTGCATATTTTGATGTTATCAGAGCATCTCAGTTAATGAGGAGTTTTGGTCCTTGTGATGACAAGGAGAAATGTACTATGTACCAGGGACTATTCCGGAGCTGATGAAGACCAAGGAGTTGCCTGACCAGTGCCAAATATCAATCAGGAGGACCTGAGCATCCAACAAGGCAGCAACAAAGGTCTGGGTCTCTCTCTTAAGGGGACCGAAGGGCCCAGGGCTGCCTCAGTGACTTGTCCAGATCAGTACAGATGCAGCAGGATGTGAAATGGGATTTTTCCTGTTGCATCATTAAAGGATTAAAGGCACCAAATACCTCAGATTCTACATTTACAGTGACAGCAGCAGGAGGGCCAGCTACTACCCCCAGGATGTAGTGAGAGATGCCGTGCTGAGAACTGGCCCTATAACCAACCACCTTCCCTGCTTCCCTCCCCAGCTAAGGCCCCCAAGTTAACATGAGGGGAGGGAGGGATAAAATGCTGCCTATAAAAAGGTGCTATGCTTGTGCAGAGAAGTTATCCTCTCTGCATGTATACAACATCACCTCCCAAGAACAGGGACGAAGAACCTAAGATAACTGCCAAGACAGTTTGCGGGGTGGGTGTGGGTGGGGTGGAGTGAGGCTGGGGAGTGGTAGGGGAAGGGGTACCCAAATTCTGCTCTCTCCAGCCCCTGCAGAGTCAGAAGCTAAGGTTCTCTCCTTCTTTGAAATGTGAGACCCTTTGGGCCTGCTGAGCATCCGTGCCGCTGGGACCTGGAGGAAGGTCAGCAAAGAGAGGCTGGGGCAGCAGGGCGCACAGACACAGCGGCGCTCCCACCATCTGGGGTGACAAGGACGTGCGAGCAGAGTGGGGTGGGGCTAGGCTATTTTCTGAAGCAAGAGGCTGGGGGGCTGATGGCCAGTGGTGGGAGCTAAGAGCGGGTGAGTGGTCTCCTCCCAAATCCAGAAACCTTGCCATGGGAACGCTGGCCCTGCAAAGGACCCCGTGTGCTTTCCAGATGAGTGTCTAACTCCCTCACACACAAATGGCAACCAAACCGGTAATGCTAGGTGAGAGAAACAGCGATGACAGCAACCTTGCTCCGTCAAGTGAGGAGGCCCATGCCTTCATTTTCTCGCAGCTCTGACACTGGCACAGACAGCACCTAGGGGAGGAGAGGGAGGAGGCCTGCACAGGCGAGTCAGACTCCTGTGTCCCCGAGACCCGCCGCCATCCCCACCACACACATTGCCGTATAGTGAGCCCAGCGGAGCTAAGGAGTGAAGAGGAACAGTGTTTGAATCCGGCAACACTGAAGTTTTAAAACGAGTAGTACTGCCCCTTAAACCCTGGAATTAGACTGTTCTAATGAGTACAGTGGCTGAAAACGTTTTTAAGGGAGTTGATAAGCAAGGGAGAAAGGAGAGCATCAGCAGAAATATTTGGAGGCGGTTGCTTTACTGGAAGAAGTAAGATGTTCTTTGTTTACACACAGAACAAATGGAGGCTCCTCAATAAACTGGAGCAGACCTAACTGGGCAGACTCAGGAGTGTAGAGAATACAGTGCATCAGGCAAGGTGAGTGCTTCCAACAGGAGAGGGAGAGAAAGGAAAAAAGGAAAGGAAAAGGGAGGGAGGCAGGCAGTATAGGCCTTTATCCGCTTCTACCAAGTAGAGGCTATTGAAGCTTCAGTACAGGGTCTGAGGAACTGCCCGCGATGGTGCCCGAGGGGAGAGGGTGTGCTTCAGTCGGCTGTGCTATATCGCATCCTTGCCCAATAAGCAAAACCCGTGGCCGCTGCCTTTCATAATTGTCATTGAAGTGTCTTCTCTAGCTTGAACACGCATAGTTGCTTTCATCATCAAAATCCTTCATCGTTTTGACTCCCTTTCCTTTGCTCTCAGAAATGTGTTCCCTTTGACTTTTTTTTTTTGAACTATTCTCACAGGCATTATTTTCTATGTCTTTCATTCCCCTTCATGTACATAAGTTATCAGTTGATTTCATGCCCTGGATGTAAGAAGCAGTGGCTAAATCAATACTCCTGAACCCATTTGCGAGAGAAAAGAATTTTTAAATAAGTTTTCTTGGGCGCACAAATAGATGAACTGCCGAGATAAATTATTCCTCCCATTTCTAGAAAACGGAATAGGAATAGCTTCTTTCCAATAAAACAGAGTGAGTTTATTTCTTGCAACTTTTATATACGGTTTAATGCCAAAGGAGTAAGGCAGTGTCTATAGCTATTTGGGTAAAGTGTTGCCACTGAGATTGCCTGCATTTTGATTTAAAAAAAATACATTTTCTCTTTTCTTGATGAAGGGAATTTTATCTGCCCTCCTACTTTCAGCCTGGCTAAACATAATCATTAAGTTGCCAAAATAAGTTATCTTTAAATTGAGACTTTTATTGGAACAATCATAGATGGCTACCACCATCACGGTATGAGGGGCCACAAATACATCACCTTGAATGCTCAGAGGAACTTTCTGGAAGAATATAAATTTTATTCCCACATGCTTTTGATTTTATAGGAGACCATAACTTCTGGAATTCCTAATAAAGAAGAAAAAAAAGGGTTCTTTTTAGTGGATGCTTTTAGAAGAAACAATTCGACGTATTCTGCCAACAGCCTTAGAGGCTGTGCAGGTGCCTTGTAAATACCCAGGTTTAGCCTATGTCAGGAACACATTTATTGCTTTGATACTATTAATAATACAGACGTTTACTATCCGGTATGACTCCATAGGAGAGCTTACATCAAGCGTGCTTAGATCACAGGATCTAAGAGAAGCCGACTTTTGGGTACACTTGGAAAAACAAAGCAATGAGATATACTCTTGGCTGTGGGTTAGTAACTGTTCATAGATATAAAAGGTTTTTATTTTTTTCTGCTCAAGAGCTTCTTAAATGAAATGACACAAGTCCGTTTTTGACTTTTATATATTTATATATTTGAATATATATACACATACATAATCATTTTCAAAGAAGTTCACCATGTTTTAAAACTATTGTTTTCCAGATTCCTTCTCCGTAGACTTTTTTTTTTTTCACACATCAATGAGGGTATCTTGTTAAATAACAACTGTAATGACATGTTTGCAGTGAGTTACTAAATTCTTCAGAGGGATTCTTTTTTCTTTCTTTACTTTTGGGTATTCTGGAAGGGTTCATTTGCCCCTGCCTCATCCACCTCCGGAGAGGTTACACTCTCCAGGCTAATGGTAAGGGTTGTGAGAGTCACCTCAGGCCGCAGCGCCAAACTTCTTTGCTCCTGACTAAAGGAATTTTTTAAAAAAACTATGCACCTTTCAGTCATTTTAAAATTGACATCTATAATTTTTTAAATTATGTTTAAATACATTTTTTTCGTTATTAGGTGATAGAAAGTATTGAACGTCTTGTAAAATGAAATGAGGATTGACTGTAATTGGGTAACTATTTCATGATATGACTTGATGAAATACATTTTAATTACCTTATGAAATAAAGCTCACTGAATAGCAAAGAAGGCATGTAAAATTTATAGCCATGGGGATTTCCAAAGTATCTTAACTTTTTGGTAGTCCTGCAAAGTGCTCCAACTACAATAAAAAGAATTAATGTCACTGATATATTCCCCCAGTTGTTCTGAATTCAGAAAAATTACGAAATGGGCTAAAATGCCTTTCCCTTAATTCAAGCTTCACCTTCACGGATAAACTGGGGAAGATAGGAGGCCCTGTGTGTTTAAGATGACTTAATTAATCATGAAGGATTCTTCTCCCAAACCAGTGTTTCCCTGTATGCCTTTGTTTGGGGACTTGGAGACTTTTACACCCCAGGGAAGTGCCCAGTAGTAAGATTTGGTGTGTGTGTGTATGTGGGTATGCCTTTCTTCTGTAAAATGGGAGAAAGACTGTGGAGAGGTAGCTTCATTGTCCGGCAAGCATATTTTTAGGAAAAGCACATATGAAAGCTGAAGATCTGGAAATTGAGTCCCTTAAAATTATTTGTGTGTAAAAACTTTGCAAAGCCTAATGTAAAGACCACTTATCTAGGCAATATCTTCCTTGATTTCTTACAGATCTCTTATAGTTTTACAAGACACCAAGGAAGTGAGTCTCAATTTATTCTTAGTCCTTGGTTTCCTTGTTGTAGTGAGATTGACTAATTAATAAACATGTGAACACTGACAATGTCATGATTCAATGGTGTGCTGATAAATTTAACAGCTGGGGGAAAAAAGAAGCCTGATTTACAGCATTTGCCCATTTCTGTGGTGTAAATACTCCCACCACAATCTATTTCAAGCTACACCATGAAGTCATCTGGCTTGCAAAATTCCTGAAATTAGCAGTCAGCTCTCTGGCTCTGGTGAGCTGGTCCAAGCTAGCTCCAGCACATCAGTGTGTCATGATTTATTAATTACGCTGATCAGAGTCAGCTGGAGAGGCAGTGGGTTTGTTGTCCCACAGTACTTTTCAGTATACATGCTTACATTTACTTACTTATAAAAAAGCAACACCTCTCTTCTGGTTTCCACCTGACACCTCCCTCTCCATACCATTCTCTGCCCTTGTACCTAGTGTGATGACTGACCTGTCCTTCCTTGGTGACAGCCCCTACTGTGGTTTCCTCCAAGTGTATGCAAACCACATTATGCTCCTGAGACCAAAATTAGGCAATTGAACAAGCGTCTATTTTCTAATATGTTTTAGAAAACACAGTTGTTGTTAAAATGACTGGTTTTGTTTCTTTATCTTTGCAATTTTGGTTGTACATTTTGTGTATTTGTAAAATACTGTTTGAACGTGAAGATACCATTATACTTAATGAGTCATGTCCTCTTGATTTGGTCCCTTGGAAGCAGACCCTGGGATAAGTATTTGAGTGCAGTTTGTGAGGTGCAGGGAACACCAATAGGGGAGCAGGGAAATATACAGGGAAAGGAAAGCAGCTGATAAAATGTGCATCATTAAGGCAGCTACTAAAATGAGTGGCGAGTGCTTACTTCTCAGGGTCAGCTCTAGTGAGCAGGATAAACGCATGCTTCAGAATTACCCTGCCTGAGAGGTAGGAAGCTGGGACATGGTTGAGGGCTGCTTCAGAGGTAGTTCATTCCTGGTCTTTCCATTCTGCTAGGTATGTGGGCAGATTGGACCTTGGTCCTCAGGCCAGAGATTCTAACGCTGGCAGTTGGAAAAGGCCAAAGCACATCGAAACTTTAAAAAGTAATGGTGGACACTGACACTGTCTGCTGTGTTTAAAAACTTTCACCAAATATGGGCGTGCTTTCTTAGTATTGTTATTTTGTCTAGAATCTCCAGTTTCTTATACAGCATGTGCATGGCACCGAAAGAGACCAAAATCAAATCAATCACATCTTTTGACCAGGGCTTCTTACATTAGGTGGATGTTCCTATGAGAATCTCATAGGAAAACAGTCCGAAACGCAAAAGCCAGAGACACCAGTTACTCCTTTTTTTTTTTTTGCCCCGCTATACATGCAACATGTGCGATCTTAGTTCCCTGACCAGGGATGGAACCTGTGCCCCCTGCACTGGAAGCATGGAGTCTTAACCACTGGACCACCAAGGAAGTCCCAACCCCACTTATTCTTTAATGAATCAAAATTTGAGCGTCTTTAGAAGTAGATTCCCAAATATTGGAAGAGGAAATTTTATTACAAAACAATCATCTGGGGTTCTGTAGATCCTGGGATGCCTTCCAAGACCTCCTTTCTCTTCAGGCGTGGCAATCTCAGCATGGAAGCTCCGTGCGCCTTCCCACATACCTTGTCCTATGCATTCTTCCCATCTGGCTATTCCTGAGTTTTATAGTAAACAGAGAAACATAAGAAAATGTTTTTCAGAGTTGTAGGAGCCACTTCAGCAAGTTAATCAAACCCATGGAGGGGGTGATGGAAACCTCTGATCTGTAGCTGGTCAGTTGAAGCACAGGTGACAACCTGGACCTGTGATTGGCATCTGAAGTGTGTGGGGGTGGGGGGTGGGAAGGCCAGTCTTTTGGGACTTTAACCTGTGGTATCTGATGCTACCTCCGGGTAGATAATGTCATACTTGAGTTGAATCGTAGGACACCCAGCTTGCGTCAGAGAATTAGTTGGTGTGGGGGGAGAAAACTCCAAAAGTTGGAATTGGTGTCAGAATCTTAGAAGCAGCCCTGTGGCTGTTCACCAGCTCTACTTAAACATTTTAAAGAGGAAACCTTCTCCCTTTGTCAGTGACATGGTTAAATAATAGTTTACCTCCTCCTCACTCCCATCCTCCAACATGTGTCTTCCTAGATTCTCTGCCATAAACATTGAGTATTTTTAAAATTTCTTTTATACAGAATATTTTCTTAAAAATTAAATTAGAAATTGTGATAGTTACAGCAGTTCTTCCAGGAAGTCTTCCCTGACTTCACAACTCTCTGGCCGCCTGTCCTCCATTAGAGGCTTTCCTTATAGCACTTGCCACCTGTATGGAAATGATGTGTTTTGTGTTGGTGGTTCCTGCAAGACTGCAGGTTCCACCACGTGTGGACCTGGTTTTCTCATCTTTGTATCCTCACCCTTGAACACAGTGTCTGGTAAATAGTGGGTATTAATAAATACCTACTAAACAAAACCACATTGTTCTTTAGGAGTTTATGAAAGAAACTCAGTAAGATAAACATACTTTATGAAGCAAAAAAAATTATGAGCCCTTTTGAAAAGTGAATGTACATTTTATAAGCCATAAAAACTAATAGACTTTCATAAACTTGCATTTGTACTTAATTCCTAAAAGGATTGATTTGGTTAGTGTTTCTGCAGCAAAAATATTTCAACTATCCATGACCTTGGACCAGTCACCTATGTGCGTCTGTGTGTGCTTTTCTTGTTGTTGTTACATCAGAGAATGAATATAGGCCTTTTATAGGAAATTGTAGACAGCAGTATTATCTATGATGATCAAGATTGTCATAAAGGCAGTTTGACAATAAATCCCTTAACTCAAAATAAAGAATTTTTAGTAAAGATTACATCACTTGTTAAAAGGCAATAGAGGCAAGAGAAAATAAGGAAATTTAAGAAGCTAAAAAAAAAAAGACGGTGAACTCATTAAAAATTTCATCTTAACAACCTGCATACAATTATGCAAAAAGTAAAATGTTGGTGTGATGACCTGAGAAATTCCCTTTGTGGAGTATGACTAAGAAATGAAAAATTTTCAGGAATGGTTTATGGGATTATGTTTTGTTTGGTTACTGTAGAGTCACACCCTGTATAGTCAAAGCTGCAGAAGAAGTTATTGGGAGGTGTTACAAAATTTCTTTCCTTGGGGAACCATAAGATTAGGTTTAAAACCCCTCTACCTGATGGATTCTAAGAGTGGTCTGGCTTAGACTGGAGAACCCCTTGAGTTTTCTTCAGTCCTTGGAATCTGTGATAGTGCCTGTATATTTCAAGCTGGATTAGAATAAATTTATTTCAAGAATAAATTCATCTTTATAAAGAGAGAAAAACTCTGCAATTCAGTGATAATGCTACATTTATTCTGGGCTCCTGGGATTCAAATTGATATGAATCTGAATCATATAGAAATTATAGTATGCAAATGAAGTGGTTGAGAGGCTGGAGCTTGCTCTCATGATATTAAAATTAATCTCATCAGGGGATGCTGAATGTGAACCCAGGGAAAAATATTCTCAAATGAATATTTGATTTCATGTTAGAACAACAAAAATCATTATTTTATATCATTTGATTTTGGCTGGTAACTTCCTGTGATAGAACAAGGTTTTCTCCCTCCCCTCACCCCCCTTTCTTTTTGGCCCTAGAGGTTACCTTGTTAGCTCTTAATTTGGTAATATTTTTATCCTGCCCCTGATAGGAGCTCATAAAAAACAAAGGAATTGCTGAGTCAGTGACAGCATGAAAAGCACAGGTATATCACTTTGTGTTTACGAAGGCACAGAGGAAAAAGAAAGAAGAAAGACTGTATGAAAACATCAGCTTTAAAAAAAAGTGGAGAATGATCAAAGTGCTCTTAAAAATGGCCAGATTTATAGCTGAAAGACTGCAGGCCTCATGCATTCACAGAGGAGGCACGGAGGAGTTAAATGTGCTGGCTAGTGACTCATCCTGGGGAGCTGGAAGGTTCGCCTGCAGATGGGAGGGTAATTTAGTTTCTAGGACTGTTCAATCTTCTTCAGTTTACTCACAAAGGTGCTAATTAAGGGAAATTGTTGTGGTGTTATTTTTTTCACTTTAACATCTGTTCCCCATGAGTTGGACACAGAAAACTAAGTCATTTTGTACAAGCAGCCAGGGAGGTTGGGTGGCAGTGATTCTGAGTCATTGTCATAATAAGTTAGAGTATAAACCAGAGGCCTGTGTGTGAAAGGATCAGAGCTTTATAAACTCATGAGCTTCCCATGTCCAGGTAAATAAACTGTCCAAGCTAAAATTAGGAACCACAGCAGCCAACCCATTAAAAAACAAAACAATCGCTTTTGCACAAAAGAGTTAGAGATGAAGAAATAATGAGTTCATTTTCACCTTTTTCTTAGAAATATGATTAATATTTGTGCCTGGCATTGTTCTAGGTGCTTCACGTGTACGAACTCATGTAATCCCCACAGCAACCTCAGATGTAAGGTAGATATTATTATTCTCCCCATTTTACAGAGCTCAGACAGGCAGGCACAGCCATGCCACTTCGAGATGTGCAACGGTGGTTAGTCTAGGATTCTACCTCAAGCAGTCTTACAACTAAAAATATCTTTATGTTTATACTTGTATGTAGAGAGAAACAATCAGAACATATTGTACAATAGAAACCTGGTAGTCTTTTAAGGAAGAGTTTACCTGAAACTGAACCAAGTACATCATTCAAGTTTTGCCTAGCAAGAAAACATATTTAGAACTTAGAATTAAAAACCTCCAGAATCTGGTACTGTGATATTTTGATACTTGCAAGAGTCTCGCCTACTCTGTGTGTATTCTTCCCCACAACTCCTCACCCCCACATTTTATATGACTTCAGGTGTGAATGCTAATTTGAATGTCCAAATGAGGATCCAAGGGAGAAGCTACTGTAAAAGGTCAAGACAAACTCTTGCTTCCATTGTACATTGCCTGTGAGAGGCTACCAAATATCTAAGAAAGGTTGTAAAATAATACTATCCCGATGATCTCTTTTCCACTACTATATATAAAGCCCATAAAGTGTTACTGTTATTGCTGTTTTCTTTGCCCATGTTATATAATGCAGGTCATACAGAGGGACAGTGAAATCTAACTTTTCACTAGCTTTGGAAACAAGATTGATGGAAAATCGTTTGTACTACGGAAAGAATACTCTTTAAAAAAAAATACGAGTCCCAAGTACTTATTCAGCAAACTTGGGAATCCATAGAAATTGAAGATTTTAAGTGTTTGATAAAACTCTCCTATAATGTGCTTTCAGTTTCAATTTCCTATCTATAGGAAACTTTCCTCTGCTGTGTTACTGTTTGTTCATTTACTGAAGAAAGTAAGATTTTATCACCCTTTCTTTTTCATTTGTGTCTGTTTCTTGGCATAAGGAATTCATTCTCTGTTGGTACCATGTTATCCATTGAATAGGGATCAAAAGGATCCTCATTAAACTTCTAAATTGCTCTTAGAAGTCCTAACACAACTTTTCAACTTCCGAAAAATACTTATCTTTCACTCGTTGGAAGATATTTTGGGTGCTATCAATTTTCTATATAGTACCTACTATCACAGTTATATCATGGTTCATTCCTACTGTTGCTGTAGATGATTACAAAATGGATGGCCAAAACTTCTAGTCTAAATTATGTATGACAAATACAGATTTCTTTTGGGAACTACATCAAAATTATCTTTCCATACCTTCTTTGGCATATAACATTTTTTTGATTTAATTTTCATATTTATTTGTTTCCTTTATTTACTTATCCCAGTGTAAGTACCCAGGTCTTCTGCTGTTTCTGTTCTGGGAAGTTTGGAGAGGCTATTTGTTCAAGGTCATTGTGTTACTGTGTGATGGTAGGAGATGGTTTCTGTTGCTTACTCCAAAAACATTTAACCTTTCTCTAAGTAGACCTTGATGTGGTGTATGTTTCAACTTTCCTCTTTTCAGCCATGCACTTTATGAACAGCTCCAACCTGAGCTGAAAGGGATGAGTCATGGTTGATTTAGTCATGTGATGCAGTTCTGGCCAAGGAGACCAACATTATTATTCCCATTTCACAGAACAAGTGATGGGGCTCAACTAGAACCCAGCTTCCTGACCCCAAGGCCAATCATTGTCTTTTTTCTATACATAGGAGGACCCATGGAGAGGATGCTTATTTTTAATAAAATGTCTGAATATTTATTTACCATCTGTATTGTTATCTGTTGTTGCATAACAGTCCTCAAACTCAGTCACTTGCAACAACAAACATCTATTACCTCACACCGTTTCTGAGGTGCAGGAACCCAGCTGATGGCCTTGGCTCAGGCTTTCTCATGTAGTTGCACTCAAACTTGGATCAGTACCAAGAAATTCTGTGGCAGCTTCCAGAAACAGAGAAAAACAAAGATACAAAGATTTGGGTTAAACGTTCTCTTAAATTTTCCCTCAGTCTTTCTGTTATATCAGAAATTTCCCAGTTATAATTTGTGAGATCTTAGGGAAGAGGAGAAGAGTTATTGTAATTTTCTGTATTTAGCATTGGATATGTAATAACCTATGTTGTTATATATAATGATGACTCTCTTTTTAGACCAGGGGTCCTCAACACTGGCCACAAATTATAATTACTTGGGAGCTTTTTAAAAATATTAATACATGGGCTCAACTTCCATCCAATTGAATCAGAACCTCTAGGTGTGAGTCCAAAGAATCATTAGTTTTTAAAAGCTTCCTGGGAGATTCTAATATATACCTAGGATTGAGAACAACTGTTATCTTAATTAATTCTTCTTTTTTGTTTATGTTATACACACTTTTGGGAACCTTAAGAAAACTATGGATCTTTCTCCATACATAAATGTGATCTTTACATTCATGAAAATTTTTTGTATAATTTCAAGGGATTGTGCATCCCTGATTTAGACTGTGAGTCCCTCAGTGGTAGTAACTGTGTTTTTTATCTATGTGTATTTTTGATATAAACTTTTCTCTGCCCTTACCCACCTCTAACTTCAAGAAATGAGAGTTTGAGTCTTGGCATAGGACAGACATACAGACCAACGGAATAGAAATGAGAGTCTAGGAATAAACTCACACACTCTGGTCAATGGTTTTTTTTTTTTTCCCCCCAAATTTCTGGCTGCATTGCTGTGCATGGGCTTTCTCTAGCTGTGGTGAGCTGGGGCTACTCTTTGTTGTGGTGCACGAGCTTCTCAGTGCAGTGGCTTCTCTTGTTGCAGAGCATGGGCTCTAGGCACGTGGGCTTCAGTAGTTGTGGTGCATGGGCTTAGTTGCTCTGTGGCATGTGGGATCTTCCTGGACCAGGGATTGAACCCATGTCTCCAGCATTGGCAGATGGATTCTTAACCACTGCACCACCAGGAAAGTCCTTATGGTCAACTGCTTTTTTACAAGGGTACCAAGACAATCCAGTGGGAAAAGAATAATCTCTTCAACAGATGGGGTTGGGATAACTGGATATCCACATGCAAAAGAATGAAGCTGTACCCCTACCTCACACCATATACAAAAATTAATGTAAAATGAAATAACAACATAATATATGAGTTAGAACTATAAAACTCTTAGAAGAGAACGTAGGCCTAAATCTTTGTAACTTTGGATTTGACAAGCATTCTTAGATATGATACCAAAATCAGCAAAAGGAGAAAGAGATAAATTGTACTTCACCCAAATTTAAAACTTTTGTTCATCAAAGGACATTATCAAGGAAGTGATGAGACATCCTACACAATGGGAGAAGGTATTTGCAAATCATATATCTGATAAGGGAGTAGTATTGACAATATAGGAACAATCCCTGTAACTCAACAACAAAAAGACAGACAACCTAATTAAAACATGTACAAAGCACTTGAATAGACATTTCTCCAAAGAAGACAGACAAACGGACAATAAGCACCTGAAAAGATGCTTAACATTATTAAGCATTAGGGAAATGAAACTCAAAACCACAGAGATACCACTTTACACCCAGTAGGATGACTATTATTTAAAAACAAACAAAAAAACTCCCCAAACCCATAAAAACAGAGAATAACAAATCTTGGCAAGGATGTGGAGAAACTGGAACCCTTGTGTATAGCCAGTGGCAGTGTAAAATGGGTGCAGCCACTGTGGAAAACAGTTTGGTGGTTCTTCAAAAGGTTAAACACAGAATTATCATATGATCTGGCAATTACACTCCTGGGTATATACTCCAAAGAACTGAAAACAGGTACTCAAGTACTTGTACACAATGTCCATAGAAGCACTACTTAGAATAGCTAAAAGGTGGAAACCACCCAACGGCCATCCACTGACAAGGAATGAACGAATTTAGGATATACATATAACACAGTGTTATTCAGCCATTAAAAGGAGTGAAGTATCGATGCACATGACAAATGGTGAACCTCTAAAACATCATGCTGTGATTTCTTTTATGGGGAATGTCAGAAGCAGGTAGATCCATAGAAAGAGAAGACAGATTGTGGTTGCCAGCAACTGGGGGAGGTGAGAGTAGAGAGTGACTACTTAATGGATCAGGGAGTTTCTTGTGGGGTGATGAAAATGTTTTGGAACCCGATAGGGGCTGTGATTGTACAACATTGTGAAAGTATTAAATGCCACCGAATTGTATACTTTAAATGATTCCTTTTATGTTATATGAATTTCATTTCAATTAAAAAAAATAATAACAGAGGCAGTCCCAGGCAAACTGGGACAAGCTGGTTATCTTCTTCCTATGTGAGAACATTTATACACAAAATAACTGTCTTTGAGTTATTCCTTGAAACTACATAAAATAGTTACCAGAAACACTGTGATGAATAAATATAAACTGATATTAAAAAACTGAGGTGAGAGTTTGAGGCAGTTTATAGAAACATGATGCAACACAAACTCTGTATCCTTGGCGCCTAGCAGTTTCTGGTACATGGTATACAGCCTCTTAATGTTTATTGAATTGATCCGACTGGGAAGTCTCTTTCTCTAGAGACATTCAGGAATGGAGTGTATATCTCATCACTTCAGATCTCTGAAGATTTGCTGATGGGTACATCAGGGGACAATGAAATTTAAGGAGTAACTATTACTCCATACATGATTTCATGTAAAAGATTGAAATATTAACGCAATGGAACAACTGATATGGCAGGAAGAGCCATGTACAATAAATCATTTGTCCTCTAGTCAAGAACTTGAACTAAGTAAATCCACATGTAACCTCTGGGAGTCTCCTCAACTCTAATAGCATAGAAGTCAAAAGCAAAGGGAAGACTCTCATCCCCAAATATAATGGACTTTACTTCAAACAAGGTAGTGATACTTTTCCAGATTGTGAGATTTGTCAAATTACTTGTTTTGATGCTCACAGACAAACTAGGCCAGGATTCATGAACGGGAACCAAGGCCACTTGTTAATCTGTGCAGAGGAAACTATGCTACTATGTTTAGACCTCTACTCTTATCTTTAACAGCTACTGCATCCCACAACACATTCCTGGATACTAAATTAATGAACCTTCCACCCATATTCATTTCCTCTGAGAAGCTCAGAATGTGCTGTGCGTTAAGTGAGACTCATTACAGTTCCCACATGGTTACTGTAATACCAGGTTGAGAGGAATAATTACGGTATTTAGTTTTGTAATCCTTCATTTTATAAAGCAGATATTTCACAGCTCAAACAGGATCATCAGTGAGGTTATTTGTAGGTGGATTTCTGCTTATTGCCACTTCTGACAGAGTAAACCCACGAGTTAATCCATAAAAAGCGCATTACAAGGAAGTTTTGATTTCAGTCACTCTATCCTTCCTTCAAATCTGTTCCCAGTCTCTGGTCTTATTCACATCCGTACATGCCACCACTGGCCATCAAACGTTCAAGGCTGGAACCCGAGTCATTGTTGGTCCTTCCCTTTTCTTGCATCCCAACACCCACTCCATTGTCAAGCCTCATCTCCTCACTTTTGTTCATCTCCTCTGCCCCGTTTTAGTCCAGCTGCCCACTTCTCCTACCAAGGCTCCTGCCTGCAGTCCATCCTCGGTAAGTCAACCAGAGCAATCTTTGCAGAAGCAGAACCAGTCACTGGGGTTTCTGCCCCTCACACCCTCACACTCACTCCACCTCAGGAGCAATGATGCTGCTTATTTTCCCCAGTCAGTGCTTCCCCATCATCCTGTGTGGTCAATTCCTCACTTAGTCTTGAGTATTCTGTCTAAAGTGGGTGTCCACCCCCTAATACACAACAGCCACTATTATCTTGCAGCCTTCGTTTTTTTATAACATTTCCAATTTTATGATTATTTTATTGCTGTTTGTTTAATGTTAGCTTTTCTACCTTTATAATGAAAGTTGCATGACGGTGGGGCTACGTCCTACGGACTGTCGTAGTTCCAGCTCGGTCAGTGAGCCTGGGCATTGCTTATAGAATGAATGTGTCACTTTTCCTGATCCTTCTCAGTTCCTCCGCCTCTTCTTCCACAACCCTAGCCCACAAGCCTCTGAAGATTCAGCAGGAGCAGGTAAAATGATTGATAGAGGTTAAACACCCTGCTTTAGTTGCTGCCAAAAGGATTTTTTTTTTTTTTTTTTTTTTTTTCTGGCTGGCTTGCGGGATCTTAGTTCCCTGACCAGGGATCGAACCTGGGCCGTTGGCAGTGAGAGTGCAGAGTCCTCATCACCGGACTGCCAGGGAATTCCCAGGATTTTCTTATATATCTTTAAAAACTTTTCTTTCCCCCTAAATACATGTATGTGTAGGAAAGATGAGGGTAGGGAAGAGGAGGTGAAAGAGTTCACGTATTTTCCCTTCCAACCTGTGAGATGTAGAAATGAGAAGGGAAAAATTTCTGTAGAAAGTATGAAAATGAAATGTCTTTGGAGGCAGGTCCACGATTGATTGCCATGGACCTGTTTCATGTTACATGGACCTAGTAAAAGACATATCACTGTTAAGAATTTGGAAAAAAAGACATAGAAAGGACCGTTTATGGTTTTTCATAAAGTTTTACCCTGAATCAGTAACTATAAGAAAACTCTTTGTCTTCTGATTAAATATATATTTTAGAATTATCTTTATTTTTTAATATCCAAAAGAGGCAAAGTGTGTACTTGCTGTGGATTCTTCCTGCTGGTGCAATTTTGGTAACATTTTGCCTACTATCTGGAAAACCAGATTGGCCATCACTTTCCAGTTAGAGGCTAATTTTACTTGGGTCGTGTAGGCTATTTGTGGATTCATTCACTAACCACTTACTGTGTATGTAAACATGTGCCAGGCACTGTTGGTTGAGCAGGCTTAACCATTGTGCACTGATTTACCCACTGTCTTCTGCCAGAGTGACTTCCATTTTGCATCAAGTGTGCCAGGTTAGGCATGAAATTTAAACTTACATCAGCTTATCATTTGTTTTCTCTCTCGACATACTTTTACCCTCTTACTCTTGTACTTTTGCCAGATATGGTCCATCTCGTCACTTGGTGATGCATCTCTTGTGATTCAGCCAGTTTCTTTAACACCTTTTGTCCCATCGAAAAGCTGTATCTTTTAAATTACTTTCCAAAAGAGACCATGTCTCCAGAAACTTCTGGAGATGGCATACCTGGTTTAATTCAGGGGACGTATTCCCAGAAGTGGCAGGATCACTTCTATGTGGGTTCATTGGAGGACAGCCTTAAAGGGATGATCTCCAGACCATCAACATGGACAGTCTCTCTTTGCTGGTTAGTCCCCCAGCTTGCAGTGATGTTTATGATGTTCATGAAGGTCAAAGGACCCTCAAAAATAAAGAAGAGGGGCTTCCTAGGTGGCACAGTGGTTAAGGATCCGCCTGCCAACGCAGGGGACACGGGTTTGATCCCTGGGCGGGGAAGATCCCACATGCCGCGGAGCAACTAAGCCCGTGAGCCACAGCTATTGAGCCCATGTGCTGCAACTACTGCAGCCCACGCGCCTAGAGCCTGTACTCCGCAACAAGAGAAGCCACGGCAATTAGGAGCCCACGCACCACAACGAAGAGTAGCCCCCACTCACTGCAACTAAAAGAAAGCCCGCGTACAGCAAAAAAGACCCAACACAGACAATAAAATAAACAAATAAATAAATAAATTTATAAAAATAAATAAATAAATAAGAGCTTCATGATATTTATTATCTGATTCCTAGGTCATTTTCTTGAAGGCACCTGTGGTAGGCGTATCCCCTACCACCTTTTTTTAGGGTGTAAGTATTGCTTGGATACTTTTTGACTTCTGTCAGATGTCATGGGTCAAAACTGTTCACCATAACACACAATAAATAGTAGAAAGAGCAGCCATAGAATAGTAAACAATACATGTTTTAGAACTTACTCAGCTCAGGAAAATGAAGCAGAGTACTCTTTGGCAGAGGACCTTTGCAATATGGTGAACTAACTCTCTTTAGCCAGGGATATGTGTACAATACAGTGTGTTGGCTGGATCTCGCTGACTGAGAAGGTACCAGAACATGGGTGGGGTGGGGTGGGTGGAGAGACATATATATGCATACAGTGTATCGTAATATATATGTGTGTGTGTGTTATATATGCACCCATATACATGTCACTTTTTAAAAGAAACTATTTCAGAGATTTATAGAAATTTAATGAATCAGCACTGTTTACAGCATTATCAGATTGGGTCTGTGTGTATTCCCTACATATGAATTTCCAGAAAACACTTAACTGAATTCTCCCAACAAATTACAATTATGGTTAGATAGTACACCTGGTGTTTCATTTCTTCCTGCAATAAAGTTAGTTGATGATATTTTCATTTACAATTTACAACTAAGAGAACTTCCCTAGTGGTGCAGTGGTTAAGGATCCGCCTGCCAATGCAGGGGACATGGATTTGATCCCTGGGCAGGGAAGATCCCACATGCCGCGGAGCAACTAAGCCCGTGAGCCACAACTACTGAGCCCACGCACCACAACTACTGAAGCCCACGTGTCTAGAGCCTGTGCTCTGCAACAAGAGAAGCCACTGCAATAAGAAGCCCGTGGGCACCGCAAGGAAGAGTAGCCCCCGCTCGCCACAACTGGAGAAAGCCCTCCCATGCAGCAACGAAGACCTAATGCAAACAATAAAAAATAAACAAATAAATAAATTTATAAAAAAACAAAACAAACAAAAAAAACAATTCACAACTTAGAAAACAGAAATCTGGATGTATCATCCAAGGGATTCCACTGGACCCTGCTGCCTCTCAGAATTCAGTGAAACTCAGGTATTTGGATGATGAAACAGCTATTTACAATTTTAATTTACTTTGCCATGTCGTTACTCACAAATCATCTATATGCTGCCTTCTAAGTGCCATGTGCTTACTTTTAATTAAAATCCTAAAGAAGCAGAACCAGCAAAGTGTATCATCATTATTATTCACGGTGCATTGTTGGCTAAGCCCTTTATAATAAATGTGTAACACAGAATTGTACATTGTGAATATTTATGGAATTATTCTAAAAAGAAACTGAGCTTTAAAAAAAATCTAAACAAACTATACTTCATGAGGAAAAATCTAGTTTATAAAAGGGAACTGTATCAGATAATCTATTGTAATGATTAAATGAAATGAACTTGTTAAAACATGAATTGGCTATAAAATGTCATAAAATGTAGCAGATTAAGCTACTTTTTTGAAGTCTTGCCAGAATTTTTTTAATGAGTTAATATATTGCTTTTTAACAAAGAACTCCTGCAGACAGAAAAGAAATTATATCTGACTTAAAAATTCCCATCATGCTTCATTCTCTAGTGGAATTTTGCAGCCTTGATGGATTTGTTACATAATCAGCTTTCAATGGCTTCTTTTATTATAAAACAGAGAATTCTTGCCTAAAACAGCCCCACTTCCTTTTTTTTTTCTTCCCTCGGTTTCTGAAATTACAAATGCATTTAAACAATGATCAAGTCATGCTACAGCAAGCACAAAGAACACATGAACAACTGCAGCAAGAAACTGCTAAACTTGGGTCTGAAATGCCAGCATTGGAGAAAAACCTGAGATCAATAGTGCTCAAAGTGTGAGCTGATGGAAAATAGAATATAACTCCATTGGGCTTCCTACCGGCTATTTATCCTTGCTCTTCACATAACCCATGGACAGCTGATATTATGGAAAACATTATAAAACAGTTACTTGCCATTTCTAACTATGCTGCTTTTTTGGAAAGTGTACAGATGCAACTGTCATACTTTTTCTTTCCTTTTTTTTTTTTTTTGTTGCTACTGGGGTATATAATGATTAGAAAGAGAGATGAAATTTAATTAATGCAATTAAAAAAACTGACTTAACATTTGCTTTACAGTTGACCCAAAAGGTAGTAGATAGAATTCCTTAAACTCAAGGTATCCTTGAAACTTCAAGTCCCATTGAAAATATGTTGCTATTTTTTAATTATTTGAGATTAAACATCTTAACCTTCCTCCACATATTATATTAATTTCCCCCAGACTAACTCAATGTACTTTTCTCAGCAACAAAAACCAAATTTCTCACTACTAAATGAGAGACATTTTCTTACAATCACGAGTTGTCTAGAATTTACCAAAGAGATGAAGGTTATATAAGTATCACCAACTATTGCTACAAACTCTTTTAATCTAATATTACTAGACAAAAACAATAGTTCTTCTCTAGTGATGATGATTGCATAACAGTGTGAATGTGCTTAATGCCACTGAACTGTACACTTAAAAATTAAAAGAGTCAATTTTATATTGCATGTATTTTACTATAATTTAAAAAAACAAAAAATTTTAAAGTATAATTATGCAGTATTCCCTGGACCCCCCCACCAGGTTTAAGAACACGTTATTTAACTTTGCCATCTTATGAGAGTCCTAAGATCTCATCCTTCCACTTCTGTCTTCACAGCCCGTCCCTGCCCTGACCTGAATGTTGTGTTATTATTCCCTTGTTATATCATTCAGTCTTCCATGTCAAAGAACTCTGTAAATGGAATCTCATGCTATGTATTTTTCTGCAGTAGCTTTTTTGTTTAATCTTTAATCACTGAGATTCATTCACATTGTTATATGCAGTTGTACTTCGGTTATTTTCACTGTGATACAACATTCTATCACATGGCTATACCATCCTACTTATTCATTTATGGTTGACCTTTTAACTGATATTCAGGTTGCTTCTCTTTTATCCTTTTTCTTTTTCTTTTTTCTTTTTTTGGTTATCACACATAGTGTTGCTAGTGTTACTATGAGCCCTTTTTCTCCCTGTATATATGGACAGATTTTTTTTTTATGGTAGTATTTTAGCTGTTCCTGGAACAAGTGACTGCTCCATCCATCTCCCTACCTCCCTGTGCAGAGTTTATTCAGTAGCCATACCTGACAACACAGAGATGCCTTATTTTGTAGTTAGACCCAGTTTCAAATACTCCCTCCTTCACTTAGCAGATATATAAAGTTAGGTAAGATCTCTGGGCTTCAATTTCCTTATCTCTATCTTGGGACTATTATAGCGACCACATAGGGTTTTTGAGTAGATTTAATTAAAACATCTACTTAGAGTACTAATTATTTAATACATGCTCAATAAATAGTAATTATTAGTGATATTATAATTACAAAATAGATGGCTGTACCAAGAACCACTGTGCAAAGATACTTCAATTTTGTTAAAACAAAAGAGTAGAAATTTAAACTCACTGCAGTCAGATCTCAGAGCTAGGAGCAGCCAGACAAATGTGCTGGTGCCGAAGCACTGGGGCCAACAGCCATAGGGTGAAACAAGGGTACCAAATGTCCTCATCTTCTCCATTGTCCCCAGATCCCCATTAAACTTCTCGTTTAATCCAGCTGTGCCACAATAGGCAGTAAGGAATAGAGTAGTTAGGGAGATGGTGGCACAAGAGCACATTTTATTCCCTTATTGCGCAAGGAGGACTTCTGAGAGGCTGGACTGGAATCCTTCCCCATCTTTCTATTCATGTTAAGCTCATGGGTAGCACAGAGATCTGGTGATTAACCCTAAATCATGAACAAAAAAAACAATATTGCTGCCCTTGAGGAGTTTATAATCTAGTTGGGAAGATAGCAATCCATATAAAGCAATTGGAGAGTAATGAAGAAAAGGTAATTGTCCAACTGTGGATTTTAATTTAATAGCTACATCCTAGAAAAAGCTAATTGATATAATAAATCATTATTATTAAAATTGGCTGTTTGTTTAAAAATTTACCGCTTGTTTTAAAAAAAGGCAAGTGTGCTTTTTTTTTTTAAGCTCTTTATTGGAATTTAATTGCTTTACACTCTTGTACCAGCTTTTGAGGTAAACCAAAGTGAATCAGCTGTATTTATACGTATATCCCTATATACCCTCCCTCTTGCGACTCCCTCCCACCCTCCCTGTCCCGGCCCTCTAAAGCATCACCCATCATCGAGTTGATCTCCCTTTGTTATACAAGAACTTCCCACTAGCTATCTATTTTACAGTTGGTAGTGTATACAAGGCAAGTGTGCTTTTAATTCCGCATTTTCAGTATTTTGTTTCCTATCCAAATATCATCAGTGGTGGTTCAACCTGATATATCTGCTGGCAGTTAATTTGCTGCATTTTCTTTGTCTGTGTTCATCATTATTTTAAAAAGTGGTTGTTCACTTGATTGACAGGAAAGGTAGATCAATTCTATGCAGCTTAAGTGAATTAACCTGGACAAGGTTACCTACACACAGGGAGTCATTTTCACAGACAGAGCTGAAGTATTTAAACTTGTAGCCCTGTACTTCTCCATCCCCCTGCTTTTTCAGCTCGAGTGAAGATCTATTTTTGTCTGGAAAATTTAAGTAAGGCATCGTGTTGGTGACAGGATGAATGGCTCTCTCAGGGAACCCGAACTCAGGCTTCTCAGTGACAGCCTGAGCCTGCCTCTCCTCTGGGATGCTTTGCTACTTATCAGGGGAACGAAGACAAGTTGGACGTAGGTCCCACTGTGCTGCAGTGCCTTCAAACATATAGCACCTGTGAAATATAAATCAGGACTTCCATTTCTGAAGCAATTGCAACAGCTCTTTAGCCTGGAGGATGGGTACAGTTTAAGAACATAAATTTGCAAAAGCCTTTCAAGAGTCATTTTACATCAAGATACTCAGAAAACAAAACAAATGACTGAAAGAAACAAAAGCATTGGCCACTCCACTGTAAAATTTAAGATATATCTCTACTCATACAACTTGTTCTGAAATAAAGCTATTATTCTACCCAGGTGGCAAATACAGATGTAAGCACCCAGCTAGCAAAATCTTCCTCTCTGAGTGTATAGATTGCCTTGTTTCCAAGAATAATGGTTTAGTGAGGGTGTCAGCTGTCATACTTACAGCCATCACTCATGCCACAATTGAAATGATGTGCTGTGTACTCATCTATGCTCAGGGCAGGATGCTTGTCGTCTGGCCAGGAAACGAGGCTTCTGACATTCTTTCTGGCTGTTAAAGATAAAGCGCCTAAATATGTGTGCTAGCTCACTGCTGCGTAAACATCTTCGTTCACAGCACACCTTTGATAATCTTTCCTGAGGTTATTAGAGGATGTGTGCTCCCTCTGACCACAATTGAAAGCACTTGGGTACAGCTAGCCTAAAGAGGGTGACTGCTTTTAGAAAAATAGATATTCTAATAAAAATAGACACTCCTAAAAAGAGATAAACCAAAGCACTGATTTCCACTAATTACTTGTAGAATTACTTGCTTCACTGAGCACAACAAAAGAATTATAGGGAAGGTCCCTGAAGATAATGCTCTCAGCATTTGAAAATTTAAATGAAAATGTTTCTTCTTTTCTCTTCTTGGAGCTGGATATCATGGATGATTTTTGTGTGACAAAAGGCCTAGGCTTCTTTGGAGGAATGTCACAGTTCCGTTGGCTCAAGCCACATTCAGAATCCCGGGAGAGTCTTTTCATGTGACCACCCTAGGATAACATCAGGAATAGTGTTTTCAGCTCAAATCTCTGCCAGCAGAGATGTGGTCAAAGTTTTATGAAGAGAAAAAATTACTCAGAAGTAAGCAAACAGGCAAATTACAGTACTCTAACACCCCGCAATGAAAATTATTTCCTGTGTGCTAATCACTATTAATTACTTGGTGTACATTATCTTCAATTCTGTTACATAGGAGTCATTAGTCTCATCTTAGAGTTCAAGAAACTAAGGCTTGGGAATTCCCTGGCAGTCCAGTGGTTAGGACTCTGCGCTTTCATTGCCGAGTGCACCTGGGATGGATCCCTGGTCAGGAAACTAAGATCCCACAAGACGTGTGGTGGGGTAGCGGGGAACAAGTAAGGCTCAGAGAAATCTAAAAACTTCCCCAAGCTTCTACAACTAATAAATGGTGATGGAGCTCTCAAACTGAAAGTCTGTACTTCCCACAGATAAGATCTTAATAAGCTTCCTGGCTGTTAATCACTTGGCATATAATGAGTAATTACCATTTCAGGCATGGCATTAGGGAGAGGCAGCTGCAGGTAGGAGGCTCCTACAATACTCCTCAGCCCTGAACACTGGAGTCCTTGGTACTGCTGGCTAATAATAACTGTCTACTGAAATGCTAGACTGAAGTGAGCCCAGGTCTCCAAAGGCCCGGCTTGAACTGCTCATAAGGCAGTTTGTGTTCACTTGGCAATTTGTTTTTATAGCTACAGTAACTTTTATCAATGCCGCTCTTATGTTCTATTTCCTGAAGGTATTTTCTCTGTTCTTAGTCTTTCTTATTTTTCAATTTCTCCTCTCCATCAGACCCTTTCTTTCCTTGTTATGAGCACACTCTAACCTCCATCCTTAAAAAACAACCCACCACACCCCCAAACATTGTTCCTTGACGCTGATTCTCCTTCATACTATTGTTCCTTTGTTCTACATCCCTTTACCCTCTTCTACTTCTTGAAAAGAGTAGCTGTATCACTTACTGTCTATAAATCTATATTTTTCCTTCATTTCTAAACGTGTTACCCTCCAGTTTTCTCTTCTGTCACTTACTGAATCAAATGTAACCATGTTTAACAAGCTTTATTATGTGAAGACCCAGTAGCCTTCCTAATGGAGGGAAATGGAAATTTAAATAGAATATACCCTGTATTTATAGACTCTGCACTGGAAGCCATCTTTATGCAGTGAATGTTCCATATATTTTCCCATCTAACCCTCATAGTAACCCTGTGATATTTTAAATCATCAATATCATTATTATTTAAAACTTAAGAAACAGATTCAGAGCCTTTAATTAAAATAAGGTAGAAATAATATCCAAACCTAGTTCTAGCTGACTCAAAACCCCATGCTCTTTCACTGTATAAGGAAAGAAATAGAGGGAAGAAGGGAGAGAAATCAGGAAGAATGAGGAAAAGAGGAGATAAGAACTGAAGACAAGTGGGGGAGTAAAGATTTGAATTCAGGAAAGTTTCTCTGCAACAAGCAAGAGAGCCAAACTGACCATTCCATTAATTTCATTGCTCCTACTGTTTTTCTTTTATTGTACAGGAATACCTTAATATAGGCCTGAACACGAATCAGAGAAACAGAGGGGTGAAAAACCAACATTCCTAACAAAAAAGTAGTCTTCTTAATGGACAGACCTCTGATTCTCTGTTCAATTATGTTTTCTACTGAAATGAAGTTTACATTTAGGGTATCTACTTGCTAATACTGCCACCTTACTCAGCTTTCTGAGGTTTTTTGCTAATGCCCAAGAAACTAGGATATAGAGCTGATAGCGAAGGAATTTACTGATCTGTGTGTGCTATTTAAATTTTCTTGAAATTATTCAAATTTCTCTGGCCTAGAAATCAGGGCAGAATCTCAGGACAGATGGCTTGGTAATGAGTTTTTCACCTCTTTCAGCTGCCAAGCAATTTGGAAATTGCACAAGGCCAGGCCCTGTCAGAGCAGTTCGGCTCTTCAGCTTGAAGACTAGTCTGACACCAGGAAGTTGCCATCATCATCAGCTAATGCTTAGCAAGTGTGGCATGCCAAGCGCCATGAAAATGGAAAGAAAAAAATGCTCTGTTCTGACTGTAGCTTCCTCACAAGTTTGGGATGCAACTGACTTCTCTGTTGAGCTAGAAGTTCAACTTCTATCTCCAGTTCAGGCACCCTTCTTAGTTTTGTTCCCATGTATTTGATTATCTAGTGGGCATTTTTACTTGGATATCGTGCCTCAAAGGGCATGATATACCTTGGATGATATCATACCTTGGAATGATACGGTACCTTGGAAGTTCAACTTCTATCTCCAGTTCAGGCACCCTTGTTAGTTTGGTTCCCATGTGTTTCATTATCCATCGGGCCTTTTTACTTGGATATCATACCTTAAAGTGCCTATGCTCAAAACTGAGTTCTTGATATTACCCAAGAAAACCCTTCTTGCTCTAGTGCTTCCTTTCTTAATAAATATGAATATCATCCAACCATCTAATGGTTCAGACCTGAAATCTTTCTTGACTAATCCCCTCCTTCCCTGCACCATATCCATCCAATCACCAAGGCCTGTTGGTTCTATTTCCTAAACATTTCCTGAACCTGTCTGCTTCTCTCCATCCCTATCCCCATCACTAACTTTAAGTCACCATCAAATTTGACCCATACTTGGGTGTAGTTCCCTCACTGAAGGTCATTAGCTTTTCCTATTCTGCCCTATTCATTTTCTCCATGGAGCTACAGTGGTACCGTACATCAGATCATGCCATTCTCCTGCTGGAAACCATTCCATGCTTTCCACTGGCTGGAAATGAAGTCTGAACATCTCAGCATAACTTAGAAGGCTGTTACCCACCCCTTTAGCATTGTTTCTTACTGGTTAGTCATTTAGTTAGCAACTATTTATTGTGTTCCAGACCTTGTTTAGGCTCTGGAAATACAGCAGAAACTTACATACTATTGGGAGCACATAGACAATAAACATGGAAACAAATAAATGAACAATGATTTTAGGTACTGACAGATATTCACAAGGGAGATATATGTGTGATGTACCTCTTATAAGGTTTTCCCTTATCCCATCGAAACTAACTTATATGCTTCTGACATGTGCTCTCCTACAAGCATATGTTAAAATTGTCGTAATTCAGTACCGTTTATTTCATTTCTTGCTTATCTACCTTCTGTGCTGGATCATCACAGATTTGACAAGAACAAAGATTCTTTTTAAATATCACTGTCTGATTCCAGGGCCTTGCTTTTGCCTGGCATATGTCAGGTGTTTAATAAATATTCGTGAAATAAATGAATGTTACTTCCTTCGTATGAATTGATTGATAAGTTCTTATCTGGGTGAATAAAAAATATATGGTGAAATTAAAAACTGGGTGAAAATAAAAAATATAGGCCTTCTGAAATTTGTAACTTTTCAGATATTGTAGACTTACATGAATTCTGTTGAACCTTCCAATGTACAAATTGATTAAACTTATTCACTCCAAATCACTAAATCCTTGCAGATAATAAAATTTTATGTATTACTGATTTCTTAGATTTTCTCATTTGCTGAGAAAACCAAGTTGAGAAAGAAGTTTGGAAAATTGTGAGATGAAAAAAAGTATGGTCTGTAATTAAAACACTGCAAGGAAGAAACATAGATGGCTTCTGTGGTTGTATTAGGCAAAGAAACAAGAAAGTGAGTGGGATAGGCATGCATGATCATTTTAGGTGATGCTATGCTAACATCGGTTTGTTCAGTGCATTTACCGTTCCAAGATTTATACCTATTGACCTGTTACATCAAATTTTAAGTTTTGCAAGGAGTAGTAGAACGCGTTATGTCCTTCTAAAGGGAAACGCAATGACCACATGGTCTTCCATTTTCAGGCTCTGTGGAGAACATTTTGTCTACCTCTGCTCACCGCAAAGCAAGAAAATCACAACAAATATCAGCTTGAGTAAAGGTTTGGATTGGCTTTTATATGCTTTTTTAAAACATAGTTTGTCCCACCCTTAAAACAAAGTATTTGGTTACGAATCTTTGCTGTTTTATCCTGCTGTGGGTGAAAGAAACTTCTGGGAGACTTTGAGTGCCAGTCCTTTATTATTGTCTTCTTAAATTCTTTCTTACAACACCCTGTGCTTCTTCTGTGGTGGTTTAGGGTGTGTATCAGAGTTTCTGTTAGAAACATTAGCTTTCAGAACAAAACAAAAAACAAAACAAAACCAAAATCTTGGCACCCAACCTCCAGAAATAGTTGTCTTATCAAATTCTTTTAAAGATGAATACTGCTTTTTCACTCATCACCATTCCTCACCATGGTTGTTGCTTGCAAATACTCTTTTCTATATACCTGTGGTTGGAAATCAGTTGCTGGGTTCCCAAATGGGAATAGTTGCAGAGGGAATGCAGCACAGTGTTGTGGGAAAACCATGGGCTTTGGCGGTAAAAGCCACTAGGCCCGCGGTTTGTGATGCACACCCCCCGCCTTTTCATCTCCCCTCAATTCCTGCTCGCAGATTTACCTCTGGAGTCCCTCAGTCCCACACCACTCAAGGACTTGGTGTTGGTTTCTTTGCTATTGCTGGGTTAGCCAGACTACTGTCTTTTTAGAAACTCTTACTTCCATACAAACTCAAGTATATAAACCCTTCCTGCAAATAGAAAACATCCACATGCTTCTCAACAATGTACAATGTACCCTACACTTTTCTGTACATTCCTTTAATCTTAGGTAGCTTGCCTCCCATTCCATAGCCTAAAACATGAGTGAAAGATGGACTAGTAAGAAGAAACTGACCTGGAAAAATATCTAGCTAATGAATTCTGCAACACATGTGGCAGCTGGGCTTTTCAGATGAAGCCTCTGAAGTCTCAATTGCTTAAAAAATGAAAAGAAAAAAGTACAAAGATCACAATTACCAGCGGTAGCATGGAAAAACCCATAGAGCATGCCACCGGCAAAACTCCTCAGAGAGATGGTTTCCCAAATATGGAAAATATAAAACAAAACCTTCTTTATTTATGAAAACTATTTGAATTTCTAATTCTTTAGGCCTTACAGGTTTATTATGAAAACCAAATTCAGTTCCCCTAAGGGGTAAGAAAGAACCACTTCCTATTGCATCAAGTTATAGAATAGCACATTTTTAAAGCTCTATAATTTGTTTCTGGGGTAGCATTACATTGTCCTCTTCTCAGTTACGTAAGTCTGCCTTGGCCTTTCAAGCACAGAAACATTTTACCCTTGACACAATTTGGAATTTGGAACTGCCTGTGAAAACACGAATAACTGCATTTTTCCATTTGAAAAGTCCCTAAACACAAATTGATAAATTCTCAAGGAACTTTAGTGCAGAGTCTTCAGGCTAGCACTTCAACTGCCAAGACCTATATTCAAAGTGTTTGAATTGCCAGAAAAAACACAGCTGTTAGTCTATATCTCAGGCAATCTGTACACCATCTTTTAGGTAGGAGAGATTACAAAATGGGCCAAAGGTTAGATGCAAGTCTTAGAAGAATAAAAATCAGTACTGGAAGGGCACCTACCTAAAGTCCCAAATATTAACACTAACTTGAAATATCAGAAGTTTTAAATTACGGCTTCTTTTGAAAGGACCGCCCCCTTCCCACCCCACCCCAAAGTCACTGGCATCCATCAGCCAAGAGTTTTCTTCCAACCTTCAATTCTACTCTTGATAAATGCTCTTGTGTTTTGTTTTACCTATTATTTAAAGGGTTGTGATGGCCTGGAAGCTGGCTACCTGGGGTAATAATTTCATGGCCTTGTGGATGGAGAGTGTCTCATGAGGTCAGGGCGGCTGTAACAGAGACAGTCTCTGATATTTTCATAAACTAAATTGAATTCTTGGCACATTCTGAGCTTGGATAGCATGAGTTTCCAGCCCTGCTCCTCCTCAGCTATATCAGTTCTGCTTTAATTTCTGCCCTGTAATGTGATAAAATAAAGTGGGCCATTTTTTTAGCCGAAATTTGATAATGACCTGAAGTTCAACAAACTGCTCAAATTATAAAGAAGTTTGTTTCTTAAAATGTGAAAAGCATCTTTGGATTTTCTCAGTGTCTTTTATTATTAGAGTGTATGTTCATGTGTCTCAACGCCCCCAGGGTTAGTTCAGATTTTGACGGTTGGGTTGGTCCGGCTGCTGTAGAGATAAGATAAGCTTTGGGCTACGTGTAATTTCCTAGGCTCACACTCTAACTCCTGTGTTTTCTCACCACTGGTGCAGCTCCCCAGTGTATTTGGATATTCTCATGAGAAACCCTGTCCTAGATATTCCAGGATCTGTTAAACAAAACCAACTGGTTGCTCATCCTTTTTCACCTCAGTGAACATTTCCTGAGTATATCCACCTTATGTCAGTCCTTTATATATAATGTTTTGATTAACCCTAACAGAATCCCTATTTTGCAGATGAAAAAAATTGTCCAGAGAGTTTAAGTAACTTGTCCAAGGATACACAGCAAATAAGTAGCATACCAAGATGTCAATTCATGTTCTCTGGAACTACTATTTTTGGATACCATTAATCACTTTGAGATCCCTTAAGCTGACACAGTAGAGGAATATATCACCTTGGAAGCCACCTGTCTCTGGAACCCCTGGGACTAGTAATGGCTTCAATGAGTTCCCAATATGGCCCAGGGAGTGTGCTCAAGGACCTGATTTGCACTTCTTCTCTGACATTGAATTTTGTGGGTGCTGATGATGTATAATAAAAATCTGATCAATAATATACCAAACTGATCTTTACGTTTCAGAAAACTTATACAACTTGTAATCAGTATTAATGACATCAAATATCAAAGGTCTATTATTCCATAGGTCTCAAGAGAATTATAACCAGCTCCTAAATATATACATTTCCTAATTTAGAATTTAATGAATTCCCTCCTAGCTTCTTGTTACTGGCTACTTTATTAAATGTAGTTACATGTTACATGTAAAAGAATGAAATTAGAACACTTCCTAACACCATACACAAAAATAAACTCAAAATGGATTAAAGACCTACATGTAAGGCCAGACACTATGAAACTCCTAGAGGAAAACATAGGCAGAACACTCTATGACATACATCAAAGCAGGATCCTTTTTGACCCACCTCCTAGAATCATGGAAATAAAATCAAGAATAAACAAATGGGACCTAATGAAACCTAAAAGGTTTTGCACAGCGAAAGAATCCATAAACAAGACAAGAAGACAACCCTCAGAACGGGAGAAAATACTTGCCAACGAAGCAACAGACAAAGGATTAATCTCCAAAATATACAAGCAGCTCATACAGCTTAAGACCAAAAAAGCAAATAACCCAATCCACAAATGGGTGGAAGACCTAAATAGACATTTCTCCAAAGAAGACATCCAGGTGGCCGACAAACACATGAAAAGATGCTCAACATCACTAATTATTAGAGAAATGCAGGTCAAAGCCACAATGAGGTATCACCTCACACTGGTCTAGAGACAATAAATGTTGGAGAGGGTGTGGAAAAAAGGGAACTCTCCTGCACTGTTGGTGGGATTGTAAGCTGGTACAGCCACTATGGAAAACAGTTTGGAGGTTCCTTAAAAAACTAAAAATAGAACTACCATATGACCGAGTAATCCCACTACTGGGCATATACCCAGAGAAAACCATGATCCCAAAAGAAACGTGTACCATAATGTTCATTGCAGCACTATTTACAATAGCCAGGACATGGAAGCAACCTAGATGCCCATCAACAGATGAATGGATAAAGAAGATGTGGCATATATATACAATGGAATATTACTCAGCCATAAAAAGGAATGAAATTGAACTATATGTAATAAGGTGGATACACCTAGAGTCTGTCATACAGAGTGAAGTAAGCCAGAAAGAGAAAAACAAATACTGTATGCTAACATATATATATATGGAATCTGAAGAAATGGTACTGATGAAACCAGTGACAGGCAAGAGTGGAGATACAGAAATAGAGAATGGACTTGAGGACACGGGGCTGGGGTGAGGGGCAAAGGGGAAGTTGGGATGAGGTGAGAGAGTAGCATAGACATATTTACACTACCAGCTGTAAAATAGATAGCTAGTGGGAAGTTGCTGTATAACAAAAGATCAACTTCATGGGAGATGCCTTGGAGGGCCAGGACAGGGAGGGTGGGGGGGAGTTGCGGGAGGGAGGGGATATGGGGATATGTGTGTAGATGCAGCTGATTCACTTTGGTGTACCTCAGAGATGGGTACAAGAGTGTAAAGCAAATATATCCCAATAAAGAGTTTAAAAAAAAAAAAAAAATGTAATGAATGGCTTCTCTTAGGCGGTTCTTTTTTTCAGGATCCAGGTAACACTGAGACTCTCTCTCTGGCAGCGGTAGCTGTGATTTTAATTGGATTCATGCCACAGTGATCCAAACCTCAGGATCTCCCAGTGAACATCACAGAACTGTTTGAGTAGGAGGAAAACCTTAAAAATCAACTGGTCCCAAAGTCTCAAACTGACAGCCCCCAGGTCACAGATGGTCCTGACTGTGTGTTGTTTGTTCTTCAAAGTGATGACCCCCGCTCAGTTCTTATAATTTTTTGAATTGGTTGCCAAAATTTTTAGGTGAGTGTATTTCAAATAAAAAATCTACATGTTAGGTTTCTCTTGAAAAATTGGAACATGAGGCAGCACGGGGCCTGCAGGCCTGCATCGCTGCCACCAGCCACAGTGGGTAGCAGCGCTTCTGCAGATGGGGGCTGATCGCTCCCGTGTGACTCCATCCTGGCATTCTCTGATGGGCTGGCAATATCTAGTTTATGTTCTGCTGACATAGGTCATTGGGTTTGCGTTATTATTTTCTTGTAGTAGAGTTAAGAAGAAAGGAAGATATTTCCGTCTTTGTCAAAAAGGGGAAAATAAGACATAATTTGAGGGGGTACTATGTTTAAAAAAAGAGAAGTTTCTTTGTGGAAGAGAAGAATGTGCCTTTTGGTTAATATGCAAATGAAGTATCTTGGCTTCACGTTCATTTATGTTATTTGCTTGGCCCTGTAAGCTTTTGAGAGCTGCGACGTAGTCTTATTTTGGTGATCTCAACACAGAGACGGAAGGCGGTTAAATGGCTTCCCCAGGGTTAATATTTTTAGGCCATAACTAGAGTGAAGGTTTCCCTACTTTTCAGTACAGTGCTCGTCATGTGGGAGAAAACAAATACTTGAATGAATTTGTGGGCTGAAATCTAAAAAAATTTATCTTAATGTTTGGAAATGTTTTAAGGAAAAGATGAATTACGACATGATATTAAAGAAATCGATATAAATTCAAAACGGTCACACACAGTGGAAGGTGCAAACTTAGTTCTGTGTGGACTTCAGTTAGCTAAATCTTTCCTCTTATCAGGTACTTAACCAAGAGAACATTTTACCATCTTCTATGTCTGTCAGGTATGTATTTTGTCCACTACTGCAGAATTGTACTGGAGTGTATCTCAAATCAAATATCAAGTGTACCCTCTTGATATTTCACATTATCTCCCAAATTTTTTGCTGATTTCTGTGATTATTATTATTTTCTTTCAGAGTAAGAGATTCCAACATGAAAGCCATGCTTAGAAGTCACTCACAACTTTTCTTCATTGTCAGGAAGGTGTTTCTCATGTTTACCCTGGATGCTGCATGAGTACTTTACAATCATTGCCTCTGTCTAGTCACCTTAAACAGAAACAGCGGATCGCCACCCTCAAAAGAAAATGATTTTTTCCCTTCTAGTCTTACCTCAATCTTCTTTTCTGTCGATTAATAACTGCAGATTTTAAAAAATGGTTCCAAAATAAGGCCAGTGTGATGTCAGTCATCCCAAAGGAGAGTTAAAAGGTGCTCCAGGACCCCACTGCTGAATTACCCCAGCATACCTGGTGGTCCCAGTCCCTGCGTGTTCTCCTCAACAAACACCACAGATTCGGTCCACTCCTGCTGTCCTTCCCTGCCCTGGTGGAAAGGCCCAAAGGCGCCAGTAACCCTGAAGAGGAGCTGCCGCCAGATGCCGGCATTTGTTCTCAAGGCAGCAGAGAGGCAGCATGTACATCACGCGAGAAGAGCACGGCGGGGCGGGTCATCCGTCCTGACCTGTATTCCTCCTCTACTAGGTGTTTAACTTTAATCAAATTACTTCACTTCTCTAAGCCTCTCTTTCCTCGTGTGAATCATGGGGAAATAATGATAACAGTAATATCTACCGTCTTAGGTCCGTTTCCAGGGAAATAGACTCTGAGATGGGGATTTGCAGGCAAGGGGCTTACTGTGGACACCCCGGTATCCACATCTGTGGGAGCGTGAAGGAACTGGACAGAGGGCGGTGTGGACCTACAGTGCCGTCACCACAAAGGCCTCAGCTGGGGGAACAGGCAGCCCAGGAGCTAAGGTGGCCCTTCAGAGTCTCCCACCTTGCGTCAGTCAGTCCGGGAAGGCAGCATGACCTTGTGTGATGAGCCTCTCTTCAGCTGACGGCAACTCCTGAAGAGTAACACAGGCACCCAGCACTGCTGGGAGCCAGGGAGGTGAGAGCCTCAGCTCCACAGGGGAGGTCAGGCCGGCCGCCGTGCGCCCACTCCACCTGCTTCGTGTGTTTCTGTGGGGATTACACAAGCTCTATGAACAGCATTTTATACAGTGCCTGGCACACGTTTGCTATAAATACTGTTCAGTAGACACTTACAGAGCAGTCACTATTTGAAGATACTAGAAGAGACACTGCAGACACTTAGGAAGGTATAAAAATAAATAATGAATAGACTCTGCCCCGAAAAGATGACAGTCGAATCAGGTAAGAAGTGAACTGGAAGCTATAGACAGTCTAACCCTCCTGATCACTGAGTACTCCCTTCCTTTATAATACCCTTCAATTACCAAATGGATACCACATACTCTCTATAGTGTGTTCCTGACCTTAAGCATCTTGTGGGCTCACTGGAGAACCAAGACTCACACGCATGGAAGAACCCAATAACAGCGTGGCTACGATTAAGTGTCAGAATGTGTGGCAGGGACCCTCCCTGGCGAGGCAGGCCAGGCTTGGAGAGATGGGGGTGCTAGAGTCATCAGGAGGGCTTTGTGGAGGAATCGATTTGACTTGGACATTGCCACGTGCCTAGACATTGGATGGATGGAGGGAATGGGGGAACTCCAGACTGTAGAAAATGCTTGGAGGGTCTGGCCATGTCTGTGTGTGCTAAGGAGGTCAGCTAGACAGCAATGGAGATTTTGTATTGACACATGCTAGTAAACAGACCTCTGCTACTCAGTGGGATGGAATTACTTCTGTGACAGATTGTGGCGTTTATGCCTAATCCTACAAGCACCCTAGCGGTTTTGAGTAACATGGATGAAACTCAGTAGCAGGAAGATTGATCTGTGGGTACTGAACAAGATGAGCTATACAAGGAAACCAGTATTACGGGGAGCCTCCCAGGTACTTTTCTCAATGGCTTCTACTATTTTTGGTAAGTAATCCAGGGGACAGATCTTGAAGCTGAGACTAGAGGCTAGAATTGGACACCCAGATATCAGATGCTTTGTGAGGAGGCTTTATCAGAAAGGTAGTTTATACAGAGGAAAAAGCATAGGCTTTGAATCCAGACTTATGAGGTAGGAGTTCAAATCATGATTCTACAACTTCTGTGACATATGACTGTGGATAAGCTTCATTAACCACCATGCACCTTGATGTTTCCATCTGCAAAATGAAGTCAATATTTCCTACCTTACCATGTTGTAAGGACAAAATAACAGATATCAAATGCATCAAAGTTGCCTGCTAGACTTATAGAAGATATTCAATAAATGCTAATATTACTGTTGTCAATATTATTACACCCATGTCAGGAGTCTGTCTTCTCTCTCTTCCTTAAACTTATATTTTGGATTTGTCTCTGGTTGTCTAGGAATTCATAGTGCTTAAAATAAAAAGCAGCACTTGAATTCCACTCTTAAGGTCCACCATCCTTTCTCTTGAGAGTGTTGGACGGAGCAAGGCTGAAGGTAACTGGTACCTTCTGTTGGTAGATGGAAGTGCCTTGATAAGATGGTACTGGTAGGAGGCACCACCTTTTAAATTTCAAGTCCCTACTAATTATTCCACCCTGAGAGCATTTATCTTTGCAAGTCTTGAAATATTTTCTAGAGCAGCCTATTAAACTGTCAACACCTCTGATGGAAGGTCATGCTAAATGTCTCTGTTCAGACAGGCCCTTCTTTTCCATCTCGCCATCACCTTGCCCTGCAAAGGAGTAGAGCCTGGTTGTCAGGAGCAGACCTGCAGGTCAGGAGCTGTGCCTATTAAAATTAAGTAAAATTAAAAATTCACTTTCTCAGTTGCAAATAGCCACATTTCAGATGCTCAACACCTACCCACAGCTCGTGGCTGCTGTATTGGGCAGCACAGGTTATAGAATATTTTGATCATCACAGAAACTTCTTTTGGACTGTGCAGCTCTAGAGTCAAACTGACTGGATTTAAATGATATCTAACACGTATTGTCTGTGTGACTTTACACAGGTAATTTAATCTTTCTGTGCCTTGATCTTATCATCTGTAAAGTGAGGATATAAGTGTCAACCTTCAGGAGCATTTGTGAGAATTAATGAGTTAATATTTGTGATGTATTTAGAGCAACCCCTGAATATCATCTGATGTTTTCTCAATAACTGTTAGCAATTACTATTTGTCAAAAACTGGAGAAAAAAACACCCATTTCAGAAAGAGAACATAGAATGTATAGATGAAGGGAGGGGGGCTCAGAGCAGTTGCCCATTTACCGGTGTTCCCAAGTCCATATGGTACATAACTGTCATGGAACTCATCACAAGATATTGTGATTTTCTACATCTGTGTCTCTTTTCTTTACTAGACTCTGTGCCTTGGGAATTCAAGGACTAGTGTCTGATTCCTTTTCATAGCCCGGCACCTGCCATGGGGCCTTGAACAGCCATGACACTCAAAAAGTACTTTATTTTCTACAATGTTGAACTAACTTAAGTGCTCAAGGACTGACAGGCTTCTTATTTATTAATATCTTAGTGGGAATAGTAGGATTGGAGTTTTGCTAATTTCACTATATTTTTAACCAGATAGAGACAATGAACTTATAATTAGGTTTAAAAGGACAACGGGGAAGAATATTTAAAATCAGGAATGGATGAGAATATCCAGAACGGTTGATCCCTTCACAAATTGAGAGGAAGGAAAAGAAAGAGAATAAAGAGGAAATAGAGTTGATAAGACGTCTGGGAGAAAGTTCAAAGACAAATTTTCCCTTCTTCAACATTTTACCACAGGCAGATCCTGAAGCTCCAGATATAATTATCTTGGCTGGAATGCCTGGGCTAGAGTAAACAGAAATCTGAGTGTGTCAACAAATTATTTAATTAGGCAGAGTAGGTGGCAATGTGAAAGCAGAATCATAATATACAACAGGATAATGTGATTGAAAGCTTCAGCTGTGATGGAATGTGGAGAGAGTAAGACATGAGAGGAAAATGATACAGTCCTGGGGACCAGACTCTGGACCTGGTTTAGCTAATGTGAAAAAGGAAACGAGAAATAAGATTTCTTTTTTAATGGAACTCTATTATTTAAGAAAACACTTCTTGAGTATAAACATAAATTTAAAAGCAATTGAGATTAAGCCATCACTTTACTTGAGCCAGGGGTCAGGAGCAGGACTGCAAGTGACATTAAAAGGGCCTCAGGATTTGTGCCATCAGCATAAACGTGGCAGTTACAATTAAAAGCAGAAGTGAAATGCCTAAGAAGTAGCAAAGCTAGAAATGAACAGATGGCCAGGCAGGCAGCTTGCTAGGCTGCTCAAATTGGGTATATTTTATATTTCATTCCAAATTCACAAATATTAGGACATTAAAATGCATGAAACATGGTATGTATCCCATCTTGCCATGTTTTTATTACTAAGTTAGAAGGAATTAGGCTGCACAGAGTGTATGCAAATGCATCAGTCTAAGCAAATGCTGAGTCAGGGGAGATCAGGAAGGTCAGCTAGGTTTCTTTTTTCCAAAGAAAAGCCTGGTCAATTGTACACTGAACATCATTTGTAGGGCTATTCCTAGAGTGGCCACCCACGTCCAGAAAGACTGTGAAGAAGGTTAAATTGCTGATGACACTTTTTTTAAAGGTGACAGCGGCCAGGCCTACTGTTTGTTTCCAGTAGTAGGATTAAATTTAGGGGGTGTGTAGAATGTTGAATCTATACATGGAAGATGTTTTTTATTGGCTCTTAGCATGTCATTTACCCTAAGCAATCATTAATACAAGGTAGCTGCACTAAGGTCAGTAGACCGTAGGTTATACCAGAGTGTCATTATGAGACTGCTTTTCACACATTTTCTGTTGAGTCTGAAGCTTTCTTCATGGGTTCACCGAGGCCACATGGCAAGAACAAGATTTTCATTCATTCACAAACTTATTGATTAAGAAATATGAGTATGTTTATATACCACAATGTTCATTGCAGCATTATTTACAATAGCCAGGACGTGGAAGCAACCTAAATGTCCATCAACAGATGAATGGATAAAGAAGATGTGGCACATATATACAATGGAATATTGCTCAGCCATAAGAAGAAATGAAATTGAGCTATTTGTAGTGAGGTGGATGGACCTAGAGTCTGTCATACAGCATGAAGTAAATCAGAAAGAGAAAAACAAATACCGTATGCTAACACATATATATGGAATCTAGAAAAATGGTACTGATGAAGCTAGTGGCAGGGTAGGAATAGAGATGCAGATATAGAGAATGGACTTGAGGACACCGGGGGGAGGGGAAGCTGAAATGTAGTGAGAGAGTAGCATCGACATATACACACTATCAAATGTAAAATAGACGGCTAGTGGGAAGCTGCTACAGAGCACAAGGAGATTAGCTTGACGCTTTGTGAAGACCTAAAGGGGTGGGATAGGGAGGTTGGGAGGGAGGCTCAAGAGGGAGGGGATATGGGGATATATGTATACATGTGGCTGATTCACTTTGTTGTACAGCACAAACTGACACGATACTGTAAAGCAATTATACTCCAATAAAGATAGAAAAATTAAATTAAATTTTACAAAAAAAGAAATATGAGTATGTTTAGACTAAGTGACCTCTCTTCAACTTTTGTTTGATCTTGGCCCATGTCTAGGGTTCTGTAACCAGATCATGACTCTGATTGTCTAATGGAAAACTTGTCAAGTTTCTGGGCCACCAGGTTCTCATCTCTATTTCAGAATACATAGTGATGCATCCCTGGAAATGAAAATTCATCCTCCCCACTTTTCATTTTTACTTGAACCATTTTTACTTTAGTATATTCATTCATTCAGCCACTCATGTAATCTATATACTTTGAGTGCCCACTATGTGCTAAGTACTGAGCCAAAAACTTGGGGCTAAAAGGGTCTTTGCACTTAACGTTTAAAGAAAAGACCAACTTTCTCACAGCCTGTGTTTATTAATTCTGGCTCCTTTCGACATAATCTGAATGCAGTGTAGAAAAACACCCAAACCTAACATCGATGGAAGCTGCAGCTGCACATATAAAGAAATACCCAAGAGAGTGTGTGCCATTCCCTATTTGCAATGCTCACCTGCTCCGAGTTACAGCCTAGAAATACCGTGTACAAAAAGGGGATGCCTGTAAAAGCATCATTTGGCTCCCAGGTTGTGGAGTCAGTGGGAGGAGAGTATTTAACTTCCTCTATGCACCATTTAACAGCTGAAAGGAAAATCATTCTTTGACCAAAAAGAAGGAAACAAGGTTGTGTGTGGTCATATATATAATTACATACTTTTATGTGGTATAAAGATATAGATGTGTATATAAATTAATCTTTATTTCTATTATATGCATATGATTTACCTATGTACAAATACAATAGAAAACAACATAAGTTTTTAAACATGGCTAAGACAGCCTTCACTGTAAGTGTGGACATGAAGAAGTATTGTTGTGTGTGGGTGTGTGTGTGGGTGTGCGTGTGTGTGCATGAGTGCACATAGGTGTGCATGGCCCATGTGGGTGTGTTGGGATAGGGATGGAGGCTGGGGGAGGATGGAAATACCCTGAGAAGGAATGTAGAGCACAGAAACACAGAGTTCCTTGGCATCTTCCATCATAATTATTGAATGGGTGTGGATGGCACAATAATTGTGACCAGTAGAGATGGTAGTAGAAGGGAGAGGATGAAAAAAAATGATTAGAAGATGTCAAGATGGTACCTTGGCTGCATTAGTAGTGTATACTGCTGCTAATTTAATATGTAATACTCTATATGTAATACATTGACATATATGGACACATATACACAGATAATATATGCATAAATTATGCACCAATAGTAAATAGAAACGTCCTCTACATTTCCAAAGTTGAGAAATTGACAATAAACTTTCTTTAGATGTTAGCAGAGTTAAGCCACTTTTATTTATAGATATAAACTATATATCAAAAGTAATTTAAAAATCCATCTATATGAAATCTGGTATAAAGAATGAGTATATTTTAAAACTGATGAAAAATGTATATCATTTACATCCATACCCAGCTATGATTACATGATTTTTAAAAAGCCAATAATTATTTCAGTATTCATCTAAAATATTCTGATTGAGTGAGGAGATAAACAAATCTGCGATTAGAAGATGAAAGGAACATGTATATGTAAAATCATCAAAGAGTGTACTTGAGAGAATTACACAAATGCTTGAGGAAAATTTATGTAAATACCATTTTTTAGAAACTTAAATGCAAAAAAGTTCTGAAAGTGGCATATTATGTCATAAATATGTATCATTCTAGAAGGAATGCTGAAGGCATAAAGCATTTCTCTTTGTGATAAACAATGTTTAATGAAAATAGGAAAACATTTCTGAAGTATCTTGATTGCTAAGTGTTTACATCAGCTACAACTGATTCACTAAAAAATAAACATAGACATTTCAGTGGAGAGGATAAGTAATGTATGCTTTTTCTCCAACATATCTGGCTTAAGGATTAGATATCTCAAAGCTAGAAATCGTTTTAACAGCTTGAAAACAAGACCTACAAAGTTGTGCAATAGAGTGTATTTTCTAGGACATTTTATAACTATAAGTTCCTTTCTCTAGCTCTGCAGTTACTCTCACTCTCGTAATTGTGGCCACATGGTCTTAGAACACAGAGAACAGAAACTGTGGATAGAAATATGGTTGAAAGAGACACTGGGCTGCGGGAATGGCAAAACCACCAATGCTAGGAACTTGAGATCCACTTCATAAAAACAAATAGCTAATAGAGAGTGCTTTCTATGTGCCAAGTATTGTGGAAGATGGTTTTCGTTTATTTAAAAAAATTAATCCTTCCAAAACCCTATGAGAATTACAATTATTACCCCCATGTTGCAGGTGAAGAAACAAAGACGTAGTGTGATTTACGTAAACCTGCCCAAGGTTGAGCAGCTAGAAAAAGGCAGAGCAGAATGGAGCTATGCCTTTACCCACTGCTCTGGATGGCCAGCCATATTAAACCCAACTGTAACGCTTTATGATTAATTTTCTCTCCGGAAGTCAGATAACTGTAAAATAACCTGCCCAAGGTTATTTCACAGATTAAGCGTCAGAGCAGGATTTAAACCCAGTCTGTCCGACTCCAAAGCCACCTTCCACTGTGCTTTGCTCCCTTTCACTTGAGAGGTTGCCACTTACTGGCACCTGCAGTTTTTTGGGCTGGTGGCATCTGGTCAAGGGTATTAGTGCGTTAGTAGGGGCCGGAGGAGGACCCTTGCCTAAAAGTCCGTTCAGCCTGTCCAGCGGCAAGTCACAATCAGTTCACTTTGTGCCGTGGCGACTCCTCAAGGGACCTGTGTCCTGTAAAATACAGAAGTGACCACAGTATCTCAAAATGAGTTAAAACTTGTGCATAGCCATAAATTGTGAGCGGTAGATTACAGTCAAAAGGTCGAACTATGCATATTATTAATAATAATAAGAATATTTCATATATACTGGAGTTTCTAGAGATTAAATGAACATCAAGAAGTTTATCTGAAGACGTATAATCTATTATGCAACTAAAACACTGACTATTGTTTAGAACTAGATTTTTAAGTTAATGTAGCCTTATATAGATAGTAATCATAATACTATCCATTATCATGGATAGTAATAAAAATAAACATTATTCTTTGGAAAAACATGATGTCAGTAACGTATATCCTATATTATTGAAAAGGTATTCTTCTGCTCCAATGCCAGTTATGTAGATCTGCAGATGAATTTCTTCAAAAAAGTCCTTGAGGGTCTAGACCCTTAAAATGTGTGTGCATGTTTTACAGTCACTTGAATGTGGGTATGCCGACAATGGAAATTGAAACTTTGGAATTATTACAAATGCACGCCTCCAAACAGATCACTTTTAGCGAGTACAGAGGCTTTTTGAACTTGGCTGAACCAGGTGATTCATGCAGAGAAGGCTGCTGAGACCAAATGCTAGAATTATTAAGGAACCGTTAGGGAAATTCTAGATAGAAAGAGTGCAATGAAAGGACAGAATTTGATGGGACGAATGACCTTTCAGTGTTGCTAAGGAATTCTCGTGGTGGATTTTTCTCCTTAATTTCATAGACAGCAAATAAAGCAGTAAATCTGAACATGCCCGACCACTAGGAAATCATTTCTTCTGCTGAAAGGAGTTGTAATCGAAAGCAGAACTCAGATGTCAAGCTGATGAAGTTCTGCTCCCACAGGGCCCATCTTTCAGTGGTGAGCTTTCCGGAGGGCCCCAGAGCTGATAAGCTGCTGATTCTTGGAGTCCTGCCCCTGCCAGCTGACACTAAGTGGCCAGACATAGAGCAGTCCTGTCTCCCTGCTTCAGCCAGCCTCACCCTCCTCCTTTCCCAGACAGAAAGGGACTCCAGGGCAGTCAGTGCAGGACCGGTGTGACACAGGGACTTCTGCCGTGCACTTCTTTTTTCCCTCCATCTGTTGATTCCTTTAAGTCTGGAGAACTGGAAAATATCCCTGAAGAAACAGACCTAACCTCTCCTGCCAGGAGACGCTATAATTTAAGAAAAATGTTTTTTTCTTCCCTAAGGAGTGGATGTTATTTAGATTGTTTTAGGGCTCTCTTTATTCTGACAAAACTTGCAAAAAATGCTTGCTATATTATGTAGCAAAAATAAACATACACACATAAATAAAACAAGCAAAGCCTGTCTGAAGGGTACTTTACACCCAATGTTCCCATTATGCACTGATTTACCATTCTTTGTAAGTTATTGCACTAGTAAAGTTACTGCCAAGTGAACTGTTTTTAAGGATAGAGTTATAGCTCGGGTCTAGATCCTGGACCAAGTGCTTGCTTTGCTTCGCTGTTTTGTTTCATTTTCCTTCTATCTATAACTTCATTGTTCTATATTTCAAGAAAATCTGATTTGGTTAGCCATAGAATTGGATTGTTCTTCCAAACCAGGATTGCCTGTTTGAGAAATTTCGTGATGCCAAAACGTTAAGGAATAAGTACTAAGTGATTTTCGCTAATTGTGTGAAAGTTCTCTAAATAACAGAAGAAAAGGCTGACGTTTACTCTGCTCCTTGTCCATGAGTGGTTATCAGACAAATCTTCCTTTCCATGTCTTGCTCAAGGTGCAACCATGTCACTGCTTAGCTCTTTTTTTAAATTAATTAATTAATGTATTTATTTATTGGCTGTGTTGGGTCTTCGTTGCTGCACATGGGCTTTCTCTAGTTGTGACAAGTGGGGGCTACTCTTCATTGTGGTGTGCAGGCTCCTCATTGTGGTTTCTCTTGTCGCGGAGCACAGGCTCTAGGCACGTGGGCTTCAGTAGTTGCAGTACATGGGCTCAATAGTTGCGGCTCACGGGCTCTAGAGCGCAGGCTCAATAGGTGTGGCGCACAGGCTTAGTCGCTCTGTGGCATGTGGTATCTTCCTGGGGCAGGGAGCAAACCTGTGTCTCCTGCATTGGTAGGTGGATTCTTAACCACTGCACCACCTAGGAAGTCCCACGGCTTAGGTCTTGAAGTGTGTTGTCAACACAAACAAGATCTCTTTTAGAAACAAAATTCTTAAAGCCCTAGGAAAAGATAGTGCAAAACAATATGTTTACAAGAAACAAACAAACAACCTTGTTTCTAATGAGGCTGCCTATCTGATCCATCAGGAGAGGCTCTCTGGTCCAGAGGGGTGGAGTTGATTTAGTCTGGAAAAGCTGAAAGATCAGCTCTGCAGAAGAGCAACCTGGGGTATTGGGCGGGGAACTGGGAAACTTGGGTTCTAGAAACATGCTGTGCCAAGTTAGTCAATGTTATTGTACCCTGCTGGGTTTTAATTCCCTTGTTTATTAGATGAGGAGGGAAAGGCTTTTTAGCAGATCTCCATGATAGTTGCCAGCCTAACATGCCACGGTCTCGGTTGCACTTGAACTAGCATGAATACCTAAGTCAGAAATATTGTTTAATACTAATTGGAAATACCTTTCACATTCTCATGTAAGTGTATTTAGAATTATACAGGGTGTGCACATGAGTGATTTTTTTTCTCTGCTTATTTCTAAGTGATCGTGAATTTAAGATAGTTTCATTACATTTTTAGTTCTAAGAAGGAGAATATGGTTCTAGGAAATCACTTTTTACTAAATTCCTATTTAAAACCCTGAGTGGAATATTATATTTCCAAGGAACTAATGATCCTATAGGATTTTATAAAATATTCATGGATTTTATCCAAGAAGAGGTCTCATTTGAAATTGGTGAGAGTTTATTTCTTAAACAGGGATTTTTCTACTTTTTTTTCTAATCAAGTAATTAGAATAAGCTAATTCATTTTGCTATTTCTGAGTGCCTACTGAGTGTAGATCACTGCCAGGACTGTGGGGATTAGAGAAATAAATAAGACACAGTATAGGATTATGTTTATATACTCACAGGATTCAGGCATTCAAAGAACTAGCAGAATATATCAGTTATATCTGTATTATATTTCTTTTTTTTTTGTTTTGTTCCACTTACCTTATATCAAAGACAGGAGAAGAGACGTGTACCATTTTTGTAAGACCATATTGATAGGGGGAACTGCTTTATCAGCAGAAAGTTTTTGTGGTGAGGAGAGGAGTAATCTTTTGTCTGGTGATACTATAGGGTTGATACAGTTCACAAACCTTGTCCGTTTTGAAACACAACCTGCCCTAATCCTTAGGCATCTGGGTGTGCCTGACATTCCTGTCAGCACTGCTTTGAAGGCTGCTGTTTTGCATCACAAAGCAGCTTAAGAGAACCCTTGCATAGGTGTGGGGAGCATTGCTATCTATCTCTGCAGCAAGTGCAAGGTGAGTTGTCTCTCCATCCATACAAAGACTGGGGGCCTGAGAAACATCACAGGGCAAAGGGTCTGGGATGCGGCAACACTCGACAGGAGTCACTTTGCTGTACCCTTGCATGGGGTGTGGATGAAGAATCCCTAATCTAGGACTTGTCTGCTTCGATATTTTTCACCCCAGACTGCATCAGAAATTGGATTGCTACAGCATATGACCTTCGAACAGGGAAGGTTGGCTATAAAGGACACAGTAAACATGAGAAATATATGGTGACCACACCCAGTTGCAGTGAAAGGCTTATTTTACTGCTCTTTGGTGGCAAGAATTGACTTCATGGAGTAACTTGGAGGAGAAAGGAGATGTTTTAGAAAGTGGAGAATTTCCAGCCAGTTAAGAATGGTGTGAAGGGGGAATTGGTCACCCACCCAGTCTTCATAGCACAGACAAACCAGGAATGTGTTATCACAGGTTGGAAATGAAGGAAAGCAAGTAGCCACTAGGGATCCGAACTGTCCTGTCTCTGATTCTGTGACTTCACTCCTCTTTCTGAAGATCTCTACTGGAGACTTTGAAACAGAGAAGTGCAGTACAGATTTTCTTAAACTCAGTCCCAAGTATTATGAGTTCATGGAGATCCCAGTTATACCAGAAAAAAAGTCCTGTGACAAAACAGGTTTGGAAAATGCTGGACACTAGACACTAGAGCCCTCTGTTTGATCAGCACATTTGACAAAGTTTGGTAGCAAAGAGACTTGTTTAACTCAATTATTTCCCAAACATATTTATTTCAACGATTATAACACTTATTGTCCATAAAACTACTGTTCCAAAACGCATAGCTTGACAAACATCCTGCGGTAAAAAGAACATGACCTTTTAGTCATGTTAGCTTGGTGGCAGGTCTGGCTGAGCCCCCGATTAACTGCTTGAGTTTAAAGGCGTTTGTTACCATGGCAAGCTTCAATGCCCTCGTCTGAAAAATGGAGGAAATATTTTCCCATGTACGGTCTTATGAGTATGAGTAATTTATTTATAATTTATGAGTACTTCTACCAGTTACTATCAGTTACTATTATCAGGACTTTTTTTTTCTTTCCACTTGGGCACCTAATCATTCCTCTTGTAGTTTAAAATCGACTTCCTTTTGTCTGTCTTTGATGGAGATAGGAACAGTGTCATTAGTCATTAAAACAACCCTGATTACATGATTTGGTGAAACAGCTGTGGCTTCATGGCCCAGTCTTTGCCCATGGGACAAAAGGCCTCAGCTGTGTGATTCCCAATCCCTAATTTCAGGGAGAAGCTTTACTTTAATCACTCTTCCTCGCTAGACCAGAGCTGAGGGACACGGTATTACAAAGGAGTCCTAAGCAGAATGCTTGAAGGTTGAAGAACACCCACTCAAACAGTATTTCCTTTCTTTGAACTTGCACAAAATTTTGTTTCAACTCCAGTTATGGGACTAACATTTTAGGATTGCGATGGGCTGTGTACCTGTGCCTCCTCCCCTTACATGTATGCCATTTATTGTCTGTATCTGGTATTTTAAATATTTGTTGTCCTGAATGCAGAGATGATCCTTCTGACCAGTCCAGGTTCAACCTCAGAATTTACGCTGTTATCTCTATTTTGGCTTTAGTCCTTATAGAAGCAAAATTCTAATTGAGAAAGCCTAGTACTGTACTTTCAATAATGCTTTTCTTTGCAAAACATGACTTCTTCTTGAAAAGAGAGACTTAAAAAATGCATTATTACTGTAATGAAGTCACGAGAATGCTCAGAGTAGATATCCAGTTTACTGAGGGAATTTCAGTGGTCAATGGTCAAGGTGTAAATTGAAATACGTCTTTTGTTGATGACTAATCAGTGCGCTTGTGACAGCATCTCTCTCGCTCTCGCTCTATCAGGTTTTGTTTTAGGTTTGGGTTTTTTTGTTGTTGTTTGATTGTTTTGTGTGTGTGTGTATACCAGGAGCACTTTCTTTTGGGAAAGCATGGTGATTAAGGGCACAGACAGACCTGGTTCAAGTGGCCTGGGGCAAGGTGCCTTATCTGATCCTCAGATTTCCCATCTGTAATAGGGGACAATGAATGATTCTAGGGGACATGGTTAAAAATAAATGTGTATGTAGAGTTTGACACATAGAAGGGCTCAATCAAAGTTAGGTATCATTATCTATTTTTTTAACTTTTTAAAAAATTAATTTATTATTTATTTATTGGCTGCGTTGGGTCTTTGTTGCAGCACACGGGGTTTCTCTAGTTGCAGAGAGTGGGGGCTACTCTTTATTGTGGTGTGCTGGCTGCTTATTTCGGTGGCTTCTCTGGTTGTAGAGCATGGGATCTAGGCAAGCGGGCTTCAGTAGTTGTGGCTTGTGGGCTCTAGAGTGCAGGCTCAATAGTTGTGGCGCTCGGGCTTAGTTGCTCCGCGGCATGTGGAATTTTCCCCGACCCGGAATGGAACCCATGTCCCCTGCATTGGCAGGTGGATTCTTAACCACTGTGCCACCTAGGAGGTCCCGCATCATTATCTTTTAAGGTTTGCTTCTTAACAAATAATCAGAAGATTATCATTACGTAACTTTTATATGTGTCGTTTTATTGGGTATTGTGAGATGATTAATACAAAGAAAGCTTCATTCCTGCTAGGAATTTACAATCTGCTTTAAATGTAATGCAGACATGAGTCATTTCATCTAAACCACAGGGAGGAAAAAAGTGTTCTTAATAGGTTCACTGAATCGTCACTGAATTAAGAAATTCAGAAGTCATATGTATTCCACAACTTTTTCCATCAGAGAGAAATATAGTCTAAAATTAGAGGTATTTAGGAAGGGCTATTTTATAAATTTAAACTTCATTTAAATTTTATACCAGGCCTTTAAAATATTTTATTCATCAGTTACATTAGTAATTCCACAGTGTTATTACCCTCAGACTCCTCCTAGTAGTTCTTCTGTAGAGGGATCAACAAATAGTTTTGAATAAAAGGCATCATGACTAAATGAAGTTCAGTGATTTTTAGATGGCATGATATATGTCATTGCATTGTTTTTTCCGGAAGAGAAATGCAACAGCAACAGCTAAAAGGGGGAAGCGATGATGTTGGTGACAACACAAACAGAAGGTGATAAGAGATTAGTTGACAGTGAGGGAAAGTGGGAAACTGGCGATGCCAGTTTGTTAGAAGGGATTTATAGGGACTTCCCTGACGGTCCAGTGGGTAAGACTGTGTGCTGCCACAGCAGGGGGCACGGGTTCCATCCCTGGTCAGAGAACTATGCTTTGGATTTTCACAGCTCTGAGCTTTCCACTTCATTTGATGGAGAAACATTTCTTACATCAACTAAAGCTTTTCATCATTTCTAAATTTAAAACATGATGACGAATGATCCATAATTCTTTTTTTTTTTCTCTGAATCAAAGTATGACTTCAGTTGTGAATGCACCTTTGGTTTTATTGAATTCCCTTGTAAATTACATCGTTTGGCTCTCTGATAGGAAAGTAGGAGAGAATCTTGGCATCTGGGGTTACAAGCAGTCAGCATTTGAGAGTTCCTTAGGCTAAGAGTGCCCAACTTATTTTCATATTTTAAACTGAATAGAAATCCTAACTTGCAGTATCTCAAAATGAGTTCTTCCTGGGATTTACACATCCAGTGCAAGGAAGTTACATGGTTCCCTGCCCCCTCCAAAATATCCAGACTTTCCTCATGTTAGTGAACTCTATCTTCCAAACTAGATCAGGTCTCTTCAGCTAAAAGTCACAGATTGATTCTGACTCACAGACTAAAGCAATTATGTCTCTTAGTGCCTTCTCATACTAACATCATACTTAAAGTGAACCCATATGTTTTTCGTCTTTCTCAAAACTTTCTCAAAGTTTTCTCAGAGCTTTCAGGACAGATACAGCATATCTAACTTTACTGCAAAGATTAATCAGATTATTTAACTTTTCTCTTTGTTAATATATAAAAGCTCACTGTTTCAAAATCACTTGCTTTTCTAACTACAGGTGTATTAGAAAAATAAACGTGTCGTTAAGTGCTTTAGTGATACCAGGTGCTGGGGTGAGGAACGACTGGAATGCCTATAGGCTGCTGATGTGAGTGTAAATTGATATGATTGCTTCAGAAAACCATTTTTCAGTATCTGCTAAAGCTGAATATATGCATACCCAATGACACAGCAAGGGTTAAAAAAAAGTGTAACTATGTCATCAAAAACCATGCACGAGAATGTTCATAGCAGCACTATTCATTATAGCCAGAAACTAATAACTATCCAGATATCTACCAACACTGGAATGGATAAGTAAATTGAAATATATTTATGTAATTGGATACTGCACAGCAATGAGATTCCAGAAACCACTGCTACTCACAACCACATGCATGATGTTCAGAAACTTAATGTTAGGCCAAAGAAGTACTTGCTGTATGATTCCATTTACATAAAATTCAAAATCGAAGCCAGGATAGGGATTGCTTTGAGGTGCTAGGGACTAGAAGAGGGCACAGAGAGCTCTTCTGGGATGCTGGAGATGCTCTGTGTACTTGCCACTTGTGAGCTTCCCTGAACATGTGTTATACTTCCCTTAAATGTATATTTAAATGCTGTAGTGTCAAAGTTAAGATATTGAATTGGTCGCATCTAAATAATGCTATATAAATTAACATGAAAATTGGTCATAACTTTTTCCAAAAAAATCTTAAATGATTCAGTACATTTATGGCTCAAGTTTCATGAGCCGCCCCACTTATACTGAGCATCATCTTGGACATTTTTGGTGTCCTGTTTCCTTCAATATATCATGAATCAGTGTCTTTTCTGTATGTGTCTGAGATGTAGCTCCCCGAGGCAAATGATCATTAATTTTATAAATTCTGTTTACCAGAAATACCCAAAGGTCATAAATAGAATTTTCTCAATCTTTGCAGAGGTAGGAGAAAGCAACGATGTTCTATATGTCACTCCTAACTCAGTTTTGGTGTAATTGGATTAAACAAGATGAAGGATGTAAAAATTGCATTGTAAATTTAGTGCAATTCAAATGTTTGATGTGATGTGTTTCATTATTTCAAAACATCTCTCAGTAAAATATGCAACATTAAGAAATCAATAAAAAAGCAGTCAGAAGCGAAATCTCCTTTCAATGAAAGTATCAGCTCTAAGATGAGTTTCTAGATGGTGTTTTGCCCACTCACTTACATATATTAAAAGCGTTTCACCATTCTAAGTGACCATAAAAAGAAGGAAACAAATGTTCTTAATAAGAAAAAATTACTTCCCTTTCTGTACTTTTTGTTCTGTTGACATGTAGCCATTTAAGACCAAGTGTTCTCTGTTTCACAGGATATTATTTTACATGCAGTTCACAATTTCAGTGTGGTATTAAAGAATGAGCACCACCTCTAATAAAGAAGTTCCATGAGTACCAGACATGCTTCTATCAGTGGCTGGAGGACCTTAGAAAGGAATTTAGAGTGGTAGAAAATTAGAGATGAAAACTGCTTAGTCTCAACCTGCCATTTTGCAAATAAGGATGCTGAGACTGCGAAATACCGGATAATCGTAAAGTACCTATTGGTAATGGATCCAGGACTAGTACACAATTCTCTAAAAACTAGATGCCATTATTATAATATTTTGCCCAAAGAGAGCAATTTTTTTAGTTACATAACAAAGTATATAAATCAAGTGAATCTCAAAACCTTAAAACTTACATCTGACTATTTTTTTCAATTACTCAATCCTTTTAGTTTTATAGTTCACTTTTATTTAACTTTGAAGAGTTGATATACAACTATCTAGGCTTTTCTGTGCTGCATTAAAGCACAGGTTTTCTGTATGAGAATTTAACGGCTACAAAGTCATACGCTCATGCGCATACAAACATCTATACATGTAGCAGAGACGTAGCTCATCTCATGCCTTATAGTTGGGATCTCCCATACTTTTGAGTTGTGATTCATTCTAGCATTGAAGATTGGTGCAGTTGAGGGTCATGGGAGGTCAAATAGTACAGGACAAATACAAGTTTTCTTCCAGATATCATAAAATTTCTTATTTGTATGTCTCACTTTTATCAAAAGTAGAAAAGCAAGTCCCCCTCTATTTCATTGTGTAGGATGATCAATGAAACTTTACTACTTTGAAGTTGTAAGAAGTTTGGTTGCTAACCAAATTGAGAAAATGAAAGCATCGCTTTTCTTTTTGCCAGAAGAGATGAAATAATATGAGAAAAAGTTTAAAATTGATTTTCATCTAGACCCTTAAAATATACTTATCTAGTAGATACATAATTTTGTGATGACTAGAAGACTTGAAGGCTCAGAAATGGTAAAAAGAGTAATAAGAATTGGTTTTGAGGTGGTGTCCTGCCCCTTTCATCTTAGGCAAGACACTTGGTCTCTCCTTCAGAGGTTTCATGTGACAATTACTCGAGATTACATCTATGAAAATGCTTTGGAAAATGGAGTGTACAATTGTCAAATGGTATTATTGTTATTAACTCATTTTATGTGCCTGCTGAGAGGCTGGCATCGTTTTACAGTGCTGAAAGATCCTTTTCTATTATATTTTGCACTTTCCTCCCTGCTTCCAAATTTTTTTCAAGATTTTTTGCAAGAATGTTTTCCTGGCTGGCGCGACTTTCATACCAGTAGGAGAAAACGTTGGATTCCTCGTACATTACAGAGAAAAATAATTAGTAAAAATGATAAAATTATTTCACAGTTCTAAGAGATCTCATCAAAAATTCCTTGGGTGAGAAGAAAATCCAATTTCTGAGTCACAGATCCACCCACAGATATCACAGTGTAATGGTGTTGTCAAAATATCATCCACTTTGTGACTGATAATTTCATGAATTGAAATACATGGAGAAATGTACATTGTGGGATGTATTTTTGCTGTTGATTGCTGTGTTTAAGGACAGATGTATTCTAGAAGGAGTATTTGTATTTTTGGAAGGAATGCATATTAGCATACTTTGTACTTACAGAAATAGATGTATAAAGAATTAATAATCTAAGTACACCTGGAAGCAAGACTAATTCAGAGAAGTTCTATTAACATTGCAGTGGATTCTACTACAGATAGATGTCTAAGATTCCATATTTGCAAGTCATATTTAACTAATACTGATTAAGTGCCTTGGCAAGGTATTGTGCAAGGTGCGAAGGCTTTGTATAGGTGATGAAGTGCATATTTTTCATTCCACAACATTCCATTTCTCAAGTTTAGGTTACAAACTCTGGGCAGAAATCATATTTTATAGTGCAGAAAGGCAAATGAGGGAAAAAAAGGACGTAAGAAAGGGTCTTAGTAGAAAGAAAGAAAGAACCTAAGATAATAAAAGCTACAAGAAGGAAGTTATGACTCTTAGTTTTATTCACTTCTTAAAGGAGCCTATGGATAAAGACTCAATATGGTCAAGATATCAGTGTGTCCCAACTTGATCTCTAAATTCAATGCAATTCCACTCAAAATCCCAGAAGGTTACTTTATGAATATTGACAAACTTATTCTAAATTTAATATGGAAAAGCAAAAGACCCAGGATAGCCAACAGAATATTGAAGGAAAGGATTGAAGTCAGAGGACTGACACTACCTGACTTCAAGATTTATTATAAAGTTATAGTAATCAAGACAATGTGGTATTGGTGAAAGCATAAACAAAAAAATCAATGGAGCAGAATAGAGAGCCTATAAAGAGACCCACAAAAATATAGCCAGCTGATCTTTGACAAAGGAGCAAAGTCAATACATTAGATCAAAGATAGTTTTCTCAGTAGACAGTACTGGAATAATTGAGTGTCTACGTGCAAAAGAGTGGATCTCAACATAGACCTTACACCTTTCACAAAAATTAAGTCAAAATGGACTTAAATGTGAAAAACAAGCTTCTTGAAGATAACATAGAAAAAAATCTAGATGACCTTGGATTTGGCAATGACTTTTTAGATACAATACAAAAAGCACAATTCGTGAAAGAAAAAAATTGACAAGTTGGACTTCATTAAAATTAAAAACTTCCACTCTGTGAAAGACACTGTTAAGAGAATGAAAAGACAAGCCACGACTGGGAAAAAATACTTGCGAAACACATATCTGATAAAGGACTGGTATCCAAAATATACAAAGAACTCTTAAAACTCATAATAAGAAATAAGAAAACAACCAAATTCAAAGATGGGCAAAAAACCTGAAAAGACACCTCACCAAAGAAGATATACAGATGGCAAAGAAAAATATGAAAAGATGAAAATTAAAATAACAATGAGATACCACTATGCACCTATTAGAACTGCCAAAATCCAGAACACTGACAACACTCAATGCTGCTGATGATATGAAGCAAGAGGACCTCTCATTCATTGTTGATGGGAATACAAAATGGTACAGACACTCTGGAAGACAGTATGTCAGTTTCTTAGAAAACTGAACTTAAACTCTTGCCATAAGATCTAGCAATCACACTCCTTGGTATTTACCCAAATGAACTGAAGACCTGTCCACACAAAAACGTGAACACAAATGTTTATAGCAGTTTCATTCATAACTGCTAAAACTTGCAGGTTACCAAGGTATCCTTCAATAGCTGGATGGATAAACAAACACACAATGGAATATCACTAACAATAAAAAGAGCTATTAAGTCATGAAAAGACGTGGAGGGAACTTAAATGCATATTGCTAAGTGAAAGAAGCCAATCTAAACAGCCTACATAATGTGTGATTCCAACTATACAACATTCTGAAAAAGGCAAAATTATACAGACTGTGAAAAAAATTAATACTTGGCAGGGGTGGGAGAAAGGAGGAATGAAAAAGTGGAGCACGGGGAAATTTTAGGTGAAACTATCTGTCTAATACTGTAAATGGTGGACACATGTCATTATACATTTGTCCAAACCCATGGAGTGTACAATGCAAAGAGTGAATCCTAATGTAATATATGTACTATAGTTATGGTAATGTATTAATATTAGCTCATGAATTATAACAAATGCAGTACACTTAGTACAAGATAATAGGGGAAATATGGGAACTTTCTGTATTTTATACCCACATTTTCTAAAAACCTAAAACTGCTCAAAATATAAAGTCTATTAATTTAAAAATAAATAAAATGCTCTCATGTATAGCATTCATTGGGGACAATTAGCTATTCATTTGGCAAACAAGCTTTTAAGACTCTTTTTAAAATCTGCTCAAATTGTTTGAATTTAGATGAGGGTCATATTGTCTAATCATAAATTGTAATAGTTCTTGAGAAGAGAGTTCAAAGTTTTTACTACAGCAGTTGTACTTACTGTTAAATCATCACAATGTCTTTATGCCAGCATTTTCCAAATTGAAAGCCTAAAGAATGTTAATTCTACAAAATGGTCTTGGAAGAAAGTTTCTATGGTCAAGTTAAGGAAATACTGAATAATATTCCCCTACTGGAAATTCACAATTCATATTTGCATATTAAAATCTCCCAGAAGTCCTGCCTAAAAGAAATCGATTAACTGTGTTTAGTTCAGATTTTTCAGTTATTAAACCACAGAATACCATTTTTGAGTAAAACCTATTTAAATCCATGGGATGTTATTTCTGAGGAAGGTACTTAGAAAAGTGCTTCATAATGCACTTATGAAATGCTTTATTTCAAATAAATTGGGCCCAACTAATTTTTACAACTGTACTGAAGTAAAATTAATATGTGTTATGGTCTGAATGTTCATGCACCTCCACCCTCACTGGCCAAATTCATACCTTGAAATCCTAACCCCCAAAGATGATGGCATTGGGAGGTGGGACCTTTGGGAGGTACTTAAGACATGAGGGTGGAACCCTCGTGAATGAGATTAGTGCCTTATAAAAGAGGCCCCAGAGAAAACCCTCACCCCTTGTACCATGCAAAGACAGAGTGAGAAGGCACCTACTGTGAAGAAGGGAGAGGGCCCTCACCAGAATGCAGCCATCTGGTGACTTGATATTGGACTTCCCAGCCTCTAGGGCTGGAAAAAATAAGCATTTGCTGCTTAAGCTACCTAGTCAATGGTAATTTGTTATGTAACCCAAACTGACTAACACATAGTATGTACTCTTTTTTTTTTTTCTGCCTTCTTTCACCCAGCATAAATATGTTGAGATTCACCTATGTTGTTGCTTGTATGATTCGTTATTTTTCATTACTGAGTATATTTTATTTTATGGCTAGACCACTATTTTTTTTAATTCATTAACTTGTCAGTGAACATTTGGATTATTTGTAGTGTTTGGCTATTAAAATAAAGCTGCTATGCACAGTTGCATGCAAGTCTTTGTATAGACATATGCTTTTCTTTCCCTTAATACAGAGAAATGGAAAAGCTGAATTATGTGGTAGGTACATGTTTAACTCTTGAACTGTTTCTCACAGTCACTAAACCATGTTAAGTCCTATAAGCAAGGTATGTAAGCTCTTTGTCAATGCCTAGTATGGCTTGTTAATTTTAGCCGTTTTAATAGATGTGTAGTAGTATCTTGTTTGTTTTTTTTTTATAAATTTATTTATTTATTTATTTATTTTTGGCTGTGTTGGGTCTTTGTTGCTGCACGTGGGCTTTCTCTAATTGCTGAGAGAGGGGGCTACTCATTGCAGTGCGCAGGCTCCTCATAGCGGTGACTTCTCTTGTTGGGGAACAGGGCTCTAGGCACATGGGCTTCAGTAGCTGTGGCGTGTGGGCTTAGTTTGCTCTGCTGCATGTGGGATCTTCCCAGACCAGGGCTCAAACCCATGTCCCCTGCATTGGCAGGTGGATTCTTAACCACTGTGCCACCAGGGAAGTCCCTGTTGTTGCTTTTTTAATTTGCATTCCTTAAAGGCTAAAGACACTGAGCATTTTTTCACGTGCTTATTTGCCATTTGTAGATCTTCTTTGATGATTGACTGTTCAAATCTTTTGCCCACTTTAAAAAACGTTGGGTTGTTTGTTTTCTTACCATAGAGATTAGAAAGCTCCTTACACATTTGGGATATGAGTTCTTTGTCAGATATGTGAGGTAAAGATATTTTCACTCAGTCTGTGGCTTACCTTTTCATTCTCTCTTAACAGTGTCTTTCAAAGACTGAAAGTTCTTAATTTTAATGAAGTCTCGTCTATCAACTTTTCTTCTTTTATGGATTGTGCTTCTAGCTTTGTATGCGTTGTGTGAGGAATGGATGGGAGTACTCGTTTGGTTTTGTTTCTCGCATGTGGGTGTTCAGTTGTTCCAGCATTGTTCACTGAAGAGGCTCCCCTTTCTTCACTAGATTGCCTTTACACACTTGTCAAAAATCAATTGCCCACCTAAGTAACTCACAGAAAACTATCAGAGCTAGTAAATGATATCAGACTGTAACTGTGGATTTCTTTATTTCTCCTTGAAGTTATATCCATTTTGCTTCATATACGAGGGTGAGTCCAAAATTATCGGCACTCCAGTTATATTAAAACTTATATAAATTCTACAGCGAGAGTGCGGATAATTTTTGACTCACCCTCGTATTTTGAAAGTCTGTTTTTAGATGTCTAAATGTTTGGGATTCCTATGCCTTCTTGATGAACTGACCCCCTTTAGCATTATGAAATGCTTCTCTGTATCCATGGTAACCTTGTTTGCTGTGGTATCAAGGGAGCTATGTCAGCTTTCTGATTTACATTAGCAGGCTACATCATTTTGTATCCTTTTACATGTAACTTACTCGTAGCTTTCACAACAAACCATATGCTTGGGTCTATTTTACCTAAGACAACAAGCTCTGCATTTAATTAATGTGTTCAGATCCTTTACATTCAATGTGATTATTTTAATCTATCATCTTCCTATTTATTTTCTATTTGTCCCATATATTCTTTATTCCATGTTTTCTCTTTCTCCCCAATAGTTTTGGATTGAGTATTTTTTTATGATTCCATACCACCTCGTTTGTTAGTGTATTAGCTATGGCTAACTATTTGCATTAGTTTAGTTGTTGCTTTAGGATTGATAGCATACATCTTTAACTTATCACAGTTTAACTTCAAGCACTAGTATACTTCAAGTATGTTATAAGATCCTTACAAAACATAGCTCCATTTCTCCCCTCCCAGTCTTTATGCTGTTGTTGTCATACATTTTACTTCTATATACGTTATAATATCCACGATGCATTACTAACATTTCTGATTCAGTCTGTTAATTAATTTTTAAAGAGATTTAAATAAGATTTTTTAAAAAATATTTACCAAGGTTGTTACCATTTCTGGTGTTCTTTATTCTTTTTTCTGCAGGTCCAAGTTTTTATCAGACATCATTTCATTCTGCTTGGAGGATTTCCGTTAACATATTTTGTAGTTATGTTGTCTGGTTAGTATTTTTTTTCTCCTTTTACTTGTATGAAAAAGCGTTTATTTCATCTTTGTTAAGATGTTTTCATTGGGCAAAAAATTATACATTGGCAACTTTTTTTTCCTTTTAGTCCTTTAAAGATGTTGCTTTAGTACCTTCTGGCTTGCATTGTTTCAATGAGAGATCTGTTGTCACTTTTATCATTGTTCCTCTGCATGTAACATATCACCCATCCCCTCCCAACCCCATATGGCTTTTAAGATTTCCTCTTTAATTTGGCTTTAAGGACTTTTATTGTGATGCACCTCGATAATATTGTTAATTATGCTGGGAGATTTGTGAAGCATTTAAATCTGTATGTTTATCATTTTTATAAAATTTGGAAAAAATTTGACCATTATTTCTTCAAATATTTTGCCCCACTCCATTAAGGACCCTAATTACACATATATTTGGCTACTTGAAAGAGTCCCATCGTTCACTGACAGTTTTCTTTTTCTAGTTATGTTTCGTTTTGGATGGTATTTATGGCTAAGACTTCAAGGTCACTAAGCTTTTCTTCTGAAATGTCCAATCTGCTCTTAATCTCATCCAGTGTATTTTTTTATTTCAACTTTATAGGTTTCATCTCTATAAGTTCAATTTTTGTCATTTTTATATCTTCCATATCTTTATTTAATATGTTCAGTTTTTCTGCTAGCTTTTTGAACATATGAGATATAACTGTAATTATTGAGCTAATGCCTTTGTCTACAAATTCTATCACCTGTGTCATTTCTGGGTCAGTTTTGATTGTTTGATTTTTTTTCTCATTATATATTTTATTTTTCTCCCCTGCATGCTTTGTAATTTTTGATTGGGAGGGAAATATTTTGTAATTTGCACTCCCTAACACTATACACAAAAATAAGCTCCAAATGGATTAAAGACCTAAATGTAAGGCCAGACACTATAAAACTCTTAGAGGAAAACATAGGAAGAACTCTCTTCGACAGAAATAACAGCAAGATCTTCTTTGATCCACCCGTAGAGTAATGGAAATAAAAACAAAAATAAATAAGTGAGACCTAATGAAACTTCAAAGCTTCTGCACAGCAAAGAAAACTATAAGCAAGATGAAAAGACAACCCTCAGAATGGGAGAAAATATTTGCAAATGAATCAACAGACAAAAGATTAATCTCTGAAATATATAAACAGTTCATCCAGCTCAATATCAAAAAAAACAAACAAGCCAATCAAAAAATGGGCAGAAGACCTAAATAGGCACTTCTCCAAAGAAGACATACGGATGGCCAAGAGGCACATGAAAAGCTGCTCAACATCACTAATTATTAGAGAAATGCAAATCAAAACGACAATGAGGTATCACCTCACACTGGTGAGAATGGGCATCATCAGAAAATCTGCAAACAGTAAATGCTGGAGAGGGTGTGGAGTAGAGGGAACGCTCTTGCACTGTTGGTGGGAATGTAAATTGATACAGCCACTATGGAGAACAGTATGCAGGTTCCTTGCAAGACTAAAAATAGAGTTACCATATGACCCAGCAATCCCACTGCTGGGCATATACCCAGAGAACACCATAATTCAAAAAGACACATGCACCCCAATGTTCATTGCAGCACTATTTATAATAGCCAGGACATGGAAGTAACGTAAAGGTCCATCAACAGATGAATGGATAAAAAAGATGTGGTACATGTATACAATGGAATACTCCTCAGCTGTAAAAAGCAATGAAACTGGGACATTTTTAGAGACATGGATGGACCTAGAGACTGTCATACAGAGTAAAGTGAGTTGGAAAGAGAAAAACAAATATCGTATATTAACACATATAATGTGGACTATAGAAAAATGGTACAGATCAACCGGTTTGCAAGGCAGGAGTAGAGACACAGATGTAGAGAACAAACTTATGGACACCAAGTGGGGAAAGCAGGGAGGGTTGGGGGGGAATGAATTGGGAGACTGGGATACCAAATTGTACACTCTAAATATATGCTGTTTATTGTAAAAAAAAAAAAAAGAAAAGAAAAGAAAAGAAAAGAAAACCACACGCACACATGGCAATGCACCTGGTGATCCCTAGATATTCCTGGGAGGGAGACTGCGCTTTCTGCACTCAAGCAAGTGGTGGTTGGAGGCACTGGGATTAGGAAATTAAAATTAGTACTTGATTATATTAGATTGTTATTCCATATCTGTATTTTGACTCCTTCAATTCCTTGAAATCTCTCTATTTAAATGCCCGTTAGTAGAGAGGTCTTTCCTTTTCTTTTTTAAATTTTAGTAACATTTTATTAACCCAATATAGCCAAAATAGTATCATTTAAACATGTAATCAATATAAAAAATTTTAATGAGACACTTTACTTTTTTGTACTGAAACTTTGAAACCTAGTGTATATATAACATGGCATATCTCAATGTGTGCACTAAATTTTCATTGGGAACTTTTTTTCTTTCCCATTAAGGCTTATTACAGGATATTAAATATAGTTCCCTGTGCTATACAGTAGGACCTTGTTGTTTATCCATTCTATATATAACAGTTTGCATCTGCTAACCCCAGACTCCCAATCCAGCTCTCCCCCATGGCCTCCTCCACACTTGCAGCCACAAGTCTGTTAGAGAGGCCTTTCCTGAACACATCTGATCTCTGCCTGGTACCTTACTCTGTTAATCTTCATCCTCTTTCTCCTGACTCTGTTTTATTTTTCTTGTTAGCACTTATACCATCCAACATATATTTATACTGATTTGTTTATTTCATGGGAGCAGGGACTTTGGTTCATTCTCTTCTATGTCTCTAGCACGTAGAATAGAAGCACATAGTAGGTGCTCCATCAGTCATTCAGTGGATCAATATTAATAAATATAATTGAGTATATGGATGATTTATTATTTATATAGTACTGGCTTTGAACTATGATTTATGTAGATAGTAAAGAAACAAAGTTCTAGATTCTGGCTGACTTCATGGAATTTGCCATTTTATGGGATGATCAAGTGAAGCCTAGGTACTCAGTTTTCTCAATAACCTCTCCCTTTATTCTCTCCTTTCAAAACCTAACAGTACTGCCAAGGAAACAAGGCCCTTCACAGGCTCACAGACCCTCAGGTTGTCTTTATGACTTCTTCTCCTTTTGAACTTCAAAGCTGTCTTTGATGTTCCTTTTAGTGTCTGGAGAAAGCTAGCACATGGTGAGCTTTGTCCTCATACCTTTTTGGCTGACCTTATTGTTCTGCGCTCTCTGAGGCCAGAGGATACATAAAGGACAATGTCTGTATCTAAGAGATGAAATTTTTGTCTGACCCTTTCCTCTTCGAGGACATCCATCCTGACTCACCTAAATGTCTTGGGTCTGGGGTTAAGCTGTTCCCATGACATACATGGTCTGGAAAATTTCTAAGCGTTTTCTCAGAAGGCAGAGTCCCCTCTCTTCCCCAACACCACCATTCCTTCCCTAGAAAATACAGAGTACAAGTTATTCCACTCAGATACAGGAAAACATGTGGCTGACCAGAATAGAATCAGATTGTTCTGTGTTAAAGTAGAAGGGTCGGTGCTGCTGGGGCACCATGGCCAGCAGAGAGCAAGCAGCTGAGAGGCTGGAAGGACATGTATTTAAATCTAAGTTCCACACTTGCTGGCTCTACGACCTTGGACATTTAATCTCCTCAAGCTTCAGTTTCCTCTGCTGAATAAATGCCAAGGATAATAGCAGTACTTATCTCCTATAAAAGTTTTGAGGATTAAAAAAGAGAACATACGTAAAAAGTACTTAGCACTTGGTACGTAGTCTCAGTCAAAATTTTTCCTATCATTAACATTAGAATAACAGCTCAGACATTTTTTTTTTAATTTATTTACTTATTTATTTTTTGGCTGCATTGGGTCTTTGTTGTTGTGTGCAGGCTTTCTCTCGTTGTGGAGAGCAGGGGCTACTCTTTGTTGTGGTACATGAGCTTCTCATTGCAGGGGCTCCTCTGGTTGTGGAGCACGGGCTCTAGGGCACCTGGGCTTCAGTAGTTGTGGCACATGGGCTCAGTAGTTGTGGCTTGAAGGCTCTAGAGTGCAGGCTCAGGAGTTGCGACTCATGGGCTTAGTTGCTCTGTGGCATGTGGGATCTTCTTGAAGCAGGGCTTGAACCCATGTCGCCTGCGTTGGCAGGCGGATTCTCAACCACTGCACTACCAGTGAAGTCCCCAGACTTCTTAATATTAGACATTTGGAGTAAAGCATAGTGTAAATACTAGATTCCAGACCAACTTAAACAGCATCTTCACTTAGATTTAAATTGCACTGTTAAAAATGCGAGATTTGTTTTGCATTTTGCAACTGTTGTATGTCAGTACATGTCTGTAGCAACTCCTTATATGTGAATATTTGCATGTTTCTATATCTGCGTGTACATCACTGAACTGAGTAGTTGATTGATTGATCAACAGATTTTATATCCTGATTCCCCCAATTAAGTAAAAAGTTATCATCAGCTTTCTGCATCTCCCATCTCATGCACCTCCACACCTCAGACCCCACAAAATGCCCTTCTTGCTTCCTTGAGCTACGGAAACATTTAATTCCTCTACATTTATACAAATTAAATAAAATCTATACAAATCAAGTAAAAGTAAAAGAGAACCACCAATTGAAATGCCCTATAACGTTTGTCACTTGAGATAGAGGAGGAAATGGCAACCTCAGGGAGGGCTCATGCTGATGAGTACTTGCCAGAGTTGCAGCTCCCCGTGTCCTTGTCCCGGCAGCGAGTCACAGCTGCCCCACTTCTGCAGGAGACCCTCCAGTACCAGCAGGTAGGTCTGGCCCGTCTCCTATGAGACACCTGGGCCTGTTTCCCTGTGTCCTGGTTCACAGGGACCTGGTCTGTGCCCTCCAAGAGTGGAGTTTCTGTTTCCCCCAGTCCTGTTGAATTCTTGTGATCAAACCCTGCTGGCCTTCGAAGCCAGATCCTCTGGGGGCTCCTCCTCCAGTTGCCAGACCCCCAGGCTGGGAAGCCAGACGTGGGGCTCAGGACTTTCACTCCTTGGGAGGGCTTCCACAGTATAATTATTCTTCGGTTTGTGGGCTGTCCACCTGGCAGGTATGGACTTGATTTTATCACAATTGTGCCCCTCCTACCATCTCATTGTGGCTTCTTCTTTGTCTTTGGATGTAGGGTATCTTTTTTGGTAGGTTCCAGCATTTTTTTTTTCCCAATGGTTATTCATCAGTTAGTTGTGATTTTGGTGTTTTTGTAAGAAGAGGTGAGCTCACGTCCTTTTACTCCGCCATCTTGCTGGCCAAAAAATCTCAATTGTCTTCATGTAGTCATATAACCTAGCGAGGAAATTCATATTATATATACAGCTCCCAAGAGTATTTTTTTTATCAATTTGAATTTCATCAACCTTATTATTCATGGCTGATTAATAAAAACAAACAAACAAATAAACCTGTGTCGGGGATGGCCCTGAGATTGGCTTCCATCAGGGCAGGAACAGGGCTTAAGAGGGATAAAGCTGGGCTGCTTGAGTGAGGGGCAAAGAATTCTAGACTAGAGTTGTCTGAGGAGGAAAAACCAGAACAGAGAAGAGACAATTTGATAAGATAGAGTGAAAGTGTTATCAAGGCAGCTTTCCTTTTCCTCCTCACATCTATTTTTTTCTTTCTTTGGCTATTCCTCCCAACTAATTTTTTAAACCACATATCCCTAATAGGTGAAACCTTCACTCGAAGATAAGAAACCACAGTCCTTAACAGTGGAAACCTTCACTTGAGGATAAGAAGGATGGCTCCAGAAGTAGCACGTTGTAGTATCATTCACTTCCGTCCTTAGTTTAAAACACTCATACCCCCTCCACACCTTTCTTCATTAGCTCAAAATCCCAAATAGGACTGGGAATGGCCAGGGCAAGCAGGGGACTGCTGGTGAGTGCTAAGGAGGAGGATCCCAGGGGGAGGAGGGAGTCAGAGGCATCACCCATCATCGAGTTGATCTCCCTTTGTTATACAGCAACTTCCCACTGGCTATCTATTGTACAGTTGGTAGTGTATGTATATCTATGCTACTCTCTCACTTCATCGCAGCTTCCCTTTTGCCCCCTGCCCCCCCAACACCATGTCCTCCAGTCCATTCTCTGCATCTGCATCCTTATTCTTGTGCTGTCACTGGGTTCATCAGTTCTGGTCAAAACATTTTAAAGACATTTATATCCTTTTGAAAATTTATTTTTAAATAAATTTATAATATTTTCTTGAGTCTTTTTGAGAGAGAGAGGCAAGGAGAGGGGAGAGAAGGGGAGGGGAGGGGAGGAGAGAATGAATAACTAATTACCTTCCTCTGGATAACTACCCTTCATATGCTTGGGAACCATGTGTGAACAAACTCTTTTCTACACTAAGCAAGAGCAGTTGCTTTCCCCATCTGGTCCATTTTCCCATAATTGACCACGTTTGTCATTTTCCTTCAGGATTGCTTCCAAACTGCTCTTTTCTTTGCATGTGAGGCTCCAGATTGTCTCCACTAGTCTAATGAAAGCCTTGCTCAATCCAAATATAGGACTTGGAGGGATAACCCAATTTTATTCCTCTGCTCATCTCATTACAACGTGAGCAGCATAGATGGTTTGTGATTTATCTTCAGATAGTTTTACTAGGTATCTGTGGGTGCGATTTTGCCATGCCGGGGCAATACATAATGAACAAAATGGGTAAGAGCCCTCTTTTCTAAAAGGCAAAAATAAACCAGATAATGTGACTTAAAAGGCTCACAAAAACTAGTAAGAAATTTTAAATGGTACATGAAAAAGAAGCTTATGGAATAGCAAACCTCAAAATTCAGAAATCATTAAGTATAATATATAATTAGATTTTTCTCTTTTACCTGTAACAAACAACTTCCCCATTTTATATAGAAATAGTGAATATTAAGAGAAATGAATGAGATTTGGAATACTGTCTCAAGCTACTGGAAAATATGAAAATCAGAGCAGTATTCACAAGATGGGTTTATTGCAGTCTTTTCTGTTTCTTTTCTGATTTATTTCACAAAGAAAACACTTTAGCAATGTATAAGAAAGATTTAAACTGAAATAATTAAAAATTTCAACCACCATTTCTTAAACAGCAAAAATTTTAACATTTTCCCAGCTTTTGAGATACAATTGACATATAACATTGTATAAGTAACAAGAACGTATTTTAGATTGAATTTCTCTTTTTTGCAGGTATTAACAGCTTAGGAAGTAAAACAAAAAAAGTTTTATCCATTGTTCAAAGAAATATTTTATTTATATTGCAACAAGGAAGACAGAAGTCTTTTACCCAAGGTTACCCAACATTTGGATGTCATATAAATAAGATTTAAATCCAAAGAGAAGCCGTGTTGTTGTAAACAATGGCTGTGTTGGATGAACTGGTCCCGTTTTTGTAAATCAAGGTACAGAGAGATTCCTTGCCCACAGCAAGGCTCTTACACATGCACAAGGAAAACCAGGCCTATGTCCTTTGCTTAGCTGAAGCCTAGGGTAAAAACTCCTAGACAGTTAATTTTGGATCAATGAAACTTATTTGTGGAAATAATGCACAACCTAATGAGCATAATACAGGGCTAAGAAAATCATCCCCCTTTTTTTTTTCCTTTGAAAACCAGCAGTGTAAGTGGCCTGTGGACCTCCACTACTGGAGGAGGTACTTTTATTCCGATGTTCATTTGTAAAGCCTTTAGCTTAAAAGGTTAAAGAAAAAAAATTATTCCTAGGTAATTGTTCCTTAGAGCAGATTTAGTCTGAATAGAACATTTGTGTTTGTGTGTGTGTTTGGGAGTGTTGTTTTCCCAGGCACATACAGAAGACAGATTGTGGACTGTAAATGTTTAGTCAAGGGTGAGAATACTTTTGTTTTAGTTGTAACTACCAACCAGATGATGTTTTCTCCTTTCAATCAGTGCCGCAGAAGCTTTTGTGTGTTATAGGAGTGTTGCTAAATGTGATGGAACTGCCACATCTTTTCATTTAGTCCCAGTAGGAGAATAAGCTATTCTTCTTTTACTAGGCGACAGACAGGGACTTTTTATGTTAGGTAAAGCTCAGCTGGGCAAAGCCTTTTGAGAGATGGTGCTATCATGTTGGACTTTCTTGAATCATTTACCAGAGGCAAATGGTTGTCTCCATTTTCTACAAAGCGTTGCTTTTGAATTAGAATGCTCATTGGAAATCAGCCTGTACAGGCAACATGTACATATTTAGGGCATTGCTTGACTACCCTGTGCTTAATAGGTGTGACGGGACAAAGCTAATTAACATAAGAGGAAGGTTCTGGCTTGGCCCGCTCCACTTCCTACCCTTCCTGCAAACGAAGGAAGGCTCCCTCAATTCTAGGCAATTCTTTGGGCTTTTCTGATGAAATGAAGATGAGATAGGACAAAAGCAAAGCAGATGGTTTGTTTGTTTGTTTGTTTGTTTGTTTTGCTGCATTGTGTCTTAGTTGTAGCATGCGAGACCTTTGTTGAGGCATACGGGATCTTTTGTTGCGGCACACGGGCTTCTCTCTAGCTCTCTAGTTGTGGCATGCAGGTTTTCTCTCTCTAGTTGTGGCACTCAGGCTCCAGAGCACGTGGGCTCAGTAGTTGTGGCACACGGGCTTAGTTGTGCCTCGGCACGTGGGATCTTAGTTCCCCAGCCAGGGATCGAACCTGCGTCCCCTGCATTGCAAGGCAGATTCTTTACTGCTGAACCACCAGGGAAGTCCCACAGATGGGTTTTTGACAGAAAAGCACAGAAGAGCCCTCATGTCCAGGGATCTGTAGACAAGGTGTACACTTTGCTAGGGAGCTCTGGGAAGAATGATGAACTTTTGGAAGGAATGTTGTAGAAACAATCAGTTCTTCTGGGGAAAGAAAGTGAAGGCTTCCAAAGGCTTGAGGCATTATAAAATGGGGAAAGAGAGGATTTTAAGGAGTTTTGTTGTTTATGTACTTGTATCCTCTTTAAAGATGTTGAAATGTGTACATAAACATCAGACATACTATCTGAATTATAACTTTCTAAATGTAACAGCCCTCTGAGACTGAGCCAAGTGACCATGGCTTCCTTGGGATTATATCTGTAGAATAGTTATGAGCTTTTATAATGGGCTTTTTCTCTGGGTGTTTCCTAGGTTAGACACATTTTGGTACACTGGAAAATTTCCACTGATGGGAGGGTTCTGTGGGTATATGAATATCTTTGAACCAATAGGCTTATTTATCTACAAGGCTTTAAAGTATTCTCTGTGTCACCCAAGCAGTATATCTGCTGACAATGCTATATTGTAAAATAAGATTTGTGATACCGTTAGAGTTACAAGATGGTGAGAGATGGTGATGGAGCACAACATCTTAAAAGCCTGAAGGTGAACTGGAAAAAATTAAAATCAAGTTTTAAGAGATTTATTTGCCAGTATTAGTCTAGAGAAAACTTGGCTGGGTGTGTAGAAACAAGTAAATATACAAGTCAGCTATCAAGTTGCTAGTCTTCCTTTTGTTCAAAATCTTCCTATTGGGTAGAATTCTAATTGATCACTTGCTGAATGTTCTCTCCAATCTCTGAAGTTTTTCTGGGACTGACTTTATAGCAGTAATAAAAGATTTTCAAAGGAACATCCAAATATCCCTCAAGAATAAGTTCCATTTCCAGGCATGCATCTCTGATTCTATATAACATAATCTATTTTCTAACATTTAAGATCCTCTCTCTGCCCACTTGCTATAGGAGTCACAGAATACCACCAATGAGCTCGAATCAACCCCAAAGAGAGACAGTGGTTTGTAATAATCCTGTTGGTTTGGATCTTCATCAAGGCTGTGCAGTCACATTGGGATATCCTATAGCCCTGACTGCAGACAAGGTCGTGGGGACACTGGGAAGGACGAGAGGAGCCCTGGAGCACAGACTTTTGACCCCACGTCACGTTTGCTCTTCCTCCCCGCTGTTCTCCTCATTTTATATAATCTACTTGCCCCCATTTTTCTGTACAAATAGGCTGGGTTTTCAGTCACAATAAGATACCTTACATGGTGAACTATGATTTCCGATGAGGTCTACATTATCCTCTAGCTGTAACAAAGATTTTGGAAAAAGAGAATCATGGAGATAGTTTTTCTTCTATGTTCTGAGAGCACACTTATGCCAATACTTTTAGTGTTTGAAGTAACCCTACGAGGTAGGTGTTTATACTCGTTGGAATAATTCAAGCTTTAATAAACAACCCCAACTCTCACTGATATAACACAATAAATGTTTATTTCCGGTTTATCCCAAGTCCAAAGTCGTGGGTCCTGCCTGGCAGTTGGACTTCCACAAGGTCATTCAGAGACTCAGACACCTTCCAGTCTGCAGTTCTGCCATTCCCTGTGGGCCTGGAGTCCTCTGTTAGATCCTCTGATTTGATCCAGAAAAAAAGAGAGAGCATGGAGTGTCATGTGGAAGGTTTGTACAGGCCAGACCTGAAGGTGGCACCCATCACTTCCGCCCTTATCCTAATGGCCAGCACCATCTGGTCACACTCAACTGCAAGAGAGGCTGGGAAATACAGTCTAGCTCTGGGGCCAGAAGGAAAGGGAATTGTATTTGGTGAGAAACTGGTTGGTCTCTGGCAGTTTACCGATGCATAAACTGAGGCTAAAGGGGTTAAGGAATATACCAAAGTCACCTAAAACATGGTAAGCTAGAACCTGAACCCAGGAATCTGACCCCACAACAGCCTTTTAAATCTTTTAGACCACAGGGCTGCTTCCCAGATAGTTAATGCATGATGTATGCTTCCCGTTACTTCAAATGAGTTGATAAAATGCAGCAGACACAAGATTAATATTCCTTTACTCCATGGAATCGCAGTCCCATTTAGGATGATTTCTCTTTACGAGCATCTTTGGGGAAGAGGGGTGTGTGTCCCAATCTCGGTGAGTATTTTAAGGTGAGCCAACTCACATTCAGTCACCTGAGACTTGTTTCCAACAGCACACAACTAAGGAGGCAAATGATTAAAATTAGGGATCATGGAGTCAGACAGGTCGTATGACATGAGGTTAAGAGGAAGAGTCTAGAACCAGAGCTCCCAAACCAGAAAAATCCAACCCTGGGTCTGCCAGCAGCTGGCTGTGTGACTTAAGTTCCTTGATCTCTCTGTGCTACGGCTTACTCATTTGTAAAATGTTAGAAATGATAATACCTACCTTAGAGGTTGTTATGAGGATTACATACCTGTAAGAATCTTAGAACAGTATCTGGTATGTCAGAAGCAATCAGGTCTTCATTATTATTGTTGCTGTAGTTATTGTTATTTACTTGCACCTGATCAAGCTAAAGGCATGACACACATTTTTGCTGACACATGAAGAAGACTCATCTCAGTAAATGGCGAGTTCATCTGCTCATTAGCTCAGGCTATTAGACTCTCATCTTCCTCATCCCCAAACTCCAATCTATCAGTAAGTCCTGTCGGCTCTACCCCCAATGTATTTATTACAGCTAGTTCCCTCCATCTTCCCTGCTTCACCCCGGTGCAAGCCTCTATTATCGCTTGCCTAGACCACTGCAAAAACTTAGTTCCTACGTCTCCTTGTGCCCCTACAATCCAGTCGCCACACAGAAGCCAGAGTGATCTTTTGCAAATATAAATCAGACCATGTAATTCCCCTAATTCAATCCACTGATGACTTCCTATCTCACTTAAATAAATCTCACGTTCTTCCCCTGGTCTTTGTCTCAGAAAAGGGACGTAATTCCTTAGTAGGTCCTAGCTTGTTCAAGACACTCTTGGCTTGTACTGTTCTGGGATTATTATTAATAGCACCTCCTCTCACGCTCAAAATTGTCCTGGCTTGGACGATGAATTATATGATTACCCTACTTATGGCACATGAAGCAATTCACCCTGAGTAAATACTGCAAATACTACTAGGTAATAAGCCTTTTGGGAAGGAGGTCACCCCCTAAATTAATTAAAGTCCATAGGCCTTAATCACAAAGCTTGAAGAAATTTGATTATAATACTGAAGTCTGAATTTAGTTTAATTAGCTTTTTGCTCTGTTTTATGAGACCAGTGCTCTAACCCCTGAGCTACGGAGCCTTTACTCCTTTTTAAAAGAATTCATGAGTTACCTGCATGTGGGCAGCTCTGCCCCGAGCCCTGCCCTCTCTGTAGACGGACTTGGCCATCTCTTCAGCACAGCCTGAGGCAACAAGACTACTCTCCAGGCTGCATTGGTGCTGTTATAGGTAGACTTCCTGGTGCACTGTGGACCCTGCCTCTGGAGACAAGGAGCGATCTGGCCTCCAGCTACCACAGCAACCTCTCCTCATTCCCCCCTGCTTGTACTCCACCCGGAGTGGGGAGAAGCTTTACCCTTTGACTCCCCTTTTTGTCTGGGGATTATCCCTTTTCTTCTCCACTTGGGATTCGGGAATACAGAAGGGGGCCTCTAACCTCACTGTGTAGCATCTACTCATGCCTTGTGCGGCCATGTTGTATGTAAGGTCTATTCACTGAGAGAAATAAGAAACTACTTCTAGTCTTTAACAGATTTTATGATCCGGCCTCTGCCTGCCTCTTTGACTTCAGCATCTTTCACTCTTTCTCTAGGTTAGCTACACGGCCTGGCTTCTCTTTGTAGAAAATCCCAAGCAGACTCTGAGGTATGGTCTTCGCCCTTGCAGTTCCCTCTGGCTGGAAGGCTGTTCCCCGGATCTGCTTGACTCAGCTGAAACGTCATCTCTTTGAGAGACCTTCCCTGGTGATCCAATCTAATGTAACTTTCACAATCACTTTCTCTGTCAAAATCCAGTTTTATCTCCTTCACAATACTTACCACCATCTAAAATTATTTTGCTGATTTAATTGCTAACTTTCTTTCAAACTCCGTGATAATAATAATAAATTGATAATAATAATAAATAATAATTACTAGACTTGCTACCGTTAGCAGCCCTCTGGAGTCGGTCTCCAGTAAGGGTCCTTCTGCTCAGTGTCACTTACACCAGTAGAACCAGACCGAGATCAGTTCAGAAGCAAAGGAAAGCTTTATTCTATGGAAGAACGGAGAGGTGTGAGCTCGAGCTCTAGAGCACATGCTCCCCCAGAGGCCATAGGCAGGGCTGCTTTGTAGGGTTCTTGTCTGCGGAGGGAGGAGGGGAGTTCTCGCGGGATCCAGGCAGGCTTGTTGCTCACGGCGCCCCAGATCTAAGTGCCGGATGCAGCATCTCGGCACATGTCATGCGCCAGCCCTTCTCCACGTGTCTTGAAGTTGGGGTGAAGGGAGCAGCAGTTCTGCGCTGGGAACTCTAATCCAGTCCATTATGTGGAAGATCTCGGCACTCAGCCCCTACAGGCAAGCACAAAAAAGAGGTAAGACTTTACTTATCGCCTAGATTCCATCTTAGTTTTCCCGGGGACCCCAATGGGCTTTGTTGATGATACTATGAGCTTAACCCTCTTCTAAGTGCTCTACATTGATTAATTTTTAAAATCTTTAGAGTTATCTTATGAGGTAGGCACTATTATCATTCCCATTTTATGACTTTTTAATTTTAATTTTTAAATTTTAATAAAGAGACTGAGATTAAGAGAAATAAAGTAACTTGCCTAATGTTTCAGAGAGGGAGCCAGGATTCAAGCCTAGACGGTCTGGTTTCAGTGTTTAACCTGAACCACACCAGGCAAGGCTGCCTCCCATCAAAGTCCTCCCCTGAGGACAGAACGTCCACATCCCGTGTGCCACTGTATCTACTTCTGTGGTATTGTGATTTATAATAAAAGATATATATTTGGTTTTCGTCTGGGTTCTGGCACAGGGCTCCTAAAACCATTGGAATTTCCTAAGTGTTGAGAGCAATAAAAAGTGTCCCTTGTTATGGTAATGAATGACTTCTGGAAAGCACCTCAGGATGGGAGCTGGTTGCCAGAGGGGCCAATCATGTGATTAGAGGGTTGGAATTTTCAGTCTCACCCCCCTGATCTTGGGGGAGGGAAGAAGTGCTGGAGGTTGAGTTCAGTCACCAATGGCCAGTGATCTCATCAATCATGACTAAGGAGTGAAGCCTTCATGAAACTCCGAAAGGAGAGGATTCTGAGAGTTTCTGGGTTGGTGAACACGTGGAGATTTAGGGAGAGAGCATGGAAGCTCTACACCCCTTCCCACATACCTTACCCTATGCCACTCTTCCATCTGGGCGGTTCCTGAGTTACATCTTTTTATAATAAAACAGTAATCTAGAAAGTAAAATGTGTCTCTGAATTCTGTGATCCACTGTAGCAAATTGATGGAACTCGAGGAGTGGGGAGTCATTGGGACCCCTGATCTATAGCTGTTTTGGGGGGGAGGGGCGGTTTTGTAGGATTGAACCTTTAACCTGTGGAATCTGACACCACCTCCAAGAAGATAGTGTCAGAATTGAGTTGAATTGTAGGACACCCAGCTGATGTCCTAGAACTGCTTGTTGGTGTAGTGTAGGGAAACAATGCCCACCCCCCTACCTGGCCCCGCCATGCCAGAATTGGCTCACACAAGGCTTGATTCAATTACTGTTTGTTGAACTTTGAGTGAATAAATGGTGATATAAAACCTTGACCCTGTTTGATTTTTATGAACAGAGAAGCAAACCTCTCACTTGCCTATCTAATAGAAATGCCAGAGCCCAGTCTCTTGTTTCAAGCACAACAGGAGGCAGGGGCCCAGCCAGGGGTGACCCTGAAATACAGATGGGGGAAAAGTGCTGTGTAGCCCATGACAGATCCTGCATGGAGTCTTGAGAAATTTCCCGGAGTGGCTTTCGATGGGGTCTCTGAGTTAGACATGAAATAGGCAATGTGGAGCCAGGTTACTCATGCTGAAGGGAGCAAGATGCAGACACAGAGCAAAGCACAGTGAACTAACAAATGCCCTCACGCCTCCCCCACCCTCGGGGTGGGCACGGAAAATTAAGCTCTCTCGGATGGAATCTCTACTACTTGCAGCTGAGGGAACCTTCTCTCTACTTCTCTGTTGTGCCTCCTGGGCTCCCCAGCATTCTGTAGAAACCGGGATCTCCTTTCTCGTCACATTATATAGAATGTCACTATTCTTCGGTCTCCGATCCCCTTTAAAAGGTAAAGCCTTTTCACGATACCGTGTCTAGTTCATCCTTCATGTACCACGGCACAGTTAATAATGTTCCTAACGTTAGCTGAGTCAGCCTGACCTGCCTTAGTTCACATCTGTGAGAGTGAAGGAGAGGGTCACACAAACGGTCTGCAAGCTGTTTTTCAGCTCCATGTGCACTGCTTTTGTTTTGCATTCAGGCCCTGCTGCAAAAAGATGAGTCTTTGTCTGTTTGTGCTGTGAATCTGGTTGTGATCCAACTAGTTTTTAACTAGATGAATGTGCCCTTTCAGTGCCATATTCCTATTTGTCCCCCTATCTCTTCCCTGCACTGCCGGTTATTTATGTATTTAACGTGCAGATAAAGATGCACCAGCTCATACATTAGAGGCCTGCCCCCGACATCCCCGGGGCCTATTAGAAGCAGATCTATATGTCTTAACTATAGCGAGTCCCTTTGAGGCCATTCATCTGGGCTGCCTGTGTCTATAAACTGAGGCTTCTCTTTTTTCTCCCCTTTACTTTCTTTGTGTTATTGATGTTTATACAACCATTGTTCAGTTCTTATTTTTGTGGATATCTGTTATGCAGCCAATCATTAAAAAAAAACTAAACTGAGCTAAACATATCAACTATAACACTTCCCTCAGTCCCCAGGGAATTTAGACCTATTTCTATAGCTGCTGAAAGTAAAGACACTGTGATTTATATCATTTGTGTAATTCTAAAATTAACTATGAATGTGCTGGGAGCCTTAAACAAGTTCTAACATTTCTTAATCATCAGCTTCTTTACCACTGAAAACAAACAAGAGAAATGGAACCACTGGGTTTGACAACACTGATCCTAATATTCATTAACTAAGTAGAAGGCGTTTAGCTCCGCATGTATTTTTGTGCTGGTCAGACCTTCGTTTCTTCTCCTCTCAAATTCACTCATTCAACAAATATTGACTATATATGTTGAATGTCCTATGTGGAGGAAGTAAAACTCAGAAGCCTCAATTTTTTCATATTGAGTCCATTTGTTGACCATCTTTTGACATGTGCAATTGTCTAAATGTCTTCGAATACGTTCTGTGCCTCCTTGCACTACCTTAGGTCCTCCACTTCTTTCTTCAAGTATGAGACCCAAGCAGTATTCTCCCAGGCCCAGCACAGAGTGTATAGAGAAAGGGCTTAATGACATTCCTTTCTGGAGAAATTGGGGAACATTTTGTTTCCTTGCACATAGAAGGTAAGCAGCATGGAGTTTTTGCATTAAAATGAATGCATGCAGGCTTCCCTGGTGGCGCACTGGTTGAGAATCTGCCTGCCAATGCAAGGGACATGGATTCGATCCCTGGTCCAGGAAGATCCCACATGCCCGGGAAGATCCCACATGCCGAGGAGCACCTAAGCCTGTGAGCCACAACTATTGAGCCCATGTGCCACAACTGCTGAAGCCTGCACACCTAGAGCCCGTGCTCCACAAGAGAAACCACCACAATGAGAAGCTCACGTACTGCATCGAAGAGTAGCCCTCACTCGCCACAACTAGAGAAAGCCCATGTGTGGCAACGAAGACCCAACGCAGCCAGTAAACAAACAAACAAACAGATAAATTTATTTTAAAAATGAATGCATGAAGTTAAACTCAAAATAGAAATTTTCAGGTGATACTGCACAGGCTGCCTGCCCATCGTCCTCTTACCATCCCTCGTTTCCTTTGCCATCAGCAGACCCATTGGTCTCTGTGAGCTGAGAACCTTTCTGTCCCGTGTCCTCTCCTAGCGCCCTTACACCATTCACCTTGATGACTCTCTAGGAACAGTGCTCTGAAGGTTTTAGACAGAGAGAGAAAAATCCGTGATCACAGTGTTCAATCTTGTGCCAACTCTCACAACACCTATAATGAGAGGACGTGGAAAAAAAGAGAAAAGCATATGTTTAATTCAACAGATATTTATTGACTATTTTACATGTATCGCTGTTTTAAATACTGAAGGTAAAGAAATAAAGATGAACAATGTTTTTATTCTTGTAATGGGAGAAGAGAGTAAGCAAACCATTATAGAAATAGAAAAATATCAGAGAAGAAGTATTTGGAGGGGATTAAAGTGGAGTACTGTGGTAGAGGGTGACTGCTGATCACTTCAGTTTGGGAGATCAGGGAAAACCTCTTTGAGGAGGTGATTGGAATATTTATGCTTTTCATTTTCAGTGTTTTATGGTGTGTTGACATCTTGGGGCCTTGCTAATCCTAAAGAGACCCCACCCCCCTCCAGGTTGGGCTAATTCTTGGAGACAACAGATGACTCTCAGGGGGCATGCCTATGCAAATCTGAGTTCATACCTCCATCACCTCCTTTCATCAGGCTTCTGCAGTGCAGGACACTATTCCCTTCCCCAGATTACCCCAGGGCCAGGTACCAGACAACTAGGAACCACCCCTATAGCCTGCCAAAATTATTCAAACTATCCAATCCTAAACATGCTCAGCTGCCTACACTCCCTTCCTCGTCCCTTCACATGAAAACCACAGTAAAGGCTCAGGACCATGCCTTCCTCTTGCCCTTTCTGTTTCCTGACCAACCTCGGTGCTTCCCCATGTGGCCCCGTGTGCCATGCCTTCTGCTTCTAGGACCTGTAAGTATAAACATCTTCTTTTCTCATAATAATCATTTCTATGTCTGCATGTCTTACCATACATAATTAAGAAAAATCCCAGGTACATTTTTGTACAGTGATACTTAAGCTGAGATCTGAATGACAAGTAGAACCAGTCACACAAGGATGGAGATAGCATTCTAAGTAACAGTGAAGAGACACTAAGCTTGGCAAGATGAAGGACCACATAGAGGTACATGGCTGGGGTAAACTCCCCTCTCACCTCCTATGTCTTTTCCTTTACCTTGCAGACACCCACTGACCTCTGATAATCCACAGATTCCTAAAGGCAAATATCTCTGAGGAAGTCAGATGTCCCATCGTCCCTTTTATACACTTGATAAGTAGATGACTGATGAGAAGAACTGAAGATCTCATTAAAGCAATTCACACTAAGGTTTGAAAGAATCTTTGCTAATGTATTTTCATTGAAAGAGGGAATTTATTAACTGAAACACATTTTTAATTGGTTACACTCAATAGTTTTTGTCTCAACGTCATTCAGATATCCAACATACACTTATCAAATACATCTCTCATTACACCCAGATTCTAGGGATGGCGTGAAGAGGAATCGTCTTTCCTAAGGAGTAAATGACTGTTGTGATCACTCTCTGCACTTGTGATTTCTTGTTTGGTGTCCCTCTTGTCCTTTATATTATAATTATGCCCCAAACTACATGAGGGCAGGAGGTGTGTTCAACTCCATCCACTAGCAAAATGCAGTGTCTGGCAGATTGCAGGCATTCTGTTAGTGACTTCAGAATGAAAATTATTAAACCAAGTTGTACTAAGATAAAGTGTAAATATGAAAGATAAAAGTAATTTCCCATATTTTAGTCCCTCAGGACTCAGCAAGGCTAAATCTCTTAGACTTATGGGTTTCATTTCTGGCTGAACTTAAAATCAGCCAGGAAGCTTTTACAATATAACAGTACCAATCTCCATGATAATCAATTGAGTCAGAACCTAAAGGTGGAATCTAGGTAACAGCATTAAAAAAGTTTCTCTAGGTTATTCTAATATGCAGCCAGGGTTGAGGAACACAGATCCAGGCTAAAAGGCTACAAACGGTAAAGGTTCATGTACCTGGCTGGTGTCTTTAGGCAACGTGAAGAGCAGCTATCAGAATTTGCACGGATCGCTAAGAAAGTAGAATCCTCCAGGACACAGAGGTTCACAAAGGTCTAGGCTTCAGCGACACTCAAGTAGAGAAAGTTGGGCAAAGAGGCCAAAGCTGTGCAACCAAGAAGGAAGAAAGGAGATTGGCATTCGCAGCAAAATAGGTTACTTCGTGTTCATTTTTAAAGTGCTTACAGAATTTCAGGTGACTGAAGTCATTGAAAGGCATTTTTGCAGGAATACAAATCATAATATTTGAGAAACAAAAAGGAGACGCCCTGAGGGCAGATTTTATATTCATCTTAAAAAAAAATGACCTGGAAAATTATACTCCATTTTGCTGCAAGGGTTTATTATGCTGACAAATATTTGTAAAACGTTATTTCAGCTCACGAATTTTATTTTTGCAGACATCCAGAGTTTAAGTCCCAGCTGCAAAGAGCAAATGCCAACCTTCCCTTCCATTCCCAGGTCCAGAGTCCTACATTTCAAAAGAGAGTACTGGATCTCAGTTTACGTTTTCTTATAATGAGATGTGCCATGAAATTTTAAGCTAGCAAATGACTGTGATTCACAAAATCTGTCCAAATGAATTCTTATCAACTGGAAGCCTTGTTTAGTGATATGATATCTGAGTTTAATCACTAAAAAACTCTTTTGGAACAAATTCAAATACCAACTAAGAATCAAAATAAAGTCTCATCTTCCATGGTTATGTACATTATCCTTCTGTTAGTTGAATATAAGTTTGCCCTCAACTTCACTCCTTTTTGTTTCTTAAATATTGTGGTTTGTATTTCTGCAAAGACACCTGCCAATAACGTCAGTCACCTGAAGCTCTCCAAGCACCTTTAAGATGAACACTAAAGAATTCATTGTGCTGATAAATAGTTGTAAAATATTGTTTCAGCCCATGAATTTAATTTAAATAGGACTTAATAACTGAAAGTGGTCTCAACATAGGTTCATGATTAAAAGCACGATCTCTTGATCAAATCCTGACTCCACTGTTTCATAAAATCAATACTCATTCAACAAATATTTATTCAGTACTTGCCAGTGATAGGCACTAGATGATTTAGATGATTGGAAGGTATTGGTGAATAAAAGAAAAACCCTTGCCTTCTTGATGCTTACACATGACTGAAGGAGACTGACAATAAAAACAATACAATAAACTTAATTTGTTATCAAATTGTGTACCATTAAAAGGTGATACATTGTACATATTTTTTTAAATAAGAGGGGTGGGGATTCCAGGAGGGACAGGGGTGGATTATAATATTAAAAAGTGCGATCAGGGTAGCTTTTCATTGAGAAGGTGATATTTGAGTAATTGCTTGAAGGAGATGAGATGGTTAGCCTTGTGGATATCTAGGGGAAGAGTGTTCTAGGAAGATGGAACAGCAAGTGTAGAGCGTGGTAGCAGAAGTTTGCTGATGTGTTTGAGGACAGCAAGGAGGCCAGAGTAGCTAAAACAGTGTGAGAGGGAGAGAAGTACAAAATGAGGTCAGAGAGTTTGGGAGAAGGACGCAGGTCACAGGGTCTTACAGGCCATTGTAGCGACTTTGGCTCTTCGCCTAAAGGAGGATGGGAGTCATTGGAGGATTCTGAGGAGAGAAATAGCATGATCTGCCTTCTGTTTTAAAAGCTTACTCTGGAAGAGAGTTCCACTTCTGGTGTGACAGTGTGAGGAGCTCTATTGATCTGCTCTCCACGGAAATTGATAAAAATTATTTTTTAAATCAACCATTTAAGGTCTTAGGAAATGGCCCAGACAGCATATAGCAGATAAAGAAACATTTATTCAAGAAATCTACTAAAACTTGGTAAAAACTACAGGCAGTTGTGGTATTTGAACCAAGGGCCCTGAGCTCTCATCCAGCTCAGTGAGATGGAAATTCTGCTCCAAAATTGTACAGCCATGAGCACAGGGTTCTCTCTGCCACACCCTCAATTGGAAGGGCTGTTTTTTTGGAAAGAGGCAATATATAAACACTGCTCATTCTGCCTTCAGTTACCTATTGCTGAAGCTAAGTTAAAGGTGCATGTGGCTGAGAATTGGAGGCTCCTTCTTCCTGACCATCATTCATGGGATGGAGGCTCTACTCTGGCCACAGCACCACTGAGAATGCTAGAGCCCTGATTGCTCTTTCCTTGGCTTGTGGGGTGGGAGTTCTTTGCTGAGAGAGGCAAACCAAGGAGACCTGGGACTGCTGATTTTCCAACCATTGAATCACAGCTTCTGAAGTGGAATAAAAGTCAGAGAGAAGGGTGCCATTGTCCCCATCCCTAGCATCAAGGACACGACTCAGAGACTTTTGCCTAAGAGGAGGAACAGGCCATAAAACAGTGGGCTAGAAATCCCTCCCCAAAGGACTGACTCCATTTGCAACAGTGTGGACTTCCATTTGCAACAGTTCAAGCCTAAGGTCACTCTCAATAACAGTGGAAATTTTGGTGAAAGGTCATTGAGAGGTGATTGATAGATTCTTTGGAAGTAAAGGCTAAACTGCAGGCAAACTAGCTTTCCAAAGAGAAACAGGAAAAGAGACAGCTTGGAAGACCCTTCCTGGGGTCAGTACAAATCTCACATGCTGACTTTGGGGATTATCCCTTTCAAAGAGCCAAATTTGGTTTGGATTCCTCTGTGTAGTAACTTATGTGCCAATGCCCTGTTGAGACCAATAAAGCAATCAATCTACAATTAGTTGCACTTGACAACTGGGTGTGGTCAAGGAAAGAGACAGTCAAAGAGAGCGCTGCCAAAACCGCTGTCATCCCAGAGTAACTGTGGGCCTCAGAGAAGTGTGGGGCAGCGTTAAGTGTACTAGCAAAGTTGTGGTGGGAATACCAGTAGGAGAGGAGAGAGAGAAAGGAGAAGGAAAATGTTTGAAGAAATAATGGCTGAAAACTAATGAAATTTATTTTAAAACAGTAATTTATACAACCAGGAAGCTTACTGATTTCCAAGTAAAATAAACACACACACACACACACACACACAAATATGAGTAAACACATTTCTGAAAGCCAAAGACAAGGAGAAAATCTTGATAGCAGCAAGAGAAAAATGACTTGTCATTTGCAAATGAGTTGCAATGGGATTAATAGCTGACAGAAAAAAATGGAGACTAGAAAGAAGGCAGTGGAATAATATGTTTGAAGTGCTTAATGAAAAAAAAATGTCAAGAATCCTATATCCAGCAAAACTATTTTTTTGTAATGAAGGTGAAATAAAGACATTCCCAGATAAAGTCTGAGTGAATTTACTACTAGCAGATTTGCTTTAGAAGAAGCACTAAAGGAAGTTCTTCAGACTGAAAGCAAGTGACCCGAGATCTTAATTGGAATCCACATGAAAAAAACAAAGAGCACTGATAAGGTAGTCATATAATTATAAAAACAGTATAAATGCATATTTTCTCCTTTCTTCTCTTAACTGATTCTAAAAGTAATTGTATAAAATAGTACATATGTAATGTATTTTGGGCCCTATAACATATAAAAATGGAATATCATTGTCAATAGTAGCACAAAGGAAGTGAGTAGGAGCAAAGATGTGTTGGGCTAAGGAAATGGCTCTATAGGCTAACTCAGATTTGTAGGAAAATATGAAGAGAGCTGATGACGATAAATAAGAAGATTAATATAACAAAAGCTAAAGGTATAACTTGCTATTCTTTTTTTTCTCTCAGCTCCTTGAGACATAAAATTACATAAAGTAATAAATATAACAATGTAATTTTGGATTTACATTTATACATGCAATTAGTATAGCAATATTACCACAAAAAGGGGAGAAAGGGAATAGAACTATATAGGAGTAATGTTTCTATAGTTCACTGAAATTAAATTAATATAAATCTGAAACTATTTCTAATAAGGAAAGATCCAGAGCAACAACTAAGGAAAGAACTCAAAAAGTATGGTGAGAAAAATCATTAAAGAAATTAAAATGATACTTTAGAAAATATTCATTTAAGACAAAAGAAAGCAGTAAAGGAGGAATCGAGTAATAACAACAATAAAAAGACACAATGCATATAGAAAACAAAAAGTTAAGTGGCAGATGTAAATCTGACTATATTAATAATTACATTAATTAGGAATGGATCTAAAAGTCCTACCAAAAGGCAGAGACTGTCAGATTTGATGAAAAAATAAACTAGATCCAACTATATTCTATCTATAGGAGACACACTTTAGATTAAAAAATATAACAGATTGAAGATAAAAGGATGAAAAAAATAATCATGCAAGCATCAATCACAAGAAATCTGGAGTGTCAGACAAAATTTGCTTCAAAACAAAACAAATGTTGCTAGAGATAAAGAGGGACATGGTGTAATGATAAAAGTCAATCTATCGAGAAGATATAACAATTGTAAACAGATATGCATTTAACAGCAGAGCACTAAAATACATGAGGCAAAAACTGAAATTGGAAATTCAACAGTTACAGCTGGAAACTTCAATAGCCCACTTTCAATAATGGATAGAGCAACTGGGAAAAAGATCAACAAGGAAATAGAAGACTTGAACAACATTATAAACCAACTATACCTGGCATATATCAATAGAGCATTTCACCCAACAGTAGCAGAATATGCATTTTTCTCAAGTGTACATGGAACATTCTCCAGGATATGTCATATACTAGGCCATAAAACAAACCTCAATAAATTTTAGAGGATAAAAATAAAAAAAGAATACAAAATATGTTCTCTGACCACAGTGGAATGAAATTAGAAATCAATAACAGAAAGAAATTTGGGAAATCCTCAAATATGTGGAAATTAAACTACACATTCCCAAATAATTGATGCCTTGAAAAAGAAATCAAGAAGAAATTATGAAATACTTTGGATGAATGAAAGTGAAGATATAGTATATCAAAACTTTATGCAGCCAAATCAGTGCTTAGATGGAGATTATAGCTGTAAATGCCTATATTTAAAAAAAAAAATTTCAAATTAGTGACTTAAATTTCCACCTAATACACTGGAAAAAAATCAAACTAAATCTAAAGCAAGCAGAAGAAAGGAAATAATAGAGAAATTAATGAAGTAATTAATGGAAAAACACTGGAGAAAATCAATAAAAACAAAAGCTAATTCTTTGAAAAGATTAATAATATTAAAAAACCTTTTGCTAGATTGACCAAGAAAAAAAAGAAGACTGACATTACTAGAATCAGGAAGGAAAACAGGGAACATGTCTATCAACCTTAAAGAAATAAAAGCAATTATACAGGAATACTAAGAACAATTATATGCAATAAGTTAGACAATTTAGATGAAGTAAATAAATTCCTAGGAAGACATAAAAGCTTACTCTGCTTACTGTGTTTAAAATTTCATATAGAGTCAAGGGTGGAAGATGAGAGAGCTGCTAGCTGTGAATGGCAGGAGATGATGCTGACTCAATGGCATCCACTGGTAGCAGCGGAAGTGGTGGAACATGGTCACAGTCTGGATACATTTGGATGGTAGGGCCAATGAGATCTCCTGATAGATTCGGTGTGAGAGAGAATCAAAGATGACTCCTTGTTTTTTCCTGGAGCAAAAAGCAGGATGGCTTTTCCATCAGCTGATAGTGGGGAGACCCTAGGTGGAATTGTTTTGGGAGTGGGCAGGATATCTTTTATTTGCGCCTTTTAGATTCACTGTCTACCCTTCTTCATTTTGTTCTGTGCCCCATGAGGCTGACCTCAACAGAGCTCCTCAGCTCTGCTCTCTGGCTTTGCAGGTATGTTCAGTTAATTGGGAACACTAAGAGACTCAAGGGTAGGAGGAGTTGCTCTAAACTTGTACTCCTCCACCAAGGGTCACAGCTCCTGTCAATTGACCTTCTACATCTCTCTCTGTCTCTCCCTCCGCACCCCAGTGACATCTGCTTCCTCCCTTTACTCCTTTACCCTTCAGAGTGGATGGGACAATAGTGCCTTTGTTAACACTGTAGTATTGTGCTGACCTTTGTGGTTTCCCTACACCCTGTAAATAGCTCCTTTATTAGCTGTCCTCAAATTACCCCTATCAAGTGTGCCACCTGTTTTTTTTTCCAGAACTATGGCTGATATGAGAAGAAGATCAGAAATTTGGTTTTGGGCATTCAAAAGGGGGATGAGAGTAGGCAGTTGGTTGTTTGAATCTGGAATTCAGGAGAATGACATAGCCTAGAGATAAGAATTTGGAAGTCGTTAGCATAAAAAAAGATATTTAGAACCAGAAAACTTGATGAGATCACTGAGGGAGTGAAAGAAGGTGGAGAAAAGAAGAAGACTGAGACCTGAGTTTTGGACTCTTTAATGTTAAAAGGTTGGATAGATAATGGGGAACCAGCAAAGGAGAAGGAGCAGCAAGGGAAGTTGGAGGAAAACCAAGGAAAGCCAATGCAGGAAGGTATATCAGCCAGGGGGAGTGATTCACTGTGTCAAATGCTGCTGAAAAGCCAAGTGCAAACGAGACTAAGAATGACCTTGGGAAGAACATTTTCAGTGGGGTCAGGGTAACAAAACCTGTTTAGACTATGTTGTTGTTTTTTTTAATTTAATTAACTAATTTATTTAATTTTATTGGCTGCATTGGGTCTTGGTTGCTGCATGTGGGCTTTCTCTAGTTGCAGTGAGCGGGGGCTGCTCTTTGTTGCTGTGCACGGGCTTCTCATTTCAGTGTCTTCTCTTGTTGTGGAGCATGGCTCTAGGCACGTGTGCTTCAGTAGTTGCGGCACATGGGCTCAATAGTTGTGGCTCACGGGCTCTAGAGCACAAGCTCAGTAGTTGTGGCGCACGGGCTTGGTTGCTCCGTGGCATGTGGGATCTTCCCAGACCAGGGCTTGAACCCATGTCCCCTGCCTTGGCAAGTGGATTCTTAAGCACTGTGCCACCAGGGAAGCCCTAGATTATGTTTTAAAGAGGATGAGGAGAACTGGAGAAAGCAAGTATAGACAAATGAATTTTGCTACAAAGGGGACAGGATACGGTTAGTGGCTTGGGAGGGAAGAGAAATTTTGCTTTTGTGTTCATTTATTTTGTTTTATTAAGGTGGGAGAATAACAGCATGTTTATATGCTGTTAAGTATGATCCAGTAGAAAGGAAAAAAAAAATACTGGCGAGAAATGGGAGACTTGCTGAAGGATGCCCCTGAGTGAGAGAGGGTGGGGTCTAAGGAGAAGGGTCACCTGAGACAGGAACACAGAGCACACAGTTCCTCTGTGGGAAAAAGAGAGAAGGCAAAGTGTGCAGATTCAGGGTGTCCCTTCTGATTGTATTTTCTGAGTAAACTAGGAAGTAATCAGCTGAGAGAGGGAGCAGGGGCCGGGGGGAGGGGTTGGAAGTTTGAGACGAAGTTGTGAATGGTTGCCTGCAAGTATGAAAGTTAGTGACCTAAGAAAATGTGGTGTGGACACTGGCAGCATGAAGAAATTCCGTAAGGTTAAAATGGAATCAATTCAGCTGAAAGGACATAGTTAGAGAGTGAGCAGAGCTGGATTCAACAAGGAGTTGAGGTTTTCTTAAGCACGCTGTGTGGCCTCATCCATAAAACAGGGATAATAATACTTACCATGAGAGTTGCTATATGCATTAAATGAGATAACACAAATAAATGCTTATCACGGTGTATGGTACATAGGAAGTACACAATAAACTTGTGCCAGAATTATTGTTATTGGAACACCTAGTAGGGCTAGGAAAACTTCCAAAGTGGAAATACTTGTTTTAATCATACCTATAATGATTAAATGCTTCTGTTGGTAACTTGCAGTTTGGTTCAACTGTTCTTAGTGCGTGTCTTCTTACCAGGTGGGGACCTAGAGGCTGTGTCTATGTTGCCTTTACAACATTTCGCTTCCACTAGGCATAAGCCTGCACAAAATAGCTTGGGGAACCATTTACATATCTCTGCGATGCTTCAGTTCCCATTGTAGAGTAATAGTTGGATAGCCTAGCCTTCTGTTTGTTAGAGACTTCTGACATTTGATCTTTTTGCTAAATTCTTGGCAGTGGCCTTAAGGCAAGTATGAATCCAGTTGCTTAGATTAGTATAACTTTGAAGTTATTCTTCTGTTTCTAACACTGGTACTCTAAAAATAGGAATTCCAAACAAGCACAGGTAGCTTGTATGCCTTTCTTGACCTTTCAAACATCATTTCTTTTATTCTGGACATTGATTGTACTTGATTAAGCTATCTGTATCGCATTACTTTGACTATACTTATTGTTATTGCATTTACTTCAAAGACTTTGCTTTGGAGAAATCTACATTATCCACTGGATAATACAATTCAATATAGTAATACACTCAATACATTCCTGAAGAGAATTGACATTATCTCTTTGCTGAGATTTTCCATTTTTCTCATGTTTTAAGAGAATATGTGCTTGATTGTTGAAGCATTTTTATTGTGGCTGCTTTAAAGCCTTATCACATAATTCCAACATCTGATTCCTGTTGGGGTTGGTGTCAGTCACTTGTCTTTCCTCATTCAAGTTGTGATTTTCCTGGTTATTGGTATGATGTGATTTTTTTTTTTTTTTACATCCTGGACGTTTTGTCTTTTATGTTAGGAGACTCTGGATTCCTAGTTAAATATTTTATTTCAGCAGGTTTAGGTTTAGTACTTGGTCTACTTTTACGTGTTGTGATTACAATGGCAGTGTAGTTTTCAGAGACTTATTTTGGTCTGCTTGGTTTATCTGGTGCCGATAGGTTCTCAGTTGTTCCTGCTGGTGCCGCCTGAAGGTGTGAAGAGGTGTCCCCAGGCCAGGCCACTGGGTGTCTCTTAGTCTGGGAAGTGTACGGTGGCATTTCTCCTATCAGTGCCCCCAAGCTGCCTGGTGTTTCTGGACAAGGAAGGAGAATTCTCTTGAGCCCTTGGAGACAAAGAGCCTTCCCAGTTCAGACTATTTGCTGTATAGCCCAGTGCCTTTTGCCAGTTTCATTCCTCCTACTCCTATTCTGATGTCTTTAGGCAGGAAATACAACGAATTTTAAAATAATATGAAGAAAGCTGAAAGTATAATTAAATACATAAATATATAGAAAGCACTTAGTATTTTTATTAAAAAAAATTTCACACTCACAGAAGAGTTGAATGAAGAACAATAAACACTGTCTGGATTTATCTACTGTGGAGTTGCCAGGTAAAATGCAGGACTCCCAGTTAAACTCGAGTTTTAGACAAATGATGAATAATTTTTAAGTATGCATATGCATGCAGTATTTGGGACATACAAGTTAGTTGTTGTCTATCTGAAATTCAAATGTAACTGGGCATCTTGTGTTTTTTTGGCAAATCTGACAGCCCTAACTTACTGTTAACATCTGGCTTCACTGGTTCCCATCTTTTCTCTTGTACATTTCTCCTTTGCCAAACCATCTGAGGAACATTGAAAAAAATAAAATCTCAAATAGGTTTTGTATATGTATATGAAGAAAATTCATTTGCATTGGCTTTTTTTTTAAACTAGTGCTTAAAACCGCGTTTTCCATTTTTTATTATATAGCACTAATTCCCTACTCTTGCCCAGACTCTAGGCTAGTTCGAAGTGCACATCCATATGTAGCTACAAAAGTACTGCAACTCTTTGGTCAAAAAAACAATGACTATCACCAATGATACAATAATCACGTGGCCTCTGAACACCATCCTTCTGGAATTAATACTAAAACCATTTTAAGCTAAGCGTAAGCACTCTGCAGAAACTCTTGTATTGACTGAACAATTACCATTGCTTGGTTCTGGTGGGTTTTCTAGCTTTTCTCAGTTTCTTGAGTATGAGACATCTCACCCCAATTCTCTTTTCTTTAGACATAGCCATATTTGTAGGTACTTTAATGAGATGGTTAAGAGTACAAGTCCAAAAGTCAGACAGTCATGGGTTAAAATCCTGTCTTTTGTAGTCACAGTTAGTTCAGGCAAGTTATTTAACTTCTTTGTGACTCATCTTCCTCATCTGTAACATGAGGTAAAATATCTACTTCATGCACGTGTTGCAAGGTGAGCCCGGTGCCTGGGACAAGCATTCCACCATAATCTATCAGACTTTCGCTGGGGCCAGTTTTGCATTATGTGTTCCCTACCGTTCCCTGAAAAGAGTTTCCATGCTTGGTATGACTACTTCTAAACCATAGCTACTGCTCACAACCTTCCTGTTACAACAGACCCAAACAGGCATACATAAAAGCAGAGTGGAGCTTAAAATGGAATAGGTCTCAGTTGTATTCCTAGATCCCTGATGGGGGTCTAAGATACACAGATGTGGGTCAGGGACCATCATCTAGATAGAGGTATAGTAGAAAAGGAATTTGGCTCCATCGTCGACCGTATGGTGTGTGTGTTTGTGTGCGTGTGTGTGTGTGTGTGCACACATGTGTGCTAGGAAGGAAAAATGATACCAAGATATATAACAGTTTATGGGTCATATGTGGAAATTGATCTTTCTGTTATACTTCATATTATTTGATGTTATCAGATCAATGTGTCCAGCTTGGGTCATCAGACTTTTAAAAGAATGTGGAGAAACTGGAACAGATGCAGAGAAAAGAATCACAAATATGCAAATGTTACATGAGAAAAAATTGAGAGATTTGACACTGTTTAGCTTTAAGAAGGTCAAGGATGACTTGGTTTGTTTTCAAGAATAAAAAGAGCTTCTCTTAAAGATTCACATCAGCTATTTCTGTGTCTACAGAGGACCAAACATGGGGAAAGGAGTATATTAAAACCGTGTATGTTTATAATTTTGTGTCCTTTGTGTAAGGAAGAACTTATTGCAGACTTGGTGATAAAATAGTAGACTGGACTTCTGAGTTAGTTATGGCATCTGTAATAGAGGAGTTTTGTCTTAAAGCTTTGTGGATGGATAATCACCAGACCTAGCTATTTTCAATGTGGCATCTACCTGAACCAGGTTGCTGCACCAGATGAATGCTGAAGGGTCTTTCTAGCTTTGGGATAGAACTAGAAAATAGCAGGGGGCTGCATATATAAGACATGTTGCACAATTAAAAACCTATCTATCAAAGAGGTGGGTCAGCCACAAAGCAGAGGCGAGCATTTGAGCACGCTCTGGCTGTTATGCAGAGCACAACATGAGCCCCACCAGTCAGCTTCTATCAGACAATCCAGGTCAGCCAGACTGATGGGAGTTTTAGTGCTGATTGCATTGGATTTGCATTTACTATTAGGAAAGGGGCAACCAACAATTTCTTAGAATCGTGTAAATGTGTTGACCTGTAACCGGTGACACAAACAAAATAAAAAAGACTGCTGTTAAATTAATAATTCATAGTATGGATGGGAATGTATTCCTCATTACATGCAGAGGGAATTCATTCTAGGAAGAGTTTTGGTGTAGAGGCTCTCACTTTTTATAGATTACTGACTTCAGCCCCTGGCTGCCAAAATACTTTAGTGCATTCTCAAGCCCCAAGAATTGCATACATTTTTCCTCCCATCCTGCTCCAGAGCCATCAGCGACATCTCTAGATGTCTTTTCTTCTCATTTTATTTAATTCTTTTGTCTCAAGTCCCCTAAGAATTTCTGTGTACTATTAATACTGTAATATATTAACTGTGGGTCATGGCCATACATGGATTCACATTAGCCACATACTGATCACATGATTGTGTGCCTTGGTTCCTTTACTTGGTTTCTGTTTTGTCTTAACCTGTCCACAATCTCAGATAAGCATCTCCTGCAAGTCTGTAGTTCTCCTCTCACCTGCACATGGACTGGCACAGATATTGACAAACGATATGCATTTTTCAGCCAATGTTTATTGTCTTGGACCAGATGTAAGTGGCTTGATTGTCTGCATATAGCAAACAAAACAGAACAACAATAATGGTGAAACAAATCAAAACAAAAGGCTTGTGGTTAAAATCAGCTGGAACTTTATCTCCCACTTGAAAAGGTCCGGAAGGGAGAAGCCCAGGGCTGGTGAGGCAGCTCCAGGGTTATGCAGTTTTGGATTCCTTCTATTCAGCTACCATGCCACCCTCAGTGCACAGCCTCATGGTCCAGGTGGGTTGTTGTAGCATCAGCCATCACATCCACGTCCCAGGAGGCAGGATGGAGGAAAAGAAGGAAGAGCAGACTCACCTCCTTCAAGAAGATTTCCTGGAAGTTCCATACATCACTTCTAGTTGATTCTCATTGACTAGAATAGAGGTACCTGGCTGCTTCTGGCAGCAAAGGAGGTTGGTAAGTGTAGTTTTTTACTCCAGGTGACGGTGTGCCCCACTATCATGGAGAAAGGAATCAATGAATGACAAACTGAACAATGAGAAATCCTCACCCCAGAGCCCAAATGTTGTATTGGCAAGAAGAGGTTCAATACAGGGCTACCCTAGTGGCTCAGTGGTTGAGAATCTGCCTGCCAATGCAGGGAACACGGGTTCAAGCCCTGGCCCAGGATGATCCCACATGCCGCAGAGCAGCTAAGCCCGTGTGCCACAACTACTGAGCCTGCGCTCTAGAGCCCTCGAGCCACAACTACTGAAGCCTGCACACCTACAGCCCGAGCTGTAGAAGAGAAGCCATTGCAATGAGAAGCCCGCGCACCACGCCAAAGAGTAGCTCCCACTCCTCACAACTAGAGAAAGCATGAGCACAGCAATGAAGACCCAACGCAGCCAAAAATAAAATAAATAATTTTTGTTTTTTAAGAAAGAAGAGGTTCAGTACAGATACAATGATTTTAAGTGTCAGTGTGCTGCGGACATTTCCCTTTGGTAACTATGCACCAAACGCTGTGCATAGTTTGTTCATTGAGAGCGACACCCAAAATTCTTCACAAAAACCTGGGAAGAAGGTTCTGCTATTATGTCTCAAGGTGGACCAAGACTGAGAACCACACAGTTCATGGTAAAGTTGGTAATTGAACCCAAATAGTCAAGTCCCTCAACCTGTGTTATTAACTGTATCGCTGTGTTGTCTGTAAAATAGCATAGAAACATTGCCTTTCTAGGAATTTTTCAGCATTATCCATGGCAGAAGTCCCAGGGACTCTGTGATGCTGCCTTTATTATGACAACACACATGCACATATTTGAAAAAGTTGTATCTATGCCTTCATTTGAACATGATATACAATTTTCAGGAGATCCTCTTGTTACCAAGCCCAAGCTTGTTCTGCTCGCCGCTGGACAGCCCAATAGATGGAGAAGAGTTGTTGGAACAGGGAGTAACGATTTGAATTCAAGAGTTAGCGGGCCAAGATGATGGCAGACTAGAGTCTCAAAAAACCACCTTCCCTCCCTCCAAATTCCAGCTTTTTTTATACATACGAGGGGAAGGGGGTGGGGCCACTGTGGCACCTACCAGGGGCTGAGCAGGGCCACTGCAGGCGGCTGCTTGGCAGTTGCTCACTGACTGTCGCTTGCTTGGGGGAGGGGCCGTAGTGGCACTTACCAATGGCTGGGTGCGGCTGCTCTAGCTGCTTGCTTCGCCACCGCCACACCGCAAGCAGGAAGGTGTGACACCAGAAATCAGCCAGGTGGGAAGATGTACGGGGCTGCACCAACAACCTGTCCTCCAGCTCTGGGCAGAGCTAGGCAGGCAGGCAGTGCCCACCGGCCCGCTCGTGCAGGGATTGGGAGGTGAGAGCGGGGCCAGTCTGGTGAGCTAGGCCCAGCCCGCTTAGGAGAGGGGCGGCAGAGGGGCCCTGGCGCCTCTGTGCATGGGCCCACGAAAAAGGGAGGGAGGAGGGAAGGGCCCACCATGCCTCAGGTTAGTTCCCATCTGGGGAGGCCACTGTTACACTCAGAACTCATATAATTTGCTAGTGGTGACACCCTGCTCCTACCTCATCTTTCATTTGTTAAATGTTGTCCTTATTTTTCTGCTTGCTAGAAATGTGGAACTATGTAAAGTTTGTTTAAATTAAGCTCAGTTGATTTGGTGCATTCATTCTTTTGCAGCATTTTATTCTTATAGCTGTAGTTGAGATGTATTCGTGATTCACGCTGATGATGTCAGTCTGTTTGGTTGGGAATGGCCAAATGGCTGTGAAGCGTTGTCAGCTCAGGCACAGGGTGGGTGACAGGCTCACCGTAGAAAACAAGAGTAACAGGTTTTTTGGGGGGCGGGGGGGTTGATTTTAGTTTAGAAAAAGATGTCATTGTTTTTATTGTACAGGGAAAAAAAATCAAAATTTAGTCATTATACAGTGACAGATGTTTGGCAAATTGGAAAACATACCTTAGTCCTACTGAATGTCAAATTAATAGAATGTACCCTTAGAGGAAAACTAATCTCAAAATGATCTTTTTTTAATCCATATTTTTTATAACTCAATTATTGTATTTCCTTCATATGAAATCAAAACCTTCTAGCCAAGGGTCCATTGTGTAAATATTTCATGTCAGTTGATGTGTGAAATAGCCTTCTTTCTCAATAACTGATGAAGGGAAGGGAAGATTTGATGCTTATGGCATTCATTATTATTTCAGACTGTTCTTAAAAGGGCTTTTCATAGTTCTTTATTTCCATAAGTCATGTCATAGTGTTCCAAAAAGAACTGAAAGAAAATGGAATAAAGATACAGAGACAACATTTTTAAAAATGTTTATTACAGAAATTGTCAAACACATAAAAAATAGGCATAATACTATTATAAACTGCCAAGCACCCATCTCCCAGTTTTAACAGCTATCAACATATGGCCGGTTTGTCTCAACTTCCCCTCTACCCCCATCTCCTTCCCTTCCACACATTGGATTATTTTGGAGTAATCTCAAACATCACCTCATTTTTCTGTACATACTTCATTATGAACCTATGCAAAATATGGATTCTTTGTTTTTTTTTAAACATGTATCCAAACATAATATCCCTTCTGCAAAAAGCAACAATGGAATTGAGAACATGATATGTTTATTCTCTTTTTCTCTCTTCTTTTTAACAGTTGGTATGTTTTAATCAGAATCCCAGCAGGTTCACTTGTTGCATTTGGTCGTTATGTCTCCAGTGTTCTTTTAGTATATAAGTTCATTTTTCTTCTCTTTATTTTTCTTGCAATTTATTAGCAGAAAAAAAAATTGTCTTCTAGTGTATCTTACATTGTGGATTTTGCTGATTTGTGTTCCCATGGCATCATTTATTATGTTCCTTGATCCCTTGTATTTCTGTAAATTGATTAGATTAAGGTTTGATTTTTTTTTCTTTTTACAAAAATACTTCATAGATGGTGTTATATATTTCTTATTGCATCATATCAGGAGGACATAATGCTTAGTTGTCTCTCATTTTGTGATGTTAAGATTGATCAATTTTTGTTAAGTAATGTCAGCCAAATCTTTGCATTATATAATCTTTCCATTTCACCAGCTTTTCATCTAATAATTTGAACAGCTATTTATGATTACCACCTAAATCAGTTATTCCATTAGGGACTGCAAAATCGAGATAATCTAATTCTGTAATTTATTAGTTGAAATACTTCTATATAGGATAGCTTTCCCACACCATGTGGTTACCTTAAAGTATAGGAGAGGCATATAAATGCTTGATTCTTTCATCAGTTTTCAGAATAATAAGCTAATTCCTTAACATCTGTCAGTGTTCACCAATAGACTTTTAAGTATTATTGTAAACAAATGGTTTTAAAACATATTTAATATGTTTCAGTCTACCGTTGTTGTTATTCCTTTCTATGCTTAAATTGTCCTGTCTTTGGGCAGTGAGAACATCCTCAAATTAGATCCTGAGTATTTTTCAAGACTTTCTGGTTCAACCAGATGATCCATGTTCATCTTGTACATTTCTTGATCTAGATCTTGAATCAACTTCAAGGTTCCTTGTCATGGAGGATGGTATTTAGAATTCCCATTCTAGTTGCTGGGTCATCATTGTTTCTAGACCTTTTCAGTAGTCGAAACTAAAAAAGAGTTGAGACGTTCATACTAATATTTTCATATCAAATTTTGATTACAGGATTTTTATTTATTCAATTCATATTTGTATCTTTTTTCTTTTTCACTGAAAACCTTGATTTCTAAATAGAATAATTATTTATTTGCTTTGTCTTATAAAAATTTCAGAAGGAAAATATGTTAATACTAACATTATGATTATTGAAAAGAACTTTGATCACTGAAAAGACTTTTTTTTTTTTTGCATCCCTTTTGTCCTTAGAATATATATCCCACCAGGGATAAACAGCTAAATTACTATTATAAAGTCATCTTGAAATAACTCTTCTCTGAGTGGTTAAGTCACAAAACTCAAAAAAATAAATTATTATTTTCTTTTAGTTTTCTAACTTTAAGGATTGAATTTTTTATTTTATTCCCAAATAAACACTGAATGAAGTTAAAGGGAGGAAATAAGAGAAAGAGTAGTACTGTTTATTGAGCAGCTGTCACACTGAAGTTAGACAGACCACAAAAATTAATTGTGGTTAGGTAATTCAGGTGTTGGGAATAGTGTTAAATTAAACAGATGGCATTCTTGTCTCAAAGAGCTTATTATCTGGTGGGAAGACAGAAGTGGGAAAACATAGATGATAAACACTAATGAAATATATAACCTATTTTAGAAAACTGATAATGGTAGGGGGGAAATCCTCGGGAAGGGGAGTAGGGTGGGATTCAGGGCACAAGTGGTAGGTACAGCCTTGGATAGGACGATGGGTTGGTAGATTTGGGGAAAAAAGAATAAAGTAGTCCCTTTTAATTTCATATGTTTTTCAGAGAAGAATGCAGTGAGAGTGGGTAATAGAGGGTGAAGGGATAAAGTAATTGATTTGGAGAGTGGGAAAGTAAAGTTACTAAGGAATATAGTTGATATCATGCTTGGTCCTTCACTTGTGAAAGACTATTTAACAAAACCTGTCCTTCCAGCACCCTCTGTTAAAAGAAATTTTGCTGCATATAGTCTGGCCGAGGCGGTTAAGAACTTTTTTTCCCCACCCTCACTAGGCTGATTGGAATAAGAATTAACACTGGACTAGTAGGAAATCCATAGATAGCAATATCTAGCATGTGATGTATATTACCTTTGATGCAAATACTTGGACATAAAATGAACTTAGCAATCAGTTTCCTTTCTGAGGAATTTGGAACTAGGAACCTAAGAGAATGAGGCAATTAGCAGACAGTGTAGAAACTGCAGGAGAACAGTAAAAGATGCTGTTAGGTAGAGTCAGGGCTATGCCAAGCTAACATCAGGAGAAAGCAAAAACTATGCTTCAGCTGAAGAAATCTATCAGAAAGAACTCAAAGGATATGCAGAGAGAGTCAAAGAAGGAAGAGAGGTGGGCAGAGTCTTTCTGGCTGCCTCATTTCCTAAAAATATTCCAGGCCCAATTTCTTTTTTTTTTCCCCCATTTTTCCTTGTTTTCTTTTTTCTTTTTTTGATTGAAGTACAATTGATTTACAATTTTACATTAGTTTCAGGTGTACAGCATAGTGATTCAGTATTTTTATAGATTATACTCCATTGAAAGTTATTACAAGATAATGGCTATAACTCCCTGTGCTATACAATATATCCTTGTGGCTATTTTATATTGATACATAGTAGTTTGTATCGGTTAATCCCTTAGCCCTGTTTTGCCCCTCACTTCCCTCTCCCTGTTGGTAACCACTAGTTTGTTTTCTATATCTGTGTCTTTTTTTTTTTTAATTTAATTTTATATTGGAGCATAGTTGATTAACAATGTTGTGTTAGTTTCAGGTGTTCAGCTAAGTGATTCAGTTATACATATACATGTATCTATCCTTTTCAAATTCTTTTCCCATTTGCATTATTACAGAATATTGAGTAGAGTTCCCTGTGCTGTACAGTAGGTCCTTGCTGGTTATCTGTTTTAAACATAGTAGTGTGTGCATGTCAATCCCAGGCTCCCAGTCTATCCCTCCCTCCCACCCTTCTCCCTTGGTACCTGTAAGTTCGTTCTTTAGGTCTGTGAGTCTGTTTCTGTTTTGTAAATAAGTTCATTTGTATCGTTTTTTTTTTAAGATTCTGCACATAAGCGATATCATATTTGTCTTTCTCTGTCTGACTTACTTCACTTAGTATGATAGTCTCCAGGCCCAATTTCAATCCGCATGTTAGCTTAGAAAAAATCCACTTTGACTTGAATGAGGCTGAGTTGGTATAACAGATGGCTGCCATCTCAGGGTACCCAACATCTGTTTCCTCTGTTTTGCTGAGAGCACGCTGATTCTTCTCTAGGAAAACTATTCTTCCTCACTGAGGTCCATGAAATTTGGATACAGCTAACTTCTAGGTAGCTCGTCATTCTTCTCCACCTCACTGTGACTTTCTGATTTATAAAAGAGCAGAGCTGACCTCTAAGGCAGGAAGAGAAAAAAACTCGTACTTGTGTTCCAACCTCCTCTACCCACCCGGCCCGGCCAGGCCTGTGAATCACTGAAGCCCATATTCTGCCTTAGTAATTTTCATGAGAGAGAAATCATGTTTGCTTTATCTGCTTGAGGTTTCTTAAAGCCCTCTATTCTGTGATACTTCCAAAGAATAATTTGATGGAATTTAGCATGTCATTATCTTTACCTTCATCGTCTGAAGTTAATTTCTTTTCATAGATAGCTGGCAGCAATGAGGAGAGAAATGTAATCTTAGAATTTTAAAGTTTTGTCTAAAAGCTTAATATTAGCGTATAGGCTATATAAATGAATTCTGACAGATTCTAGTATTAAGTAGAGCTAAGATACAAAAATTGTGCCATTATGGTGAATAATTTGCAAAATATTCTTTTCTTAAAAGCCCTAAGATTTGAAGCACAGGTTAGAGTGACTCCATCACCCTTTCATCATCACCCAAGTTGAAAATATGCCATCGTCTATGGCTGCTCTTAACCTCAAATCAGTCACCAAGACCTTTGGCTATGTCTGTTCATTCACGACCATTCCCGCTGCCACCAGCCTGGTCCAGGGCTTCATTATTTTGTTCCTAGAACATTGCAGTATGGTCACAATTTGTCTCTCTGACTGGATATTTTTTCACTTACTTCCCCATGCATACAAGTTCCTATGGCCTTGCTAAGACAACAGATTGTCACAGCGCATCCCTGATCAAAGCCCAAACTCCATTTCTTAGCTCTACAAATCTCCACAATTTGATCTATACTCACTTCCTGCTCCTCTATGTGAGCTTTCTGCCTAGTGCCTCAAATAATACAATCAACAACTATTTATGGGGTAGCAGGATCTGTCTATGGCTGGATATGCAACTAGGAATAAGATACTGCCTTTATCACCCCAGAGGAAACGTTCTACTGGAGCAGCTAGACAAGTAAAAAGGAGACAAGATCCACTGGCGTGAATTCCACCATGATGGAGAGCAGGGAGAATTACGGGACACCAAAGTAGTAGCAACTCATCCGGTCCTGGAGGCCCCAACAAGACTTATTGAGAAGATGGCATCTCACTTGCATCCTGTAAGACAAGCAGGCTGCTCTGTTCATTGGCCCAACATATGAGAAACACCCTTCAAGACACAGCTCTAACCTCAGCCCATGAACTACTTCCTAGTGTCTCTGACCTCCTCTCCCTGCTCTGAGCTGCTATAACGTTTATCTCTTCATTCAATCAGCAGATATTGAATGTGTTCTGGTAGGACCAGGAACTGCTAGGCTCCGAGATGCAGCAGTGAATAATGAAGTACTTGTTCTTGAGAACTTATGTTCAAATGGAGCAAGGAGATAGTATCAAACACACAAATATATAATATGTCATGTGGTGGTAGCTCCTGTGAAGAAAAATAAACACAGTAGGAAACAGAAACTTGGAGGGGCGGGGGATACTGTTTTAGATAGAGTGAAGTCTCTCTGCTAAGGTTCACATTTGAGCGGAAAGGTGCATAAAGTTTGAAGAGCTGAGGGAAGACGTTTCCAGGCTGAAAGACCACTGAGTGTAAAGGCCACGCAGCCGGGCGTGTGTGGAGTTGTAGGGACAGCGCTGACCTGGTGTCACTCATTTGACTTCTCATCGGCTAGCGCCCCACTTCATTATTGACCTTTTCACATGAGTCTGAGCTGTTCCTCTCAAACATGTTTTCGGTTTATGGAGGTTAACAACCCTAACTTCAGCTCCTTTATGTCTCCACTCTTCTCCCTGCTCCTAATTCCCTGCACTTGTCCAGCGTCTCTGTGAGGCTCTCAGGAAATGTTCACTGACTGAATGAAGTGGGGTTTCCTCATGCTCTTGATGAATTCCATGTGCTATAAGGCAGCGGTCCCCAACCTTTTTGGCACCGGGGACAGGTTTCGTGGAAGACACTTTTCCACTGACCGGGTCGTGGTGGGGAGGGTTCAGGCGGTAATGCCTGTGATGGGGAGCGGCAGATGGAGCTTCGCCCACCGGCTCACTGCTCACCTCCTGCTGTGCCGCCCAGTTCCTAACAGGCTGCAGACCGCTCACCGGGGGCTGGGGACCCCAGCTATAAGACACTCTTACCCCCCTTACCTGTCTGATAATAAAAGAGCACATTCCATAACCAGTGAAAGAAAAGGAGGTATGGGGGGGGCAGGTGTAGAAACACAGTAACTGTCTTCAGAGTATCCATTTCAGGGGCCTGCGAGCCTCTAGGGCAAGAACGAGAACGCTTCTGGCAGCATTTCTGTAGATTTTAATGTAGCAGGGATGATTTGAGAACCAGAATTGGGTAATGCCAAAAAACTGATTTAGTGAATTGTAGTCTGTAGGTTGATTAAGTATTCATCAGTGACCCAGCTCAGGTCTGAAACAGCCTCAGAACTACCTTCTGAATAAGCCATAAAGTAAAAGAATTGTTCACTGATTTAACTGGTAATCTCATCGGGGAAGCTGTGAAATTCTTTTGGAATAGGAAGTTAAGAACATTTGAAAATTCACTTACGTGTTTGACTTTTAAAAAACCGATGCTCCAAATATCACTAAGGCAAATAATTTTAATTAAAGAACAGATGGCCCTGAAATCTCCAGATTCATTTTTATTTGAGTCTCAGGAAATGCTTGATTCAGTTTGCATTAGATATTTTAGGATATGTTTAGCATGTAAATTCTGTAGGTGCTGAATTTGAATAGTGTGGTCTGTGGACCTCTGAGGACCCTGTGACATTGAAACTATTTTCATAATGATGCTAAGATGTCATTCTGTATTGATTGTGTTAGCACGTGCACCAATGGAGGGAAATCTGCTGGTGTATTTGCCGGAATCAAGTAGTAGCACCGGGCACTGTGTTCTTCCTTGCCATGCACTCACAGTTAAAAAAGATGTAAGTCTTACCACGTCCCTGATGAAGCAGCGAAAATTTATTAAATCTCAGCTTTTGAGTACATGTCTTTCAAATTGTCTGTACACATTAAGCACTACTTCTGTGTACCAAAATCGGATTGTCTATAGGAAAAGCCAATGAGTTGCAAGCTGAACAACATTTTTACTTAAAAGAATAGTTATGAACCATCATTTTATCAAAAATGGCCTGTCACTTCAAGGAAAATAACTGACATTTGGTGCCAATGATAAAATTTAAGCTTTCAAATGAAAATTCAAATTTTGGAAAAATGTGCATCTTGAAGCTTCCCAAAATTTAAAAGGGATTTTTGGGATTAGATTTGTGTTTATTATGTTGATATTAACAGATGTGATATTTTGATAGTCCTTACTGAAATATGTCAACATTTTGGGAGATGTGCGTTAACTCAGGGAACCAGTATTTTTCAAATGACCCACATGTGTTGTTACAAAAGCAAGCATGGGTAAAAGACCCGTTCAAAGTATAATATAGACCATAAAATTTAAATTTTTAAAATGTATTCATTATTTATTTTTATTGGCTGCGTTGGGTCTTTGTTGCTGAGCATGGTTTTTCTCTAGTTGCAGTGAGCAGGAGCTACTCCTCATTGTGGTGGGCGGGCTTCTCATTGCAGTGGCTCCTCTTGTTGCATGGGCTCTAGGCACGTGGGCTCAGTACTTGTGGCTCACGGGCTTAGCTGCTCCATGGCATGTGGGATCTTCCCGGACCAGGGATGGAACCTGTGTCCCCTGAACTGGCAGGCAGATCCTTAACCACTGTGCCATCAGGGAAGTCCTAGGCCAGTGAATTTTAATGTAACACAGTATGAAAAGTTCATTGATATGGTTTCAGATTTCACATTGTAATAACCATTAATAAACTAGCACTTGTCATGTTTTGGTATTATATCAAAGAATAATATCCACAATTATTGGAAAGGCCGTTACAATATTCCTCCCTTTTCCAACTACATATCAGTGTGAGGCCAGAGTTTCTTCATAGACTTCAGCCAAAGCAACACATGGCAATAAAGAGAACACAGCAGCGATGTGCGGGTCCAGCTGCCTTCAGTTCACGCTGACAACAAAGATATTTGCAAAGTGTGAAAAAGTGACTCCCTTCTTACTAAAGTTTTTGTTTTGGAAAATATAGTTATTTCTCACTAAAAATAGGTTATTTATATTAACATGTAATGGGCTTGTCACTGTTATCTTTTAATTAGTTAACAAATATATAAATATTCCCAGTATTAATTTTTAATATGGTAAATATCAGTATACACAAATAGATATAAACATCTCCTTAGGCTATAAACTCTTTAGGATCCTTAATTATATAATTGTTATATAATAAAATAATCTAATAATCTAATCAGCAGCACAGTAAACCATCTCACTTTCCCTTGCTGGTGTGAATGAGTACATAGATAAGAGGATTCTGCACATGCCTGGATAAATATCTAGATAGATACTTTCTCTCTGCTTCAGACCTGGGATCAGAGGGTTGAGTTAATCATAAGCCTCAGTTCATGATTAATGGTCCCAGTAAAGCTTTGGCCCTGTTTTCTTTAAACTCTTCTAATGTGTTTGCTGCAGATCCTTTTTTGTTTTTGCATGTGTACTTGTAAAACACGTATTATAGTTTCATGTTGCATATATGTTTAATTTACATAAATGTGATATATTGTGATATATATGTATATAACTTTCTTTCTGTGTTTCATTTTAACACTATATGTTAAGGATCTAGCCACTGCACATTAATAAGAAAAGCCATACAGACAAAACACGTGACTTACGTACATTTTTATCATACTCAGCTAGAGGTTTTACAGCAGCATTAAAAAACTTTGCCCTTTAAAATGACACGTGGAAAACTGCCTCTAAGCTGTAAAATTTATACAACCAAATACAAATGACTTTGCCATTTCATCTCAAAGACCATGCCACTGAACAGCTTTTATTGATGGTCTGTGCGGGCCGTGTGATTGTTCACACCATGAGGGTTTGGAATAAACATGAGACAGACCGCAGGGCTTCAAAATCTTGGCTCTACAATGATCTGATCGTAGGCAAGTTACTTAACCTCTCTGTCTTTCAGTCTCATTATCTGTAAAGTGGGGGTTAATAACTGTACCTTCTTCATGGTGTTGACATGAGGATTAAATGAATTAATATTTGTATAGTGCTGAGAGCAGTACCTGGAAGATAGGAAGCATTGAATAGGCATCTGTGAAATGAAATTGAAATGAAATGAAATGAAATGAATGACATCTGAGAGCATCTGGGAGCATCACCTTGTTCCCATGAATCATAATCTGCTTCTCCTATTAGAGCATTTCTCCCCGTCACCTTCCTGAGGAAAATGTTTGGGTAGGAGGGTCATACTCTTGTTATTCTTATGGGCATTTAGTTTTCATACCTCCGAAATTTTAAAAGCTCTGAGAGTGATATCACATCCTTTGAAAATTTTATATACAATATTCTGAACAGCTATTAGATTCTCAGTATAAGAATAAGGATTGATTAATTCATGGATCAAAAATTTGCCCATCAGGACTTGTATGACTTCGCTGTTCCCTCCTGGGCGTGGAAAACAGAATTCCCAGTCCGGGGTTGTGAAGTCAGAGCAACCACAAGACCCTCCAGGTACTTTCCATGACCGAGTAATTCCTGGCAAGAAGCACTACAGCTTTCACTGCTTTTACCCTTATCACTGATGATGTCATTTTGGAAGCACTAGCTAAGTATCAGAAAAAGATGAGCATTTTTAATGGGACTTAAAGAAGGCTTTCAAATGAAAAACCAACCAAGGGATGAATTTCTTAATTTGAAAACCAAGCTAAATTTAATTGTTCCAGACTGTTTTCCATTATAGGCTGTTGCTAACTTCCTTTCCAAAAGTGCTTTACTTTTTTCAGATTGGGCGCCCTGGGATATAGCCAGATTAACTCAGAGCTGTGAATTTTACAAATGCTCTTGTTTAACCTATAATCAATTTAAATAGAGCCATTCCACAAAATGCAAACATGGTAATTGGTGGAATTTTATTTTTTTGCGTGAAACAGGGTACAAGAATATGCTGCCTTTGACTTTCTGGATCTTTGCACAGCCAGAAGTCTGCCAGAATAATCACTAAAGTTCAAATTAGAGCCCCAGATGGAAACACAAACAGGGGCCACCACTGTGCCTTTTTCATGCTTCAAGGCTCAGTTCTGGGCAGAAATGTGTTTCCAGTTAAAATGTAATCATTTCCAATTCCTTCTGATCACTGGATCATATTGTAAAGAAACAGCCTGAGGACTACAGTTGCTTTTAATTACCACTGAAGGTTGATTGAAATTATCATTTCCTTCCTATGCATTTGTATTTTTATAGAGCAAACAAGAATAAAATAAAGACATGGCCTCTTTATACTCTAAGTATATTTTGAGAAGGATCTTTGTTTAACATTAACCTCTCTGGGTTAGAATTTCTTTGTCAGGATTGGATTTTCCCAACTTACCTTACCATGGGTTGTAGAAAGAACCAGGTCAGTTTAACATGCTTGTATGGTCAATTGTTTAAATTTAGGTGGCATTTTTAAAATTTCAGTTAGACTCAAGAGAGTTCATGTGCTTCTCCAATTAAAGAACTAATACTGGGGACTTCCTAGGTGGTGCAGTGGTTAAGAATCTGCCTGCCAATGCAGGGGACACGGGTTTGATCCCTGCTCCAGGAAGATCCCACATGCCATGGAGCAACTAGGCCTGTGCGCCACAACTATTGAGTCCATGAGCCACAACTACTGAAGCCGAAGCGCCTAAAGCCCATGCTCTGCAACAAGAGAAGCCACCGCAATGAGGAGTCTGCGCACCACAATGAAGAGTAGCCCCTGCTTGCCGTAACTAGAGAAAGCCTGTGTGCAGCAACAGAGACCCAGCATAGCCAATAAATAAATAAATGAATGAATGAATAAATAAATAAATAAATTTATTTAAAAAATTAATACTGTAAGATACTTTGGACAAGGTTTTTTTTCTAACTGTACCATCTTTCTACTTTCCCATACCATTTTGAAAATGAATGCAGAGATTATTGAGAGAGACAAGTAAAAACAAACTAAAAAGCTAAAAACACCCTCTTTCACACTACAGTCATGGTATATCCAATATTTAAAAGTTTACAATAGTTTTGATCTTCTTACATTTTTTGAAATGCTATAAATAAAAACTATCCCTCTCTTTAGCTAGAACCTGAGCAATATGTCCTAATATCCAGCAGTGAATAGTGGCACTAAATTCTGCTCAAAATAGGAATCGCAAAAACAAAGAGATGACAAGCTTGACGTGATTTCTTCTTCGGCGTCTCAATTCTGAACAACCTATGTGGCTAAGGAGTTGTACTCTCTGATACTTTCCTGATGATTTCAAGATTTCTATCAGAAATTTAAAAGAAATGTCTCTGGAAACTGATTCTATTGTAGGAATACACAGTCTCTAAAATGAATCCCGTATTTGGGTTTCCCAAGGAGACATTGGCAATGAAGAGAGGAAATTTATGAGCATGTCTGGCAAGATCTCATAAAGCAGGATGTTTAATCAATCCACAGAATGTTAATTAATAGCATAGGCTGTGGAGTCAGAGATACCTAGGTGGTTCACATCCATCATTCCGGATTCTGTGACCTTGGGCAAATAATTCAGCTCCTCTGTGTTTGAATTCTCTCACCTGATACATGGCTAATTATAGCCCCGCCCTCAAGAGTTCTAGAGAGAATTAAATCAGATAAAATGAAGTGTTTGGCAAGGCAACAGAAACACAGTCCTGAACAACAACTGTTGTTTTTATGCCTGGGTATACGGCAGTACACAGAAAAGACTAAACTGTTGTGCCTGCCTTCAGGAATATTAGCCTCTCACTGAGGTTTTGAGACACATACATAAAAAGTTATATATACTACAAATCAGGATATGATTCAGTGAGCTTAGTAAAAGCTTTAGGACTCGAGCGAGAAAGGAAATGCTGTGGAATGCAGTGGTATGATAAGGTTTAATGGGGGGAGAGGATTTAAGTTGGACCATAGATGAAATATAGGATTCAAATATTGAGAAAGGAGGTGTGGTTTATTCCAAATATGTACAGTGGAGGGAAAATGGTCTCGGGCCTGGGACTTTGGGGCATGTCTCTAGACCAATGGATATACACATTTGGCTACAGCAGAAGGTCATTCTTATAAGAGAGAATGAGAAGTTGTGGAAAGGTAAGTTATAGATGTCTTTAAAGGCCCTGCAGATTGTTGAGTAAGGGAATGAGAGGATAACAGTTGAGGAAAGTTTACTTGGTTGCTTCTTTTTCTTTTTCTTTTTTTTAAATGAATGAATAAATTTATAAAAAAAAAAATCAATTAACCATATCCATGTAGTCTCTACCCCATCCATCTGTTCGTTGGCCAGAACCATGCTGTCTTGATTACTGTAATTTTATAACAGCTCCCGGAATTGTCCTCCTTCAGAATGGCCTATTTTGGGTCTTTTGTCTTTCCATATAAACTTTACAATCAGTTTGTCAATATCTACAAAATGGCTTTGGAATCACATTGAGCCTCTCAATCAAGCTGGGGAGAACTGACACCTTACAGGCTATGAAGCCTTCTGGTCCTCAGCACAGGTCCCCTCCATTCACTACTTGGTTGCTTCTTGTTCGATGGGCTGAAGGAAGGATCAGACAGAGGAAGGATGATGAGTAAGGGGTAATTTATGTGTGGACCAAGATGGTGTTCATGAGCTTGGAAAGAGAAGATAATGGTAATACTAAATTAAACACTGCAGTTTACAGCATCACCTGGTTCAATCCTGCCAACAGCCCTAAAAAACAGATACCATTATTTTATCCACTTTATTGATGAGAAAACCGAGGCTATCAAGGTTAAGCAATTAATCTGAGATAACACAGCTAGATTGTGAAAATTATGGGATTTAAAGTATGGTTTTCTGATTCCAGAATTCAAGCACTTAATCATTGTGCCCTACTGCCTCCTGCTTATGAGAACATTGCTTCCTAGAAATTTATGCAGCATTTACCTTACAAATTACGGTTTCTTCTTAGATCACATCCTAGCTTGATTAACACTGTGGAAAAAAAGAAAACCAACTAAATGAGAAAAGCAAAGTGGAAAAGCTTCAGAGTGGGAAAAAGGAAAGGCCTTGGTTGTACAAGCCATGTGTGAGTGCTGTTGGCACAGAGATGCCGTAGGCAGGCTGGCTAGAAACAGGGCATCTTATGTGATTGATGAGGCGGGCATCCCTCACTTTCCCTGGTTGGTGCTAAGCTGGAAATGGGGATAAAAATGAGGGAAGCTGTCAGTTATTAATCAAGTCTCAGCCATTTGGGGCTGGTTGTTATGGAAGTTATTGTCTAGTTTCCTGGATTGTCACTAGAGAGAGCAATCTGGTTTCCTCAAGTCTGACTTACAGCCAGCTGGCTTTCTGGGCTGTTTAATATACATAACGGTTTGGTTTCCCAGGCAGGTTGCTGCAGGTTGTGGATCAAGTTCTATTTTTATACATGGTCTGGCTATTTTCTGTTTGTATATTCAATCTCTCAATACTTTTTTAGGGTTTAGCTGCCTTCAAACTCCTCAAGGTACTTGCTAATTCTGGAGAAAAACATTATTCAAGATATAAATGTTAGAAATTTAATTGAAAATATATTTGGCAGCACAAAATTGAAACTGAGTATTTGAGGCTTACAGCCATATGATATTTTATCCCAAAGCCAACAACAGGCCGAGTCTACTCATGGCTGGTTGTATATCTTAGCTTCATGCCTACCCTTCCCCCTCTTCTATATTTTCATTGCATCGCAGGGGAGGAGCCTGGGAACTACATTTCCCAGAATCCCTAACCAAAGAGAAAAATCCATTATTCTATACTGGCAGCCATAGGCTTTACCAGTGGCTCCCAAGCGTCCTCCTAAGAATCACTTTATTTGTTGAAACAGCTGAGATCCGGGACACCACTTTCCTGGTATTCTTGTACTTGTAGATTTCCTGCAAGCTCGCAGGGGCTTTCCTGACCTTTGCTCTCCAAGCCCTCGGAATGGTTTGGTAAATCTTTAATTCCCAGTGTTAAACCATGTTTTATTCGAAATCCAGAGAGTGATTTTTGTCTTTCTGACTGACCCTGACTGAATGATCAGGCACTCTGCCAAAAATAGGGGTATGCACAATCCTCTAAGAATGTTCTGGATGAAACTAGAACATGCTTTATTGTTAAACAACCAAGACAATTGAGAGAAAAAGAGTAAATGTTTTAGGTCTCGTACATTATACTTAGCTTCTTATTATGGATGTCGTTCCGTATTTTCTTTATCTTGCCAGTGTTCGGCATAAAGCCTAGCACAAATTACCCACTCAATAATGTCTGTTAAATCAAGTTGAATTAAATAAACAGAGGAACAGAGGACAAAACAGGAATTTTGAAGCAGACCAAGGCAGAAAAGCAACTGATCAAAAATGAGTGCAGATATAAAAAGGAAAATAATAAAATCACAAGTGACAGTAAAAAATATATCCTGCTAAGGCCCTTCTACAAAGAGGAAATTCAAGATCAAAGCATTAATTAGGAACAGTCTTAGAATTGTCCTGTGGTTTATTTCTGGTTGTATTTTACCTTTTAATGCTTTTCCTCACATTCCTTCATGTCTATTTCTCTTAACTCTTTCCAGACTAGTCTCAAATCCATTCACTTTCTGCCATCTCTATTGCTACTATCCTAATCCAAGCAATGCTTATCTCAACTTCTGCAGTAGCCTCCAAACTGGGCACTTCACTTCCACTGCAGCCCCTCTGATTCATTCCCTAGAGCTGCCCCATCCGTACGGTAGCCACCAGCCACATGTGGCTACAGAGCACTGGAAATGCTCTTCCTTTGAACTGAGATGTTCTGTAAGTTTAAAATACACATTGAATTTCAAAGATTTAGTATGGAAAAAAATGTGGGATGTCAACAATCTTTCACATTGCTTATGATAATGATCTGATAATTTGGATATGCTGGGTTAAATAAAATATATCAGTAAAATTAATTTGATATTTTTTTTTTTTTTACTTTAAAAATGTGACTAATAGAAAATTTAAATTTCCTATGTGGCTGGTCTAGACAATAGTCAGTGATCTTTTTAAAACAAAAATTAGCTTATATCATTACCCTGCTTTAAACCTTCCCCATAGACTAAAAACCAAAATGTGCACTGTTGCCTTCAAGCTCCTGTCTAACCTGGTCCCTGCCTACCTCCCCAGCCCCATCTCGCTGGTAATGTCCTTACAGTTCCTCAAAGGCATCCTTCTCCTTTTAGCAGCTGTTCCTTTTCACATGTTCTCTCCAACCTTAAATGCTTTTCTCACTCTTCACATGTCTGGTTCCTACTCATCCTTTATGTCTCAGCTGAAATATTACTACAGGAGAGAGGCACTACTTGATACCCAGTCTTAGCGCAAACTGCCATACAAAACACCACAGGCTGGGTGGCTTAAACAACAGAAATTTATTTTCCCAGAGTTCTGGAGGCTAGGAGTTCGAGATCAGGGTTCCAGCATGGTTGGGTTCTAGTGAGGGCTCTTTTCTTGGTTTGCAGCCTGCAACCTTCTGGATGTGCCCTCTTGTGGCAGAGAGATACAGAAAGTTCTCTGCTGTCTCTTCTTATAAGGGCACAAATCCTACCATGAGGGCTCACCCTCAGGACCTCATCTAAACCTAATGATCTCCCAAAGGCCTCAGCTCCAAACACCATCACACTAGGGGCTGTGGCTTCACATGTGAATTTGGGGGAGACACAATTCAGTCCATAGCTCTCTAACTATATTAGATCGCCTGTTCTTTCATCTAACACTGGTGACAACCTGGACTTACAATTGGTGGCTAAAGTTGGGGAGCAAGGGGTAGTTTGGTGGGACTGAGCCCTTAAACTGTGGGATCTGATGCTAATTCCAGGCAGAGAGTGTCAGAATTGAGTTCAATTGGAGGACACCCTGTCCAGAAAGTTAGAGAAATGCTTGGTGTGGAAAACCCACACATCTGTGTCATAAGTGAAGTGTTGTGAATAGTAGAGGAGCAGAAGTGTGCACTTTATATTACTAAAAATATAGCTTAGTTTAAGAAAACAAACTAGTTCTAAAAATATAGTACTAGTTTAAGATAATCACAAAAATTCTTGTAGGCCTTATTCTTTCCCCAGTTCGTGCCCTTTTCTTTCCAATATGCACTGTTTGAGAGGTAGTTATTATTATGGTGTCAATTTTTTTTTTTTTAAGAAAGTAAGTTAAAACTAATGGGAAAATAATTCCACACCTCCATTGCTTTTTCTGTTTTTCAACCACCCACCCCTTTTAAAAAGATTTCTTCCTTCCTTCCTTCGTTCCATTGAAGTATAGTTGATTTACAATATCGTGTTAGTTTCAGCTGTACAGCATAGTGCAGATTATACTTCATTATAGGTTATTAAAAGATATTTCTTTCAATTACTCGGACAATTGAGGGACTTTGGAGAAAACGTAAATTCACCTGTGCATCAACCTATTGTCATATTTTATAAGATCATCTACTTTTAGCATAAAAATTTCAAACATAATTTATATTCACCAACAATTTTGGATTTATATGTCTTATTGAAAATGAGAGTCTCTCTTGAGTACTGCGTACTCAATGCTTACTGTTCAATACCAGTGACTCATCTCTTATCAGCTCTTTTTTAGAGAAAAAGATAAAATTGGTAAAAGAAGCCTTCTAATGTCCCTGATTGTCTGAACTATGTAAAGGACTATGCTGTAACACAGAGTACCATCTAGGGTGCCTGAAAAATGTCCATCCATATGATAAATCTTTTAGTCCTAAGAATTACCATGTTTTATGAACACACACTTTGCCATCTGCTTATGTGTACATATATGTTAAAAATAAGGACGTCAATTAGAAGTATAACCCTGGAATTTAAAAAAACTGCATGGAATTAAGGTTTATATCATGGCAGAGTGCCCCTTTGTCACAGCCTAAAGCCCTACCAGGGCTGAAGGATAGAGATTAAATTTCTGTCACTCAAAGTGCGATAACACAAGGAAGTGATCCTTAGTTAAAGGGCTGAAGCATTTGGAAAGACTGAAACTGATTTGTATTGTATCTTCTTCAGGTTAGGTATTAGGTATCAGCACCCCATCTTTTCAAAAGGAAACTTCAGGCCAACTATTCTATGTGCCATTTTTTTGCCAGGTTTTTTTTATTTTATTTTTTTCCTTTCAATACAGTTGTGGTGTGGTTTTCCCATGTACTACCTTAAATGAACTGTCAGCAAGATCCAGTCTCAATTACTTCACACCTGGACACTGTTATAACTCTATCTCTCTCTACTCCACCTCATCACAAAAACCCATGATGGCTACTAAAGTCTATTTTCATCACTCGTCATTCTAACAGCAGCCTTTTGATGGCCTAGGGTCTAACTATACCACATTATGTAGATCCTAATTGTTCATTCCCCTGTGGAACCTGCAACAAAATACTCCAGGAGGCAGATACAACCCCAAGTTGAAAGCTGTGTATTATGCCCTCTCCTTTTAAATATGCAGCCAAACAACATGATACAAGCACTGTATAAAGTAGATGCGTGTCTGCCTTCCAAAAAAAAAAAAAGGTGTTCTGATTATTTAAAGGGTCAGAAAGTTACAACACCCATTAAATCAGGTCCTCCCTAATGTAGATGCCAAGAAGGAATTAAACACAAAAATGTAATGAGAGAAATGCCTGTGAGAGAACAGGTGAAGGGAGACAGAGAAGGCTGAGAGATTCCTCTTATCACAATGCAAGGACAGCGAACAAGAAGAGGGAAGGAAGCTCGAATGGAAATATCTTAGACTACCAAGTGATCTAAGAAGGCTCAGCAAGGTCCTCAGGGAGACTTCAAGCCAAAACTAGATATCAGAGGAGTCCTGAACTCCCAGGAATGGCCGGTCTCAGCATCCCTGCTGTACTCAGTCCTTACTGGATGCAGCCCCTGGGAAGCCTGGCCTCAGTGCAAACACAGGGATGGACTTGAGAGATTTGCAGTTGGGCCCTTGATCACATGCTTCTGTGGTTAGAGGTGTGAAGACATGTTCTCATGCCCACTACAATTTTTTTCTTGACATTTTAAATATAGTCCAGGATTCAGGTATTAGTTTCATATAAATTGTCCAAAACCGCATAATTAAAATTCTATCACAGTAAGACTTTTATATTATTAGTCAAACAAGATCGGATACAATACGAAGTAAAACAAGTAGTCCTCAAAACAACATACTTCATAAGCCAGGAGCAAAAGAATCAAGCTGCCAAGGTCCCAGCGATGATCTGATCTCATTTACACCTTGAATCTGACTATGTTATGGCTTAAACAAAAACAGAAATACGTTAGGCTACACTTGTTTTCTTCTTATGGCAAAAGTAAGCCAACAAATTTAACATTGGAAATCATCTTTTTTCTTGGAATGAAACTCAAGCAGGAATTTGATACTTGCTTCCCTAAACACAGAACATGCACTACCATAATGGGTCATATCTCCAATTCTAGGTTTATGAAAGGATCAGAAATGCAGTTCAAGGAGATGATTCTTGTATTGACATTCCTTAGCATAGAGGATTCAACATTAAACTGTAGCTCAGTCAAAGAATTTCTATGTCAAGCTTTAACATATGACTCATACATTCTAAAACAGTACTGGGATAGAACTCAAAGAATTCAGAAAAGATAATAAGCCTGCTCGTTAGACTAAGATAAATGTTCCCAATTACTTAATATTTGGGGATGATTGTTGACCAATCCTTGATAGAGGTCAGTTTATAGCAGAATTTGTAATCAGTGTTTCCTAACATGCAGTATATATATACCACTCATATTCCAAGAGAATATTAGAAGATAAAATTTTATTTAATAATTAAAATATTACCTTAATACATTTTAGAAAAAAAGATAACTAATCCATTGAAACCTTGAGTTTACAGATAAGGTTAAGTAAAAAAAAAATTTAAGACAAATATTAAGTAATAGTATGTTGGTAAGCAGATGTGGCAGAAATCAAATGGTAAAGATGATGTGGTAGTCTAGATAATGCACACCTCCACAAATATCCATATACTAATCCCAGAGTCTGTAATTGTTACCTTATATGGTAAAAGGGACTTTGCAGATGTTATTAAGTTAGGGATCTTGAGATGGAGAGATTATCCTGGATTATCTGGGTGGGCCCAATTTTGTAATCACAAGGGTTGTTCTGGAGAAAAGACAGTCTCTTCAGTAAGTGGTGCTGGGAAAACTGGACAGCTACATGTAAAGGAATGAAATTAGAACATACACAAAAATAAACTTGAAATGGATTAAAGACCTAAAGGTAAGGCCAGACACTATAAAATCCTTAGAGAAAAACATAGGAAGAACACTCTTTAACATAAATCACTGCAAGATCTTTTTTGACTCACCTCCTAGAATAATGGAAATAAAATCAAGAGTAAACAAATGGGACATAATGAAACTTAAAAGCTTTTGCACAGCAAAGGAAAGTATAAACAAGACAAGAAGACAACCCTCAGAATGGGAGAAAATATTTGCAAACAAAGCAACTGACAGAGAATTAATCTCCAAAATATACAACCAGTACATGCAGCTCAATATCAAAAAGATAAACAACCCAATCAAAAAATGAGTAGAAGACCCAAATAGACATTTCTCCAAAGAAGACATATAGATTGCTGACAAACACATGAAAAAATGCTCAACATTACTAATTATTGGAGAGATGTAAATCAAAACTACAATGAGGTATCACCTCATACAGGTTAGGATGGGCATGATCAGAAAATCTACAAACAATAAACGCTAGAGAGGGTGTGGAGAAAAACAACCCTCTTGTACAGTTGGTGGAAATGTAAATTGATACAGCCACTATGGAGAACAGTATGTAAGTTCCTAAGAAAACTAGAAATAGAGCTACCATATGACCCAGCAATCCCACTCCTGGGCATATACCTGGATATTCGAAAAGACACATAGGGGCTTCCCTGGTGGCGCAGTGGTTAAGAATCCTCCTGCCAATGCAGGGGACATGGGTTCAAGCCCTGGTCCAGGAAGATCCAGAGGAGCAACTAAGCCCATATTCCACAACTACTGAGTCCATGTGCCACAACTACTGAAGTCCACATGCCTAGAGCCTGTGCTTTGCAACAAGAGAGGCCACATCAATGAGAAGCCCATGCACCACAACAAAGAGTAGCCCCCACTCATTGCAACTAGAGAAAGCCCATGCACAGCAAGGAAGACCCAACACAGCCAAAAAAAAAAGACACATAGACCCCAATGTTCATTGCAGCACTATTTACAATAGCCAAGACATGGAAGCAACCTAAATGTCCATCAACAGAGAAATGGATAAAGAAGTTGTGGTACATATATACAATGGAACATTATTCAGCCATTAAAAAAATGAAATAATGCCATTTGCAGTAACATGGATGGACCTAGAGATTATCATACTAAGTGAAGTAAATCAGACAGAGAAAGACAAATATCATATGATATCACTCATATGTGGAATCTAATTTTTAAAAAATGATATAAATGAATTTATTTACAAATTATAAATTAGGAGCTTGAGATTAAAATACACACACTGCTATATATAAATAGATAACCAACAAGGACCTACTGTATAGCACAGGGAACTCTACTCAGTATTCTATAATAACCTATATGGGAAAAGAATCTGAGAAAAAAATGAATATATGTATATGTATAACTAAATCACTTTGCTGTACATCTGAAACTAACACAACATTGTAAATCAACCATACTCCAATAAAATTAAAAAAAATAATGGGAGAAAAAATAAATGGGTAGAAAGAGAAGAGAATCAATGTATGCTTTGTCCCCCTACTTGGAGATCTGTAAGGCATATTAGCATAGTAAAGTCTTCTTTTGGGGGATAAGAAAGGCAAAAAGGTCATAAAGAATGTGGAAAGAAGATATATCATGTTCTTGGATTGGAAGAATCAATACTGTGAAAATGACTAGACTACCCAAAGCAATCTACAGATTCAATGCAATCTGTATCAAATTATCAATGGCATTTTTCACAGAATTAGAACAAAAATTTCACAATTTGTATGGAAACACAAAAGATCCCAAATAGCCAAAGCAATCTTGAGAACAGGTTCCTTGACTTCAGACTATACTACAAAGCTACAGTAATCAAGACAGTATGGTACTGGCACAAAAAAAAGAAATATAGATCAGTGGAACACGATAGAAAGCCCAGAGATAAACCCACACACCTATGGTCACCTCATCTATGACAAAGGAGGCAAGAATATACAATGGAGAAAAGACAATCTCTTCAATAAGTGGAGCTGGGAAAACTGGACAGCTACATGTAACAGAATGAAATTAGAACATTTGCTAACACCATACACAAAAATAAACTCAAAATGGGACTTCCCTGCTGGTGCATTGGTTAAGAGTCTGCCTGCCAATGCAGGGGACGTAGGTTTGAGCCCTGGTCTGGGAAGATCCCACATGCTGCAGAGCAACCAAGCCCCTGCACCACAACTACTGAGCCCACATGCCACAAATACTAAAGCCTGCATGCTCTAAGGTCCTCATGCAACAACTACTGAGCCTATATGCTGCAGCAACTGAAGCCCACACACCTAAAGCCCATGATGTGCAACAAGAGAAGCCACCGCAATGGCCTGCACACTGCAAGGAAGAGTAGCACCCACTCACCACAACTAGAGAAAGCCCATGCGCAGCAATGAAGACCAAATACTGTCCAAAAAAATTAAATAAATAAATAAATTCAAAATGGATTAAAGACCTACATGTAAGACCAGACACTATAAAACTCTTAGAGAAAAACATAGGAAGAACACTGTTTGACAAAAGTCACAGCAAGATCTTTTTTGACCCACCACCTAGAGTAATGAAAATAAAAACAAAAATAAACAAATGGGTCCTAATGAAACTTCAAAGCTTTTGCACAGCAAAGAAAACTATAAACAAGACAAAAAGACAACCCTCAGAATGGGAGAAAATATTTGCAAATGAATCAATGGACAAGGGATTAATCTCCAAAATATATAAACAGCACATGCAGCTCAATATCAAAAAAACAAACAACCCAATCAAAAAATGAGTAGGAGACCCAAATAGACATTTCTCCAAAGAAGACATACAGATGGCCAAGAGGCACATGAAAAGATGCTCAACATCATTAATTATTAGAGAAATGTAAATCAAAACTACAATGAGGTATCACCTCACACCAGTTAGAATGTCCATCATTGGAAAATCTACAAACAATAAATGCTGGAGAGGGTGTGGAGTAAAGGGAACCCTCTTGCACTATTGGTGGGAATATAAATTGATACAGCCACTATGGAGACCAGTATGGAGGTGCCTTAAAAAACTAAAAATAGAGCTACCATAGGACCTCGCAATCCCACTCCTGGGCATATTCCCTGAGAAAGCCATAATTCAGAAAGACACATGCACCTGAATGCTCATTACAGCACTATTTACAATAGCCAAGATATGGAAGCAACCTAAATGTCCATCAACAGATGAATGGATAAAGAAGATGTGGTACATATATACAACGGAATATTTCTCAGCCATAAGAAGGAATGAAACTGGGTCATTTATTTAGACGTGGATGGACCTAGAGACTGTCATACAGAGTTAAGTAAGTTGAAAAGAGAAAAACAAATATCGTATATTAATGCATATATGTAGAATCTAGAAAAATGATACAGATCAACTTATTTGCAAAGCAGAAACAGAGACACAGACATAGAGAACAAACATGGACATCAAGGGGGGAAGGGGGGTGGGATGAATGGGGAGACTGAGATTGACATATATACACTACTATGTATAAAATAGATAACTAATGAGAACCTGCTGTATAGCAAAAGGAACTCTACTTAATGATCTGTGGTGACCTAAATGGGAAGGAAATGCAAAAAAGAGGGGATATATGTATACATATAGCTGATTCACCATGCTGTACAGCAGAAACTAACACAACATTGTAAAACAGCTATACCCAAATAAAAAAATATGTGTACCCCAATGTTCATTGCAGCATATTTACAATAGCCAGGACATGGAAGCAACCTAAATGTCCATCAACAGAGGAGTGGATAAAGAAGGTGTGGTACATATATACAATGGGATATTACTCAGCCCTAAAAAGGAACAAAATTGTGTCATTTGCAGAGACATGGATGGACCTAGAGACTATCATTCAGAGTGAAGTAAGTCAGAAAGAGAAAAACAGATATCGTATAATATCACTTATATGTGGACTCTAGAAAAATGGTACACATGAACTTATTTGCAAAGCAGAAATAGAGACACAGATGTAGAGAACAAACGTATGGATATCAACGGGGGAAGGGAGGGTGGGATGAACTGGGAGATTGGGATTGACATATATACACTATTGATACTATGTATAAAGTAGATAACTAATAAGAACCTTCTGTACAGCACAGGGAACTCTACTCAATGCTCTATGATGACCTAAATGGGAAGAAAATCCAAAAAGAGGGGATATATGTATACATATAGCTAATTCACCATGCTGTACAGTAGAAACTAACAAAACATCATAAAGCAACTACACTCCAATAAAAATTAATAAAAAGTAAAAAAAAAATAAAAGGGAGGCAGGACGGTCAAAGACAGAGGAGTAATTGTGACGTGAAGCAAGAGGTTAGAGTGATATGAGGAAGGGGCCACTAGCTAAGGAATACAGGTGGCCTCTAGAAGCTGAAAAAGACAAGGAGGGAGTTCCCCCCTGAAACTCCAACAAGGAATTGCTCTGGCCAATACCCTGATTTTAATCCCCTAAGACTCACTTTAGACTTCTGACCTCCAGAACTGTAAGAGAATAAATTCCTCTTGTTTTAAGCCATTAAGTCTGTGATAGTTTATGACAGCAGAATTAGGAAGCTAATACAGGTGACAATCAAATGACTGGTATTTGTGAAACACTGCTTACCAAGTGTCTGAGTGCAGGTATTTTATGTTGTTGATCAAAGTACTAGTCATAAGCTACAGGTGCCAGGCTTTGGTGTATTTTGTGTATTCATTATTCAACAAATATTTCTGCAAGTTATTCATTACCCTGGTATATAATTCACCTGGATCTGGAGACATGAAATTATTTTTGTAATTTAGTGGTAATAATTATAATAATTAGTAGCATTTATTGAACATTAAGCAGGTCAGGCATTGTTCCAAGAATTGTATACCTATTATCTGTGTGATATTATTTAAACTATGGGATAGTTTCTGTTTAATCCCCATTGTATGGATGACCTTGCTGAGGAATGAAGAGGTAAAATACTTACACAAGATCACAGTTTCAGAATCAGCTTTGAAACCATAAGTCTGTCTCTGTCTGGAGAGTGGATTTTTACCAAGTTTAAGGAGACCTAGATTTCTTGTCCAATTTCCTTGCCTAACTTGGGCTTCAGTCCCCCATTGCAATGTTGGATTACTCTTCTGGCTGCAGAAGACAAGGTAAGATAAGATTGGAATAGTTCTACCTTCCTTCCTCCTTCTGATGACATTAAACCATTTCCTACCCATACATGCTCTCAATTCTAAATGCTTGTCACACAATATTTACTAGTACTGTGTTTGCTAAAAATTTTCTAACTAGGAAGCTACTTCAAATATAAAATAACATCAAGTAACACAGTTTTTAAAAATACTAAATGAAAAATCATGGAGAAGTAATAAAAATTTAATGCTCAGTTAAAACGCCATTAATTTCCTTTGCAAGAATTTAAAAGAGTATGTGCATTAATCCTTGGAAAAGTGATAGAGGTTTTCTCCCACATTTAGGCAGTTTGGGCATCAGGTCTCTCTTCTGAAAAGTTGAAGTTGGACTAGAAGATCTCTTTGGCTTCTTTCAGTTCTTAAATCCAGTGACATCAAAATATATGTTTGTTTCGGAGGAAAAAATAATTCAACATAATCCTGCCTGTTAATATGACATAGGACCCTGATTTACCAGTGAATATCCCAGCCGTTTCTGACAAGTACGTTTGTTGCTAGACTTCTTACTGATCTTGTAGGCTATGAAATGCGCGCCCTTTCAGTGGCTGGGACCATTTTGTTGTTGCTTGAATGGACTACCTTGCTTCTGTGAACTTCCTATCTCTTGTTCTGAGAAAATCAGAAACTGAGTTCTTATTTATTATTGATCTACTCCCGTTCTCCAAATACTGCCCGCTTCAGCCACATCAGTTATTAACGTCACTTAGCTGGCAGGCTCAGAAATGTCCAAAGTCAAGAATGTTGCAGAAGAAATATGTATGGGCTAGATAACTTCATAGGGTGACCAGCTGTCTCAGTTTTCCAGGAACTATCCTAATCTTAACACTGAAAGCCCCCAAACCCAGGAATTCCTAAATTCTGGGGAAACCAGGATGGTTGGTTGCCCTTTCTGAGATTCTTTAAATCCTAAGACTCTAGATCAAGTGCTGTCCAGTAGGAGTTTCTCCAGTGATGGAAATATTCTATAGCTACGCTATCCAATTCAATAGTTGTGTGGCTGTTGAGCACCAGAAATGTGGACAGTGCAATTGAGAAACTGACTTTTTAATTTAATTACCTTAAATTTAAGTAGCCGTATGTGACAAGTGACTACTATATGGAACAACTCAGCCCTAGATGATACCATGAAAATGCTTATTAGTGAGGTGTTTAGTGCAAAATGGTACGATTGCACACTTGTCTGACACAACCCCCCAGCTTTATGACCTATATCCATTGTTATGCTGACAAGGCAGTATAAAAGTTTGTCCTGGAATATTGATAAGACCTACCTTTATCACACTCAATGTCAAAAGATAGAATGACCCTTAGAGAAACATGTGATTTAAGTTGTATAGTAAGTCTGAGTTTCAGTAGGAGGGTAATCACATCCAAATAAAAACACTCTGGTAATTAGAACTTTGTGGATTTGCTGCTGTGATATAAAGCAGTTGTGGGGACTTCCCTGGTGGCGCAGTGGCTGAGAATCCACCTGCCAATGCATGAGACACCGGTTCAAGCCCTAGGCCGGGAAGATCCCACATGCCGCAGAACAGCTAAACCCGTGTGCCACAACTACTGAACCTGTGCTCTAGAGCCCGCGAGCCACAACTGTTGTGCCCACGTCGCACAATTACTGAAGCCTGCGTGCCTAGAGACCTTGCTCTGAAACAAGAGAAGCCATTGCAAAGAGAAGCCCGTGCACCACAATGAAGAGTAGCCCCTGCTCGCCACAACTAGAGAAAGCCCGTGTGCAGCAACGAAGACCCAACTCAGCCAATTAATTAATTAATTAATTAATTAATTAATTAATTTTTTAAAAAAGGCAGTTGTGGATTTTAGGTGTATGAAGAGTGAGCCCTTTTTGACCTTGCCTGGTGGTTTAGTGAAGTTAGGGATATTATACCAAATTAAGTTCCAACTTGGAATGAAGACTGATTTAAATTTTTCCTCTCTAAGAAAAACCCAGGGAACTGAAGTCTGCTTCATTATATCAAAGTGAGCAGTCAGCAGAGAAAAAAATACACCATTACATCCTAAAGGAGAAAGAGTACTTTCTTGAATTGCAGAATGTTGACACCATACATCTGTTTGACATCAAAGCTGTTGGTTATAAATCTTGCAGATAACTGATCATCCCAAATCCACAAAGGCACAAGTTGAAAGAGAAGTTGGAACATCAGAAGAGGCAAAGGAACTCTACAGCCCCTGCACAAGCTGAAGCCGGTTACAGTGTGATATATATCTTAGGTTTCTGCAGGACGGGGCTGTCTATTTAAATGCTAATGTGCAACCTGGCATATCCTAGGAATTAAAGTGCTGAAGCAGACTGCAGCACTGGAAATTTCAGTGTTGTTGAATATTCAGTATCTACGTGCTAAAGAGCTCAGGTATACTTTTAAATGTCAGAGAACAAACCACAGCTCTCGCTATGCTCTGCTCTGAATTCTTTGGCCACATTCCAGTTTTTAAAGAAAGTATGGGTCAAGTTTTGAGTTTTCAGGGATTTTTATTTTAGTTGGTGTATAAGCAAAATAAGAGGTTGTCACCTGTGATTTATACATAGGGTATTAATTAAAAGGCAAATTCAAAAGTTCTTCTTGGTTAAATTTTTTTCAAAGATCTCTTAAAGTCTCAATCATCGTCAGCTGTAAGAACTGAAAATTGTCAGGAATTTAAGGTGAATTTCAGGGTTTTGTCTGGTTTTCTTACTCTGTGTTTATGCAGCACATTAAAGCTATATTAATATAATATCAGTGATCTAGCAATAGGCAGGCACTTTGAGATGCAGTAAGAGCTGTTATTAAAATTGGTGCTTTGAGAAAAGGAAGAAGCTGTCCAAAGGCTGAGAGTGAGTTTCCAGAAGGTCAGTTATATAGGGAAGTATCACTGCTGTATGGATAACTGCTACAGTCTCCAGAGAACCTGGGTTCTTGGAATTCACTCAATACCTACGCAGTCTTCCACGTGTCAGGCATGGAGCTAAGTGCTGGGAAAGTGACAACATTAATAGTAAGGAACACTCATATACTAACTCCCCGGTGAATAGCACTATGTCAACACTTTACGTACATGAACTCTTTTAATCCTGTAAGATTGTAAACACCCTTATGAGGTAAAGTATTATGGATGGGGAAACTGAGGCATGAAGATTATGTAACCTGGCCAAGCTAATACATCCTCCTGTAAGTGATAAAAATGGAATTCAAACCCAGATAGTCTAATCCCCAATTCTTCACTCTTAAAACCACTATACATAGCAATAATCTTTAATGTTGCATTCAATTATAGTAACATTTTGACCAATGCTCTCCTCCAAATTTCTTTAGGTATTTTTTAAAAAATAAAATCCTGGGACTTTCCTGGTGGCACAGTGGTTAAGAATCCACCTGCCAATGCAGGGGACACAGTTTTGATCCCTGGGCAGGGAAGATCCCACATGCTGCAGAGGAACTAAGCCCACGAGCCACAACTACTGAGCCCACATGCTGCAACTGCTGAAGCCTGCATGCCTAGAGCCTGTGCTCTGCCACAAGAGAAGCCACTGTGTTAAGAAGCCCGTGCACTGCAATGATGACTAGCCACCGCTTGACACAACTAGAGAAAGCCCATGTGCAGCAACAAAGATCCAATGCAGCCAAAAATAAATAAATAAATAATAAAATAAATCTTTTAAAAAATATCCTGGTCTTCAGTAGCCTTGAGGTTTTCCCCAATAGTGTGATGGCTTGCCTATATTGGATGTCACAAATATTTGTGGTACAGTGTAGTGTAAGGGGGAGGGTTTTAGAGCCAGAGGAACTGGGATTGGAATCCCAGCTCAGCCACTTCCTCAACACATGATTTCACTTTCTTCATGTATAAAATAGAAATAATGGAGTTAGTGTGAGGATTAAATGAGATAATGCTATAAGTTCTTAGTACAGTACCTGGCACATAACCAGCTTGCAATAAATGCTCACTGTTACTGTTTGAGTGAATTATTTGTTTCAAACAATCCTTAAGCATTACTTCCACTTTAAACTAGAAATGAACTTAGAAATATGGAGCTGTAAGGACCTGAGAGGATCTGGGCCAAACCCTAGAGCTGAGAAGTGAGGTCCAGTCAGACAAGAACTCTAATCATTTAATGTCCAATCAAGTTTCTTTATACAGAGAGATCCTTGATCCCTCCCTCCCTCCATCCCTCCTTCCTTCTATCACAGACTCACTACTCACTCTTCACTCACTCAGTACACTTTTTTTTAAATAGCTTTGGAAAGAAGCTGTATTTTTTTTTTTTTTTTCGGGCTCTAGGTGCATGAGCTTCAGTAGTTGCAGCACACAGGCTCATTAGTTGTGGCTCACAGGCTCTAGAGCACATGCTCAGTAATTGCAGCACAGGGGCTTAGTTGCTCCGCAGCATATGGGATCTTCCTGGCCTAGGGCTTGAACCCATGACCCCTGCATTGGCAGGCGGATTCTTAACCACTGTGCTACCAGGGAAGCCCTGTATTTTTAAAATTAATTAATTAATTATTTATTTATTTTGTGGCTGCATCGGGTCTTAGTTGCAGCACACAGGATCTTTGCTGAAGCATGAGGGATCTTTTGTTGCGGTGCACATGCTCTTCATTGTGGCAAGAGGGATTCTCTCTAGCTGTGGCATGTGGGTTTTTTCTCTCTCTGGTTGTGGCATGCAGGCTCCAGGGCGCATGGACTCTGTAGTTGTGGTGCAGGATCCAGAGTGTGCGGGCTCTGTAGTTTGCAGTATGCAGGCTCTCTAGTTGAGGCACTCGAGCTCAGTAGTTGTGGCATGCAGGCTTAGTTGCTCCTGGGCAAGTGGGATCTTAGTTCCCTGAGCAGGGATTGAACCCTCATCCTCTGCATTGGAAGGCAGATTCTTTACCCCTGGACCCCCAGGGAAGTCCCTCAATATACTTTTTATTAAGCACCTGCACGTGTTCCAGGCTCTGTGATAAGGAGGAAGCCAGAGCTTGTTTTCCACTCCTGACTCAGTTTATGCTGTAGCAGGGGTTCTTGGAGTTGGACCCTGGACCAACAGCAGCAGCATCTCTTGGTGTGATGGTTAATTTCATGTGTTAACTTGACTGGGCCATCGGGTGCCTAGACATTTGGCCAAATATTATTCTGGATGTGTCTATGAGGGTGTCTCTGGTGAGATTAATATTTGAATTGGTGGACTGAGTAAAGCAGAGTGCCCTCACCAATGTAGGTGGGCCTCAATCCATCAATTGAAGACCTGAATAGAACAAAAAGGCTAAGTAAGGGGGGATTCCTCCTGCCTAACTACGTGAGCTGGGGTATCAGTCTTTTCCTGTATTTGATCTTAAAAATCAGCTCTTCTTGGGTCTCAAGTCTGCTGGCCTTCGGTTTTTGGGGGCTTTTGTTTGTTTGTTTGTTTATTTATTTAGGTATTGTCATTTTACAATGTTGTGTTAGTTTCTATTAAACAGTGAAGTGGAGTTCCCTGTGCTGTATAAAATGGAAAACAACAGTTATCCATTTTATACATATTAGTGTACGTATATCAATCCCAAACTCCCAATTCATCCCCCCACCCCACTTTCCCCCCTTGGTGTCCATACGTTTGTTCTCCACATCCATGTCTCTGTTTCTGCCTTGCAAACTAGTTCATCTGTACCATTTTTCTGGATTCCACATATATGCATTAATATATGATATTTGTTTTTCTCGTTCTTACTTCACTCTGTATGACAGTCTCTAGGTCCATCCACGTCTCTATAAATGACCCAATTTCGTTCCATTTTAGGGCTGAGTAATATTCCATTATGTACACGTACCACATCTTCTTTATGCAATCATCTGTTGATGGACATTTAGGTTGCTCCCATGACCTGGCTACTGTAAACAGTGCTGCAATGAACATTCAGGTGCATGTGTCTTTTTGAATTATGATTTTTTTCTGGGTGTATGCCCAGTAGTGGGATTGCTGGGTCATATGGTAGCTTTATTTTTAGTTTTTTAAGGAACCTCCATACTGGTCTCCATAGTGGCTGTATCAATTTATATTCCCACCAATAGTGCAAAAGGGTTCCCTTTTCTCCACACCCTCTCCAGCATTTATTATTTGTAGATTTTCTAATGATGACCATTCCAACTGGTGTGAGGTGATACCTCATTGTAGTTTTGATTTACATTTCTCTAATAATTAGTGATGTTGAGCATCTTTTCATGTGCCTCTTGGCCATCTGTATGTCTTCTTTGGAGAAATGTCTATTTAGGTCTTCTGACCATTTTTTGATTGGTTTGTTTGTTTGATATTGAGCTGCATGTGCTGTTTATATATTTTGGAGATTAATCCCTTGTCCATTGATTCATTTGCAAATATTTTCTCCCATTCTGAGGGTTGTCTTTTTGTCTTGTTTATAGTTTTCTTTGCTGTGCAAAAGCTTTGAAGTTTCATTAGGACCCATTTGTTTATTTTTGTTTTTATTTCCATTACTCTAGGAGGTGGGTTAAAAAAGATCTTGCTGTGATTTATGTCAAACAGTGTGCTTCCTATGTTTTCCTCTAAAAGTTTCATAGTGTCAGGCCTTATATTTAAGTCTTTGCTCCATTTTGAGTTTATTTTTGTGCATGGGGTTAGGGAGTGTTCTAACTTCATTCTTTCACATGCAGCTATCCAGTTTTCCCAGCACGACTTATTGAAGAGGCTGTCTTCTCTCCATTTTATATCCTTGCCTCATTTGTCATAGATTAGTTGACCATAGGTGCATGGGTTATCTGTAGGCTTTCTATCCTGTTCCACTGATCTATATTTCTATTTTTGTGCCAGTACCATATTGTCTTCATTACTGTAGCTTTGTAATATAGTTTGAAGTCAGGGAGTCTGATTCCTCCAGCTCTTTTTTTTCTAAAGATTACTTTGGTTATTCGGGTTCTTTTGTGTCTCCATACAAATTTTAGGATTTTTTGTTCTAGTTCTGTAAAAAATGCTATTGGTAATTTAATAGGGATTGCACTGAATCTGTAGATTGCTTTGGGTAGTATAGTTATTTTCACAATGTTGATTCTTCCAATCCAAGAACATGGTATATTTCTCCATCTGTTTGTATCATCTTTGACTTCTTTCATCAGCATCTTATAGTTTTCTGAGTACAGGTCTTTTACCTCCTTAAGTAGATTTATTCCTAGGTATTTTATTATTTTTGTTACAATAGTGAATGGGATTGTTTCCTTAATTTGTCTTTTTGATCTTTCATTGTTAGTGTATAGGAATGCAAATGATTTCTGTGCATTAATTTTGTATCCTACAAATTTACCAAACTCATTGATTAGCTCAAGTAGTTTTCTGGTGGCATCTTTAGGATATTCTATGTATAATATCATTATCTGCAAACAGTGACAGTTTTACTTCTTTTCTAATTTGTATTCCTTTTATTTCTTTTTCTTCTCTGATTGCCATGGCTAGGACTTCCAAAACTATTTTGAATAATAGTGGTGAGAGTGGACATCCTTGTCTTGTTCTTGATATTAGAGGAAATACTTTCAGTTTTTCACCATTAAGAATGATGTTTGCTGTGGGTTTGTCATATATGGCCTTTATTATGCTGAAGTAGGTTCCCTCTATGCCCACTTTCTGGAGAGTTTTTATCATAAATGGGTCTTAAATTTTGTCAAAAGCTTTTTCTGCATCTATTGAGATGATCATATGATTTTTATTCTTCAATTTGTTAATATGATGTATCACATTGATTGATTTGCATATATTGAAGAATCCTTGCATCTCTATGATAAATCCCACTTGATCATGGTGTATGATCCTTTTAATGTGTTGTTGGATTCTGTTTGCTAATATTTTGTTGAGGAGTTTTGCATTTATATTCACCAGTGATATCAGTCTGTAATTTTCTTTTTTTTAGTATCTTTGTCTGGTTTTGGTGTCAGGATGATGGTGGCCTTGAAGAATGAGTTTGGAGTGTTCCTTTCTCTGCAGTTTCTTGGAAGAGTTTGAGAAGGATGGGTGTTAGCTCTTCTCTAAATGTTTGATAGAATTCAAACATTTGGTCCTGGACTTTTGTTTGTTGGAAGATTTTAATCATAGTTTCAATTTCATTACTTGTGATTGCTCTGTCCATATTTTCTATTTCTTCCTGATTCAGTCTTGGAAGGTTATACCTTTCTAAGAATTTGTCCATTTCTTCCAGGTTGTTCATTTTATTGGTATATAGTTGCTTGTAGTAGTTTCTTATGATGCTTCTTATTTCTGCAGTGTCTGTTGTAACTTTTCCTGTTTCATTTCTAATTTAATAATTTGAGTCCTCTCCTTCTTTTTCTTGATGAGTCTGGCTAAAGAGTTATCAATTTTGTTTATCTTCTCAAAGAACCAGCATTTAGTTTTATTGATCTTTGCTATTGTTTTCTTTGTTTCTATTTCATTTATTTCTGCTCTGATCTTTATGATTTCTTTCCTTCTACTAGCTTTGGGTTTTGTTTGTTCTTCTTTCTCTAGTTCCTTTAGGTGTAAGGTTAGATTGTTTATTTGAGATTTTTCTTGTTTCTTGAGGTAAGATTTTATTGCTATAAACTTTCCTCTTAGAACTGTTTTTGCTGCATCCCATAGGTTTCAGATTATTGTGTTTTTGTAGTCATTTGTCTCTAGTTTTTTTTTTTTTTTTTTTCCTCTTTGATTTCTTCAGTGACCTCTTGGTTATTTAGCAGCATATTGTTTAGCATCCATGTGTTTGTGTTTTTTACAGTTTTTTTTTTCCTATAATTGATTTCCAATCTCACAGCATTGCAGTTGGAAAAGATGCTTGATACAATTTCAATTTTCTTCAATTTACTGAGGCTTGATTTGTGACTCAAGATGTGATCTATCCTGGAAAATGTTCCATGTGCATTTGAGAAGAACTTGTAATCTACTGTTTTTGGATGTAATGTGCTATAAATATCAACTAAATCTATCTGTTCTATTGTGCCATTTAAAGCTTGTGTTTCCTTATTAATTTTCTGTCTGGATGATCTGTCCATTAGTGTAAGTGGGGTGCTAAAGTCCCCCACTATTATTGTGTTACTGTCAATTTCCTCCTTTATAGTTGTTAGCATTTGCCTTATGTATTGAGATGCTCCTATGTTGGGTGCATATATGTTTACAATTGTTATATCTTCTTCTTGGATTGATCCCATGATCATTATGTAGTATCCTTCCTTGTCTCTTGCAACATTCTTTAAAGTCTATTTTATCTGATATGAGTATTGCTACTCCAGCTTTCTTTTGATTTCCATTTGCATGGAATATCTTTTTCTGTCCCCTCACTTTCAGTCTGTATGTGTCCCTAGGTCTTAAATGGGTTTCTTGTAGATGGCATATATACAGGTCTTGTTTTTGTATCCATTCAGCCAGTCTGTGTCTTTTGGTTGGAGCATTTAATCCATTCACATTTAAGGTAATTAGCAATGTGTATGTTCCTATTACCATTTCTTAATTGTTTGGGGTTTGTTTTTGTAGGTCCTTTTCTTCTCTTGTACTTCCCACTTAGAGAAGTTCCTTTAACATTTGTTGTAGGGCTGGTTTGGTAGTGCTGAATTCACTTAGCTTTTCTTTGTCTGTAAAGCTGTTGATTTCTCCATCAAATCTGAATGAGATCCTTGCTGGGTAGAGTATTCTTGGTTGTAGCTTCTTCCCTTTCATCACTTTAAATATATCGTGCCACTCCCTTCTGGCTTGCAATTTCTGCTGAGAAATCAGTTGTTAACCTTATGGGGGTTCCCTTGTTTGTTATTTGTTGTTTTTCCCTTGTTGCTTTTAATAATTTTTCTTTCTATAATTTTTTGTCAGTTTGATTTCTGTGTGTCTCAGCATGTTTCTCCTTGGGTTTATCATACCCTGGACTTTCTGCTCTTCCTGGACTCATGTGGCTATTTCCTTTCCCATGTTAGGGAATTTTTTGACTATAATCTCTTCAAATATCTTTTTGGGCCCTTTCTCTCTCTCTTCTCCTTCTGGGACCCCTATAATACTAATGTTGATGTGTTTAATGTTGTCCCAGAGGTCTCTTAGGCTGTCTTCATTTCTTTTCATTCTATTTTCTTTATTGTTCCGTGGCAGTGATTTCTACCATTCTGTCTTCCAGGTAACTTATGCTTTCTTCTGCCTCAATTATTCTGCTACTGGTTCCTTCTAGTGTATTTTTCATTTCAGTTATTGTATTGCTTATCTCTATTTATCTCTGTTTGTTTGTTCTTTAATTCTTCTAAGCCTTTGTTAAACATTTCTTGCATGTTTTCGATCTTCGTATCCAGTCTTTTCCCAAGGTCCTGGATCACCTTCACTATCATTATTCTGAATTCTTTTTCTGAAAGGTTGCCTATCTCCACTTCATTAATTGTTTTTCTGGGGTTTTATCTTGTTCCTTCATCTGGTACATAGTCCTCTGCCTTTTCATTTTGTCTGTCTTTCTGTGATTGTGGTTTTCATTCTGCAGGCTGAAGGACTGTAGTTCTTATTGCTTCTTCCGTCTGCCCTCTGGTGGATGAGGCTATCTAAGAGGCTTGTGCATGCTTCCTGATGGAAGGGACTGGTAGTGGGTAGAGCTGGGTGTTGCTGTGGTGGGCAGAGCTGAATAAAACTTTGATCCACTTGTCTGCTGATTGGTGGGGCTCAGTTCCCTCCCTGTTGGTTGTTTGGCCTGAGGCTACCCAGCACTGGAGCTTAAAGGCTCTTTGGTGGGGCTAATGGCAACTCCGGGAGTGCTCATGCCAATAAGCACTTCCCAGAACTTCTGCTGCTGGTGTCATTGTCCCCATGATGACCCACAGCCACCCCCCATCTCTGCAGGAGACCCTCCAACACTAGCCAGTGTGTCTGGTTCAGTCTCCTGTGGGGTCATTGTTCCTTCCCCCTGGGTCCTGGTGAGCACATTACTTTGTATGTGCTCTCCAAGAGTGGAGTCTCTGTTTCCCCCAGTCCTGTCAGAGTCCTGCAATCAAATCAAGCTGGCCTTCAGAGTCTGACTCTCTGGGGATTCCTTCTTCCGTTGCCAGACCCCCAGGTCAGGAAGCCTGATGTGGGGCTCAGAACCTTCATTCCAGTGGGTGGTCTTCTGTGGTATAACTGTTCTCCAGTTTGTGAGTCACCCAACCAGCATTTATGGGATTTGGTTTTATTGTGATTGCACCCCTCCTACTGTCTCATTGTGGCTCCTCCTTTGTCTTTGGATGTGGGGTTTCTTTTTTGGTGAGTCCCAGTGTCTTCCTGTCAATGACTGTTCAGCAGTTAGTTGTGATTCCAGTGGTCTCACAAGAGGGAGTGAGTGCATGTCCTTCTACTCTGCCATCTTGAACAAATCCCCATTGCTTATTCCTCTGTTTGTTTGTTTTAAATTGGCATATACTTGGTTTACAAAGTTATATTACTTTCTGCTGTACAGCAAAGTGAATCAGTTATACATATACATATATTCACTCTTTTTAAGATTCTTTTCCCATGTAGGTCATCATAGAGTAGTTTGTAAATTTTCCCTGTGCTATACATTAGGCCCTTATTAGTTATCTATTTTATATATAGTAGTTCATATACATCAATCTCAATCTCCAAATTTATCCCTCCCTTTTTACCCCCCTGGTAACCTTAAGTTTGTTTTCTACATCTGTGACTCTATTTCTGTTTTGCAAATAAGTTCATTTGTACCATTTTTTAGATTCCACATATAAGAGATATTATACTATATTTGTCCTTCTCTGTCTGACTTACTTAGTATGACAATCTCTAAATCCATCCTTGTTGCTGCAAATGACATTATTTCATTCCTCTTTATGGCTGAGTATAGTACCACATCTTCTTTATCTATTCCTCTGTCAATGGACATTTAGGTTGTTACCATGTCCTGGCTATTGTAAATAGTGCTGCAATAAACATTGGGGTGCATGTAATTTTGAATTATGCTGACCTTTTGATTAGAGCTCACATCATTAGCTCTCCTGTGTCTCCAGCTTGCTGACTGCACATATTAGGACTTCTCAGCCTCCATGAGCACATGAGTCAATTCCTTTAAATCAATCAATCAATCAATCAATCTTATTGGCTCCACCTGAGAGTGTGGCCACTTGCCCTTTATCTAGCCAAGCCCCCCAGGTAATTCTGATGTGCGCTAAAGCTTAAGAACCGTTCCGCTGGAGGCACACAGTCCTAATTGACCTGACGAGTCAGGAGGGCAGAATTTTGACAGCATCAGAGTTAACCTCCTGAGTCATTACTTATTTTCAAATGAATATTTCTTCCCTGAACTAGCCCATTTTGACAGTATACCTTCCCTTCAATAATAACCAGGAGGCCCTGGTTGTTTAATCTCTCTTAATGAGCTTAGTGTATATAAATATAAATGTTGGATAAATAAATATTTATATAAAAATAAATATCTTGGATATTTATTGTTGGTGTTGTTCAACATAAATATATTCTAAAGACTAACTGAAACAGGTAAGAAAGCTCTCCTCAAATCCCCCAAGGATTCTAACTGCTTTTACTTTTCATGTGTGATGAACTTTGTCTATGGCAAGTGGGCTACAGGGGTGATGACCATTTTTACACTACCCAGAGTTCCTCAGAGCCTGCCAGAGTTCCATGGTGCTCCCCTCCCCAGGCACCCAGGTCTCTATTATTCCTTCCCCGTGACCGAACATGCAGCTCTGCTTTTGGGCTCTTCAAGGACAATCAGAGGTGCTGTGGGAATTCGCAATCTGCTGTGCTACTAGCAAATCACATGCACTGTCCTCAGGGCTGTTCTGGGTTCCTATGAACTATTGGTGGTGCCCATTTGCCATTTTCAGTGAAAGTAAGAGTCTGTAATGAAAGTCACAAGCTTTTTTTTTTGCCTCAAGGAAGATCATCCATTAAGAGTTTCATTTCTTTCCTAACAGATGGAGCACTTGAACAGAACTTCTGTGTCAAACACACTGTACCAGTACGTGGTCCATGTATAATGTACCCACTGGGGTCAGAGAGACTGTCAGTCAAACAGCACGCTCTGGAATTCTTTGCAGACAGAACAGCAGTCCATTTTTTAGTAAATAACACACACTAAATGGATTGTAACATGTTATGGGTTATTAATCAAATAGTCCAATCTTACATCATTTGTCATCACCCACACATATTCATTGAGAGCTACTGTGTACAAGGCAGTATCAGATACTGTAATATATACACACACACTACTTATGTCCTCTCAACATCAATATGGGGCAGCATTGTTGTTACCATTTTATAGATGAGAAAGTGGTGTACGTAATTGTGGAATAATTTGCTCAAAATCCCTTATTTTGTGAAATGGAAAAAGCAGATCTTAAATCTACGTCTTTCTGAATCCAAACTCTGTAATTTTTTTCCGTGCTTCCAGAAGTTTTTTATCTAAGTGGTAAATCATAACATATGTATTAACAAAACAAACAAAACAAAACAAAAAAAAGCCCTCAAAAGTAATGCAAATCTGCAAATACCAAGTGACAGGTGAGGGGTAAGAAGAGTGCATATCAAAGAAACAGATGGATATGGGTACTGTTCTACCAAGGTCCAGCCAGGAAATCAGAAACCACACCAGGCATTTTAATGAAGAAATTGGCCAAACAGGTATAGAAAGACTGAAAATGCAGAGGGGAAGGAAGCCAGAGGTAACTGGAGGCAGCAGCTGTAGGAACAAAGAGAGGAGTTGGAGTTATCAGAACTTACAAGCCCAGGAGGGGCCCTGCCCAGTTTATCCAGTCCTCTGAGGAGGGAGCACTGACCGGCTTGTGCTGGTAATTCTGAGAGGGGGTGGTAAAGCTGGGAAGGTGGGGATGGGAGTGGAATCTGAAAACTGCAACCAATTGTCACTGCAACTGCTATGAATGAAAATAAAAAAACATTGCTGGGCAGACACTCAAAGGAGTAGGAAGAGCCAGATGCCCAGAGGAAGCAGACAGAGAAACAAGTTCCCCTGTTCTCTTTCAGCCTTGCAGTCTGCCTCTCATGCTTCTATGGGCAGAGCCTGGCAGGGACCCAGCCGGCAGAGCAGAAGTGTCTGCTTCTGAACTGCTCACTGCTCCTCACTAATGACACCCACCTCCACACTGATTCATTCATGAACTTGGAGGCGGGGCCCATTTTTGCAGTGTTCAGTCTCATTTATGCCCTTGGCTCCATTTGGTGTGGCTCCACCCATGATCTTGGCTCAGTTCCCTCTAGTGGATTAAAGAAGGTATCTTTTGCTGAGTTGTCCACCACAGCTATAGTAATTAGTACCTGAGTCCACTGACTTAACTCATTTTATTAATTAATTTATTTATTCAAACTTATGTATTAATTAGTATTCAATTTAACTCGTTTTAATTTTAGTAGTTGCTCCTGATACATTTCCCCCTCTAATTGAATAGATTTTATTTCCATTTCATATGTCTTTCTGATTTTCTTCTCTTTTTACAAATAGAAACCTGTGGGTGTTTATTTTTCCTTTTTCCACATTATTATCTTCTGATCAGAACTAGTTATCACTTTTATCCCAAGCTGTGGATGAAATTCCTGGGATCTGGGACTTCAGAGGGAAGGATAGTTATGGCAAAAACAAACAAACCAAAAACAAAAACAAAAAAATGCTCAAGTGAAATAAATAAGTGGTTCTCCAGATTTCAGACCTCAGACCAGTGCTTGTTCATGATGAAGTTTTCTCTAGTGAAAAGTAAAGACAATGTCAGGAACTATGAGAAGCAACAGGGCACCATGGTTAAGGGTGAGGGCCATGGAACCGGTCAGCCTGGCTTGAATTCTGGTTCTGTGAGTTTCCAGAAGTTACATAACCTTTCTGCACCTCAGTTTTCTCATCTGTGTAATGGTTGTGATAAAAATAGCTGTAGCAGAGGTACTTATGAAGATTCTATAAGTCACAACATGTAAGTACATAGAGCAGTAAGTGCTCAATAAACGCTAATAATATTATTTTTGGACAGGTTAAGGATGCTAGTGTCTCTTCCTTGGGAAGGACTGCCTATATTCAGTGATGACATCATTCCTACTTTTTTTGATCTGAAAATGCTCTTTCTTTGATCTGAAAATTCTTTCTTGCATAAAATGGACTTGAGAGTAAATGCAATGAAATCAAAGTCTTAGAACACTATAATGAAATACTCCTAAGATATATGAAGAAATGAACAAACATCAAACAAGAATTTGCTCAGGGCTCTTGAGTTTATAAACTATTAATTTACTCATTTGACATCAATAGATTGGTTGCCAGCCATGTAGCGGCTAAACCCTGAGACCATGACAAGCAAGACAGACATGGTTCCTGTCCTCATGGTGGTAACAGTCTACAGGGCTTTTCACGTAACTTGTTTAATTTGATCCCATAATCACCCTGGGAGAGGATAATGTTATTATTATCCCTGTTTTCAAGAGAAAACTGAAAACTCATGAGGGGAAATGTCATTCCTTACATAGCACAGCAGAAACAATTTGGGGTTATTTTCATTATAACATGATATGCTATATGTTGGTCTAGTCCTTCTCCAGGAAATGTATCTCTGCTCTTATAATGGAAGGCTGTGGGAAAATGTGCTCAATAAACTTGTATGAAGCTCAGATTTTCTGGAACATCTAGTCTGTGAAACAAGACTGAGTATAGATTTGGGAGATTTTTTTCCAAAATAGAACACTTGGCTCTGGAATTTAACAACTGGGTCTCCAACAGTCTTACTTCTTACTATTTATGGAGTGCGAAGGGCGTGAATTGTATCTTTAATGCCTTCTGACCTCTTCTTTCCACCTTCTCCGTGACCTTTTTGCCTCTCCTATCCCCCAAGAGAAGACTTCACTATGCTGATATGCCTTGTGGATCTGCAAGTAGGGGAACAGAGTACACGTTGATTCTCTTCTCTTTCTACCCATTTATTCTTTCTCCCATTATTTTTTTTAATTTTATTGGAGTATAGTTGATTTACAATGTTGTATTAGTTTTAGGCATACAGCCAAATGATTCAGTTATACATACACATATATTCAATCTTTTTCAGATTCTTTTCCCACATAGGTTATTATAGAATATTGAGACGAGTTCCCTGTGCTGTACAGCAGGTCCTTTTTGGTTATCTATTTTATATTTAGTAGTGTGTGTGTTTTAATACCAAGCTCCTAATTTATCCCTCCCCCTCCCCAGCATTTCATCCCTTTGGTAACCGTAAGTTTGTTTTTGAAATCTGTGAGCCCTGTTTCTGTTTTGTAAATAACTTCATTTATATCATTTTGTAAAAATTAGATTCCACACATGAGTGATATCATATGATATTTGTCTTTCTCTGTCTGACTTACTTCATTTAGTATGATAATCTCTAGGTCCATCCTTGTTGCTGCAAATGGCAGTATTTTGTTTTTGTTTTTTAAATGGCTGAGTAATATTCCATTGTGTATCTGTACCACATCCTCTTTATCCATTCCTCTGTCAATGGACATTTAGGTTGTTTCCATGTCCTGGCTATTGTAAATAGTGTTGCAATGAACATTGGGTTACATGTGTCTTCGAATTAATGGTTTTCACCAGATATATGCCCAGGAGTGGGATTGCTGGCTGATACAATAGCTCTATTTTCAGTTTTATAAGAAACCTCCACACTGTTCTCCATAGTGGCTGTACCAATTTATACATTCCCACCAACAGCATAGGCAGTTTCCTTTTCTCCACACCCTCTCCAGCATTTATTGTTTATAGATTTTTTTTAATAAATTTATTTATTTATTTTTATTGGCTGTGTTGGGTCTTTGTTGTCGTGCGTGGGCTTTCTCTAGTTGTGGTGAGCCGGAGCTACTCTTCATTGCAGTGCATGGGCTACTCTTCATTGCAGTGCATGGGCTTCTCATTGCAGTGACTTCTCTTGTTGCGGAGTACAGGCTCGAGGTGTGCAAGCTTGAGTAGTTGCAGCACGTAGGCTCAGTAGTTGTGGCTCGCAGGCTCTAGAGAATAGGCTCAGTAGTTGTGGCACATGGGCTTAGTTGCTCCGCCACATGTGAGATCTTCCTGGACCAGGATCATACCTGTGTTCCCTGTATTGGCAGGTGGACTCTTAACCACTGCGCCCCAAGGGAAGTCCCAGTTTTGTAGACTTTTTGATGATTGCTATTCTGACTGGTATGAGGTGATATCTCATTGTAGTTTTAATTTGCATTTCTTTCATAATTAGTGATGTTGAACATCTTTTCATATGCTTTTTGGCCATCTGTATGCCTTCTTTGGAGAAATGTCTATTTACATCTTCTGCCCATTTTTTGATTGGGTTGTTTGTTTGTTTGACATAGAGCTGCATGAGCTGCTGTGTATTTTGGAGATTAATCCCTTATCATTCGCTTTGTTTGCAAATATTTTCTCCCATTCTGTGGGTTGTTTTTTCATTTTGTTTATGGTTTCCTTTGATATGCAAAATCTTTTAAGTTTAATTGGGTCCCATTTGTTTATTTTTGTTTTTATTGTCATTAATCTAGGAGGAGGGTCAAAAAAGATCTTGCTGCAATTTATGTCAGAGAATGTTCTCCCTATTTTCTTCTAAGAGTTTTATAGTGTCTGGCCTTACATTAAAGTCTTTGCTCCGTTCTGAGTTTATTTTTTGTGGATGGTGTTAGGGAATATTCTAATTTCACTCTTTTACATGTAGCTGTCCAGTTTTCTGAGCACCACTTATTGAAGAGACTGTCTTTTCTCCATTGTATATTCTTGCATCCTTTGTCATAGATTAATTGACAGTAGGTGCATGGGTTTATTTCTGAGCTTTCTATCCTATTCCATTGATCTATATAGAGGGAACTTACCTCAACATAATAAAGGCCATACATGACAAACCCACAGCTAACATCATTCTCAACAGTGAAAAGCTGAAAGCATTACCTCTAAGACAAGGATGTCCACTCTTACCACTTTTATTTAACATAGTTTTGGAAGTCTTAGCCACAGCAATCAGAGAAGAAAAAGAAATAAAAAGAATCCAAATTGGAAAAGAAGAAATAAAACTGTCACTGTTTGCAGATGATATGATACTATACATAGAAAATCCCAAAGATGCTACCAGAAAACTACCAGAGCTCAGTAATGAATTTGGTAAAGTTTCAGGATAAAAAATTAATATACAGAAATCTCTTGCATTTCTATACACTGACAATGAAAAATCAGAAACAAAAATTAAGAAAGCAATCCCATTTACCATCAGACCAAAAAAAAATAAAATAAAATACCTAGGATTAAATCTACCTAAGGAGACAAAGACCTGTACTCTGAAAACAATAAGATGCTGATGAAAGAAATCAAAGATGACCCAAACAGATGGAAACATATACCATGTTCTTGGATTGGAAGAATCAATATTGTCAAAATGACTGTACTACCCAAGACAATCTACAGATTAAGTGCAATCCCTATCAAATTGCCAATGGCATTTTTCAGAGAACTAGAACAAAAATGTTTTAATTTTATGTGGAAACACAAAAGACTCCAAATAGCCAAAGCAATGCTGAGAGAAAAAGACAGAGCTGGAGGAATCAGGTTCCCCGACTTCAGTCTATACTACAAAGCTACAGTAATCAAAACAACATGGTACTTGCTCCCATTATCTTTTAAGCAATGTTTCCTAAGGGGTGATTTGATAACAGTTTAAGATGATAAAAATTTCGTCTCAAAGGAAAGGAATTTTAAAGTAACAGGCAAAAGGGTTGATGATTTTAGTACACAGTCTCCCCTCTAATCATAGCACCCATTGGCTTTCTGCTCTTTGTTTTAGCTTTGTTCCATTAATCTCTCATGAAGCTATAGTCAATGGAGTAAGATATTCATGTTACATCCACACTATGAACTTTTGAGGTAGTATGACAGGTGCTTTTCACACACAAGCTTATAAATCCTTACAAGAGCCCTGGTAGATAGGTACTTGGTATACAAAAGAGGAAGCAGAAATTGCCTTTAAATCTCCTTCCTCCTCTACCTCCTTTTTTTATAACAATGTGGAAACTTAGTTAAAGAAAGTATTTACAGATAGGTTAACTGAATAAGTCACCCAACTAAAAAACATTAGAGCTAAGATTTGAACCTAGAGCTCTTTGGCAGCAAAGTCTGTGCTTTTCCACATATACAAGTACTTCTCAAACTTTATACAGCCAGACATGAATTCCACAAGCTATTAAAATGACATCCATGATCAAATATGTTTGTGAAACACTGAATGCACTCAATTTCTTTGGAGATTCACAGTGTATATTTAGCAAATTTAAACATTAAGAAAGACTGCTAAATAGAAAGAAAAAAAACTGTTTATTTAGCTTCACCTAGCATTTGAGTTTCTATTCCTTTCCTGGTTTGAATACTTAAAACACTCACTGTAGGATGGAGAAATGGGGCTCTGTAATGCAGCAGTCAAAACAATGAGAAAACCAGGACAACTGCTAGGCTTAGATGAAAGACTTCCCTGTGGAGCTAGGGTCACTGTCTGGGTCAGAATGATCTGCCAAAATCTAGAAGGCAGTGTTACTTATGGTCTTAGGAACAGAGTGTGTCCAGTAGGGAATGGAAAGGTCCTTTAAAAGGGAGAGAGGTCTAAGCAGAAAGGATTCTATTAGCTTGAAGTAGAGCTGCAGTATGCTAAGGGAGCAGGAAGAGGCTGCAATTAAAAATAGAATCATCAGGTTGTAATTTTATATACAGTTATAATTGGATTCTTTCTCATTTTTCAGATCAAGACCAACAAGAGAGATTGATTCATTTTCCCAGGGTGGCCAACCATATCAGTTTGCAGGACTTTCAGTCTAAAATTGGAAGAGTCCTGGATAAACTTGGACAGTTGGTTACCCTACATTTACTGAAAAATGATTATTTACCAAGGTTGTTACTAATACTCAGGTACCACATCCAAGTAATATGAACACATTTTAAAAGTTCATTAATTTCTTCAAGGGAGTTCACTACACAAATAATTGATGATGCAGTTTTGATGTGGAGTGAAGCATTCTCGCACATGAGATGCTAATCATATAGTTTGGGATTTATCAGGGGCCCATTGAATTTTTATTCTTAACAAGTCAGATTAGAGGGCAGTGTAATTAATCTCATATTGGCCCCCTCAGTAATGTAGACCTGACCCAAGGAGACCTGTGCCAATTCCAGGGCCGACAGGACCCACCTGGGAGGCAGGAAACACCAAGTTTCAAGGTTGCTGCAGCCTCGAGCAAGTACTCAGCCTCAGAAGTCCATGATGCAAGTTCAGAGAGATTGGCAGCCTGCAGCCAGTTGGCCTAAGTAAAAGTAGCAGGGATGTGGGCTCTGAATTGGAATGCAAGGCAAAGCTTCAGCTTCTGGGTAGTAGAACTACTAAGAGCAAAGGAGGAACCGTTCTCAAGGTCAAGGCAAGTGCAGGAGGCCCATGGGAACATCTCGGAGGAGTGAGAGGCAATGCATGGACCTATACACAGGGCCTCACACCCAGATGTAGGGCACCCTGCAAGGTGTTTACTAGCCTAATCCAAGCCAGTGGACTCCCTTCAGGACATTTAATATCAAACTTCTCATGACTGTGAAGAGATCAAGTGCCCCAGGCTTTCTAAATACTTCCTGTCTGAGAAGGGCAAGACTGAACATACACAGATATAGATGGGAAGATCATTAGAACCAGTCAGTGGAAGATAAGGAAACAGGAAATAGGGTCGACTAATTGCCAGGTGCAGCAACTGCTCATTCAGTTCCGAATGACTTAGGAGTTCTGGAAATTCAGCAGAGAAACCAACTTTGAAGTCACAGTAGTCTTCAACCCACTCAATTTGTGAGGAACACCCATTAATACTGTGTGTGCGTCCATTCCCCTCTTCAACATCCCATCTAAGCTCTCCTGGAGGACAGATGCTTGCTGTGGGCAGGATTCCTCGTGGACAAAGGCCTGGAGAAGGTGGGACGTGGGCATGAAGCTCCAAGTTATCGCACATCAGGGCAAATGTAAGTGGTTGCTTTCTTCTTAGAGAAAGAAGAAATGTTCATTCTCTAAGTCTGTAAGTCTGATTCTGTTTTGCAAATAAGTTATTTGTATCTTTTTTTTTTTTAGATTCCACATATAAGTGATATTAGATATTTGTCTTTCTCTGTCTGACTTACTTCACTTAGTATGATAACCTCCAGGTCCATCCATATTGCTGCAGATGGCATGATTTCATTCATTTTAATGGCTGAGTAATATTCCATTGCATTTACCTACTACATCTTCTTTATCCATTCCTCTGTTGATTTGAAATTGAATTAAAAATGAATGTTGAATCCAGGCTGAATATATTCCAGCCAGGTGTGTTACGTCCAGAACAGCTGTCAGTGCAGCTCACCATATTGAGATTGTGACAAAACTGAACTTATTTGATTGTTGAAGGTTTTGTTACATAGGAGGTATACAAAAAGATCCACTGTGGTTTATGAAAGGGAAAATGAGAACTATCAACTGAGAGCATAATGATTTTCACCAGGAGTAAGAGAAGACATAGCAGAATCTGAGTTTAAATATGGCATATGTGTCAGCTATATAGAATTTTAGAAGCAAAAGAAAATACTCACCACAAGCTTCTAGACTACAGGCAGAAATTTGTGGAATAGATTTATTTATCTATATCAGGAATAAGCATTTAATTATTGTAAAGGATTACAGAGGATATTTGAAATAATACAACTTTCCACCACAAGATGCATTGCTATTGGTCACGTACGAACTCTCTAGAAAAGATGGTAAAGAAAAAAAGGGGGGGAGGAGAGTTGGCAAAACTGTCATCCTTGTTATTTATCATGTGGAACCTCTTTTGCAAAGAAGATAGTAGTCTGTTTATTTTCCAGTTTATTTTCCAGTTAAAAAACGAAAGAGTTGCTTTCTGAAATTTCAATCTTGGAGTTCACCATCCTGCATATCTTCTGAACCTACATAAAAACGTCTGATTTGAAGTAGGCTGGTATTGAATTATGATGCCGAGAACTGTGCCACTACACTCTAAAACCTTGCAACACGAAAGCCCTTGTAAAATCCCTGTTAAAGTATTATTTTTTTTTCAGTAGGGCATCTTATAGAACATTTCAAATGACTGGAGGGGAAATAAAGAGATTAATCATTTTATAAGCACCAATTAATGTGGCTCTTTATGCTATTGGTGTCTTACTGGACAATCAATTTTTGGAAAGAAATAAAAGTTTCTAGGACTTAAATTGCTGTGCTTCAGCTAATGACTGTTTATTATTTCCTGGCTTAACTACTCACTGATTTATATCCTAAAAACAAAGTCCTAACAATTATTTCTTTTACTTGAAAGTCCAGTTTCAGATTTAATACTCTGTGGTCAGCTTCTCTGAAAGGGAAGACCTAGAAACAAAGAAGTGGTATAATTTCCCAAAACGACTCTGCAGATTAAGTTATAAGTGGGATTTCTTTGGGTAGCAACTTTCCCAGACCTCCTTCCTACACCCCTGGGCTTACCCTGTTATTCAATTATTATTCTATTAAGCTCGCTTTTTGCTACTCTTTTTAATATGGATAATCCTAGGGTTTTGCAGTCTTTTTGTTCTCCTCATGTACTTTCTCTGGACCATCGCCTCAGTAGCCATTATTTCAACTGATATCTCTAAACCAATGGCACTAAATTTATAGCTCTACCCAGGACTATGTCTAATGCTCTTAACTGACTTCTTGACACCTTCCCCGGGAAATTTCATAGTCATCTCAAACTCGACATCTCCAAAATGGAAATGGCCATCATCTGCTTCTCTTTTATTCTCTATTTCAGGAAGTGTCACCACCACTTATCAGTTGGCCAGGCCAGAAATTTCTGAATTATCTTAGACTTTACTCTCCATGCAGAATGACCCTCCACAACGAGCATGGCTCACAGTTCACTGTGAAAATTCCTGACGTGTCTGCTCTTGCCGCGTGTGTGGCTCTCGTTGGCTCCTGCTCGTCCATCTCGCACTGGATGATGCCATCAAAGTTCTCTTGCGGTGCTAAGGTGGCATGGAGGTCTGGAGTGAGGTGAGAGGGGATATCCCCTCTGCCCTCTGGGTCATGGTGTCTTAAAAGCCAAATCCAGGCGCCTACTCCTCTCTCTCCCTCTCCCCTCCCCTCTTCATCCAGTTATGATTCATGACGCTGAATAGACGACAGATACCCAACTGCACTGAGAATCATTCTTACGTTCTAACTGAAGATGTGTTTCTGGAAACAGTATGGAGGATCCTCAAAAAATTTAAAATAGAACTTCCATACAATCCAGCAATTCTACTACTGGATATTCATCCAAAGAAAATGAAAATACTAATTCGAAAAGATATATGCACCCCTATGTTCACTGCAGCATTATTTACAATAGCTGAGGTATGGAAGCAACCTAAGTATTCATGGATGGATGAGTGGATAAAGAAAAAAAAAAATATATATATATATATATATAAAATGCAATATTACTCAGCCATGAAAAGAATGAAAACTTGCCATTTGCAATAACATGGTAACATGCGTGGACCTAGACAAATAAGTCAGAGGTAGACATATACCATACGATATCACTTAATTGTGGAATCTAAAAATTAAACAAACAAATGAAACAAAATGAAAACAGACTCATAGATCCAGAGGACAAATTGGTGATCATCAGAGGGGAGGGGAATGGGGGTTGGGCATAACAGGTAAGGGGGATCAAGAGGTAAGAACTTCCAGTTATAAAATACGTAAGTCATGCGGATGCAATGCACAGCACAGGGAATAGAATCAGTAATACTGTAATAACTTTTGTAGGGTGGCACATGGTTCCTGGACTTATGCTGTGATCAATTTGTAACATATATAAATGTCGTCACTATGTTGTGCACTTGAAACTAATGTAATGCTGTATGTCACCTACACTTCAATTAAAAATTTTTTTATTTGAAAAAAGATTATTCTGAGTCCTCCAAAAGATGCTTTGGGATACCACTTTATACACATCCAGGATGTCTGAACCCAGTTTAGGCTCAGGTTGGGATACCAGTCATCTACTCAGACAAATGATATGTGCAACTTGAGGCTCCGGACAACCCCTGAAGACCTTTACTTACCAGGTTTGGGACTATGATTTCAGAAGCAGCTTGAAAACCAATGTTCACTTGTCAAAAAAGAGCAACTCAAGTGGATGATCTCATAACATTTGGAAAGTGCTTTGACATTTACATTAAAAAGTCAGAAAGAGGCTCCCTTCCCATGGTCCCTGCACATAAGGCTCTTTGCTAAACAAATATGCTGTTTGAGATACAATTCTTTTAAGCCATCTGCCCACTAGAAAAGAGGACTCTGATCACCCAACTTGTATAATGTGGTCTTGTGGCAACAATAACTCGTCCCTGTAACCCTGCTGAGCAAGGGCTGAGTCACCCAGCAAGTGGGCAAGGGTGAGCATGTCAATTGTACGTATTGCCTGGTGATCTCACTTGGAGTCATTCCTGACTTTCAACCAATTTCCAAGGGACTTTTTCCTTCAATGACCATCCTAAGTGTTATACTACTCTCATGAAACAAAAGGTCTGAGAATTTTTTCTGACATTTTTGTGTGGAAGGTAACTTAAGCTTTGCAGAAATTTGTGGCTCATTTCAGAAAGAGTCTGCCCTTTTGTACTAACTAGTATGCATCATCTTCAATACCTCAGACATTTCACAGATACATAAATATTGAGCTTGATATTATCTAACTAAATGAATGAAAATGTAAGAGTACAACGAACTAAAATTTTACTTTCCTCTGATAACCCCACTTAAATCACAATACTTTCAAACAGAGGTCATTCCTTTTCCCTCCCTACTTCTTGGGAGCAATGTCAGCATTTTTTTCTTACATTCTACTACTTCCTCTTCTTTTTTCTCTTTCTTCCTGAGAGTGATGTGATCAGGTTGATATTTTGGGAGGACCAGCCCAGTATCTGAGAGGAGGATAGATGGGAGGGGAGACCAGAGAAGAGAATTATGCTGGTACAGATGCCAATCCAAACAAGCTGAGAGCCTGGCCGAAGAGAGGACTGGAAGGTCATGTCAGGAGGACCAGGTGCGGGAGGAGCCAGGACAGCTCTGCTCTGGCACAGGTGTGGCTTATGGAGATGGATGGGGGTAGATGGAGAGGAGGGGGTGCCTGGGGTTGAGATGCCTTTGGGACATCCAGGGAAAGTGCTCAGAGACAGTTGTCTTGGAGGGTCTGATGTCTGTGAAGGGTCTGGGTTTTATTCCCTAAAACAGATCTGAGCTTCCCCACAAGACCCTAAGCACTGGGTAGCCAGGATGGAAAGTGCAAGGTAAAGCCAATCAGTATGTAAACATCACCATTTTTCTTACTAGTTTAAACTGTACAACCCCTTTGGGTCAGTGCTTAGTCTTTATTTTATTGTGTTTTGTGTTTTTCTTTTTAATTAATTAATTAATTAATTAGTTTATTTTATTGGCTGTGTTAGGTCTTTTTTTTTGCTGTGCACAGGCTTTCTTTTTAGTTGCAGTGAGTGGGGGCTACTCTTCATTGTGGTGTGCAGGCTCCTCATTGCCGTGGCTTCTCTTGTTGTGGAGGACAGACTCTAGGCGCATGGGCTTCAGTAGCTGCAGCACATGGACTAAATAGTTGTAGTTCATTGGCTCTAAAGCACAGGCTCAATAGTTGTGGTGCACAGGCTTAGTTGCTCCGTGGCATGTGGGATCTTCCTGGAGCAGGGATCAAACCCGTGTCCCCTGCATTGGCAGGTGAATTCTCAACCACTGCACCACCTAAGAAGCCCTTGTTTTGTTTTTAATTTAATTTAATTTAATTTGATTTAATTTAATTTTCTCTTCCTTATGAAGTCCATAGCATCAGATTATATGAGACCCCGCCCCCATCTCTCTCTCTGTTGGTCACTTATTGTCTCCATGTTTTTGAGGAGCAAAGAGAAGGCCCATGTACCCAGAGAATAGAGAGCAAGGGGAGAGTCTCTGCCAGGTGAGTCTGGGATGTCACAGGGGCTGTATCATGAGCACCTGTGAGCTGGATTGAGACCTTTGCTCCTTATCCAAAGAGAAATCAGAAGCCTTTTGAGGGTCTTAAAAGGGTGAAACAATACCTGATGTGGTTTTTTTAAAAGACAAAGACGATGCAAAGAATGGAACTGAGCAAGGCAGGAGCAGATGTAGAGAGCAGTCAGAGGCCAAGGCAATAGTCAGAGCAAGAGGATGATAGTGGCCTTGCAACTGTGGTGACAGTGAAGGGGAAGAAGTGTTAGGAGAAAAAGTGGGCAGAACTTGGGGATTGTGTAGATGGGGGTTCATGAAAGAGAGAGAGGAATCTAGCATGATTCCAAGGTTTCTGAGAGGAGCAGCAGAGGGCATGGTGGTAGTTGCCTGCAAAAGATAAGAGGAAGAGGAGCAAGCTTGGTGGAGTAAGGGTTCCCCTAGATTTCCACACCCATGACTGTCCCACTCCTGCCTGGCCAATTCTAACTGCATCCACCGATCCCAGACAGTCAACTGTGGCCACGGAGATAATTCAGCCACTGGCTCCACTGCACACGTGTATTATCTAATCTCAGCTGGGCCTCCTGGCACTTTGGAAATATTTATATTAATTTCAAATTAAATCTTTTTCTGATCCTCCTATTAAGTTTTAAAAACATTTTTACTCTTTCCATATTTCTATTTCTGTCTTCCCTCCTCAATTTTAGCAAACTACATTGTCTTAATGTACTTAAAAATGTAGAGGCCAAATGATGTGATTTTCCTCAAATTTTCTTACCTCCACTTCAAAACTTAGTTGAACCTTCATTCGTTCTCTTTTCTTTCTTTCCTCAGTGGGAGAAATGTCCCTGTCCCCTTCCCAAGCTTTCTTCTCCACCTGTGTTCCCATACCACCCCATCCACTTTTTCTGGAACATTGTCTCAGACTGTCCCCAATCTCATATCTCATGAAGGAAATAATGTTTTGTTTTGTTTTCTGATTCCAGTATGTGTACACTCAATGTAGAAAATGTGGAAGATACAAAAAGGAAGGTGCATACAAAGATGAATGCAAAAATCACCTATGATCTCATACAACAGAGAAAACCACTTTTTTCTTTTAAGAACTTTTATTGAGATACAGTTAACAGACAATAAACAGCATATATTTAGAGTGTACAATTTGGTGTCCCAATCTCCCAATTCATTCCCCCCCAACCCTCCCCGCTTTCCCCACTTGGTGTCCATGTGTTTGTTCTCTACACCTGTGTCTCTATTTCTGCCTTGCATTTCCTCTTTCATAGTTGTTAGCATTTGCCTTACGTATTAAGGTGCTCCTATATTGGGTGCATATATATTTATAATTGTTATCTCCTCTTCTTGGATGGATCCCTTGATCTTTATGTAATGTCCTTTCTTGTCTCTTGTTAACATTTTTTATTTTAAAGTCTATTTTATCTGATATGAGTATTGCTACTCCAGCTTTCTTTTGATTTTCATTTGCATGGAATATCTTTTTCCATCCCCTCACTGTCAGTCTGTATGTGTCCCTAGGTCGGAAGTGGGTCTCTTGGAGACAGCATATATATGGGTCTTGCTTTTGTATCCATTCAGCCAGTCTGTGTCTTCTGGTTGGTGCATTTAGTCCATTTACATTCAAGGTAATTGTCGATATGTATGTTCCTATTACCATTTTCTTAATTGTTTTGTTGTTGTTTTTGTAGGTCCTTCTCTTTTCTTATGTTTCCTGGTTAGAGAAGTTCCTTTAGCATTTGTTGTAGGGCTGGTTTGGTGGTGCTGAATTCTCTTAGCTGTTGCTTGTCTGTAAAGCTTTTGATTTCTCCATCGAATCTGAATGAGATCCTTGCTGGGTAGAGTATTCTTGGTTGTAGGTTCTTCCCTTTCATCACTTGAAATATATCATGCGACTCCCTTCTGGCTTGCAGAGTTTCTACTGAGAAATCAGCTGTTAACCTTATGGGAGTTCCCTTGTGTGTTATTTGTTGTTTTCCCCTTGTTGCTTTTAATAACATTTCTCTGTCTTTAATTTTTGTCAACTTGACTAATATATGTCTTGGCATGTTTCTCCTTGGATTTATCCTGCCTGGGACTCTATGTGCTTCCTGGACTTGGGTAGCTATTTCCTTTCCCATGTTAGGGAAGTTTTCAACTATAATCTCTTCCAGTATTTTCTCAGGTCCTTTCTCTCTCTCGTCTCCTTCTGGGACCCCTATAATGCGAATGTTGGTGTGTTTAACATTGTCCCAGAGGTCTCTTAGGCTGTCTTCAGTTCTTTTCATTCTTTTTTCTTTATTCTTTTCTGCATCAATGATGATCACCATTCTGTCTTCCAGGTCACTTATTCGCCCTTCTGCCTCAGTTAATCTGCTATTGGTTCCTTCTTGTGTATTTTTCATTTCTGTTATTGTGTTGCATATCTCTGTTTGTTTGTTCTTTAATTCTTCTAGGTCTTTGGTAAACTTTTCGATCTTTGCATCCAGTCTTTTTTCAGAGTCCTGGGTCATCTTCACTATCATTATTCTGAATTATTTTTCTGTAAGGGTGCCTATCTCCTCTTCATTTAGTTGTTTTTCTGGGGCTTTATCCTGTCCCTTCATCTGGTACAAAGTCCTCTGCTTTTTCATTTTCTCTGTCTTTCTGTGGCTGTGGTTTTTCAGTTCCACAAGACGAAATACTGCTGATACTGCTTGATACTGCTGTCTGCCCTCTTGTGGAGGAAGCTATCTAGGAGCCTCCTGTGTGCTTCCTCATGGGAAGGACTCAGAGAAAACCACTTTTGATTTCTACTTTTTAAAAATAAATTTCTCTTGCTACTGGTTCCCTCCCCTCAGCCTGAAAACATGTTCAATTCTTCTCTTATTTCTTCTCTTGGTTTTCCTATTTCAGTTAGTGATATTATCTTTTTATCTTATTCTCTTTTATTCAGGCTGTAGACAATAGGGAATCATCTCTGAGTCTTCACTTTCCTCAATTCAACTGAAAATTCTATAGACTTAACAACATTGATTACTTACTTGTGTCAGGCACATTGCTAAGTACATTAGCTGTGTTTTCCCAATCAACCTTTCACTATACTCTGCATTATTCTTATTTTACATGTAAGAAAACAGAAACTTTGAGGTTCACAGCTAAGTGAAGTCAGAATTTGAACTCAAGCCTGTTTATTTACAAAGCTGGTGTCTTGATGTCTTTTCAGTTTGTCCTCTCCTGTCTTTTCCCACTGCTGTTGCTCTAGCTTGCATCATCACAATGGAAGCTCTGTTAGCCAATCCCCAATTAGCGAAATCACTTCATTAACAGCACTTTCCGGTCCTCTTTCTCATCACGGGAGACTAGTAGGAGATTGTCTGGCACATTGAACTCTCCTGATCCCAACAATTTAGTTGTATGTTTACCAAGAAACAGTTGTATTTTGTCCACAAGCCAGTCAATGCAGTTGCACTTTTCATTATTTTACAGTATTTAATTAAATAATATGTAAATCAATGAAACCTGAGTGTGAAAGAAAGCTGTTCCTATGAAAACTAAGTTGTAATTCTTTGGAAAGACTTGGTGGTGGTGAGTGGTTGAAAATACTGTAATTCAAATAAGGATAAGAAAGGTGAGCCAAACATCATTGGGAAACGTTTGTAAACACATCTTTAAGATTCTGCACTCTGATTGCTCTTTGCTGCAATTTAAAGAAATGGAAACATGAGTGCTGCTCATGGGAGGAAAATGATACAATTCCAATTAGCAGACTCAGAGGAAGGTCTTGGCACTCTATTACACAGTTGCTGGATGAGTGTACTCGTATATGTGTTAGGTTAAAAATATAATCTCCAAGGTAAGAGTATATATCTTTTCTTAATTCCCTGCATGTTAAAGAAAATGGCTGATCAAAAAATTCAGTCCCTGATTTTACTGAATGGGAGACCTTCCACCTTATCTCCCATTATCTTCCAAACAGTAGCAGTGCCTTTTATCTGATCCCCTAGTCTTCAGTCATCATTTTCTCCATTCGGTTAACAGATATTTTTAGGAGCCTACTAATTACTAGCATTATCTTCCTAAAACTCAGATCTAAGCCTCTCACTCCTTTACTCACAATAACTCAATGCCTTTCCTATTGTCTACAGAATGAAGCTAAAATTACTTAGCAGAATATTAAAGACCTGCAGGGATCTGATCTCCATCCCCACCCCTTTTCAGCTTAGGCTTCTTAACACGGCCCTTCATGTCCTCTAACCTCATCACTCATACCCTGGCTCTTGCCCAAACACATGACACCTATTAGCATTCATCCTGAGAGAGCCTGGGGTGAACTCTGTATTTGCATTTCTCACCAATTTACTCACTGTTGAAAATAGTAGTTAATGGTAAGAAATATCTTGTTCACAGAAATTACAGAAAATGCTAAAAGCACCTGAATCAATTTTACTGAATACACTTCAAGTTTTAAAGTCAAGAGTATCACACAATTATCATCTGGGGGTGAAATTGGAGAAATGTTAACTTGTCTTTAATAAGCAGAAGTTTAGATTTTTCTCTACTCAAGATAACTTAGTAAAGGTTTAAAAGTCTGCATAGAAATGATGACTTGACTTCCCTTATCCAGTTGTCTAGTCAGGAAAAGTATCCAGTTCCTAGGTGACAAATGTCAACAGTCTGTTGTCATTGCTACCCTGTCTTCTGTCCCTCTCATTCACATCCTTTCCGTGGGGGTCTTACTCCTGTGGGCGGTCTCAGCTGCCACTGCTGCAGAGAACTCTTTAAAAATGTCCATCTCGCTAGGGCGCCTCTGTCTATTCCTCCCTGCTCTTTCTCATTGCCTTTGTGCATTTTCACTTGGCAGAACACCATCCAACACACCGGAGTTTAAAATGGAACTTTCCCGGCAAACTCCCTTTCCTGTGCTTCCTGTCTGTGAGACCACCACCTCCAACGTTTTGGAGGAATCTCTTTCGCTCTTGGGAAATCTGTTCTGCTCTTTGCTCTTCCTTAGGCCCCTTTTGCTTGTTATTTTTTCTTACAAAGGTTGAATGTTTATAAGGGCTTTGAAAACTGTAAGCATACTTGCCCCTTTACAGTCTAATTTCTTGAAATATTTGTCCATACTCACTGTATTCATGTTGTTACTTCCTGTTCACCCCTCAACCCCGTGTCACATGACTTCGGTCCCCACACTTCTCCTGAAACTGTCCTTATCAAGTTTACAATCACTGTGCTGGTGCTAAATTTGATAGATGTGTGGCAGTTGTCAACCTCATTTCTTGTAGACTTTAATATTTAGATCACTCCTTCTGCTTGACATAAGTCTTCTCCTCAGCTTCTATGATCCCTCTTTACCTTGCAGGCTGCTTCATCATACTGTTCTTTTTAGTCTCTTCTCTTCTGCCCTCTAAAAAAATGTGTCTGTTCTTCAGAGTCCTGAGTCTTCTTGTCTCTTCCCTCTACCTCCTACTCTAAGCGATCTCATCAGTTTCCACGGCTTTCATTACCACCTCTATGCCTATGACCACCAACTCTGTACCTCTAGCCCCTTTCTTCACCTGAGCTCTCAAGATGCGCTTATCTAACTGGCTCTTAAATATTCCACAGGCACATTGACTTCAACCTGCCTGGAACTGAATTTACAAAAATGCAAACAAAACAAAACAAAACAAAAAAACCCCTCATTTTCCCACTTTTTTTTTTCTTAGTGAATGGTACCACTGAGTATCCAGTTACTCAAGCCTGAAACAAAGATAGCAGCCTTGACTTCTCTTTCTTCTTTATTCTCCAATCAATAGCAAAGCTGTCAACTCTACTTTTGAAATGTTTCTTAAATCCAACCACTTTTTCCATGCTTTCTGCACTAGTATGGTTCAAGGTGATACCCCCCATCAATTTCTGCAGTAGTCTCTAAACGGGTTCCCTGCCTCCATGCCGGCCCCTCTCTAATCTGTGTTCCAGGCCCCAGCAAAATTCCTCTAAGCATACAAATTTAATCACATCACTTCCCAACCCTCCTGTCCATGTCTCCACACTGCCCTCAGCATTAATTCTAATCTCTCTCACATGGTTTAAGGGGCCTTTTAATGACCAAGCCCTCTCACCCCTCCAGCTACATCTCTTGCTACTCGCGCTCTCCCTCCGCGGTGCTTCTCTAAATTCCCAGACTGTGTCAATTCTCTGCCTGTGGACTCTAGCCACCTCCATGAATCTGCTCCTCTCTGATCCGCCTCTCCTCTTTGTTTATGACCTCTGCACCCTCCCCCTGCAATTTATTCATCCAACATACATTTTGAACACTAACTATGCACCAGGTCTGCTGCTTAGACCACAGCAAGGAGGAAATTGGGCACATCGCTGAATTCACAAGGCTCAGAGTCCACTGGACAGACAGAGAAGCCAACTTAGACCATCATGGTCCTTTGTGATAAGAGGGGACACCAGGAGCTCCAAGAGCCCTGATGAGGGCATCTTACTCAGGCTGGGAGCAGGCAGCTTCCTAAGGGCAGTGTTATTTAGAGTCTCAGACCTGAGACGATGTAGAAAGGTAAGGAGCAGGGAGTTTACAAAAGACCTCAACATGCAGATCTTTATCTCTTCTGTTTTTTCTTGTCCCTTCTCCTTCCTCTTACCCCTTGTCCTTCTCCACATCCCACTTCCTCCATTTTTTAAATAAACCCTTTGGTTTGGTTGGAAGTTAACTACTTTTTTTCCTTCACTGGTGGCATCCATTTTTCATACAAACACTTCCAGCCCTTCAGCACTCTCACCAGCTCCCTTTCTTCAAGTCTCTCTTCAAGGCGAAAATGAGGAAACCTCATGCTTTATTGCAGCCCTGTCATTCATCTCTTGGACAAAGCTATCAGCTAACTTATAGCTAACAAGGGTTATGCCCAGATGTTATCTTTTTATCTTTCTGCTGTACACATTTTCCAATTGTCCACATATTCTGATGTCTGATCGTATTTTCCAATTGTCCACAGTGTCAAATTGTCTATATGAAATGGGCAACCCATGATCTCCCCTCACTGTCCAAAATAATACAGCACAGATCAGGTTTAAGCAGCCTTCTCTCATAGCTTTGAGGTTCCTGTCAGACCTCAGGCTCACCACAATAGCATGGCGGTAAGGTTTCTAGACTTCCTTGAGCCATAGCTATACCTTACATACAGGAAAAATTAACGATCAGCTAACCCTACCTCACAAATCTCTCAGCTTTCTACTTTTAAAGGGTCATATCATGTTGAAAAGAATGAGTCCCCTCAGGGCTTGTCATTTTACATAGTCCTTCTGTTCAAGAAATGCTTCTCATTTTAAAAAGTTTTAATAAGATGAGAAATATCCTAGGATAAACTTGCAGCCACCACACCTCCATCCTCCCCAGGGTAAAGAAGAGGGTGGCCTTACTTGTGATTGGTCAGTGGCTGCAGGTGACTCTGCCTTTCATCAGGAATATCATTGCTTTCCTTACTCACTACAGCCTGAAGCTTTGGCAGCAGGGCTGGTGCTTATATATAGAAGGAAGCTAATTACTTCATTTCATTCCTTTGTTGGAACATTTTCCTACCCACTTGCAAATCATCTTCCCTTTCCTTTAACAGCTCTGCTCTGAAGAGACCAACAATAGCACATTCATCAGAAGAGCTGTGGTTGGAGCCCAGGAGGAGACAACGGAAGGCTGGGACCAGGGGGACTGGGCTGGAGGTCAGTGTCCAGCAGCTCCTGGCTAATTGGCTCCCAGTCTTTCCAAGGGAGCTCTTAACACAGGCAGATGGAGACTTCCATCTAATTCCTTGTGGTATAAAAAAATGTAATTGTTTCACCCATAAAGGCAGTCATGTTTCTATAACAATGGCTTCATTCAGGGCTTTCGAGAGTTATTATTGCCAGTTCTTTGGGGGACTTTATGAGCAATCATTTTCTTGGTCTGAAGCAAAAGAAGAATCAGAACACAAGGTTCTCTTTTTCCATTTTTGTTTTCAAAAAATAAAAAAAAGACATCACCTGAGTGCTTTAATCATGAGCCCCTTTGTGATGACACTGGGTGCGGGGCTGCCGAATGCATCTCTGACCTGTAAGTCCGAGCCCTTTAATCAGTTTTGATGCCCCTTCACAGGGAAATTGACAGGTCAATAAAGGCCAATCATGGAAGGGGCAGGTAATAAACCAAGATGTGGGTATTGTTACATACCACCTGGCAACTCTTGATAATACAAAATGGCTGGAAATTTCCAGGAAAGGCTTATCCATCCTGAGAGAGATTCTGCATTTCCAGTATACCTCTGGAAATTTAAGAGCAGAGCCGCCATATATGGGATCTGATCAGAAGGGTGAGTAGGGCTGATGTTGGACAGGTGCTCTGGCCAGCAAGCCCTATATCCTGGCTTCCTCTAATGCATATAAATGGGCTAGTGGAAGCTCTGTTTCAGGGAGTAAATAATAGAAAATTAACAAATAATCTAAATATTTAATGGTAAGATACTGGTTGAAAAGAAATATAAAATCATTAAATGAAATCATTAAAGCAATGGTGTATTTATACATAACTACATGGAAAAGCAGGTTAAAAATAGAGTATAATATAGAACCCATTTTTGTGAAAGAAATATGTGTAAATATACAGAAGTACAAACATATACTACATATGTGTATATGTAGACACACATTCAGTCTATCTATTTAGCTATTCAGGAAAAAAAATTGGAAGACTACACACCAAGCATTGACTGCAGTTATCTTCATCTGATAAGTTTCTGAGTGACGTGACGTTTTTCTTCTGCTGAAGAAAGTGTACTAACTATATCTGTGTGTGTGTGAGTGTGCGCGCGCGGGTGTGTGTGTGTAAGAGCGAAAGAGAGGGAGATGGTTATTTTTTATGTAATAAAAAAAGTTAAAACCCTAAATAATGGATTGGGGCTTAAAAAATAACAATTAATAATATCAATAGTTACTTTAAATAAAAGAGATACTTGTGAACTAGAAACCTGAAATACTGTTTAAAACCACCTCGGCAAGTGAAAAAGAAAGTCTAAACAGTCTGAGGACACAGTAGTATTGACTGTTTGATTTTCCAGTTTTCCAGCTATAATAACTGTGGCTTTATGAAAACATTTTCATAAGCCAAAAATAGCTGTTAAAAGTGATCATCGGTGTAGAAAGGTAGTTACCAAGTAATCCCAGCTCTGATATTGACTGCATTCTGCAATCCCATTCAGAAGAGTAATACTCTATTCCCTTTCCTCTAAGCCATTTGTTACTACAACATTCAAAGAGATGCATTGTGTAAAGGAATTCTATATTTTGAACTCTGCATTAGTTTTCTTAGGATAATGAGGGAAAGGAGGTGTGTTTAGATGTGGCTTTCTTTCCTTGACTTCTCCCTTTGGAAGAATTACATTCTGGCTAATCCCTGAGGTAAGAGTCTGAGGCTAATATTTATCAACATATATTAGAATATCTATCAGGCATCATACTGGCACATTTAACATTCACACAAATCCTGTAAGATAGGTATTTACCAGTTAAGACACCGAGGCTCAGAGAAATTTCCTAACTTCCCCGTGATCACACAGCCAGTAAGGTGTGGTACCAAGATTCATACTTAAGCCTTTTTGACCCCAAAGACTCTGCTCTTTCTAGTTAGGCCACAGTTGTAACAGTCCATGGTGATAGATTGTATTGCTTTTCAATATTATTCAGTCTCCCCTTTTCTAGGAGAAGATTATACATCCTGCCCCATTGCTTTTGGGCCTGGCCGTGTGGCCTGCTTCAGCCATTGGAGTGTGAGCAGATGTGAACACTACATACTTTTTTTTTTTTATGAATTTATTTATTTATTTATTGGCTGCATTGGGTCTTCATTGCTGCATGAGCTTTCTCTAGTTGTGCCGAGTGGGGGCTACTCTTCATTGTGGTGCGTGGGCTTCTCTTGTTGTGGAGCATGGGCTCTAGATGCGTGGGCTTCAATAGTTGTGGCACATGGGCTCAAAAGTTGTGGTTTATGGGCTCTAGAGAGCAGGCTCAGTAGTTGCAGTTCACGAGCTCTAGAGCACAGGCCCAGTAGTTGTGGTGCACGGGCTTAGTTACTATGCAGCATGTGGGATCTTCCCAGACCAGGGATTGAACCCGTGTTGCCTGCATTGGCAGGCGGATTCTTAACCACTGCACCACCTAGGAAGTCCCAACACTACATACTTTGAGTCATCACGGGTTTTTGACATCTCACTTGCTCTTTTCCCTCTGTCATATGAATGTCCCAAATAGAGAAGCTCCTTCAGTGTGGGTCCCAGAATATGAAGACTCATGGAACAGAGCTGAGCAGAGTCTCAGCATCTGCCAACACAAAGCTGCCAAAATGTGAACAAGTGTGCATTCGTTTCCTATTGCTGCAAACAAATTACCACAAACTTGGCAGCTTAAAAGCACAATGTATCATCTCACAGTTTCTGCAGGTCAGATGTGTGGGCATGGGTTTATCAGATACCCTGTTCAGGGTCTCATTGGGCTGAGATCAAGGTGTCAGCTGCTGTTCTCATTTGGGGTTTGGAGTCCTCTTCTGAGCTCACTGGTCGTTGGCAGAACGTGTTTCCTTATGGTTGTAGGACTGAAGTCCTGTTTTCTTGCTGACTGTGGGCCAGGGGTTGCCCTCAGTTCCTAGGGGCTGTTCTCAGGTCTTTTCAGTGTGGCATCTTTCATCCTCAAGCCAGTGATGGCACTGAATCTCCTGGCAAGTCTCTTGCCAGAAAACACTCTGCTTTTAAAGGTTCATGTAATTAAGTTAGGTCCACCCAGATAATCTCCTTATCTTAAACTCAACTGATTCATAAAGAGGAGGTCCCGAGGAAGCCAGCTGGGCCTGAGCCTGTGCACTGCCAGCTCCATAAAAGGGTCTGGTGTGGCTCTCCTGGGGACCCTGGGTAGCGTGGGAAGGAGCTGGGCAGGAAGGACCAGTGCCAGGACAGGAGCACATGCAGGGGGTGGACCCAGAGGACAAGGGGCCCAGAGCAACCTGCAAAACCCTTTTGCCGTGTAAGGTACCATAATCACAGGAGGAACAGCAAGGGATAGAGACCGTGAGGGCCTTCTTAGAATTCTGCATACCACAAAGAGAGAACTGTGTTGAAAGCCATAGACATTTTGGAAGGTTGATTTTTCACTGCAGCAAAACTAATACAGCTGGGTACCTGAAATTATGTGTCTGTGCATACAGAAAAGGGCACAGATCATAAGAGGCTGCTCGATGAATTTTCACAAAGTGAACACTGAACACACCTGTACAGCCACCACCCAGATTAAACAAATAAACAAAAACAAACGGACAAAACTCAGAAAATTATCAACAGCACAGAAACTCCTTTCCATTTCCCAACCCCTAAGATTACCACCATTCTGTCTTCTAACACCATGGATTATTGTTGCCTGCTTTTGAAATCTTACAAATGGGCTCTGACTTCTACCTCTCAATACTCAATCTATGAATGTCATTCCTTTTGCCATGTGCAGTTTTAGTTCCCTTCCTGTATAATATTCCATTATGTGGATATTCCACAATTTGTCTTTCCATTTTACTGTTGTTGATAGGCATTTGGTTAGACTCCAGTCTTTAGCTATTACCAGTAATGCTACCCACAGTTTCTGCCAAGCTTCTCTCTCTCTCTGTCCCTCTTCCCAACCCCCTCTCTCCCTTCCTCCCTCACTTCCTTTTTTTCTTTCTTCTCTCTCTCTCTCTAGATTTCTTTCTTTCAGATGCCTTTATATCTTAGATCTAACCTTCCCTCTCTCTAAAAAGGAGGGAACCCAACTTCCTATGGTCAATAACTTTCAAAGTTAACGTTGAAGAAACCCTCTCTGAAAGATTGGTTGGAAAATCACGATGAATGGATTCAGACCAAGAATGTAGGGAACTGAAGGAGGGGTAAAAAACAAGGTATGATTTCGTACCCTTGGTTTATCTCAGAGCAGAAACTACTTGGGCAAGACCAAGGTCATTTCAGCCATTGCTCTGAGCAGAGAAACGCAGTGTAGTGGGAAAAGGGGTAGGCTTCAGGCACCATTTAGGGCTCTGAGTCGGTTCCTTTTCCTAGCTGGTAAGCTTGGCAAGTCAATACCTCTCTGAGCTTCATTTCCTCCATCTGTCATGGAGGCAGTGCTAACGTTCCATTGAGATATTTCGGTTCCCTCCAACACTTCTAGCCCTTATTTGGAAAACAGCAGCACATTTTGCCCGGGCCCCGTTGCACCATCTGTTCTCTGGTCTTCTCTGCCTTGCTCGTGCCCCAGAAAAATGGCCTCTGTAGACTGCATCACCTGCCTCTGTTATCATTTGGCTTCCAATTGGATTCAGCCAATGGAAGCCCCTGTTGTTCTGGGGTGGCTGCATTCCTCTCAGGCCACAGCTCTAGCGACCACTTGGCTTCAGACACCTTTGTCTCTCTTCTACTTGAAACCTAAAGGTGATCATGATTTCTCATTCATTGGTGCTCCACCATTCCTTGGTTTTGTAACCCAGTCCCTATCTCTGTAAACAGTCCCTTTGCTTATACTGCCTTCAGGCCTAAGCCCTTTAGAGAGGATCAGCCTTTCCTGCGATGTCCCTGATACTAGAGGAGGGAGCCCAGTCATGTTGTCAAGTAGGATGGGGAACTGGGAACAGTATCAAAAGCTGGAGGCCAAAGAAAACCAGGGATTTAAAGAACCAGAGAGATGAGGTGGAGAAATGATGAATCACAGAATCGTATGAGCAGTTTCTACAGTCTCTGCTAAGTTCTTTACATGCATGGCGTTTAAACTTCACAATAACCCTATGAGTTAATACCTAATCTAGAGGTGAGGAAACTATACCTTAGAACGAGTAAGTAATTCCTTTTCTTTTTTTATTTTTAAAAATTTTTTTAAGAACTTTTATTGAGATACAGTTGACATACAATAAACTGCATATATTTAAAGTGTACAACTTGATATTTTTTTTCTTATTAGTAATGTATAGATGGCAATCCCAATCTCCCAATTCGTTCCCCCCCAACCCTCCCTGCTTTCCCCACTTGGTGTCCATATGTTTGTTCTCTACATCTGTGTCTCTATTTCTGCCTTGCAAACTAGTTGATTTGTGCCATTTTTCTATATTCCGCATATATGTGTTAATATACAATATTTGTTTTCCTCTTTCTGACTCACTTCACTCTGTATGACAGTCTCTAGGTCCATCCATGTCTCTACAAATGTCCCAATTTCATTCCTTTTTACAGCTGAGTAATATTCCATTGTGTATATGTACCACATCTTTTTTATCCATTCATCTGTTGATGGACATTTAGGTTGCTTCCATGTCCTGGCTATTGTAAATAGTGCTGCAATGAACATTGGAGTGCATGTGTCTTTTTTTTAATTTTTTAACACAAGTTCCTGACCTTATCTTTCTTCCGTCCTTCGTTGCAGTGCAGTGGGCTCCTCATTGCGGTGGCTTCTCTTGTTGCGGAGCACGGGCTCTACGTTCGTGGGCTTCAACAGTTGCCTCACATGGGTTCAATAGTTGTGGCTCACGGGCTCTAGAGCACAGGCTCAATAATTGTGGCGCACGGGCTTAGTTGCTCTGCACCATATTGAATCTTCCTGGAGCAGAGATCAAACCCATGTCCCCTGCATTGGCAGGCAGATTCTTAACCACTAAGCCACCTAGGAAGTCCCAGTAATTTCTTGAGATCACACTTTAGTAACTGACAGAGTCAAGATTTGAATCCAAGGCCTTTTACCTCCTAAACTGCTCTTAACTAGAAGAAGAGAAACTTACTTTCTATCGCAGAAGCAAGAGCCGTGGTTGACTGCTAGCTTTACATACTTTCAAGGCTTAGTATTTGGCATGGCTGTTGTCTTGGGACACATGGCTATGTCAGATGTGGGACAGGTAATTTGGAGATATTAAGCAAAATTATACAAGTGTTGATGAGAACAGAGTTGGAAGGTCTAGATGGGAGCAGCTGGCACCTTTTCTCTGTGTCACTTCCTGCTCTCAGAGCTTTGGCAACTCTTGACGTCCAAATAAAATCCAGGCCTCTTTGCCTGTCCTGTAGGGTTCTCTGCGATCATACTGTAACTCCCTTTGGGGACGACTTCCTGCCCATCACACACTCAGCTTCCTCCCATCAAATTGACTTACTCTTCATGGTTCGTTTGTTTCTTCATGAAGTTTCCTCCTGTTTTTCTCCTTTGAAATCCTCTTAAGGCTTTTTATCCCACTTAAAATCTTCTTCCTCCAGATAGATCTTTTCTTTTTACCTCCACCACCAGTTACCGCCTCTCCCTCTCCTGAACATCGACAGCTTTGTTTACATTACCTTCTCTGCACATATCATAGACTGCTCGGGCTTCCATTTGTCTACATTCATCTCTCTCAGACGTTAGGAACTTAGAGGAAGGGGAACACTAAGATGAGGGAAACAGAGCCCCTTGCCCCAGGGTGGTAAGAACACAATGAACTATAAATACCAATGCCCCTGTATATTTGGGGATTTTACTTTAGGCAACTGATGAGAACTTTGGGCATGTAAAAGAGTGAATATTCACATATAGTTGAGGGAACCAGGGAGGGTTTCTTGAATAAAAAAGACATTTGTATGTATCTGGAACTCTGGTTGGGCTGTCCACTGTCATAAGCCGGGAGGGGCGTTATTGGGAGAGACAAAATGTTGCTTTCACTGTGCATCCCAGTATCTCGTGATTAATGAAACTAGTAATAGTGCTTAACACATGCCAGACATTGTGTTAAATGCTCTTAGTACAGTATTTCATCTAATTCTCATAAGAGCTTCTCCATTTTACAGGTGAGAAAACCAAGGCTGAAAGAGAATTGGTAACTTGTCCAAAGTTAGTCAATGGCAGAGCTGAATCTTATGCCTGTATCTACCTGATTAGAAAGTCCAAATGATGAAATATGAGGCCACCGTTGCCTTTCTTGTTACAGCTTGATACAATATATAATCCTTCTTTTCACATCCACCACCAACATTCCAAAGAAAATTCAAACTCTCAAAGAGCCATATGGAGCCAACATAATCTTCACATAATATTTATAAACTGACAAATTTTAAGGCATCTAGTTCTTCACAATGCATGTCTGAGAGTTCTTTCTAAAAATAATGTTTCAAAACAACATTCCACTTATCTTCTATTGTATTAGGGCATTAAAATTATGCTTCTTTAATCTGGGGTGCAAAACAAATTCCAAAATTTCTTTGAGTGATATAGGTTTTCTCTTGAAATGTTTTCTAAAACTAAAATGTGGTCCCACAGTAATTATGGTTATCACCATTCAAACCATGGTCTCTATTTAAAGTCAAAAGTGTATCTAGTGAGTTAAAAAAAAATAGCCTTTGATATTTTTATGGAAATAAAAAAATGTCACAGTGCCTCCCAAATCTACAAATGAAATTAAATTTGGAGATATGAAACTGACATACATTATAGGATATGGGTGAAATTTACCAAAAACAATGAGCTTTCATTTTCCAGATGCTCAAACAATGAGCATTAACACAGGAGTTTCCTGGGTGCAAGTTATAAACTCATACAAGTTGAAAAGGAAACGTCAGCATTTTTTTCTCCTTAAATCATAACACCTTTTTTTCCTAGCTGTTATGAAATGTTTCTGTGCCCTGTGTTGGAACAGTAATGAATTTTCATATTAACAAAATATGACTGTGCATTAAGATGTTGACAGTTGTGTAACTTATAGTCTCCCAGAATGACCACAATAGCCTATTGTTACACTTGACAGAAATTAGCCCATAAAGTGGGTAAAAGTTTTATTTGTTTAAACTATTTTTCACTCCCTAGAAAATACAACCAGCACCACGAACATCAGTAGTCTGATCAATACAACATATCTGACAGAACAAGTCTTGGGATGTCTAAACCATCCTGGTTTGTCTGGGACTGAGGAGTTTTCCCAGGACGTGTGAGTTTCAGTGCCTCTGAAAGCACCACTAGCCTGGGGTAGTACCAGGCAAACATGGATGGTTGGTCAACCAACAATAAGATCGAATGTTTCACTTTCTGTTTCATATGCTAAATTCATATGAAATTTAAAAGTGCCCACAACAAACAAACAAAAAAACAGCTCTTTTATTTTTAAGCCACTAACTTCTATTCCATTTTTTAAATTACAGATTTGTTGGAAAACTAAATTTTTTTTAGAAATAAAATAATGCAATAAAATGTTACCTTCTTTTAAAAACTGAAGGTGTTTTTGCATAGCTCATAAGGAGTGATCCAGTCATTTCATTACTTTAAAGGATATCAAACCTTTTGCTTTAAACATAGAATGAAAAAATAAACCAACCCAAAAAGCACGAAATGAAATGACTCCTGAAAACTAATGCAGCGAAAGAAAAGATATAGCGATACAAGTGGGAGCTATTGCATCAGAGATGCTCATGATTCTGACTGGGGCCTTCTTTTCAACACATCCCAGGATGTGTTGAAAAGAAGGCCTCAAAGAAGCTGGGAAGCAGCATTGTATTGAGGGATACAGCAGATAGCTGCATACGTAGATTGCTGAAAGGAAATGAGGGGTGGGGTTGAGCTGCTCTGTGCCATTTCCTCGTACTTGGGCCTCCTTGACAGAGGACAAGCTGCAATTGACGTGGGAAGAATAGCGGGCGAGAACCTAGAAATGTGCACCAAGACCTGAAGATCATCCTTTTTTTTTTTTATACTTGAGAGCAGGGCTTCAGGCAATTCTGTTTATTACATTAGAATTTAATAATAGCTGAGTGGTTTTAAAAATACATTTTAGAAGGAACATTGCACGTGTTTGTGATTCATTCTAATTTAAAATATAAGGTGTTCTATTTTCATTCCTTGCTTTTATATTGTGCTAATTGTACCTAAATGGAAAATGTTTAACTTTTGTCAAATGAACGGAGCTGGATACAAAGCAAGATGGCAATTGTGGTTTTGATTTTTTTTTAAAGGGCACATTTTATACACACCAAGAAAAAAATAAGTAAATTAAATTTGCTAAATGTTATTAGTGAAAGTTATTTCCAGATTGGAAAATAGCAAATTTTAATTTTATTTTGTATTATTTCCCATTTCTCTAGGATGAATTTCCATTATTTTTAGAGTAGAACTAATCGTCTTTCAATAAACATTCTTCTTCTTCAGAAAATAAAACATTCTGATTACTTTCCTATCTATTAGAGAAAGTGATAAACCCATAAGCATTTCTTGACTACTGCATACAAATAAAGAAGAAGGCATGATCAATACCCTCAAAATATGTAAAATGTATCAGGAAAGGCATACTGAACCTGAAAAAAGAAAATCATAAATATTAGATTGTGATAATAAAAGTCAATGTTATTCAAGGTCATTCATTTAAAAAGCAATTTGAGTATTATTTTGTGCTATGTACTACAGCATACATATATCAGGGGAAAAAATCACTGATTTTTAGAATCTGCCTGCATCTTAGAGTAAAAAATATGTTTCAGAAAGTGCCCCCCTGCAAAAGCTTTATACATAGTTTCCCAAAAGAGCATTTAGTCTAAAATAATCCAATTTGCCCAAACACTGATGAATGCTCACCCTATTTTCAGTCACTTCCAACTCTCCACTTGTCATTCATCTCACTAATAAGTGTCTGTGTTGAATCTCCCTATTTATAGAGTCAATGAAAAACCAAACCAAATGGAAAAGGAGAAAAGGACCACATTTGTAGAACTTTAAAATCATCTTTGGACTCTAATTGGATCTACTTTGATTGCAATTCTAATCTTTTGAGTCAGTCATTTTCGTTTTGAGCTGAGATAGATCACCCGTAATATGATACTTCCCATTACTCATATGTAGAAGGGAAATAAAGTTGATCACATAGAATGAAGGGGATGCTATATCTTCCACTTGCTGAGAACACTTACCTTCCCTAAAACAAGTCTTTGTGGGAAAATTAAACATCAAAGCAATTATAATGATTGGCCACTAAGTTTTTAAATAATAAGATAGTCTTTTTCTCTTCTGCACCCAAATAAATGGAAACATAAAGAACAAGGGACCGTTCCCTAAACAGAAACAACAGAAAATTGTTTTCCGCCTTGCCTAGGAAATCAAGCTTGTTATTGTTACTATGGCAACAGGTTGTCAGTCTGAAGACTAGAGTTTCTCTGGTCTGCCTGATTATTGAGCAGAAACAGAACACTTTATTAGTATTATTTTTATTTTAAAATAAAAAAATCAATGCCTTTATGCTCGCGAATGGTTGGACTACAGATAGAATAATAAGAACCACATTGCAAAAGGAATTTGGGCAGGGGGCACTAAGTAAGGGCACAGTGTCTGCCATCTGTGACCTGCTGGTGGCTGGCCAGTGACCTCTTGGTTGTCCTGACTGGACTGTGAGTCCCTTCACTTAGCCTTGTTGCCCTCTCTTGGGTGGGAAATACTGGGTCAATGATAATGTGTGGATGAAAATCCATTTCCTCACCAACCAAGTGCTTGTTGAGTGCATACTACATACCAGGTACTGTTTCAGGACCTGACACAGTGTTTAAACAAATGGACAGAAGTACTGCTTGGACTCACATTCTTGTGGTGGAAACAGGCCAAAACCAAACAGGTAAACCTATACATAGTATCAGATAGTAATAGCTGCTATGCAGAAATATAAAGCATATTAAGTGTTAGGAAAATTTTCAAAAGAAGAGGGAAATACTGGAAAACTAAAAGCTTCAAAAAAACTGTAATATTTTAATTTACCTATATCTAGGCCTGCTGGATGTAGATTACATACAGATATACCTGTATATCAGTCATTTTTTCTTTAAAACGAATATAGATTGAATAGGACCATCTATTTCTCAGGTATTGGGATCATTGCCTGGAAAAGTGAAACATGGACTCAGTTCTAGAGCTTAAAATAGTCCAAGCCCTAATACTGCTGACAGAAGCCCCAAATTTGAGACCTCCAATACTTTTAGGACTCTATATTTTGTCCCTCTCTTGAATACATTCCTTAAAGTTTTCCAAGTATGCTTTATTGCTCTAAAAACTGCCTTTGGGATATTTTGATATAGTTTCTTATAGAAATAAGAAGCCTTCAAGTTTTCTTCGTCTGGCTTACCATTTTTACATAGCAAGTTCTTTTGTGGAACTTAGGACTTTGGAAGGTAGTAATGGAAGAAAATATAAGTAAATTTTGAAAGAATTTGAACAGCTTTGTGAATGGCAGAGACATTCCCAGCAACTAAGAAAAGCTAAAAGGTTTGGAGTGTACATTCTGCTAAGAAGCCTATAAAACAGAGGTTGCATCGTGGGATGAAGAGAATTGGGAAAGGCGTACAGTTAGGAAGAAAAATCAGGCCCTCTCTTCCCTGCTGAGGTTGTGCTGGCAACAGATGACAGAGCTGCAGGAACACTGGACCACCCACTGTGGTAATTCCTGTGTTCTTATCTGATTGTATTTATTCTTTATTGTCTCATAAAGAACCTTGCACTGACTTGGCAACTTTGCTGGACAACACGTAGGCATTATATTTTTATGTGGCCATAAAACAACTGCAGTGATTGCGGTAAGCACACAACTCCTTTTTGATGATCAACGTTCAGCATGGATCAAAATTTTTAATTTTTATGTTAATTTTTTAATTTTTTGGCTGCATTGGGTCCTCATTGCTGCACACGGGCTTTCTCTAGTTGCGGCAAGCAGGGGTGACTCTTTGTTGCAGTGTGCAGTCTTCTCAGTCCCATGGCTTCTCTTGTTGCACACAGGCATCAGTAGTTGTCGTGTGAGGGCTCAGTAGTTTTGGCTCGTGGGCTCTAGAGAGCAGGCTCAGTAGCTGTGGTGCACAGGCTTAGTTGCTCTGAGGCATGTGGGATCTTCTCCGACCAGGGCTCGAACCTGTGTCCCCTGCATTGGCAGGTGGATTCTTAACCACTGCACTGCTAGGGATATCCCCATGGATTACAATTGTTTGCTTTCTTTACCTGGATTGAAGATCTTATTCTGCAAATTCTAAGGTGCTTTATAAATACTGTATGCAGAAACATAGAAAAGTTTGTTTTACAACAATAGCCAGGGTTCAGGCTCCCTGACTTCAAACTATACTACAAGGCTACAGTGATCAAGACAGTATGGCACTGGCACAAAAACAGAAATATGGGTCAATGGAACAGAATAGAGAGTCCAGATATCAACCCACGCACATATGGGTACCTTATCTTTGACAAAGGAGGCAAGAATATACAGTGGAGAAAAGACAGCCTCTTCAATAAGGGGTGCTGGGAAAATTGGAGCGCTACATGTAAAAGAATGAAATTAGAACACTTCCTAACACCATACACAAAAATAAACTCAAAATGGATTAAAGACCTAAATGTAAGGCCAGACACTATAAAACTCTTAGAGGAAAACATAGGCAGAACACTCTATGACATACATCAAAGCACAATGCTTTTTTGACCCAGCTCCTAGAATAATGCAAATAAAATAAAAAATAAACAAATGGGACCTAATGAAACTTAAAAGCTTTTCCACAGCAAAAGAAACCATAAACAAGACAAGAAGACAACCCTCAGAATGGGAGACAATATTTGCCAATGAAGCAACTGGCAAAGGATTAACCTCCAAAATATACAAGCATCTCATGCAGCTTAATACCAAAAAAGCAAATAACCCAATCCACAAATGGGTGGGAGACCTAAATAGACATTTCTCCAAAGAAGACATTCAGATGGCTAACAAATGCATGAAAAGATGCTCAACATCACTAATCATTAGAGAAATGCAAGTCAAAGCCACAATGAGGTATCACCTCACACCAGTCAGAATGGCCATCATCAAAAAATCTAGAAGAAAGTGATAAGGGTCGGGGGGAATGAATTGGGAGATTGGGATACCAAATTGTACATGCTAAATGTATGCAATTTATTGTATGTTAACTGTATCTCAATAAAAGTTCTAAAAAAAAATCTAGAAGCAATAAATGCTGGACAGGGTGCAGAGAAAATGGAGCCCTCCAGCACTGTTGATGGGAATGTAAGTTGGTACAGCCACCATGGAAAACAGTATGGAGGTTCCTTAAAAAACTAAAAATAGAACTACCATATGACCCAGCAATCCCGCTACTGGGCATATACCCAGGGAAAACCATAATCCCAAAATAAACATGTACCACAATGTTCATTGCAGCACTATTTAAAATAGCCCGGACATGGAAGCAACCTAAATGCCCATCAACAGATGAATGGATAAAGAAGGTGTGGCACATATATACAATGGAATATTACTCAGCTATAAAAAAGAATGAAATTGAGTTATTTGTAGTGAGGTGGAGGGACCTAGAGTCTGTCATACAGAGCGAAGTAAGCCAGAAAGAGACAAATACCATATGCTAACTCATATATATGGAATCTAAAAAAAAAAATGGTACTGATGAACCCAGCCAGAATAAAGGTGCAGATGTAGAGAATGTACTTGAGGACACGGTGGCGGGGTTGGGGGGCAAAGGGGAAGCTTGGATGAAGTGAGAGAGTAGCATTGACATATATACACTACCAAATGTAAAACAGTTAATGGGAAGCTGCTGCATAACACAGGAAGATCAACTCAATGATAGGTGATGACTTAGAGGGCTGGGATAGGGAGGGTGGGAGGGAGTCGCAGGAGGGAGGAGATATGGGGATATATGTGTAAAGAGAGCTGATTCACTTTGTTGTGCAGCAAAAATTGGCACAACAGTATAAAGCAAATATATTCCAATAAAAAAATAAGTTATAAAAAAAATAGCCAGGATTGAGCAAAACAGGGTGTTCACAGAGAACTCTGGGGAAATCCTGATTCTAGAAACTTGCACAGATACATTTCTAATGGTTATGAGCTGTTCCCTTACTCCTCTAGAGATTTTTTGTTTGTTTGGGTTTTTGTTTGTTGGTTTGGTTTGGTTTCAAGCACTTGTGAATCTTCAGACCATCAGGGTCAAGTCCTATTGCCCTTGGGTTAATCTTGCTATCCCGGATTGGAACCCAACTATATTGTGTCTGGTACCTTTGAGAAAGAACCTCATCAAGCTGAACAGTTGACAAAGTTGAGATCTACAGCATTTCTGATGAAACCTTGGAAAGAAAGTATTCACCTAGGAGCTTGTCAGGCTCTGGGCCCTGTGCCCAGATCTCTCTTTTGCACTCACAGCCCTCCACATATCCCTATTAATTCTCTTCACACGGAGGCATTTTTGGTCCTTTTCAATTCAGGGAATATTGCAATAGGAGCGGCATTAGCATGAGTTCTGGGTGATGGAACACCGTGTTTCAGCCCATTTCTTCTGACAGCACGGCCTGTACCAAAGCAGGCAGTGGCAGCCCTTTGGAAGATCCTGCCCGTCAGTTAATTAGTGGCAGAACCCACATATGCACAGAGGATATTATGACATGTTCCCTCTGAAGGATTATTTCTATTCACGTTCTAAATCCTGAAAAATGGAAGTCAAAATGTTAACAAGCTAATGAGCCTGACTATAACTTTTTTCAAATTTGTAAACTGATTGTATCACCTTGTAGAATTAACACATCATCCCTTTCCTTTCTGTATTCATTAATTAATTTTGAAATATACAGACTGTGGCGATGGTATAAAGTGCAATTTACACCATCTCAGCATTGCCCTGTGCCTGCTACAGGTTTAGAGCATTGATCTGCCTCTTTCAAGTTCCCTTTGTTTTCCTTAATTTCCAGCCATGCCTGCATATGGGCTCTTTCGCCTTTCTTCTTTATTTATTCGCCTTCTACAATCCAGACCAAGGCTAAGCTGTTTCCTTTAGCTGCCATGTAGTCCTCAGAAGAGCAAGGTTCTACTCTAACTTTTGAAATAGTTGTCTGCCTTCAGTACTTTACCAGTTTATACTTTTTTTGTGGGGTCATCATGACACACTGCGTCATTTCTTAAGTTGTTTTCTTACATCCTTGCCTGTGATTCTGTTTGATTAGATATAAGGGGCAGAGTCACTCTGGCCTGGCATTGGAGTAAAATCTGCTCTCTCGCAAGCAGGATGTGTGTGCGTGTGTGTGTGGGGAAGGCTAGTGGTGGGATGACGGGCTGAAGAAGAAAAGCTGGGGGGAAAACCTTATGCCTGTGGTATCGGCAGCTTCTCCCAATCCAAGGAAGGATTTGAAATACACCCTCGACACCCTTGTTCTTCCACTCCTGAGGGACTCTGGAATCGAATTGGGCAATCTCCCATTGAGATTGCCCGGAAAATAGGGAGGTTCCCCAGAAGTTGCTTACAGAGCAGCCTGAGGTTCTCTCCAAATCTAGGCAGTCTTGGGCTGCTTGGCAAAAAAAGCAAAGGGATTTCTGGAAGTAGGAATTTGCTTTGGTAAAGTGCCACACCTGTCGAGGCTGATTTTTCTTCTTTAACTTAAATTTTTTTTTTTTAATTTCAGGCCATTCAAAATGATTAATTTTTCAAATCTCCCCAGGAGCCTGTATCATGTGGAAAGGAGGGATATAATAGGCAGAAAGAGGGATGATGTGATTGAAAATGTAGGGACTTCCCTGGTGGTTCAGTGGTAAAGAATCAGTCCTGCAATTCAGGGGATGTAGGTTTGATCCCTGGTCAGGGAACTAAGATCCCACATGCTTCGGGGCAACTCAGCCCATGCGCCACAACTACTGAGCTTGTACGCCTCAACTAGGAAGAGAAAAAACCCGCATGCCACAACTAGAGAGAAGCCCACACATCACAACAGAAGATCCCCCATTCTGTAACTAAGACCTGATGCAGCCAAAAAAAAAAAGAAAGTGTATGGAAGTGAGCAGATCAAGCTCTTTCTTTTCGTTGACAGTGAATGATCTGTACACAGTGGGCACTCAGAAAACATTTAATTTAAAAATATTTAATATTTAATATTTATTGCTTACCAAAAACCTTTTGGTGGGGATAAAAAGATATATAAGCTAAAATGTCTTAAAGTAACTTCCAGAACTCTATAAGCAACAGCCAGGCCAAGATGGACTAACCACCACCCAGCAAGCCCCAAGATAGGGCTGGAATGAGGAACACAGGAAAATCCTGCCTATCGTGTTCTTCAGGGGCCACTGCCCCGCGGTGAACTGGCATCTCCAACATTCCGCCCTAATTTGGTTTCATGACCCCAGGCTTTGAAGGGTCACCTTGAAAAGCGATTCTCAGCCCCAGGTGCCATGGTCACTGACCTGGCATGACCTCTCCCACATTTGCAAAGGCCCGGGGGCTAAGGAAGCTTTCACACTCCCAGATCCCAATAACTCTGTGGGTGTCCCTGCCCTGGTCAGGATCTGCCCGAAGGCTGTTGTTCTTGCTGACCCACACCGAACAGGATGCATGAAATCGGGCAGAAGCTATTTGCCTCTGGACTCCCCCACATTCCTCAGCCCTCCCCCTCTGTACCCTGGGAAGCATGTCCCCTGAAGGTGCAGTCCGGCCAAGTACCAATGCCAATCAAACCGGGACACAGAGAAGCTGGGAAGTTTCTGGCCTCTCCTAACCCTCCCACTGCAACCTCGGCAGCTGAGGTCTGGAGTTAGCCTCTCAGATGTAGACAAGAGATCCAGAAATCTGGTGATAGTCACTATTTGGCCTGTATGGTACCAGGCCCTTTCGTATAACTGTGTTTGTGCCTTGGACTTTGGTTGAACACATCAGCACCCAGATGTCCCTCCCTCCCATCACCTAGGCTGGCTAGCTGGGCCCCACCCCCCAGCCTCGTGTTTACTCAGGCCTGTTGCATTACCTCCAGTCTCTCAACAGACTGATCACATGCCTGCACCCTGAATGCATGGGTCCCACTCCCTGGAGTCCTACTTCTCTTGGTTTTGGTGCTCCTGTGGGTGTCTACCTAGGCTGGTCTAGAACTTGATGTGGTCATACTCACTTTTGACTACATATTCAGGCTATTGGCTACTTTCTGGGAGGTCAGAGCCATAGCTGGGTCAGTTTTCGGAGTTGCCGTTCTCGTTTCCTCTTCGTGCCTACCAGCATTTGCCACGGAAGTCCCAGCACACATTCATGCGCCTCTGTGCAGGGTAAGAGCACACGCCCTTCTTTTCTACCTGTTGGAGCTGTTATCTGACACGCTGTCCAGACCTCATGCTGCCCCTGGCTGGCTGTAGTACCTGCCAGTCCTCTCCTGCTTGCTGGCCCCCTGGTCCTGATGCTCCTAGCTCCTCTCCTGTAGCTAGTTATGTCCTGGCAGGACAGAAGGTCCTTTCAGGTCACTATTGTTCTTAGTGATTCTGTTACTTTACCAGTCAGCATCCTGGTTTATTCCATTACCTTCACATAACCAGGTGAATCTGGCCAAGCTGCATCAATTTGCGGTGCTCAATAAACCTTGTTGCCATTATGTGCCCAGTTATAGTGTGCCTTGTAAACTGTGCTCTAAGAAACTCAATGAAAGTGAACTGAGCTAAGACAAACTGCGTGGTAGTCCACGGCTTTAAAATGGATTTATGAAAAATATCAACAGAGTCCCTTTATATAGTTTTCTGGTGCATGCCTGACTACTGACAGAGATAGAGGGACAGAGAAACAGTGTGAAGAACACTACTGATAGACAATAAGCAGGCATAAAGGCAAAGTATATTTAAATCAATAAGACTTGATTTCCGAAGCTTTTTTCACCCTCAGCTAGTCAGTAAGACCTAGATTAAAGAAAAGCTGCATTAGAGACTAATTTGTGGATCACAGATGAAAATGTCTATAGTCTCCTTAAACTTCCAACTCCATGTCCTCTTAATACTGGAATAAAAGTAAGCCACTGTCAAGCTCATCCTCTTTTTCTTTTTTTTTAATTAAAAATTAAAAAAAAATAGAAGTATTGTTTCTTTACAATATTATCAGGCATACAGCGTAGTGATTCAGTATTTTTACAGCTTATACTCCATTAAAAGTTATTACAAGATAATGGCTGTAATTCCCGGTGCTATATCCTCATTACTTATCTATTTTATATATAATAGTTTGTGTCTCTTAATCTCCCACTCCTAATTTGCCCCTCCGCACACCCCTCTCCCATTTGTAACCACTAGTTTGTTTTCTATATCTGTGAGACTGTTTCTGTTTTGCATACACATTCATTTCTGTTGTTTTGTAAGATTCCACGTGTAAGTGATATCACACAGTATTGCAGTGTCTATACACTGACTCCTCAGCCTTTTCCTCTGGGAGGTAGTGTGGTGAAATGGGGAATGAACGTGGGTTTGGGGCCTAAAAGTCTGTATGTGTCACTTGTTAGCAGAATGGCATATAAATAAATTACTTATCTAGGCATAAAATAAATAAATTGCTGAAAGTATCTGTAAAATGAGGACCACTATGTAGCACTGGGGCCTTGTAATGACCAAATGATGAAATTTCTGTAAAGGACCTTGCAGGGTGTCCAGCTCAACACAGAGCAGTTTCTTACCCTTTCTTTATCCCCTTTTTATATTTTCTCCGAAAGCAAGGGAAGAGCATCTCCAAGGCTGTCAAGCTTCTACTGCTGACCTGTTGCCCCAGCTCTCCCACAACCGGCTCCCTCACCCATTTCCCTCCCTTTCACATGCACGCAATCTCTCCTCTTCCCAGGCACTTTCTCTTCTGATTTTGATGGGCTCTTGAGAACAACAACTCCTATCTATTATTTTCGGATTTCTGATGATTTCCTTCCTTTCAAAGCCAATATGCTAAAATGAGTGGTGTGTTTTCACCACCAGTTTTCTCACTACATGTCATCTCCTTGATTCTTCATGGCTTGCACAGATTTTTAAGTCCCTCTAGAAGGAAATTTCCAGAGTCTGGAATGTTGTCCTTCTGGCTTGGTGGGATTACTAGTAACTTTGAAATGTCATCCATGCTCATCAGATGATGAGTGTTTTTGCTTGTATAAAGAGTTAAATACCTTAGAACTATTGTATGAAAAGGCTGCCTTAGAGAAAAAAGAAGATACAAGGAATTCAGGTCATAAAATTTGAAAATTATGTAATCTATTTTCATCAGCACTAAAAAATTGTATTTTTGAAGCAAGGTATAATCTCTAAATTGGTTTATATAGCATCCTATAGGAAATGAACTTTAGATGTATATGAAGAAAGAAAGAAAGGAAGAAAGAAAAAGAAGAAAGAAAGAAAGAAAGAAAAAGACTGAATTGTGTTAGTGTCCCTTTAAGAAACATCTGTTATTATTTTGACCTGTTTTGCATAGACTGAAACCCTTCCAGACACATCATACATTATACATTTGGTAAATTACAGCACTTTTACCTAATTGCTCCTTTAGGTGCTAATGACCCCCTTTGCTGCTTTGTCTAAGACACCTGATGCAATCAGCACAGAAAGGGTGTGCTCAGTCTCACACGTTGCCTTGTAAATTTGCATTTAGTTCAAAATTAAGTGCAATTTCAAAGTGCCTTTTTTAAAAAAAAAAATTAATCAATCTAGTATACTGTAAGCATTGCTGAAACTTACACATTTGCTAAAATTTGTGAAGGTGACTTTGGTGAATGGCTTTTTATCTTTAAATAGACTAAGTAAGCTTGCTGTATATGCAAAATGACTACTTATGCAGAATCAACCACGGAAATTCACTGAATATGCCCTTTGCTCTCATAATATTGAAAATCACAGCATAACCTGAAAGACCTCATTTACTTAAGAAATCAGTGTGTGATTTTTACAGGTACTGTGTAGAAACCTTATCATGGGTCTATGCCCAGAGTGCTTTTCTGTTATAATTGTTATTTGTAGAGGTTGATTTGCGGATTGGATTTTCTTTTATTTTTAAGTGGATACATGATTTCTTGGCCAATCAAAGAAATGTGTAAGCTTCATACAGCTTAAAAATAACTTTCTGTAAAAAGATGAATAGTATAGTTCAAAACTGCTTCTCTATTCATAGAATCTGAGAATTATAGAGCTGGAAGAGACCTAAGTATGTGTGTGTGTATATATATATATATTCCAATATATATATTCCAATGCCCTTATTAGACAAGCAAGCAAAGAGAGGCCCATGAGAGACCAAGTAACTTGCCAAGATCTGTTTTTCCCTGCAAGTTTGTGACCAAATTAGGATAAGAATCTAGTTTATGAGATTCCATGGAAAAGGGGAGGCACATACACACTTATGAAGGGATTTTTAAAGAATTTAAAAATCATTTCATCCAATTCATGATAATATAATGCATAAGTAAACAGACATGTTGGAAAACCATTATTCTAATTAGTCGATTTTTTGGTATATATTGAGTATCCTTTTCCAACTGCATTTTTTATTCATTGTTACATTTCTTTTATATGAAAATGAATAACTCAAGAATTCTTTTCATCAGGAGTTTCACAAACTAAAGATTTAATTAGTTCCGCAGATAGAAAAGAAGTATCTTAGGCAAGTGTGGTGTATGAAAAGTATAATGAGAAAGTTTACCTACATACTATGATCACCCACAAGTATTCACCATTTATATACAAATATAGCCAGTGGATTGTTAGTTTTGCTAATTATAGACAATATTTACCTATTCATTTTAAGATCTTATCTGCTAGTTTAACCTGGCTTTGGTGGTTATTTATAACTGAAAATAATGAAAGTGGTAGAATTGAATATAGACTATACTTTAATTCTAACTTTTCACTCACATCAGTCTATATTACAGTATACAGTGTTTAATAGTATAAAAACTCAAAGGATTTACTTAGGGTGATATTTCTCTGAAATGTGTTTCCTTACTGCATATTTTTAGTTTACTTTTTCTTCCTATAATAATCAAAGCCAGGGAGTATTGAAAAACCAGGACTTTGGGTAGCAAACACCCTCAGTCCCAACCCAGCTGTCCCTCAAAGGAGCTTTGAGAAAAATAGCAAGTTAAAAATAAAAAGAGATCCCCGGGGCCAAGTTGGGTACTGGCAGTCCATCGACAGGATAGCGGAAAACCATTTAAAAGTAGACTAGATCCTATAAACCAAGATGAATCAGGGAAGACAGAACAATCAAATGACAAATTAGGGGGAAATGAGAAATCAGAGCAGCAGGAGAGGGCTGTGAGAGATCAGAGGGCTCTGAGAGGCAGGGAAAGGTAGGGACGGCTTCAGAACACCTTACAAACACTGAACTCTAATTGCCACAGACGATCTGGGAATAACTGCTGTGCTCTTGCTGGACTGGGGTAAGTCTGCCACCATGCACCAGCAAAACCACCGCCTTGTCTCCTAGTTTTGGATTCACCATGTATCAAAAACATTAATAAACATCTAGTATGTATGTGTGTGGTACTGAGACCACAAGGAGGAGTAAGACAAAGTTATTGCTCTTTGGAAGTTCAGTCTAGCGGAGGACAAAGGAACATAGTTACCAAAAATCCACCACGCGCCAGCTGCAGTGGAAGGGATTTTACATACACCATCTGTGATGGATTGAATTGCCATCTCTGAAAAGATATGCTGAAGTCCTAACCCTAGTATCTCAAAATGTGACCATAATAGGAAATAGGGTTGTGGCAGATGTCATTAGGGACTGGAGTGGGGGCGCATTCATCCAATAGGACTGGTGTTTGTATAAGAATAGGAGAAAAGACACAGAGACACAGGAAGACTCTGATGTGAAGACACAGGCAGAGATTGGAAGGATGCATCTATCGGCCCAAAACGCCAAGGATCACTGGCTGTCACCAAAAGTTAAGAGAAACATAGAACAAACAGATTGTCCCTCAGAACCGACAGAAGGAACCAACTTCTGCTGACACCTTGAGTTTTGATCTAGCCTCCAGTTGTAAGACTGTGACCTGTTGTTTGGAGCCATCTAGTTTGTGGTATTTTTGACAGCAGCCCTCAGAAACTGATATACCAGCTAATTTCATCCTTATAAGAATTTACATGGTAAGTAATATCAGGCCCATTTAAAACCTAGATTTCTTTTATAACTACCCTTATTTCGAAAGAAATAGCTTTGAGATTAGATAGAACTGAATCCACATATTGGTCAGCCACTAACTAGCTAGAAAAACTTGGACAAATGGTTTAAACTTTCCTAAGCCTACATTTGTCTTTATGTATGGAGATCATCCCACAGGGGTTCTTACTTCCTGATTTGCACTGGCAGCTAAGAAGCTAATAACCAAATTTGTAGCCCAAGGATACAGAATCCCAGGCACGCTATTTTGTGTGTCTAACACTATTTTGGTGCCCTGTAAACTTTATTAAGCTGCTATAAATTTTTGAGGGGGTAAATTAAGTTAAATATAAACATAATTTTTAATAAGGCTGATGCCCATAGAACATCACCATAAATCACACAACAGGATTGATAACATTCCACCGTCGTGTAAATGAGTGGCCTCCAAAGGAGGGTTTTACACCCTGTGAGCTAAGATGATCCATTTGGGAGAAGGAAGAACATGTTAAAGCTAGTGTATTTTTATTTATCAAAAAAAGAAAGGGAATAAGCTTTCCCAATATTTACTAAATGTTGACAATTATACCGTCACGTGGTCCACATTACGGCAGTCAAGTGTGAGACAGCCCGAGGAAGAGTTCATGGCTGACTGCAGCGCACACCCTGGTTCTTCCGTGAAGGCCTGTTGTCAAGTGGTGCACCTGATATGTGCCTACTTAACTGAAATTACAAATCACATTATTTAGCATGAACTACGCTTACCCTCACAAAACAGACACGTGGGGCTTCCCTGGTAGCACAGTGGTTGGGAGTCCACCTGCCAATGCAGGGGACACAGGTTCCATCCTTCCTCGGGGAAGATCCCACATGCTGAGGAGTGGCTAGGCCTGTGTGCCATGGCTGCTGAGCCTGTGCTCTAGAGCCCGTGGGCCACAACTGCTGAGCCCATGCACCACAACTACTGAAGCCCTCGTGCCTAGAGCCCCCATGCTCCACAGCGGGAGAGGTCACCTCAATGAGAGGCCCTCACACCACAATGAAGAGCGGCCCCCGCTGCAGCTAGAGAAAGTCTGCATGCAGCAACAAAGACCCAACACAGCCAATAATAAACAAAATAAACAAATTAAAAAAAAAAAAGATGCCACTATAATTCAGTGGGGGGTGTGGTCAAAAAAAAATAGACACGTGGCTTAAAAAGAGGCCTGCAAACACATGGTGGGTGGAAGATAATTTGCAAATGCAACTGAATATGAAAATTGCAGGATGGACACTCCTACTCCTAGAAAAAAAAGCTCTTTCTCAACTACATTGTGCATTCACAACAATGATGATTTAATTATATATGACAAGAAGTTAGCTCCGGGAATTTGAAATCATCATTAAGATTATGTGAAATGTGGATTATATCAGCTATCATGAATGAGCCCTCAGTGTTTCTGTGCTTTGAAATATTAGCTGCAAGTAGCACATGTGAGTTATTTTATAAATATAAATGTGCCTGTATTGGAATTTCTGCTCAAAAACATTTTGTGTACAGTGTGTGTACAAAAATGTTTTGCTCAGAAACATTAGTGGTGTACAATTATAAAAAGTTTGAAGATCAATTGCCTTAACAGTGATCACATGCACGTTATCACCTTCCTAAATCTCTCTTTGAGCTTCCTTGCAAAATTGTTTCTATAATTACAAAGCCAGCATAGGAAGAGTCATCAAAATGTTTTGAAGTATGGATCCAACGTGGTAGGTGCAGAAACATAATTTATTAACAGGTTTGATATTCTCTTAGGGTCTCCACTAGCACTGTCCAATAGAACTATACACAATGATAGAAATTTCTATATCTGTGCTGTCCAGTATGGTAGCCACCAGCTGCATGTATCTATGACATACTTGAAGTGTGGTTAGTGTGACTGAGAAACTGAAGTTTCAATTTGATTTCATGTTAATTAATTAAAACTTGTAATTTAAATCACCACATGTGGGTGATACCTACAATACAAAACAGCACAGCTCTAGAATAAGAGGTCCTTGAGAGAAGTTGCTGTGTTCCTTCTAAGATTCCCCAGCACTTAGCACAGTGCCTGGAACATATTTGTTAAATGAAATGAAAAATCAGTAAGCACAGCATGTGTTATAGGAAGATGAAGAATAACCCCCATGACACACACATATCATTACAATGACCCCTTCACTGGTTAACCTGATATGTAATGTGGAAAGAACTTGCTTAGGAAAATAATCGTCAAAAGTCCTTTGTGTATAGGCTAATTCATATAAGGTAAAATATTTAAAAATAAATAATCTGTATGATTAAACTGGGTTATCAAGCAGATAAGATCCCATAAAACCTATGGAACTTGCTAGAGCCTTGCCAGCGCATGAGAGCAATAAGCTCATGGGCTGACTTCCTTTTAAGGTGACTGCCCCTCTGGGTGAGGCAGGAGCCTGTCCCACTTCATGCCGGGCCCTCCAGATCACTCCCCGAGCAGGCATTCAGGCCCCCATCCTGTCTTTTCGCTGACGGGTAGCTAAGGAAACTTGGCTGCCTAAGCGTTGCTATGACGCCATGTGCCAGATTGCAGGTCTGAGTATAACAGGAGAAAAACTGGGGGAAGCTTATTTTCCACAGCCAGCAAGAGCAGGCAGCTCTGGCATTTCCAGAGTCCAGACCCATCACACTAAATGGGAAACAAATGCTGGAATTTTCCCATCGGGCAATCAACTGGCTTACTTCATTGCCTTGCTACACTATTAACACCTGACACGAGATGATGGTCCTGTTTGTCATCACCACTGATGTGAAAGAACAATATTTCTTCATAAACGTGTTCGTGAAATTTCTAAGATAATGACAATGGCATGAATTATTATTTTGCTGTTTTTGAGCAAAACATAATATCATCTATTGTGAAGTGAAAAAGAATGTTTAAGAGATATATAGTATGATCCCAGGATTGTAGAAATAAACGTGCATGTATAGAATAAAAACAGGAAAGACGTATGAAAGCATAAGCGGAGGTGTCTCACAGGAGTGGACTTTTAGGTGATTGTTTCTTTTGGCTTATCCATGTTCTCCAAATTTCCTCCAATATATACACATTTCTTTTATAATGAAAATAGCTCTAGATTTTTTAAAACTACATTCTCTATCTTGACTGACTAAATAATCCTCGGTAATAGAACAGGCCAAAAAAAAGAGAGAGAGAGAGAAAGAAAAGGTAAAAAAAAATCCTCTAAGTTGTCCTAAAACCTCTCCTTTAATAATTTTCAAAATTATTTGACAGTTGCTATGAAATTGGATGTTTTTACCAAAATCTCAGTCCAAAGCAATCATTTTGGTCAACAGGAGACATTCGACCCAGTTGCAAAACTTTAAATGAAATAAATTCATTTTAAAATAATAATAATGCATTTTGGGTATATAATACTAGGAGCTCAGTAGATCATAAGACTAATTGATTCATTGATTCACTCATTCATTCAATTGTTGAATGCTGAGAACTAGGCAACCTGCTAAGGATAAAAGAGTGACCAAGATGGATACAGTCCCTACGTCACATATGTAGCCATATATATATATATATTTTTTTTTTTTTTTTTTTACTCATATTGTAACTACTTCCAAGAATGGTTTGTGTTGGATTGTAAAAATTCTGGAAGAAAAATGTATATTATTTTTTGGAATACAGCATTATGGAATGACCAAAGAATCTATTAGATATAAAGGCATCAAAACCCTATTCTACCATCTTAAAAAATGACACTGTCAAATTTGAGAAGTTACAGGAAGAAACTCCAAATTATTGTTATTCAAAAATACTAGGGGGACTTCCCTGGTGACACAGCGGTTAAGAATCTACCTGTCAATGCAGGGGACGTGAGCTCGATCCCAGGTTCAGGAAGATCCCACGGCGGAGCAACCAAGCCAGTGTGCCACAACTGCTGAGCCCACGTGTTGCAACTACTGAAGCCCGTGTGCCTAGAGCCTGAACTCTTCAACAAGAGAAGCTACCTGCACACTGCAATGAAGAGTAGCCCTTGCTCCCCTGCTCACCACAACCAGAGAAAAGCACGCATGCAGCAACAAATACCCAACTTAACCAAAAAAAAAAAGAGAATGCTAGGAATGGCATTTTAAAAGTAGGCCCCCGTTTTTCTCCTTTTTCTTAGTTGATGGGTTTTAGACAGGTATATCAACCACCTCTCATATGTAATATTTACATATTATGGAGTTTTCATATTATCTGAATTATAAAGTTTAAAGACCAAAATGCAAATACTCTGAAAGCAAAGTTTCTAGAGAAAAGCTGTATTGCCCTTAAACTTTCTGAGCCCCAGTGGATCCCACCTACTTTACAGGGATTTTCTAAGGCCACCAGGACATTATATTTAAAAACTTTTGTAACTCACTACTATTGGAATTCTGTTTTAGCCACCAGTTCAGTCAGTGGTGATCTCTCTCTGACATATGGTTGACGTTTCCTTGCTGCATAAGTTCAATCTACTTTTCCCTCCTGTAATAATCTAAACCAGGGAGTATTGAAAAACCAGGACTTTGGGTTAACACACATGGGTAGCAGACACCATCAGTTCCAACCCAGCTGTCCCTCGAAGGAGCAGATTAAAAAAAAGAGATCCCAGGGCCAAGTTGGGTACTGGCAGTCCATCAACAGGAAAGCAGAAGACCATTTAAAAGGGAGATTAGGTACTATAAATCATGATGAATCAGGGAAGGTAGCACAATGAAATGACAAATTATATGCAAATGAGAGATCAGAGCAGAAGAGGGCTATGAGAGATCAGAGGGAGCTTGCCGAGACCAGCTCGGCGACTCGAGGTGAGTGACGGATGCCGCAAGCTTAAAGAAAACACAGACACAGATTTAAGAGAAAGATGGGACCGGGGGACTCAAGACCTCTAGGATCAAGAGCCTTGCTGATTGATCCCACGTTGCTTTTATTGAGTTCTTGGCATAGCCTAAGGGTCTAACGCTTCCAGTTTAGTCCCATAAACAAGGCTATCTTTGAAATAAACACACAAAGGCCTCACATGACTGGGGCAATGATCTTTGTTTGCCTCCTGGGTTCGATTTGAGCTGGTGTGGATCTGAGCAGGGTGCAGATTTGAGCTGGGCGTGGAGATCAAAGCAGCCCTGGGGGCAGGAGACCTCTCTCAGAAGGATTAGGGGTCTGTGCCCCACCCCTGTTGGCCCCTCTGCGACTGTGCCTGTCTTAGGTTGTTCCTCCCCTGAGGAATCTTACCCGTCTCTGGTTAACCAGCCATCCTCCAGGGCCAAACAGGGTGATATGAGGTGTGCAAGTGAGAAAGGGGCTGCTCCCCCAGAGAGGGTCAGTATTCTGTTTCCACGGTAGCCTGTGCCCCCATGGTCTCCACGCCCAGCACCCTTAGCTCCTCCACTGCTCAAGCAGGACATCCTGCATCCAGTCACTCGGCCCACATACTTTAATTACTTTTAGTAACATTTCCAAGGTTTCAGAAAGACTTCTGAATGTCTTCCCACAGGAGCTGAGAAGGAGGATGTTTCTGAACCCATTACAAACGCTGAACTCTATTTGCCACAGACTATCTGGGAATAACTGGCCTGCTCTTGCTGGGCTGGCTTAGGTCCGCCACCATGTACAATCTAGACCACCACCTTGTCTCCTAGTTTTGGGTTCGTTATTTATTTAAAATACACTTATCCAAGTATTGTGATTTTATTTCTGATCTCTAAATGTCACTAGCCAAAAATTAGACCTTCATTCCTATCATCCAAACTATTATATATAATGCAGTAACCGAGCCAGGTTTCACCCTCACTCATGATAACCCTAAAGGAGAATCCTTTCCTTGCCCCTCTGGTAGACTTATCCCTTCTCCACCTACACTCAGAGCACCAGCTTCCTAAACGAATCCCAACCTGCCATGCAGCAGTAGGAACATGGCTCCTTATTTTCCAGTAGTTAATATTTACTGAGAACCTATTATTTCCACGCACTTTACATACATTATCCTTCTTCATGTGCATAACAGCCCCTGGGAGGGAGGTAATCACACCCTAGTTTAAAAGGATAATCCAGGGCTCGGAATGGTTAAGAAATATGCTCCAAGATACGTAACCTCTACATGTCACAGTCAGGGTCTGAATCAGGTTGCTCTGACTTCAAGCCCAAGCTCTTTTCCTTATGCTGTGATGTTGCCCTGTTGTACAGATCTAATATTATGTGGTTCATCTTACAATGTCATTGCTGAATTAGCACATTACCATCTCCCTAATCACATGGCTGCTTCTTAGCCTCATGTAATTGTACCCTTTACTAGCAAGCTGGGCTCAGCAGGTACTTTGATCTTTTCGAAAAGGCTGTGGTAAATGCAAAGTAATAACGTATAAGCACTCTAACTCTTAAAAGTGGCAGCTTGTCCTGATGGTCACGACCCCCTAGTCCTTCAGCTCCCTTACTCTAGAGCCTCTGTTGCAGTTATTCCTTAATTTTATTGAAGTCTCTGGTCCATTGATGCCGCCACTTTTTCACAATCTTCACCACTCTTTTGGCTTCTCTTTATACCCAGCTTACAATTCATGACCCATTATTAAAATAATTTACTTGAAAACATGCTCAATTCAAGTACAGACCCCACTCTTCCTGTACTTGCCTGGCTAGACCCCAATCCTACATGAATCTACTAGCCATCTTCTCCATGCCTGTACCTACTGGAGATTGTATCACAATTGTCTGCTGGTTGCATTTTAAATTTGTGAGCCCAAGCCTCAAATATGCCCACATTACTGCTGAAAAGCCCTACTACCTTTCCCTAATAAAGTTTTCTTTTGAGTCTTTGAAATAACTGTTTCATATTTCCTCTCACCTCAAACCTCCCGCACTGTCTCCCTCCTCATTCTTAGCTAATGACTTAGGCTTAATTGAAAAAAAAATCTAAGCCATCTTACAGGAATACCTGCATCTTATTAAATCTACATACTTCTCAGTCTCTGTGCCTATATTCTCTCTGTATTCCCTCTTTTTGAAATGAAATAAATGTACCTTTTCCTATCAGAGGTCAATCCTTCCACTCATAATCAGATCCCACCACTCTCATCTTTCCAAGGATTTTGTTCTTATATTTTGTTCTGTTCTATACCATCAGTGTCTTCCTCTGCACTGGATCATTCCAGGCAACATACAAATATTTCTATAATCTCTCAAATTATAATAACAAAACCCCTCCCTTGTCATGATTCTTTCCACTGTATTTTTCTGTACTTTTCATAGCAAACCTCAAAATCCTTTCCCAGCTTTCATTCGTTCTGTAGTTACTCTATCAAGCCTCTGCTTAACCATTCATTGAATCAGCTCTTATCACGGACACCAACAATCTCAGTATTGCTAGATCCGGTGTACACTTCTCCTGTTTTCAATGTACTCACCTTCCTCCCAGCAACATCTGACCCAATTGCCCAATCCTTTTTCAGAAAACTTTTCTCTTTTGGCTTTTAAGACAAATACTCTCCTGCAACTAGGTCCGTCCAGTCCTTTTTTTTGTTTCTCCTTCTTTACCTGATCTCCAAACATTGGAATATACCAGAGAATAATATTGGACTGTCTTCTAAATATATAAACTCCCTTTCCAGGTGATCTCATCCAATCCGTAACCTCAAATATCAGCCATTTGTAGAAGACTTCATCTGCCAACCATCTGACACCCTTCCCTGAATTCCAGACTTGTATCATCAACTGACTACTTGTCACCTTCACTTGGCTAGCATAGGTTTTCTGTGGTACTTTCCATCAGAAGCCTATGCAACAATGATTCCTCCCTTCTTCCTTGCTAGCAGAAACCTCGATTTTATATGGGACCATACCCCGGGGTGATTAGACATCCAGGTGAAATTTGATTGGCATGGCCCAATCATGGTAGCTTCATTCCTACTGTCAGCTATTAGTTTAAAATTTTTAAAATGATAATCCTCCCAGACTTCAGACAACACTACAAAGCTACAGTGACCAAAACAGCGTGGTATTGGCACAAAAACAGACATATAGATCAATAGAGAGCCCAGAAATAAACCCAGTCAATCAATCTTCAACTATAGGAGGCAAGAATATACAATGGAGAAAAGACAGTCTCTTCCATAAGTAGTGTTGGGAAAGCTGGAGAGCTTCATATAAATCAATGAAATTAGAATACTCTCTCACACTATACACAAAAACTCAAAATGACTTAAAGACTTAAATATGGCATGATACCATATAATTCCTAGAAGAGAACATAGGCAGAATGTAATTTAACATAGACTGTAGCAATATTTTCTTAGATCAGTTTCCCAAGGCTAAAGAAATAAAAGCAAAAATAAACAGATGGGACCTAATCAAACATATAAGCTTTTGCACAGAAACAGAAACCATAAACAAAGGACAACCTTTGGAATAGGGGAAAATATTTGCAAATGATGTGACTGACAAGGGATTAATTTCCAAAATATACAAAGAGTTCATACAACTCAATATAAAAAACAACAACAGCAACCTAATCAAAAAATGGGCAGAGGATTTAAATAGACTTTTCTCCAAAGAAGACATATAAATAGCCAATAGGCACATGAAAAAATGCCCCACATCACTAATTATTACAGAAATGCAAACCAAAACTACAATCAGGTATCCCTTCACACTGGTCAGAATGGCCATCATCAAAAAGTCTACAAATAGTAAATGCTGGAGGGCCTTCTTAGGTGGCGCAGTGGTTAAGAATCCGCCTGCCAATGCAGGGGACATGGGTCCAATCCCTGCTCCAGGAAGATCCCACATGCTGCAGAGAAACTTAGCCCGTGCGCCACAACTATTGAGCCTGCGCTTTAGAGCCCATGAGCCACAACTATTGAGCCCATGTGCTGCAACTACTGAAGCCACACACCTAGTGCTCCACAACAAGAGAAGCCATGGCAGTGAGGAGCCCACACACCGCAACAGGGAGTAGCCCCCACTCACCGCAACTAAAAAGAAAGCCCACGCACAGCAAAAAGGACCCAACACAGCCAATAAAATAAATAAATAAATTTATTTTAAAAAATTAAGTAAATAAATAAATAAATAAATGCTGGAGAGGATGTGGAGAAAAGAGAATCCTCCTACACTGTTGGTGGGAGTGTAAATTGGCTTAGCCACTATGGAAAACAGTAAGGAGGTTCCTTAGAACACTAAAAATAGAGCTACCATATGATGCAGCAATCCCACTCCTGGGCATACATCCAGTAAAAAGAAAACTCTAGTTCAATAAGGTACATGCAGCCCTATGTTCATAGCAGTACTATTTACAATAATCAAGACATGGAAGCAACCTAAGTGTCCTCAACAGATGAATGGATAAATATTCCATTGGAATATTACTCAGCCATAAAAAAATGAAATACTGCCATTTGCAGCAACATGGATGGACCTAGAGATTATCATACTAAGTGAAGTAATTCAAACAGAGAAAGACATATCATATGATATCACTCATATGTAGAATCTAAAAAGTAATACAAATGAACTTATTTACAAAACAGAAACAAACTCATAGACATAGAAATCAAACTTATGGTTACCAAAGGGGAAAGGTGGACAGATAAATAGGAGTATGGAATTAACAGATACAAACTACTATATGTAAAATAGATAAGCAACAGGGATTTACTATATAGCACAGGGACTATATTCAATATCTTGTAATAAACTATAATAGAAAAAAATCTGAACTATACATATATATTCAGTTATATGTACATAACTGAATCAATTTGCTGTATGCCTAAAACTAACACAGTATTGTAAATCAACTATACTTCAATTTTAAAAAGTGTATGTGATACAATTCTGGCCAATGAATTGAAAGGAAATTCTGCTGCAGAGCTTCCAGGGACATTTTCCTTGCTATTAAAAAAATATATATATATATGTAAATAGATCCTCTCTCTTCCCTGTTTATCCCATGTCCTGTGGTCTATAAGGCCCTTGCTTATGTTTTTTATTTCATGCCATTCTTTCCTCTGTTTTTCATCATACTCCTGTTTTTCCAGTACATCAAGCTTTCAGAGTCTTCACCCTGTCTGGTTGCTCCAGTTCTTTGTATGTCTTGCTCCTTTTTATCATACATGACTTAAATGTTGTCACTTTAGAAAGGCTTCCCTTGCTCATTCCATTGTAACTCATTTACTGTTCAACTCTTATCTCAATCTAGAATTGCTATTTTTATATGTCTATATTCTTGTTTATTTTCTGTCTTATCCACTTATCTTGGAATATAAGATCCTTGAAAAGGTTATTCTTGAGAGAATATTAATCTTTCTTCAAGGCTATTATCTTGTGTGTTATTTCCAGTCCCTAGAACAGTGCTTGGCGTATTATATTTGCTGAATCATTGAGTGTGTACTGACATCTAATATTGAAAATATGTGATAGACATGACATGACCAAATAGTACACTTGAAAGTATAGTTCTGAGAGGTCTGATTTTCAGGTGGTATATATATTATTTCAGTTGACTGTAATTGAGCTCAGAAATTAATCTGTAAATAATCTGAAATTAATCCAGATATCGCAACAGAATGAAATTAATTCACTAAACATCAGCTTGGGTAGTTCTGTCTCAAAATAGAAATTGTGAAGAAACAGTTTTTCAATGCTTTTCTTTTCTGAAGTGAGGGGGGGAAAGGACATCAAAAGACAGTTTTTTTGTTTACATATTTTTTGAAAGAAAAGAGTTATATTTGGAAAATAGAGCTAACATGTATTCTCTGGCACCTCTCAACAGGGATAGCAAAGAGAGATGAGGTGTCTTAGTTCATGAAGGCTGTGATAACAGAATGCCATAGCGTGGGTGGCCTAAACAACAAACATTTATTTCTCACGGTTCTGAAGGCTGGGAAGTCCAGGATCAGGGTGCCAGCATGCTTGGGTTCTTGTTTAGGGCCCTACTTCTGGTTCACAGACAACTGCTTTCTACCTGTTTCCTCACGAAGTGGAGTGAAAGAGCCCTCATCTCCTCACCTCCTTCCAAGGACACATTCCATCATGGGGACTCCATGACCTCATCTAACCCTAATTACCTCCCAAAGGCCCCACTTCCAAACACCATCATGGTGGGGATGAGGGCTTCAATGTAAGAATTTGAGTAGGACACAAATATGCATCCTGTAACATGGAGGTACTGTGAACAACAAGCTTCCTTATCTCAAGATTCAAACAAAACAAAAATTACCCTAGGTTCTTTAACATATGTTATTTTCTAAATGGTATCTAAATCATAAAATTAATTTGGTTAACATTGGAGAATTTTTCTTAAATTAAAGTATAGGTGACTTAACAACATTATATTAGTTTCAGGTGTGCAACATAGTACACCTTTGTGACAATTTTACTTTTTAAAGTTTTGTAAGGAGCTTGGTGGTTGGATGAAAGAGAAGACTGTGTGGTGAGCAAAAGCCCTTGGGTTGCAAAATTGAGTTTTAGAGTTTCTGATCCAAATGCACAATTTTCTAAATATAAATAATTCCAAGATACTCTAAAAAATGGGAAGTTTTTTATAGTTACATGTAACAGTACAAATAATAATGATATATTTATTACTCAAGAGTAAAGAAGATTAAAATGGGAAAGCAGAGAAATCGCAATGGACCAGGTTTCAGCAGTTGTTAAATAATTAAATTTCTAACTTAATTTAGAAATTAAGATTAATAACATTAAAAGTAAATGGTGGAGAAAAAGATGGCGGCGAAGTAGAGAGACGTGGAGTGCATCCCTCTCCACAGATGCATTGGGAATGCACGGAAGGACACAGTCATTCCCACAGGGAACCAGCTGAACACCAGCAGACGGCCTCGGACACCGGAAAGGGCTGCGGAGAACCTGACATAGCCGACTGAATATTCGTCTAATCCAATACTTGGACATTAGTCTGAGGCTTGGACAGTCTTCTATAAACACCTCTATCACCAGGACAAGCAACCCCAAAAGCTTGGACAACCATGAGGAAACAAAGAAACACCATGCAGGCAAAGGAGCAGGAAAAAAACCACAAGACCAAATAAATGAGGAGGAAATAGGAAAAATGCCTGAAAAAGAATTTAGAGTAATGATAGTAAAAATGATACAAAATCTTGATAACAAATTAGAGAAAGTACAAGAAACAGTTCATAAGAACTCACAAAAACAAACAGCAATGGATAACAAAATAACTGAAATTAAAAATACTCTAGATGCTCTAACCAGCAGAATGACTGAGGCAGAAGAACGAATAAGTGAGTTGGAAGATAGAATGGAAGAAATAAACGCCACAGAGCAGGAAAAAGATAAAAAAATAAAAAGACTAGAAGACAGCCTCAAAGACCTCAGTGATAACCTTAAACGTACCAACATTCGAATTATAGGCATCCCAGAAGAAGAAGAAAACAAGAAAGGGTCTGTGAAAATATTTGAAGAGGTTCTAGTGGAAAACTTCCCCAACATGGGAAAGGAAATAATGAACCAAGTCCAAGAAGCACAGAGAGTCCCATACAGAATAAACCCAAGGAGAAATACACCAAGACACATATTAATCAAACTAACGACAATTCAACACAAAGAAAAAATATTAAAAGCAGCAAGAGAAAAGCAACAAACAACATATAAGGGAAAACCCATCAGGATAACAGCTGACCTTTCTACAGAAACTCTGCAGGCCAGAAGGGAATGGCAGGATATACTGAAAGTCCTGAAAGAGAGAAACCTACAGCCAAGAATACTTTACCCAGCAAGAATCTCATTCAGATTTGAGGGAGAAATCAAAAGCTTTCCAGACAAGCAAAAGTTAAGAGAATTCAGCACCACCAAACCAGCCTTACAACAAGTGCTAAAGGAACTTCTCTAAGTAGGAAACACAAGAAAAGGAAAACACCTACAAATACAAACCCAAAACAATTAAGAAAATGGTCATTGGAACACACATGTCAATAATCACTTTAAATGTAAATGGATTAAATGCTCCAACCAAAAGACACAGACTGGCTGAATGGATACAAAAACAAGACCCTTCTATATGCTGCCTACAAGAAATCCACTTCAGACCAAGGGATACATATAGACTGAAAGTGAAGGGATGGAAAAAGATATTCCATGCAAATGGAAGTCAAAAGAAAGCTGGAGTAGCAATACTCATATCAGACAAATTAGACTTGAAAGTAAAGACTATTAAAAGAGACAAGGAAGGGCACTACATAATGATCAAGGGATCCATCCAAGAAGAACATATCACAATGGTAAATATCTATGCCCCCAATATAGGAGCACCTCAATACATAAGGCAAATGCTAACAGCTATAAAAGGGGACATCGACAGTAACACAATTATAGTGGGAGACTTGAACACCCCACTTACATCAATGGACAGATCATCCAAACAGAAAATAAATAAAGACACACAAGCTTTAAATGACACATTAGACCATCTCGACTTCATTGATATTTATAGGACATTCCATCCAAAAACGACAGACTACACTTTCTTCTCAAGTGCACACGGAACATTTTCCAGGATAGATCACATCTTGGGTCACAAATCAAACCTCAGCAAATTCAAGAAAATTGAAATCATATCAAGCATCTTCTCAGACCACAACGCCATGAGACTAGATATCAATTACAGGAAAAAAACTGCAAAAAATACAAACACATGGAGGCTAAACAATTCACTATTAAACAACCAAGGAATCACTACAGAAATCAAAGAGGAAATCAAAAAGTATCTAGAAACAAATGACAACGAAAACACAACAACCCAAAACCTATGGGACGCAGCAAAAGCAGTTCTAAGAGGGAAGTTTATAGCAATACAGTCCTACCTTAAGAAACAAGAAAATGATCGAATAAACAACCTAACCTTACACCTCAAACAACTAGAGAAAGAAGAACAAAGAAACCCCAAAGCGAACAGAAGGAAAGAAATCGTAAAGATCAGAGCAGAAATAAATGAAAAAGAAAGGAAAGAAACCATAAGAAAAATAAATAAAACTAAAAGCTGGTTCTTTGAGAAGATTAACAAAATTGATAAACCATTAGCCAGACTCATCAAGAAAAAAAGGGAGAAGATGCAAATCAACAGAATTAGAAATGAAAAAGGAGAAGTCACAACGGACACCTCAGAAATACAAAACATCATGAGAGACTACTACAAGCAACTATATGCCAATCAATTGGATAACCTGGAAGAAATGGATACATTCTTAGAAAAATACAATCTTCCAAGACTGAACCAGGAAGAAATAGAAACCATGAACAGAGCAATCACAAGTACAGAAATTGAGGCAGTGATTAAAAATCTCCCAACACACAAAAGCCCAGGACCAGATGGATTCACAGGCGAATTCTATCAAACATTTCGAGAAGAGTTAACACCTATCCTTCTCAAACTCTTCCAAAATATTGCAGAAGGCGGAGCACTCCCAAACTCATTCTATGAGGCTACCATCACCCTGATACCAAAACCAGGCAAAGATGTCACAAAAAAAGAAAACTACAGACCGATATCACTGATGAATATAGATGCAAAAATCCTCAACAAAATACTAGCTAACAGACTGCAACAGCACATTAAAAAAATCATACACCACGATCAAGTGGGGTTTATCCCTGGGATGCAAGGATTCTTCAATATACGCAAATCAATCAACGTGATACATCATATCAACAAATTGAAGGATAAAAACCATATGATCATTTCAATAGATGCAGAAAAAGCTTTTGACAAAATTCAACATCCATTTATGATAAAAGCTCTCCAGAAAATGGGCATAGAAGGAAATTACCTCAACATCATAAAAGCCATATATGACAAACCAAAAGCCAACATTGTTCTCAATGGAGAAAAACTGGAAGAATTCCCTCTAAGAACAGGAACAAGACAAGGGTGTCCACTCTCACCACTGTTATTCAACATAGTTTTGGAAGTGTTAGCCACAGCAATCAGAGAAGAAAAAGAAATAAAAGGAATCCAAATTGGAAAAGAAGAAGTAAAATTATCACTCTTTGCAGATGACATGATACTATATATAGAAAACCCTAAAGACTCTACCAGAAAACTGCTAGCACTCATTGATGAGTTTAGTAAAGTAGCAGGATACAAAATTAATGCACAGAAATCTCTTGCATTCCTATACACTAACAATGGAAGAGCAGAAAGAGAAATTAAGGAAACTCTCCCATTCACCATTGCAACCAAAAGAATAAAATACCTAGGAATAAACCTGCCTAAGGAGGCAAAAGATCTGTATGCAGAAAACTTTAAGACATTGATGAAAGAAATCAAAGATGACATAAACAGATGGAGGGATATACCATGTTCCTGGATTGGAAGAATCAACATCGTGAAAATGACTGTACTACCCAAAGCAATTTACAGATTTAATGCAATCCCGATCAGATTACCAATGGCATTTTTCACAGAACTAGAGCAAGAAATCTTACGATTTGTATGGAAACGCAAAAGACCCCGAATAGCCAAAGCAATCTTGAGAAGGAAAAATGGAGTTGGTGGAATCAGGCTTCCTGACTTCAAACTATACTACAAGGCCATAGTGATCAAGACAGTATGGTACTGGCACAAAAATAGAAAGGAAGATCAATGGAACAGAATAGAGAACTCAGAAGTAAGCCCAAACACATATGGGCACCTTATCTTTGACAAAGGAGGCACGAGTATACAATGGAAAAAAGACAGCCTCTTCAATAAGTGGTGCTGGGAAAATTGGACAGCAACATGTAAAAGAATGAAATTAGAACACTTCCTAACACCATACACAAAAATAAACTCCAAATGGATTAAAGACCTACATATAAGGCCAGACACTATCAAACTCCTAGAGGAAAACATAGGCAGAACACTCTTTGACATACATCAAAGCAACATCCTTTTTGACCCACCTCCTAGAATCATGGAAATAAAATCAAGAATAAACAAATGGGACCTCATGAAACTTAAAAGCTTTTGCACAGCAAAAGAAACCATAAACAAGACTAAAAGGCAACCCTCAGAATGGGAAAAAATAATTGCCTATGAAACAACGGACAAAGGATTAACCTCCAAAATATACAAGCAGCTCATGCAGCTTCATACCAAAAAAGCAAATAACCCAATCCACAAATGGGCAGAAGACCTAAATAGACATTTCTCCAAAGAAGACATACAGATGGCCAACAAACACATGAAAAGATGCTCAACATCACTCATCATCAGAGAAATGCAAGTCAAAGCCACAATGAGGTATCACCTCACACCAATCAGAATGGCCATCATCACAAAGTCTGGAAACAACAAATGTTGGAGAGGGTGTGGAGAAAAGGGAACTCTCCTGCACTGTTGGTGGGACTGTAAGTTGGTACAGCCACTATGGAAAACAATTTGGAGGTTCCTTAAAAAACTACAAATAGAACTACCATATGATCCAGTCATCCCACTCCTGGGCATATACCCAAAGAAAACCATAATCCCAAAAGAAACTTGTACCATAATGTTTATTGCAGCACTCTTTACAATAGCCAGGACATGGAAGCAACCTAAATGCCCATCAACAAATGAATGGATACAGAAGATGTGGCATATATATACAATGGAATATTACTCAGCTATAAAAAGGGATGAGATGGAGCTATATGTAATGAGGTGGATAGAACTACAGTCTGTCATACAGAGTGAAGTAAGTCAGAAAGAGAAAGACAAATATTGTATGCTAACTCACATATACGGAATCTAAAAATGGTACTGATGAACTCAGTGACAAGAACAGGGAAGCAGATACAGGGAATGGACTGGAGAACTCGAGGTATGGGAGGGGGCGGGGGGTGAAGGGGAAACTGAGAAGAAGCGGGAGAGTAGTACAGACATATATATACTACCAACTGTAAAATAGTCAGTGGGAAGTTGTTGTATAACAAAGGGAGTCCAACTCGAGGATGGAAGATGCCTTAGAGGACTGGGGCAGGGAGGGTGGGGGGGACTCGAGGGGGGGGCGTCAAGGAAGGGAGGGAATATGGGGATATGTGTATAAAAACAGTTGATTGAACCTGGTGTACCCCCAAAAAAAATAAAATATAATAATAAAAAAAAAAAAATAAGTTAAATTTCCAAATTGTATGTCTCAAATTATTTTCTGTGGAATTCTAGAATTACATAAATTTTCTCTTATTCTTTATCACAACATTTCATGTGACAAAGCAAATATGCATTTTAAATGCTTACCATTGGGGGTAAAAAAGATGGCAGCAAAGTAGACGGATGTAGAATGCATCCCTCTCCATACATGCATCAGGAACACATCAAAAATGCAATAATTCCCACAGAAAACTGGCTGAACACCAGCAGAAGACCTTGGACACCAGAAAGGACTGCAAAGATCCTGACATAACTGGGTAGGACAGAGGGGGAAAAAAAAGGAGAAAGAGGAGGAGAAAAAAGGAAAGGGATGGGTCCTACACCCAGGGGTGGGGGAAGCTGAAACAGAGAAGAGATTGCTGAATTCGGGGAAACCTCCTTTATCTGATGGAGAAACCCTCTCTCCCACAGGGAATTTGATTGGGTCAGAAGGGAGGCATTCGGAACTGTCCAAAGAGGGTGAAGTGGCCAATCTGTGGCAGACGGGAAAGAGTGAGAAACACACAGAGGTCCTTATCACAGCTCCACATATCCTGGATTGAGACGTGGGTTCACAGCTGTACAGGGAGTCTGGGAGCTGTAACGTGGGAACTGGAGAACTGGTTCAGGGTGAGAAACATTGTTGGCTGTGGGCACCTGGACTGAGGGGACAGGAGGGAAGAAATCCACAGCGGAGAATGCCTACCGCAGAAAGCTGGGTGGCCATGGTGTTGGCTCGCTACTGCTGACTCACAAGAGGGAGGAGGAGCCACAGTTGTAGCCTCTCTTTCGGCCCCTGTGATGAATAAAGGGAAGCCCCCTCTGGGCTTGACTGCTGTAGTCAACAAGGGATAGAAAAAGCCCCCTAATGGAGCTGGCCTGGTGTGCCTACAGCCGAGATCCAGAAGTCTGCAGAGTGGGCCAACTCGGGAGACATTCTGCTTACACCTGAGCCCGCCAGCTTCCCTCTGCTATAGGCACCACCACCACTGCCAGGGCTCCCGCAACCCAGGCAGAGTACTACTGCTGACTCACACCCAGGGGAAAGAGCCACTATTGTACCCTCTTTCTCCCCACACACCAGCACCTACAGATGAACAATAAAGGAAGCTTTGCTGGTCACAGAGTAATACAAAAAGCCCCCGAGGGCTGCCCATCAGGCACCTTGCACTAGGCACCAGTAAAGAACCACAGTAAGGCCAGATTTCCTATACCCATGCCGCTGGCATCACTGTGCATTCAGCATCACACCTGGGGCTCCCACAATACAAGCAGGGCGCTATGGTTGAGTCACATGCAGGGAGAGGAGCCACTATCAAAGCCTCTCTCTCCCCACACACCTCCATTTGCAGATGAACAATAAAGGAAACCCTCATTGAGGCAGACCCAAAGAGTTCCAAGGCAGGCTCAGCATCAGACTCTGGCAGTTAAACTGCATAAAGAAGCAGGGACAAAACCAAAGCTGAACACCAGGGACGGGGGACTAAGGAAGAGGTTCTAAAATCTTTCCATCAGATATACAAGCTACAAACTAAGTCCCTGTGATTGGCTAGGTAGACCCTATGTCTTTGGAATATCTGAGTAAACAATGAATGTTCCCACAAATGAAAAAGGTCTAACTCTGGCAGCTGTGGACTATGGGAGCAAGCATACACGGGAGTTGGGCCAAATCAGAGGCTAAGTGGACCCCATAGGACCCACAGCAGGTCCAGAATCCAACCTAGAGGCAGAAGAGGGCATCTGGGGGAGGCGAAGGTGGCCTGAGGCCCAAGGCAGGTACAAAGTCACTTGCAGCTGAAACCCCAAGGAAACAGAATTATTGTTATTAATTCTGTTGATCTGATCCATTCTGTGGTCAGTTTTAGCTTTTTTTTTTGTTTTGTAATTATGATCTTAGTCCTAAGGGATCTTCACGTTTTATAACATACTTTTTATTCTATTTTTTACTTTTATTCTTATTTTTAGCCTTTTTATATATTTCTATTTCTAGCTAGCTTTTTTGTAGTGCTGAATTTATCTCCCCTATCTTCTTTTCTTCTTTATCTTTTATACATTTCTATTTTTTTTTCTTTTTCTTTTTATATTTCCTGTCATGCTACACTCTTCTGTTGCTCTGTGTTCTATCCCTTTTTAGTTTTTTTTATCTTATTATATTTTTAATCAATATTATTGGTCTGCTCTGTTTCCTTGCTTTATTCTTCAGATGACACACTGCTTTGGTTTTTGTTATTAAGTTTTGTCTTTATCTTAGTTCTAATTATAATTGCTTGATTTCATTTTGGGGATCTTCAGTCTGTCTGATTGTTCTCTTGATCTTTATTATGTTTAATCTTCATTTTCACAATTTCCCTGGTTTTGTGTTTTTGCGTGGTTTTTTTTTGAATTTTTGTTGGTTTTCTCTTTGATTGTCTGATTGCTTTCTGGGGTTCTTCTGTCAGCTTGTTCTAGTGCTGTGTGTTCTATTGCGTTCGGTTTTTGTGTTTCTTCTGTGTATATGTGTTTCCTTGATTTAGTATTTGTTTGACTTAACCTTTTGCCATTAGTCTGGGGCTTGGATAGTCTTTTTTAATCCCCTTTATTGCTGGGATGAGCGACCTCTGGAGTCTGGATTACTCGACCAGAAGTCAAGTTGGAGGCTGTGGGGAGGGAACACCAAGTCCAGAACACTAGACCACTAGAGAATCCTCAGCCACAGGGAAGATTAACCACAGAGAATTCTCACAGAGGCATCTATCAGAGTCTAAGACCTGGCTTTGCCCGACTGTCTGCAACTGTCAGTACTGGATACCTCACACCAAACTACAAACAAGACAAAAGCACAAACCCACCCATTAGTACACACACTACATAAAGCCATATTAACCTCACAGATACCCTAAACACACCACCTGACATGGCCCTGCTCATCAGAGGAAAAAGACTCAGATCCACACACCAGAAAGCAGGCACCAGACCCTCCCACCAGAAAGCCTACTCAAGACATTTGACCAACCCGACCACAGGGGGCAGAGAGCAGAAACAAGAGGAATTAATTCTAGGCAGCATAGGGAAAGGAGAGAGCAAATACTATAAATTAGACAAAATGAGAAAACAAAGAAACACCTTGCAGGCGAAGGAGCAAGATAAAAACCCACAAGAGCAAATAAATGAAGAGGAAATAAGAAAATTGCCTGAAAAAAAATTTAGAGTAATGATAGTGAAGATGATCCAAAATCTCAAAAACAAAATAGAGAAAATACAAGAAACATTTAATAAGGACCTAGAAGAACTCAAGAGCAAACAAACAGTAATGAACCACACAATAACTGAAATTAAAAATACTCTAGATGGTATAAACAGCAGAATAACTGAGGCAGAAGAACAAGTAAGTGAGTTGGAAGATAGAATGGTGTAAATAACTGCTATAGCTGCCATAGATAGTGATTCCTCTGATGAATCTGGGCAAAGTAAATTGAAAATTTTCTGGAAAGAGCTCACCATTGTAGATGCCATTAAGAACATTTGTGATTCATGGGAAGAGGTCAAAATACTGACAATAACAGGAGTTTGGAAGAAGTTGATCCCAACCTTCCTGGATGACTACGTTGGTTTCAAGACTTCAGTGGAAGAAGTAACTGCAGATGTGGTGGAAACACAAGAGAACCAGAATTAGAAGTGGAGCCTGAAGATGGGATTGAATTGCTATAATCTCATGATAAAACTTGAAGGGATGAGGAGCTGCTTCTTAATGGATGAGCCAAGACAGTGGTTTCTGGAGATGGAATCTGTCCTGCTGAGGATTCTGTGGAGACTGTTGAAGTGACAACAAAGGAGTTAGAATATTAAGTAAACTTACTTGCTAAGGATATGACAGAGTTTGAGAGGATTGACTCCAGTTTTGAAAGTTCGATGAGTAGAGTGCTATCAAACAGCACTGCATGGTACAGAGAAATGGTTCCTGAAAGGAAGAGTCAATTGATGCAGCAAACTTCATAGTTGTCTTACTTGAAGGAATTGCCACAGCCACCCCAACCTTCAGCAACCACCACTCTGATCAGTCAGCAGCCATCAACATCTTGGCAAAATCCTCCACCAGCAAAAAGACTACCACTTGCTGAAGGCTCGGATGATGGTTAGCATTTTTTAGCCATAAAGTATTTTTTAAATTAAGGTGTGTATACTTTTTTTCTGGTTTATTGCACACTTACTAGACTATAGTTTAGTGTAAATACAAATTTTATATGCAGTGGGAAACCAAAAAAAAATTGTGACTCGCTCTACTGAGATATTCACTTTATTGCAGTGGTCTGGAACCAAAGCCATATTATCTCCGAGGTATGCCTACGTTAATAATCTTACCAAGTAAGAGATATATTATTATTATTCCCCTTTAACTGATGAGGTAACTAAGACTTAAATAACTTGTCTTAGGTCACATTGGTAGTAAGTGCCAGAGACAATATTTGAACCCATTTTTTCCTAACAATAAATCCCAGAACATTTTCATTGCACCTCGCTTACTATATCAGCCATAATTTGTTATTGCTCTTTCTTTTTGCAGCCAAGCTACTAGTTTAAAACACCTAACTTGTAAAGGAGGGGAAATTAGGACATAAACATTACCTAGTCTTGGTAAAATTCCATTCTTGATACCTTAATATAGTTTTATAAAAATAAATACAAACAGAACACTCTTACTTACCAGACCTATTCTATGGTCATCTATCCATCCATTCAAAACTTATTTGTTGAGCATATGGTATATGCCAGGCTTAGTAGTAGATGCAGAAACTATTTTTTGTTTAACTTCCCAGTACTGAGCACTTCCTGGTATCCCATAAATGTTTTCAGTATGAGTAAATGAACAGAAAACTAAAATACAATTCAAATTAAAGATATCTTTCAATAGGCTGATATTTTATTACAATTGTAATGTCTTGGATAACTACTAAAATTTTTAACTTTATTGAGATATAACCAATGATTAGAGTATATTCACAGAGTTGTGTAATCATCACAATATCATTTCAGAGCATGTTAATCACCCCCAAAAGAAACCCTGTACCCATTAGCAGTTACCCCTCATTCCCCTCCCTTGTCCCCTAGCTTGAAACAACCACTAATCTACTTTCTGTCCCTGTAGCTGGCGTATTCTGGATATTTCATAAAAAGGACCTTATAATCTGTGGTCTTTGTGGCTGGCTTCTTTCACTCAGCATAATGTTTTCTAGGTTCATCAGTACTGCAGCATGTATTAATCTTTTATTTCTTTGTATTTCTCAATAATATTCCATCGTATGGACGTACTACATTTTGTTTATCAATTCACCCGTTGATGGACATTTGGATTGTTTCTGCTTCTTGGTTATTATGAACAATGCTGCCATAAATATTTATGTACAAGTTTTTGTGTGGACATATGTTTTTATATCTCTTGGGTATATATCTAGGAGTGGAATTGATGATTCGTAAGGTAACTCTATGTTTAACACTTTCAGAAACTGCCTGTTTTCCAAAGCAGCAGCATTATTTTACATCCCACAAGAAATGTATGTGGCTTACAGTTTGTCTACATACTAACCAACACCTTTGTCTCTTTTAATTAAAGCCATCCTAGTGTGTGAAGTGGTATCTCATCATGGATTTGATTTTTATTTCTCGAATGACTAATGATGTTGAGCATCTTTTCATGTGCTTGATGGTTATTTGTATATTGTCTTTGGAGAAATGTCTGTTCACATCCTTTGCCTATTGTAAGATTGGATTATTTGTCTTTGCATTGTTGAGTTGCAGGGGTTCTGTATGTATTCTTTGTATGACTACAGGTTGTATTTCTAAATAAATTTTAAGATCAACTTCTCAATTTCTGCAAAAAAAAAAAGGAAGAAGGGTATATGGAATTTTCATAAGATTGCATTGAATCTGTAGATCATTTTGGGGAGTACTGTCATCTTAACAACATTAAATCTTTCAACCCATAAACATAGGATGTCTTCCATTTATTTAGATCTTTGATTTCTTTCAACAATATTTTTTAGTTTTTGGAGTACAAGTTTTACATTTCTTTTGCTAAATTTATTCCTAAGTATTTTATCTTTTTGATACCATTGTAAATGGAGTTGTTTTCTTTTCTTTTCTTTAATCAAAAATGCATCTTTGGGACTCTACAGCTTCCATTTATTCCATTATGAAAATCATAACATCATTTACTTCTTTTTTCTATAAGTAGTATGTAGAACTACATTTTGGCCTAGAATGATTTTTTTAAAGCTAGGTTTTGAAAAATTGGGGCTAAATAAAAATCTATACATGGCTGACTCACAAGAACTGATAATTATGGTTACCACAGATAGAGGCAAATGGAAGGGTCACTGACAGTGTAACAGGCACATGCCCTGTGTTAACTTTGGGGGGTTCCATGTAAAAAAAAGATTTAAGTAAAAGGTTTAATGTTCCAGAAATTACTCTCATTATTGCTTTTCAGTTCAGATATAAAGGCACATTGCATTGAGATTTCAACAGTCAGCATATGTAAAATGTCACTCATCTGGCTTAATTTTATATGGAATTGTTTTCTTAATTTTGATCTTGGGTTGTTTATCCAATGGGTAGAATTAAAATTGTTAATTACTAATGGATACAAATACAGTTGATTTACATATATTGATCATGTACCCTCCTGTTTTGTTGAATTCATTTTTTAGTTCTAAATAGGTTTTTAGTGGATTCCTTAGTATTTTCTATATACAGGCTCATGTTATTTGCAGTAGGGATAGTTTTACTTCTTTCTTTCCAATCGGAATGCCTTTTATTTTATACTCTTGCCTAATATTCCCTGACTAGACTGGGCTGAAGAGAGAAAGGCAACATCCTTCTTGGCCACACCCACCCAGAATAGAGCTTCCATTTCATTTAACTGGGGGGTGGGGAGCAAGTCATAGCTCAAATGCCAGAGGCTTGATGTTCTTCATGAGATTGAGTAGATTTCTTAAATAACTATTTCTCCATTTTCTGTATATCCTTAGGACAAGTTCCAGAGGCTTTAAAAGGTTGTTGTTTGTGTACTTTTAATTAGGTATGATTTTTTTCTGCTGGGGAGAGGGGCCGGAGAGTCCCTCACACACTAGTGAGAAGTGCGTTTCCTTAATATGAAGCTTGAATTTCCTACAACTGCTGTGACAAATTACCACTAACTTAGTGGCTAAAACCAATGCAGATGTATTCTCCTACAGTCCTGGAGGCCAGATGTCTGAAGTCAGTTTCACTGGGCTAAAGCCAAGGAATTGGCAGGGCTGGTTCTTTCTCAAGGCTCAGGGAGAGAATCCATTCCTTGCCTCTTCCAGCTTCTAGAGGTTGCTGGCATTCCTCAGCTTGGGGCCACATAACTCAGATCTTTGCTTTCATTGTCACAGAGACTTCTCTCTGACTCTGACTCCTCCTGTATCCCTTTTAAAAGGACCTTTGTGGTTGGGACTTCCCTGGTGGTGCAGTGGTTAAGAATCTGCCTGCCAACACAGGGGACACAGGTTCAACCCCTGGTCCGGGAAGATCCCACATGCTGTGGAGCAACTAAACCTGTGCACCACAACTACTGAGCCTGTGCTCTAGAGCCTGCGAGCCACAACTACTGAGCCTGAGCTCCACAACTGCTGAAGCCTGCGTGCCTAGAGCCCATGCTCCACAACAAGAGAAGCCACTGCAATGAGAGGACTGTGCACCTCAACAAAGAGTAGCCCACACTCTCCACAACTAGAGAAAGCCCGTGCACAGCAACGAAGACCCAGCGCAGCCAATAGATAGATAAATAAACAAATAAATTTTTTTTTTAAAAGGACCTTTGCGGTTATATCAGGCCCATCTGGATAATCTAGGATAATGTCATTTCAAGATTTTTAACTTTTGATCACATCTACAGTTTCCATCTTGACGTGTAAAGTAACATTTCCCAGGTTATGGTGATTAGTACATAAACATCAAGGGGCAGGGAGCAATGAGGAGAGGTGCAATTTTTCAGAATTGTACAGTTTTAGTGTTTGGAAGGAGATTTATCCTTTGTGGATGAAGACACTGTAGCCTGGATTGTTATAATCATAGTGAAGGTCTTATAACTAGTGTGTGACAGAGCTAGAACCAGATCACCAGACTCCTGTTTTAGAACATAAGGTTTGAATGACTAAGCAAAAATAAAAATACTATTTATGGATTCGAAGCCATAGATATAAATTTTAAATTGGCGAATTATGAAAATACAAAATTGTATATATGTACCACATCTTCTTTATCCATTAGTCTGTCGTTGGACATTTAGGTTGTTTCCGTGTCCTGGCCACTGAAAATAGCACTACAATGAACAGTGGGGTACATGTGTCATTTTGAATTATGGTAATATACACAATTATATACAAAGCCATAAAAAAGAAACGAAATTGGGTCATTTGCGGAGATGTGGATGGACCTAGAGTCTGTCATACAGAATGAAGTAAGTCAGAAAGAGAAAAACAAATATTGTATATTAATGCACATATGTAGAACCTAGAAAAATGGTATGATGAACCTATATCCGGGGCAGGAAGAGAGATGTAGATGTAGAGAATGGACATGTGAACACAGAGAGGGAAGGAGAGGGATTAACATATATACACTGCCATGTGTAAAATAGATAGCTAGAGGGAACCTGCTGTATAGCACAGGGAGCTCAACTTGGTGCTCTGTAATGACCTAGTGGGTGGGAGGGGGTGGGGTAGAAGGGAGGTCCAAGAGGAAGGGGATATATGTATACATACAGCTGATTCACTTCGTTGTACAGCAGAAGCTAACACAACATTGTAAAGGAATTATACACCAATAAAAAAAGAAAAGAAAATACAAAATTAGTTTTTATCAAAGCTGGCTATCTGAAGACTACTTAAAAATAATATATGCAATTCAATCACTGTATTCAAATTTTACCTTTTATAACATCCCTTGCCTTTTAAAGATAAGGATTGACTGCAAGCAAGATGTTTTCCTTGGGACTTCCCTGGTGGTCCAGTGGTTAAGGCTCCAAGCTTCCACTGCAGGGGGCACGGGTTCGGTCCCTGGTCAGGGATGATCCCACATGCTGTGGGGTGCAGCCCAAAAAAGTAACAAGAAAATTAGGGACTTCCCTGGCAGTCCAGTGGTTAAGTCTCCACGCTCCTAATATAGGGGGCATGGATTTGATCCCTGGTTAGGGAACTATGATCTAGCATGCTGCATGGTGCAGCCAAATAAAAAACAACAACAAAAAAGATGTTTTCCCAAGTTAATTTAATTCATGCTCATGAATATATGCAATAAAACATAGTTATTACCATATGCACTGTGGAATAAACATATGCACATTTAGATAATTTATGAAGAATGTGTCCTTTGGTGATTCCAAATGAGAGAAATTACCCACAATTTCAGAAGGAATATGGAAAATTTAATTGAATGAACTGTGTGTGATATGAGAGGGTCTCTTTCCAAAAAATATTTGCACTAATTCAAATTTATAAAGTGTGATTCTCTGCAGTGCTTTTTTCCAGGGTTGTCTTCTTCCCCCATCTCCTGAAGGACATTCAGAGCATGTTAACATTTCTCTGTGACATAAAATGACCCATGGAAAGAACTGATTAATGATTGCACACAGTACTCTGAGGGAAGAAGTCATCATGAGAGTTGGAACTGTTCCTTTTAACAACATTCACACTTAGAGTTTTTGAAAGCTATTTCACAGAAAGAAAGAAAGAAAAGAGGGAAGGAAGGAAGGAAGAAAGGAAGGAGGGAAGGAAGGAAGGAAGGAAGGAAGGAAGGAAGGAAGGAAGGAAGGAAGGAAAGAAAGAAAAAGAAAGAAAGAGAAAGAAAGAAAGAAAGAAAGAAAGAAAGAAAGAAAGAAAGAAAGAGAAAGAAAGAAAGAAAGAGAAAGGAAGGAAAAAAGAAAGAAAGAAGGAAAGAAAGAAAGGAAGGAAGGAAGAAAGAAAGAAAGAAAGGAAAGAAAGAAAAAGAAAGAAAGAAAGAAAGAAAAAGAAAGAAAGAAAAAGAAAGAAAGAAGAAAGAAATAAAGAAAGAAAGAAAAAGAAAGAAAGAAAGAAAGAGAAAGAAAGAAAGAGAAAGGAAGGAAAAAAGAAAGAAAGAAGGAAAGAAAGAAAGGAAGGAAGGAAGAAAGAAAGAAAGAAAGGAAAGAAAGAAAAAGAAAGAAAGAAAAAGAAAGAAAAAGAAAGAAAGAAAGAAAAAGAAAGAAAGAAAGAAAGAGAAAGAAAGAAAGAAAGAAAGAAAGAAAGAAAGAAAGAAAGAAAGAAAGAAAGAAGGAAAGAAAGAAAGAAAAAGCAAGGAAGGAAAAAAGAACGAAAGAAGGAAAGAAAAAGAAAGAAAGGAAGGAGGGAAGGTAGGAGGGAGGGAGGGAAGGAAGAAAGGAAGAAAGAAAGAAGGAAAGAAAGAAAGGACACACCTCCCTCCCTCCCTTCCTCCCTCTTTCCCTCCACAGGTGCCTTTCTCAGGAACATCATCATCTCTCAACAAGAAGCTGAACAATAAGCCATTGTCAGTTATAAGCGGTAGTTACAGAGAAAGAATCTGGCCCTTGAAAGGGTTAGATTACACTGCCAAAGAGATTTGATCTGACCCTCTCGTTAGCGTGTAAAATTCTCTTTGTAGTATCAGTTCAGAGAAAGGCAAAAAGGTAGCATGCGGGTGTTTTCTGGGCACAGGATTTGGGTTCTGTAGAATGGATCCTTTTTTTTATTGTAGAATATCCTTTACTAGACTACAGATTTACTACTATTCTATAAATTGAGTGTAAAAGTACATCAAACATTTTCTCAAATGACAGAATTTAAAGGCTTCCTTTAAAAGAATCATAAAACAAATCTCTTTAATCAAGAAAAGCCATTGTTTGATGTATTCTCAAGGGATGTTCAAGCTCGTTGAGAATGTTTTTGAGGTTCCAGGTTGGGTGGGAGCAATTTTTTGTGATTGTTTTGTTGAAAGTTCTATCAGCTGCACAGAACTCTTCAGCCTGGAAATAAACATGGAGAAATAGTGACACAGGGCAACACATTTAAAAATTATAGAAGAAGGTTTCTAATCTCTGTTGTACTCAATCCTTTAAATAATATGTGCATTTTTAGTAGGAAAGGACAAATCTCTTAGGTTCCAGTAAGTGCTGTTAGGAAATTCAACCCAAAGAATTGCTAGATATATTAATCAAATTGTACTTAATACATGTTCACAAAACATTAATTTTGTAACAATTCCTACTCCTCTGGAAATGGAGTTTTACTTGTTACTTACCTAAGGGAAAAATATCCTTGATACAGCAGCATTTTAAAAAACATGATCTGTTCACTTAAAAAACATTTGTTGAATCACCTCAGTGTTCATAGCAGCATTATTTACAATGGCCAAGATATGGAAGCAACCTAAGTGTCCATCAACAGATGAATGGATAAAGAAGATGTCACACACACACACACACACACACACACACACACACACAGAGAGAGAGGAATATTACTTAGCCATAAAAAAGAACAAAATTTTGCCATTTGAAGCAACATGGATGGACTTGGAGGGCATTATGCTAAGTGAATTAAGTCAGAGAAAGACAAATACTGTATGACATCACCTATACGTGGAATCTAAAAAATATCACAAACTAGTGAATATAACAAAAAAGAATCAGACTCACAAGTATAGAGAACAAACTGGTGGTTACCAGTGAGGGGAGGGCAATATAGGGGTGGGGGAGAGGGAGGCACGAACTACTGGGTGTAAGGAAGGCTCAAGGATGTCTTGTGCAACATGGGGAATCGAGCCAATATTTTGTAATAACTGTGAATGGAAAGTAACTTTTAAAAATTGTATAAAACTTTTTTAAAATTGTTGAAGTATAATATGTGTACAAAAAGTATAGATATCATGAGTATTCAGGTCTATTAGTTTAACAAAATTTAACACACCTGTGTAACCAGCACCCAGAATAACCAGTTTGTGAAGAGGACCGAATTATTAGTTTTAAATCCACCGACTCTTGAAGACTCGAACTTCAGGGAACAAGTTCTGTGCACAGCCCAGGCTGCTGGAGGCCACCGCTAGAGGGAGGCAGAGTCACCGCCCAGGCTCCGGCTTCTCTGGGGCCGTCACGCCAGCCTGTCTTGGTGGTGGTGAGGCCCAGGCCCAGGCCCAGGCAGGGCTCCAGCACCCATCAGGCAGGAAAAGTCTTTCCGGACAAAGAAAGTTCACTGCTCAGGTGATGACAGGAAGGTAAGGAGTAAGCAGAGGGGTCAGAACAGCAGGTTTAAGAGAATAAGCAGGAGCTGAAAAGACCTGAGCTGGAAGAGGCAGAGAAGATTCTAGAATCCCTCAGAGGCAGCAGACCAGACTGTAGGGTCCACCTCACAGAGGCTGCTCAGTGACTTCCCCAGCATTATCAGTAGAGAAACAGAGGCTTGAGAGGTGTTGCCAGCAGTAGGGATGCAAATGCGGAAGCTTGGACCAGAACACCCATCTCCCAGTCTCCAGAGTTTATTCCGTTTTTTATTATTACTCAAGTCAGCTTATCTCACTACTTTGTATTACTGAGTTGTGTTGGAAAGGTGTTATGATTCAGGCGCCTGGAAAACACAAGTTGAAAATTAGAGACTGGCAGTTTTGAAAGCTGTTGGTTGAGGGTTGCTGTGAAATCAGGTATGTTATTATTCAAAGGGAACTCATACCACTAACATTATCTGCAGTTGGCTAGGAAAAAATGAGGAGAATTGTAAATGAAAAGGACCTAGCTACGGAGATATATCCATTAACACTCTGCTCCGTGTGTGTGTGTGTGTGTGTGTGTGTGTGCACGCGTGTGCTCCCAACACTCTCAGATATATAGCGATTAGTGTAAGGCTATTACGTATTTACTTTTGGTCTACAGAACTCGGTTTTTCCATAGCAACCGAAAAATAGTAGAAAGTTTCAACTGCAAGAGTAATGTGTGGACACTGGAATGTTTACCATTTTATTTGCCTTTAGATAGAGGTTATAGATAACTTGTTTTATAAAAGTGAGTTTGTGATCGGTATGTGTTTTGAAACCCGGGTCACATGGTTAAGTGTAATTAGTTTTAAGCTAAAGAACACATACCTGAATAATGCAAATAACAGTCACTTAATCCTCCTTTACCTTGGACAAAAATTAACATTGTTAAAAACTTGTAAAACTTAGTGGCCGGGTTTGGGTTGTTCACTTAGTTCCACACTGTCAGGCTTTCTAGCTGTGGTTGGCTAGCTCTTTTTTCTACTTTAAACAAGCCAAGGTCACTGGTTTAATCCTTACATAAACTTTGTTTCTTCTTCTTCTTCTTCAGATCTTTATTGAAGTATAATTACTCTACGATGTTGTGCCAATTTCTGCTGTACAACAAAGTGAATCAGCTGTGTTTACACATATATCCACATATCCCCTCCCTCTTGAGCCTCCCTCTCTCCCTTCCTTTCCCACCCGTCTAGGTCATCATCAAGCATCAAGCTGATCTCCCTGTGCTATGCAGCAGCTTCCCACTAGCCATCTATTTTACATTTGGTAGTGTACATATGTCAATGCTACTCTCTCCCTTCATCCCATATTCCTACCCCCGCTCCCGTATCAAGTCCATTCTCTATGTCTGCATCTTTATTCTTACCCTGCCACTAGGTTCATCAGTACCATTTCTTTTGTTTGTTTTTTGTTTGGTTGATTTTTGTTTTTGTTCTTGTTTTTTTCAGATTCCATATATATGTATTAGCATACGGTATTTGTTTTTCTCTTTCTGGCTTACTTCACTCTGTATGACAGACTCTAGGTCCCTCCACCTCACTACAAATAACTCAGTTTTGTTCCTTTTTATGGCTGAGTAATATTCCATTTTATATATGTGCCATATCTTCTTTATCTATTCATCTGTCAATGGACATTTAGGTTGCTTCCATGTCCTAGATATTGTAAATAGTGCTGTAATGAACTCTGTGGTACAAATGTATCTTTTTGAATTATGGTTTTCTCAGGGTATATGCCCAGTAGTGGGATTGCTGGGTCATGTGGTAGTTCTAATTTTAGTTTTTTAAGGAACTTCCATACTGTTTTCCATAGTGGCTGTATCAATTTATATTCCAACCAACAGTGCAAGAGGGTTCCCTTTTCTCCACACCCTCTGCAGCATTTATTGTTTCTAGATTTTTTGATGATGGCCATTCTGACTGGTATGAAGTGATACCTCATTGTGGTTTTGATTTGCATTTCTCTAATGTGATGTTGAGCATCTTTTCATGTATTGGTTGGCCATCTGTATGTCTTCCTTGGAGAAATGTCTACTTAGGTCTTCTGCCCATTTTTGGATTGGGTTGTTTTTTTGATATTGAGCTGCATAAGATGCTTGTATATTTCGGAGATTAATCCTTGGTCGGTTGCTCCATTGGCAAACATTTTCTCCCATTCTGAGGGGTGTCTTCTTGTCTTGTTTATGGTTTCTTTTGCTGTGGAAAAGCTTTTAAGTTTCATTAGGTCCCATTTGTTTATTTTTGATTTTATTTCCATTACTCTGGGAGGTGGTCAAGAAGGATCTTGCTGTGATTTATGTCATAGAGTGTTCTGCCCTTGTTTCCTCTAAGAGTTTTATAGTGTCTGGCCTTACATTTAGGTCTTTAATACATCTTGAGTTTATTTTTGTGTATGGTGTTAGGAAGTGTTTTAGTTTCATTCTTTTACGTGTAGCTGTCCAATTTTCCCAGCACCACTTATTGAAGAGGCTGTCTTTTTTCCATTGTATATTCTTGCTTCCTTTGTCAAAGATAAGGTGCCCATATGTGCATGGGTTTATCTCTGGGCTTTCTATCCTGTTCCATTGATCCATATTTCTGTTTTTGTGCCAGTACCATACTGCCTTGATTACTGTAGCCTTGTAGTATAGTTTGAAGTCAGGGAGCCTGACTCCTCCAGCTCCATTTTTCTTTCTTAAGATTGCTTTGGCTATTCAGGGTCTTGTGTATTTCCATACAGATTGTGAAATTTCTTGTTCTAGTTCTGTGGAAAATGTCATTGGTAATTTGATAGGGATTGCAATCAATCTGTAGATTCCTTTGGATAGTATAATCATTTTCACAGTGTTGATTCTTCCAATCCAAGAACGTGGTATATCTCTCCATTTGTTTGTATCATCTTTGATTTCTTTCATCAGTGTCTTATAGTTTTCTGCATACAGGTGTTTTGCCTCCTTAGTTAGGTTTATTCCTAAAGTATTTTATTCTTTTTGTTGCAGTGGTGAATGGGAGTGTTTCCTTAATTTCTCCTTTCTAACTTTTCATCTTACATTAACTCTTTAGCTTTGGTCTGTGTCACAGCTATGGACTGAATACCTCTTCCTTGTTTTCTATTTTGTAAATGAATATTTCTGAAAACGAAGGAAACCCGTGAAAACTGGAAGAGTTTGTTAGCTTTGCAGACAGTACTCAGGCTGAAACTGCTAGAAAACTTTAAGGATAATTTAAGCCTAAGATTTATGATTCGATGAGTTAACCACTCCTAAAACAAACTCCACTAACTCAGGAAAACTCAAATTACATCCTTATTGATGTTGTGTTGGTTGTGTCCTTTTCATATGTAAAAGGTGTTTTTTGTGCATGTTGAATATAGAAACAGTCATGGTGAGCTCTGGGGGGTTCCATCCAAGTAGAAGCCAAGTTCAGGCTAAAGCGGGCTCTGCGGTGCAAAAGTCCAGAGAGAACTGGTGGGTACCTGATGTGCACACATGTAGCCACTTCCCAGCGAACTCCAAAGGTCAGAGGAAAGCTAAATTCTGTCATCAGGTCAAACTATGAACGCAGGCAGCAAAGGGCCGGCCAGAGCTTTGGAACAGTTGCTGGCTGGAAGCTAGAATGGAATTGGGAGGGAGAAAGGTGGCAAGTGATGTGAGAAGGTCTGGGGCAGTTGCTAAAAGCAGGAAGCATGTCTGAGGGTGTGTTTTTAGTGTCTGTTCACCATGTGTGTCACCATGTATGTGGCACCCAGGCCAGAGTACTGGATCAGAGCAGAAACCCAACATTATTGGAGAATGAGGTATTGCACTTTGATAGATTTTCCAAATACCTGAAACAAATCCTTGTAAATGTGTACATTCAACATTTCCAGAGAAATCTTTTAAATGGTTTGTGTGTTTCCTGACTTTTAAGGCAGCATGTGTGAGTTTAATGTAAACCTTACTAAATGACCATCCCTGAGTGTACTGTGCTTTAAAAAAGTGAAGCCTTCGGGTTTGTTAAGCTTTAACAGACTTCTCGTCCATACAAAAAATATGGTCTCCCCAGACTTCCACATTTTTTTTAAAATGTGTTTTTTTTTGTACTTTTTTCCCTCTAGCAGTGCCGTGGTATTTCTTATTACATCTAACCCTTCTCGGGGTGCCCTCCTTTACTACTGCTGTTCCTTTCTCCTCTTCTGCCAACTTATTTCCCATTTATCTGTTTTGGGCTTCAAAAACAGATGTTTGGATTTGTTAAAATTATGTGTAAAATAAGAAGGGGGTCCTGAAAAAATGTCCTATGAATTAAGCATATAAACTTTAATGCATGAATACCCAACTTCCAACATCTATTTAAACTACTCAGAATCCCTTTAGTGTCTTTATGTTTTGTTCTGCTTTTTTTTGTTTGTTTTGCTTTTTAATTTTTTATTGGAGTGTAGTTGATTTACAATGTTGTGACAGTTTCAGGTATATAGTGGTTTTGTTTTTTTTTTTCAAAGTTGAGATTGTCAGTGGTTATCTCTGACTATCTGAGGTAGTAACATAATTTGAATGTTACTTGGCACTATCCATTTGCTGTCATGTCTTTTCTAGAACTCTGGCACAGAGTGAGGGTTTAACAAATGTTTGTTTTAAGAATAACAACATTCATTGATGAATGAAAGCAAGATGTGAGTTGCTATCCTACAAAATTCAGCTACATGCCCAGTTTAGCAGAAGGGTACGTATCAGTTTTAACTAAGAACGATGTGGGTGAAAGCCAACGATGTCTGACATCATTTTGCAGGGCTCACAAACTCAGGGTCAAGGGCAACACTGGGCAGCACAGCTTTTTGTTTTATGTCAGTGCCTGTGGATCACACATGAACTCTCTGGCTCACTGGCCTCACCACTGCTTCGCTGTTTTGTACTTGGCCATGTCGTACAGTTAGGTTAGCTGCATGGTATACCCTAAGGGTGTTTGGATTTTCAGGTCCCTGAGTTGCTGTCTTATATACTCATTATTGAATATTCTTACCATAAGCTGTCCTAGATGGTGAGAAACATGTTCAAAACCCAAGCTCTTGATTTCCCTCCAGTCCCAAGCCTACTCTTCCCAGAGCCTTCCCATTCAGTCAATGCCCCCCTTCAAATGTCTAAAACCAAAGGGCTGTTCCTCTCTTTCATATCCCATGCTCACTCCATCAGCAAATCATACTACCTTTGAAACATATTTAGGATTTAAGTGTTTCTCATCATCCCTGTGGCTCCTGTTTTGGGCTAGCCTAGCATTGCCTCTAGCCGGGACTCCTGGAATAGCCCCTGACTGGTCCATCTGCTTCCACGTGTGCCCCCTTCCAGTTCTCCCCACAGCGAGGTCCTCTTACTAAGGAAGTAAATCTCATCAGTTCTCTGTTCAAAACCGTTGATTGGTTTGCCGACTCGCGCAGTATGAAATCTGAAGTTCTTTCTGTGGCCCATAAGGCCCAGTGCTTTCCTTTCCTCCACGTCTTTGATCATCTCTCTTATTACCCTCCTCCTGTTCACTAGAACCATCCACGCTGGCCCCCTGTCGTTCCCGGAGCACGCCCAGCACGCTCCCACCTCAGGGCCTTGGCACCGCTTTTTTTTCTCGCTGGGCCCTCTCCCCTTCAATAACCAAATAACTCACCTCTTTCCCTCCTTCTGGTGTCTGCCCAAATGTCTGCATTTTAGACAGGCCTTCCACAACTGCCCTAGCTAAACTAGCACTCCCCCATCATTTTCTAGCCCCTTTACCCTGATTTTTTTCTTCACAACAACTCATTACCTGACATTAAATATTTATTAGTCTGTCTTCTCCATCAAGAATGTAATCTTCTTGGGAGTTCCCTGGGGGTCTGGTGGTTAGGATTAGGTGCTTTTACTGCCGTAGTCTGGGTTTAATCCCTGGTCAGGGAACTAAGATCCCATAAGCCCCACAGTGCAACCAAAAAAAATAATCTTCTTGAGGGGAGGGACTTTGTTCATTACTATATCTCGAGTGTGTAGAGTAAGGCCTTGTGTCTTATGGGTTCAATCAACATTTGTTGACTGAACAAATGAACGAATAAGCGAAAGAAGAAACTAACAAAAAGATTTATTCATTCAGGAAATATTGATTGTGTGTTAACTACATGCAGGCATTGTTCTAGACCCTTGGTGTATTTCAGTGAGCCAAGCAGAGAGCCCTGCTCTTCTGGAGCTTGGGTACGGCAACGGCGTGGCAGTGCCTGGGGGTGGAGGACGCAGACGGGAGGCAGCCCAGACAGTGGTCAGGAGCCTGACTCTCATGTCAGCTCGCCTGGCTTTGAGTCTTCTCCCTGCCACTTGCCCGACTATCCTGAACAAGTTGCTTAAGCCTCTGATGCTTTGCTTCTCTCCATCTGCCAAGTCGGGGTGAAATATCTGTTGTGTGAGGTTAGGGAGAATTCCATGACAGTGTGCACATGAAACACTTGACACGTGGCAAGGATTCGATACATTTTGACCATTATTAGAGCAAATGAAGACACGGAAGCAAACAGTAATGGCTTTAGCAAGGTTTTGTGAGAGGGACAAGGTGACCTGGTGCCTGAAGCGGCTGTGCTGAGTTTCGACTTTTGTGTTCAGCACAAGAAGAGGAAGTAGTTCCGAGAAAAGGCACAGAGAGAAAAGTCAGAGTGAATGACTTGCTGTGGGAGAAGTGTCCCTGGAGCCCATTCAGATGGACGCATCAGTAGCAGCAGTTTTTGTTTTGCTGCGGCAGGAAGAGCTAGTAGCTTTACACCTATTGCATTGAAGAAAAAGAAACATTTGCATTGAAAAGGTACGTTTTATCACTTTTCTTATGCTTCAGAGAAACAGCAGCAACAAAATGGATCCATTAACTTCATTTTGCTAACTGTGAACACGAGACGTGAGTCCACAGAATTAAACAGAATTAGGCTGAGAGGGAGTTGAAGTTCCTGTTAACATTTTTAAAAGGACTGTTTGGGTTTTTTTCATTTTTGGCTTTTTTTTTTCTTGTTTTTCTGAAATATCCTTTTAAAACACTGCCTGGAAAATTTCCATACATATTGCTATTCCATCTAAAATACAATCGTATATGCAAACACATAATTTCCTCTGGAAGGGCAGTTCTGTCGTAAGTGGAAATAAACTATGGCAATAGCTAAGCTTTTTTTTTTTTCTTTTTCTCAGCATGGTACACCCACATTTCAAGTAGAGTTAGAGTCTATCTACATCATAAAGTACACATGGTCATCTATGTATGTATTTCACATCTCTTGAATATTTTAAAACTTTTGGAGATACAGAGTTCAAAAGATTCCCTGAGACGAGTCAGCCAGTTCTACTCTGAGTTATTTGACTACAGCTAGAATTTACACTTTAGAACAAAAAATCTTATAATGAATGCTTAAACAAAGGTAGAATTAGCGAATCTATGATCAGACTTGGTGAGAATTCTCTTGCATTATTTATGCCCAGGAAAGCATGACGGTCCACTTTGCTAAAACTAGTCTGTCGCTGGGGGCTGAGGAGGAGAGGCGGCAGGCACGCCAGGGAGGGGGGCGGCAGGCGGCCCTGTGTTCTGCCACACCCACGAGGGCTGGGAGCTTGCTTTGGAAAAACAGCAGAACGAGCACCTGCAGCCTTAGATCATTCTTTCCTGGATCTCGGCCTGACCACCATCAGCCAAGCTGTCCTGCAGAACCATCTGGAGGTGTGAATATTCTCCTAAACAGCTTCTCTGGCAAAGACAGGCACAAGGGTGGGGGCGGGGTGCTAGTCTCTTTTAGCCATTTTAGGAGCTGATTCCAAAAGGGGGACTTGGAATGTTGCATTTGTTTATTGTATATCTTACTTGCACGGGAAAGAAGTGAAAGAAGGCCACAATATGTCTTAGCTTGTTTATTGTATATTTTGTCACTTAGATTGTTTTTGCTTTAAGTCAAATTGATCATCTTTCTCTTCATCGTTTGCATTTTGTGCATTATTTGGAGTATAAAGTTGGAAAACTAGTTAACAACGTACAAAACGTTGATGCGCCCATACCACCAACCCAGTGATTCTCCTTCTTTGGGTGCATGCTGGAGAGACTCCCGTGTGCATCCGCAGGTCAGCACATCCAAGGGTGTTTTTTGTATTGTTTCTAAGACCAAAAAGTTGGGAACAATCCAAATGTCACTGAATGGGAAAATGGATCAATAAACTGCAGCAAGTTACAGGATGTTCTTACAATAGTGTGGCCAAGACTGTGAATCCGTCTCCAAACCTGTTTCCTCTTCTGGGGCAGATCACGTCACACTGATGACGATGGGTGACGAATTTCACTCACTCACCAGGTATGTAAGGAATGGCTCCTAGGTGTTAGGTACTATGCTAGGTGCTGTGGATACGGCAAGGAAGAGCACCCGCTTTCACGAAGCTTATAGCCTGGCCATCTTCATACTTTACTAACCAAAGTGTGATCCTAAAATTCATTTAGAACTATCGTTAGATCATTGTAGCAGTTGGTTTGGACTTGGAGTCAGTTATTAAATTACACTGACAAATATTCAAATTGATGTCAAGTGATTTTACTCAGAACAGAACAAATCCTTGGCTTTCTAGTCATCCTTGGCTTCTCCGATTCTACTGCCAGCCCTTTCTGAAGCTCTCATCACAAGGAGAAAGGAGAGTTGATAAAATCACTCCCACTAAGATCTTTCTGGAGACTTAATATATTACTCCAACCTCTTAGAGCATTTCTGTTTTAAGGGAGAAAATTCTTAACCCAAAGCAATGGTACTACAAGTATCAAATTCTTTTATCTACCCCTCAGAACTCTTTCATTTGTCAGTGATTCTCAGCCCCAGCTGCACATTAGAGTCATCGGTGGAATGATTCTAAAAACACTGATGCCTGAGCCCCAGTCAAGGCCAATTAAGTCAGAATCCCCAAGGGTACATCCTGGGACTTGGAATTTTCCAAGAGCTCCCCTGGTAACCTTAATAGGCAGGCTCGGTTGAAATCAATCAAACTGTCCATCTCAAGTGAACTCCTGCATTTAGCTAACGCATAAACAACCACAGAGGGACAAACAGGAGGTTGAAAAGGCGGTTCTTAAATCATGATGCTGTTGGTCTATAAAAGTTAAGGTTGGGGAAGTGATGGAGGGAGCAGGCTCTGGAGCCAGATGAGGCCAGTGTGTGTCAGTGCCGCACACACCCTCTGTTGTGGGTGTGTACATCCATCCCTTGACCTGTAAAATGGGGGCAAGAACATTACCTACCTCTCCTAGGACCATTGTGAATAGAAATACCTGGAACAGTGTCTGTCCGTTACCATTATATCCTTCCTATGCTGCTTCAGATTTCACCTACTTGTAAAACTTCCTTTGTGTCTCTCGGGAAGAGTAAGTCACTTGCTTCTCTGGCCTCACACTTTCTCCACCGAGACTGATATCATTTTCCTATTTATCACTTGCACTGCAGTTGATGTTCTTCCTGTCTATCTACCGCTTATGATAGTTTTCTGTTAAGTCTGATGAAGTGTTTTGCACTAGGGAAGATTCCGTTATCACTAAGGAAATAAACATCAATCCTTATTTTACTGATTTTTAAAATCACCCTTTCTAACTCTCTGAGAAAGCAGAAGCCACCAGAAAAGTTCTGCAAGCTCCCATCAACACGTCTACCTGCCACCTGCATCCATGCCAATACACCCACTTTCCCTCCTTTGCCACAGATACATGATCCACTCTCCTAGTAAAGGCCACGCCCTTCACTGGTCCATGAAGTCTCATCCGTTCTCGTCTACTGAGACACCTACCTTCTGAGCTTGACCAATATCAGTGAAGTGTCTGGTCTTGATGCTGCCTCCCACCAAGAGGCAGATGGTTCTCAAGACTGCGCAGGGACATTGGAGTTCCGCAAAATTCACTTCTTACCTAGGTACTACCCATTAAAAATAAGTGAAGGAAAACCCTATACCCAGCAGACCTCAACTTTAATATTAACAATAATGTTAATATTCATTTGGGGCCATTATTCATCCATTAACATTGATGTTAATATTAAAGTTAATAGTCATATTAATAGCATCAAGAAAAAAAGCAAGTCTCAGCCAGAACTTGTGAGTCTTACTAGAATGTGTAAGCCACTGGGCAAATTATTTAACTTCCCCGAGTCTCAGCGTCCTCTTTGTAAAGCAAATCGTAAAGATTCAGTGATACAGAGCTTAACACAAATGTCTGGCACATAGTAAGTGCTCAATAAATACTGGCTATTCACCCAAGTCTTTCCTTGCATATTTCTTTCTTAGAGAGCCCTACCCTAACCACACTGTCTAAAATAGTACCAGTCGTGTCACTCTCTTTCAAACTGCCTTATTTATTTTCTTCATAGACCTTATCGCTACCTGACATTTATGAGCGTGTGTGCCTGTGTGTTAGTGACCTCAGATAGGAATGATTAATTATAGGGAACGACATGCTTTTTCAGGCAGTTTATTCATTTATTTTAACAAGAAACATTTGAGTTTCTCCTAAAAATGCTAATTTTGCTGTGTCTCTATCAAATACCATGGCATCTTTCTTATTTCTGCAGTTGGCAGTGGAAAGAAAAGCTCTACCTCATTGAACACACACAAAACCCTTTGAATAGGTCCAATTATGTTAAAGGCTAAAATGGTAAAACAAGCTTAATAGGCGCTCTCTACCCCTGAACTGAAGTTTTGCCATTTCAAGGAAAAAATGTCTTCAACTGATAAACATTTACCCTTTAATCTACCACACATGATAAAGGGAAAGTGGCCAAAATGGTGAGCACAGGAAACCCAAATTTACTGACATAAAGTGAGTCCCATTCTAATCTCATATTTGATGCAAAGCTCTTGCTCTCTCAGGACCTAGCATCAGGATTCAGCACCAAAATGTTGGCATTTTACTTAACTTACCTGCCCGTGTGAAATAATTTCATGGTCAATACGTAGTTAACTTGGTTCATCAAACCACTTGCCTGGGAAATAGAGTCAAAGAAATATTTTGGAAGTGCTTATGCCTCCTTGTGTGTGTGAGAGTGACAGGCAGACCAAGATGGACAGGAAGACACAGAAAGAGAGGCAGGAAAGGCAGTGTTCTATTTCTCAATTACATTTTGGGAGTTTTTCATTAAATTTTTGTCCCTTAAGGTAATATGCTGCAAATGTCCTTAAGTGGAACCATTGAATGCTAGCGCCAAACCGTTATGTTTGAGTAAATGATGGGTGGGATTATACTGAACTGTCTCAACTCGCCTGCATGGTCAAGGATTCCACAGTGTGCTTCCTTCCTCCCCCTCCCTCCCTCTTCACTGTGTCTTGTCACTACCTGTGCTCAGGTGTCCCCATCCGAAACAAAACCAACAAAGCCCTCCCAACCCGCAATCGAAACACTCAATCGGCTTCCTTGGATCTTGTTAATCTTCTCCTTCACTGAATGGCCATGTTCTTTAACTCATTTATTTTTGTGGTCGCCCCATCCTCATTGACCTACTCATACCCTAACATCTTATGTAACTTCTGTGCCTGCTGCCCCACTAAAATTGCCCTGTAGTAATATGTATTCTTCATCACCAAAGGCAATAGCTTCCCCTCAGTTTTTATTCTCTTTTACTTCCCTGGCATTTGATGATTAAAAAAAACCAAACTTGATAGAGTTACAGACGTAGAAAACAAACTCATGGTTACCAGGGCATGGGGGGGGGGGGGGTGTTACAAATTGGGAGATTGGGATTGACATATACACACTACTATATATAAAATTGATAACTAATAAGGACCTACTGTATAGCACAGGGAACTCTACTCAATACTCTGTAATGGCCTCTAGGGGAAAGAATGTAAAAAAGAGTGGATATATGTATGTGTAACTGATTCACTTTTCTGTACAGCAGAAAGTAACACAACATTGTAAATCAACTACACCCCAATAAAAATTGAAAAATGAACAAAAACTTGATCCCTCCCTTGACATCCCTACCCTGGATTATACTGGTTCTCTTCACTCTCCTTCTCTGCTTCTGACTCCTGTAAACCCCTAAAAGTAGGTGCTTCTCAGGTTCTCTTCTCTCTTTAAAGACTTTGCTTTGAGGGTCTTACTCACTCCTACAGGTTCAGCTGTTGAAGGAAGATGGCGCTCCAATTATCCTTCATTCTTAGCTTCTCCTGCCACCTCAAACTTCTTATGTACAAAACCAAACCCAGCATTTTCCCCTGAAGCCAGTTGTGCCTTGAGACTTTCTCCTTACATCTGATTAATGAGACCACTATTTTCCCAGTCCAAATTAAAAGCCTTGGAAATTCTGTGGCTTCTCCCTACCTGCATCTAATAAGATGCCAAGCCCCATGGTGTCTACTTCCCTATATGCCTTCCATTACTCACCATCCGCTCACCACCTATCACTACTCTAACTCAGTCTCTGGTTGACTTTTTCCTGGACCATTAGCCTAGTTTCCTAATAATTACCCCCGCCCCATTCTTGTTTTAATCCAGCTATACCCAATGATAGCTGTAGGCCTGCGCTCAAAAGCCTTCAGTGGCCTTGCATTGCCTACTAAACTAAATCTAAATGAAGGGGGGCTTAATCTGCATCAGTTACAGCAGGATGTCTATGAATAGAGTAAGAGGGGGTAGTAGACCCCTCCACTGCACAGTAATGTCATCAGAACTGTGTCCTGTGGAAGTGTTTCGCCTAAACGGAGACATAAGATACACTGAGTTCAATCAGAACACAGTGACCAGGATGGGGAAACATCAATGACCACGTCATATAACAAGTGGTTAAAAGATGGATTTATTTTATCTAAGATAGCTAGTGGGAAGGAGCTGCATAACATAGGGAGATCAAATGGATGCTTAATGATGATCTAGAAGGGGGTGATAGGGAGGAGGGGAGGGAGGCTCAGAAGGGGGGGGATATGGGGATATATGTGTAAATACAGCTGATTCACTTTGTTGTACAGCGGAAACTGCACAACATTGTAAAACAATTATACTCCAATAAAGATCTGAGGAAAAAATTTTAGAAGATGGAGATATTTTGGCCGTAAGGACCACAATAGGAAAAAGAAATGATAGATGACTTTGGAAAAGGACTTTTTTTCTGTGTGGCCATAAGAGGTAGAACAAATAAGTTCAAGTCATAAGAAAAATGATTTTAGCTCAATATAAAGAGAAAATAGAACTAAACAAAGTTGGGATAGGAACTCTCAAGAGGTAGCAGATTCTGTTATTAGAATTTGTTGTTATTTAAACTAGATGAATTTGTGAGCATGTTATAGAGTTGACTTAATATAATTCATTTCAGTCAGGCAGTTGTTTGTTTGTATAGCTCTTTCTTAGCCTAGCAGGCAAGACCACCCCACTTTTCCAGCTTTCTCTCTTAATTTCCATACATGTCTTTACTTTCCCTAGCTGTAATTTCCTTGACTTACAATTTCTCCTGTCAAAATTTTACCCATTTTTCAAGGGCCAAATCTTACCTTTTTTAGGAAATTTTCTCTCCTTCCACCTCAGACCCCACCATGAATTTCTGAGTTCTTCTACTCCACAATTTCAGTGCTTCATATATCCATTGAGGCACTTAATATTCTTGCTCATGTTATTTGTGTGTATTTCGCCTTTTGCCTAATAGGATGTCAGCTTCATGGGGCAGGAATCACCTTTATGTCCTCTATAGGATCTAATATAATGGAATTCCTTTCTTAATCATTCAACATTTCTTTTTTACATTTCTTTCTCTTTAGAATTAAAATACTAGACTAAATCATCTCTAAGGAGCCTTCCAACTTAAAGTCTGTGAATCTGATTCTAGAAATTAATTAATTAATTAATTAATTTTTATTTTTGGCTATGTTGGGTCTTCATTGCTGCACACAGGCTTTCTCTAGTTGTGGAGAGAGGGTGTACTCTTTGTTTTGGTGCACAGGCTTCTCATTGTGGTGGCTTCTTTTGTTGCAGAGCACCGGCTGTAGGCACACAGGCTTCAGTAGTTGCAGCACACAGGCTCAGTAGTTGTGGCACACGGGCTTAGTTGCTCTGTGGCATGTGGAATCTTCCCGGACAAGGGATCAAACGCATGTCCCCTGCATTGGCAGACAGATTCTTAAACATTGTGCCATCTGGGAAGTCCCTAGAAATTATTTAATAATGAATGTACAAAAGACCTCTGTGTGCCCATATTGATATGAGTGCAAAGAATCAGATATGTTGATGTCAAACTAGTTTTCTAAGAAAGTTCTTAAAATCTGATTTCGAAAAGTAGGTAACTTTATTTTTCAAGATCTTTTGCAACATTCCTATTGAGATATTCAACACATGTTTTGCACATTAAAAGAATTGCACATCTGGTTATATTTTTATGAAATTAAGTGACAGTAAATCAGAGTTCCACAAAGTCAAAGGTTGTAGAATTAAGAACATCAAAAGGTAAACAGTGAACTCTGGGAATGCTTAAGAAAGGGAACATCTTATAGTGATATATCAGAAATTTTCACCACTCATTCATCTCTACCATTTCTTCCTGCTCTTTATGGCAGTACAGAACATTTCCATTGTTGCCGATTTCTGCTTGGCAAATTACTGCCATGAATCCAGATGTTTTTCACTGTGCATTTATAGAAATTTGTGTTATCCAAATTTTAGAAGAAGGCCTGTTAGACTAGGTTAGATAGAACAAGGAAAACAAAACAAAACAAAACCCAGAGCAACTTAGAAAACTAAGCCTAAATCTTTTGTTTCAACCACTTCTGCCCCTTCTTCCCATTTGTGTTCAGTTCTCAATGACTCAAATCAGGAGGACTAAAATCCAAATTAGTTGAAAGGCATGACTTCCATCTCCAGGAAAATCCAAGTATACAGGAGTCTAGTGGGGTAGTTTGATCAAGTCAGAAGTGTCTTTGGGGACTTCCCTGGTGGCACAGTGGTTAAGAATCTGCCTGCCAATGCAGGGGACATTGGTTCTATCCCTGGTCTAGGAAGATCCCACATGCCGTGGAGCGACTAAACCCATGCACCACAACTACTGAGCCTGTGCTCTAGAGCCTGCAAACCACAACTACTGAGCCAACATGCTGCAACTACTGAAGCCTGTATGCCTAGAGCCTGTGCTCTGCAACAAGAGAAGCCACCATAATGAGAAGCCCACATACCACAACGAAGAGTAGCCCCTGCTCACCACAACTAGAGAAAGCCTGTGCGCAACAATGAAGACCCAATGCAGCCAAAATAAATAAATAAATAAATAAATAAATAAAATTTTAAAAAAGAAAAAGAAAAGTGTCTTTGGGTCCTTCTTAGGAAACAATCTTCAGAATCTTTTGACTGTCAGTCTTTAAAACCCCTTAGAAAAAGTTTGAGAGAAAGCTCTTCCATGCAGGTCTGAGGCAAATGTGATGCTTGAAAGAAGAGGAAGCCCTGTAACTCTCTTACTACGTGGGCACCTAAAGAATTAACAAAACTCCATGATTTTCCTCAAGGCATGGTTTATGCTTTCAGCTGCTTGCCCCTCTCTCCTCTGACTTCCCCTCTCTCTCAGCCTAAGCGAGAGAAAGTTAGAACGACATGGTCAGCAAGAAGGCTGTGAGTATTTTTCTTTTCAGCTGGACATCATGCTCTAAAGAAAGAAAAATTTAGGATTAACAAGTTGCAACCAGAGTCATGCTGCCCAATTAAAAGTCTGATTTCATACTTTCCTGATAAATTGATGAAGAGGCTAAAAGATATTAAAATTAAGTATGGCCCCCCTTCCTGCTTTTTCTGGCATTAATTAATTAAAATAAATTTCTAGATATAAAGGGATCATGGTTAAAAATAATCAAACTTTCTGTCATTATTACCTAAAACATGTTTTCTAACATTATGGCATAGGCATTAAAGTGTTGACAGACCATTCAGAAAAGAATTAACTTGGTTTTCAGCAAGAGTAGAACATGAGGACTGATGATTAAATATTGATTTTTTTTCCTCATAAACTTGTATCTTGTGTTTCAAAAACATTAGCTTTGTTTTGCAGGAGTATTGAATCTTCTCGTGGCTTTAATCCCCACAAATGTATGACTTCTCTGTAGTATGTGGGTAGGATAATGGTGGCTGCTTCAGGCTCAGCCTTGGTGTGAAATATTTCTGCCAGTGCAGAGACTCACAGAGTGAGTGGATGTGTGGCATCTGCACACTGGATAATTGCTTTATGCAATCCACACTCTCAAGTCTAATTGGTAGACTAGAAAGCATTTTTTGTAATTATTCCACGTGGAATAGTCTTGCCATAAAGATTTTAAACCTCATAATCCCTTCCTGGAAACTTGTCTGGTACCTGGAACATCAAAGCAATAATTAGACTCTTTATTCTTAATGTAAACAATTTATAAAATGAAAGATGTAATATAATCAAAAAAGCTTATGTAAAGTGTGTGTAATTTAAAAATAAGTAAAATGAATGAACTTATATCTCCCACCCAGCCTGAGAAATAGAACAAAAAGAGCATTAACAATGTCTTGAAATCACCTGTGTGTCCATCCCCAATCCCAACCCCCAAAAGGCACCCTCAACCATTACCCTGAGTTTTGTGTTTATCAGTTCCTTGCTTTTTCTTGCAATTTTACCGCTTATGTGTGTATCTGTAACATGTGTGCATGTAATTTTGTGAGTTTTTAATTTTATAGGAAAGAAATCATGCTTTTTTCCTGGTGACTTGTTTTCCTTAACATGTTTATGAGTTTCATTCATGTAGATATGGGTAGCTCTGGTTAATCTATTTCTGACTGCTACATAAATAGAAATGTTATTCTTTCTTCTATTGATCAACATTTGGATTATTTCCAGAATTTTGCTGTTATGGATGATATTGCTATTAACATCATTACATGTGTATCTTGGACAGTAATTGTCAGGTTGTTGGGTATACATGTCTTAGCTCTGCTAGATAATGCCCCAGTTGTTTTTTAATTCGGTTTCCAGCAGCTTATAGGAGTTTCTGTTCTTCCATAGCCTCACTAAGGCTTGATATTGCCATACTTTTTAAGCACATTTGGTAGGTCTTAAGTCGTATCTTGTATTTTTGATTTGTATTTCCCTGATTACTAATGGTGTTGAGCATATTTTTAATGTTTAATGACCACTCAGTTCTGATATTTTGCCCATTTTCCTATTGGAATGTTTCATTTTTATTTATTGACATGCAAGCCTTCCTTTTTAATTGTGAAATGTAGTATACAAACAAACCTACACAAAGCATCTATGTAAAATTTAATAAAAAATTTCAAGGAAATATTCATGTAAGTACAACCTATGTCAAGAAATAAACATTCCCAGTATATGCAGGGAGGGGATCAAGATGGTGGATGAGGATACTGAGCTCATCTCCCCCAACGCACACATCAAATTTACATCTACGTGTGGAGCAATTCTCACTGAAAACAAGCTGGAGACTGGCAGGAAGACTCTTCTACAACCAAGGCTGTAAACAAAGATCCACAAGGAGTTGAGTAAGAAGGTAGGAGAAGCAATCAGGGCTGGGCCTGCACCCCTAGGAGGAGACACAGAAGAGGAGGGGAATTACACAAGATCAGAGATCCTCCCTGGGGACCGAGGGATTCAAACCACGTATCGGGCACCCAGCCCTGGGATTCAGCACTGGGAAAATGAGTCCCCTTTGCTGGTTTAAAAACCAGTAGGAGTTACAGGAGGACTGTGAGAAACCAAGGCTCCACTCAGGAAGAGTGTGCAAACACTTGCTTACTTCCCAGAGCAAGGCAGGAGAAGCAGATTGAAACTGCGCAGAGCTCTGGTCAGTTTCCCGCAGCCGCCCCAGTGCATGCCCTGGACCCTCTAGCTCCAGTGCATGTCCTCACTAGGGTGAAAGCTGTCATGCTAAGGGGAGTGAACACTTGCGGGGAACAGAGGCAGCTCCAACCCAGTACTGCATCTGAACAGGGTCAGGGCGGCCATTGCTGGTGCTCTCGGGAGCAGTGGATCTGGAGCAGTCTGGAGCTCAGACTGGCATTCTGGGGCCATCCCAGCACATACCCTGACCCACGCTGGGTGCCCACTCTGGCCCCACTTCCTTTAGCACTCTTCTCCTCCAGGTGAAGGTGCCATTGTCAGGAGATGGGAGAGTGCACACTTAGAAGGAAGAAAATCAGCTCAGACCAGAACTTCAGGGCTCTGATCCAGCACCTTGGGACACAAGCCCAGCCCAGAGAGGGTGGTGACAGCCACCGAGCATAGGAGAAACCTCAGGTCACATATGGCTCAGGTCCTCCAACTTCAGCCCCACCTTCCACCAAGGTGATAGCTGCTAGCACACCCTGGGAAAAGACGTGACCCATGCTCACTTCAGATCCAGCTCTCCACCAAAGCCAGTGGGCACACAAAGACTGCACAGGGATGCTGCCACACAAAGAAACCCCTTCAAGACCTGGATAGATAAGTGTTTAACCTAATTTCATAGAGACAAAGAAAGTTAAATAAAATGAGAAGACAGGGGAATTTATTTCAAATGAAAGAACAAGAAAACCCCCTGAAAAAACAGCTAATAAAACAAAGATAAATAATTTACCAGATAAAGAGTTCAAAGCATTAGTAATAAGAATGCTAACCGAACTAAGGAAAATAGTAGATAAACACAGTGAGAATTTTAACAAGGAACTAGAAAATATTTTAAAAGAACCAGTCAGAGCTGAAGAATACAATAACTGAAATGAAAAAGAAGGAATTAACAGCAGACTAAGGGATATAAAAGAATGCATAAGTGATCTGGAAGATAGATTAATGGAAATCACCAAAACAGAAAAGCAAAAAGAAAGAATAATTTTTAAATGAAGACAGTTTAAGGGATCTCTGGGACAATATCAAGTGTACTAACATTCATATTATAGAAGTCTCAGAAGAAGAGAGAGAGAAAAGAGTGGAAAATGTATTTGATGAAATTATGGCTGAAAACTTCCCATACCTGAAGAAAGAAACAAATGTCTAGGTACAGGAAGCACAGAGAATCCCAAAGAAAATGAACCCCCAAAAGACCTACACCAACATATTATAAATAAAATAGCAAAAGTTGTTAAAGAGATAATCCTAAAGGCAGCAAGATAAAAACAAAGAGTCTTATACAAGGGAACCACTATAATGCTATCAGCTGATTTTTCTGCAGAAACATTGCAGCCCAGAAGGGAGTGGCATGATATATTTTAAGTACTAAAAGAGAAAACCTACAGCCTAGGATACTTTACCCAGCAAGGTTATCATTCAGAATTGAAGGATAGAGAAGAAACTTCTCAGACAAGCAAGAACTAAATAAATTCAACAAAACTACACCACTCTACAAGAAGTGTTAAAAGGTCTTTTCTTACTTTCTTACTTGGAAGTAAGAATTTATAGGAAAGGGAAAACCCCACTAGCAAAGCAAATATGTAGTAAATGTTGTGGATCCCCGACTTAAGTAAGCTAGTATGAAGATTAAAAGGCAAAAATTGTAAAATCAACTATAACTACAATAAACAGTTAAAGGGTAAGGAATAAATATGACATCAAAGACAAAATGTGGGGGAGGGGAGTAAAAATGTACATCTTTTAGAATGTGTTTGAACTTAAATGACTATCAGTTTAAAACAAGTAGACATAGTTATAGGCCAACAGGTATGAACCCCATGGCAACCACAAATCAAAACCCAACAATAGATATGCAAAAACTAGAGAGAAAGAAACAAAAGCATACCACTAATGAAAATCATTAAGCCATAAGGGAAGAAACTAAAAGAAGAAGAAAAAAACAAATAAAAACCACAAAAACAACAGAAAACAAGTAGTAAAATGGAAATAAGTACTTACCTTTCAATATCTATTTTAAGTGTCAATGAAATAAATGCTCTACCCAAGAGATATAAGGTGGCTGACTGGATTTAAAAAAAAAAAAAGAGCCACCTGTATGCTGCTTATAAGAGACTCATTTCAGAGCTGAAGACACATACAGGCTGAAAGTGAGCAAATGGAAAAGATATTTCATGCAAACAGATACAAGTTTTGCTGTGGTAGCAAAACTCACCTCAGAAAAAGAAAACTTTAAAACCAAGTCTATAACAAAAGATAAAGAAGGGCATTACATAATGAGAAAGGGATCAATACAAGAAGACGATACAATATTCTTAACATATTTGTACCTAATATAGGAGCATCTAAATATATACAGCAAATATTAACAGACATAAAGGGAGAAAGTAACAATAATATGATATTCCTAGGGGACTTTAAAACCCGTTGACATCAATGGACAGATCATCTAGACAGAAAAACTGTAAGGAAACAGAGATCTTAAATGACACATTAGACTAGTTGGACTTAACAGATACCTACAGGACATCCCATACAAAAACAACAGAATACACATTATTTTCAAGTGCACATGGAACATTCTCCAGGATCAATCACATACTAGGCCACAAAATAAGCATCAACAAATTTAAGAGGGTAGAAACTATATCAAGCATTTTTTTTTTCTGGTCACAATGGTGTAAAACTAGAAATCAGTTATAGGAAGAAAAATGTGGAGATGAAACAACATGCTACTAAAAAACCAATGAGTCAATGATGAAATCAAAGAGGAAATCAGAAAATACCTTAGGATAAATGAAAATAGAAACACAACTTTTCAAACTCTATGGGATGCAGTAAGAATAGTTCTAAGAGGGAAGTTTATAGCAATATAGGCCTTCCTCAAGAAACAAGAAAAATCTCAGATAAACAACCTAACCTACAATCTAAAGGAGTTAGAAAAAGCAGAGCAAACAAAGCCCAAAGTCAGCAGAAGAAAGGAAATAATAAAGATCAGAGAGGAAATTAAAATAGAGCTCAAAAAATCACTAGAGACTATCAATGAAACCATAAGCTTTTTTCTGAAAAGATAAACAAAATTGAGAAGCCTTTAGCCAGGCTCATTAAGCAAAAAAGAGAGTGGACTCAAACAAATAAGAAATGAAACTACACCAATATCACAGAGGTACACATAATCGTAAGAATACTATGAACAGCTATATGCCAGCAAATTGCACAACCTAGAAGAAATGGATAAAATTCTAGAACGTACAACCTTCCAAGACTGAATCAGGAAGAAATAAACAATCTGAACAGATCAATCACTAGTAGTGAAATTGAATTAGTAATCATAAAACTTCCAACAAACAAAAGTGTAGGACTGAATGTCTTCACAGGAGAATTCTACCAAACATATAAAGAAGAGCTAATACCTATCCCTCTCAAACTCTTCCAAAAATTTGAAGAGAGAACGCAACCAAATTCATTCTACCTGGCCATCATTACCCTGATATCAAAACCAGACAAAGACATTACCAGAAAAAGGAAATTACAGGCCAATATCTCTGATGACTATGATGCAAAAATCCTCAATAAAATATTAGCAACCAATTCTAACAACATATGAAAAGGATCATACACCATGATCATGTGGGATTTATTCCAGGTCACAAGGATGGTTCAACATTCACAAATCAATCAATACCACACTAACGAAAGGAAGGATAAAAATCACATGATCATCTCAATAGTTGCAGAAAAAGCATTTGAAAAAATTCAGCATCCATTCATGATAAAAAAAAATTCTCATCAAAGTAGATGTATAGAGGGAACATATCTCAACATAATAAAGGTCATTTATGACAAACCCACAGCCAACTTCATACTCAATGGTGAAAAGCTAAAAGCTTTTCCTCTAAATTCAGGAACAAGATAAGGAAGCTGACTCTTGCCACTTCTATTTAACATAGTATTGGAAATCCTAGTCACAGCAATCAGATAAGAAAAAGAAATAAAATGCATCCAAACTGGAAGGGAAAGGATAGAACTGTCACTATTTGCAAATGACATGATACCATATATAAAAAACCCTAAAGTCTCCACCAAAAAACTACTCGAATTAATAAATTCAATTCAGTAAAGTTGCAAGATATAAGTTAATATACAGAAATATATTTCTTGTATACACTAATAATGAACTATCAGAAAGAGAAAGTGAACTATCAGGAAGATTTGAAACCGTTTCAAGTTGCATTGAAAAGAATAAAATACCTAGGAATAAACTTAACCAAGGAGATGAAGACCTACACTCTGAAAACTATACAACATTGAAGAAGGAAATTGAGGATGATGCAAAGAATTGGAAAATCTCCCATGTTCATGGTTTGGAAGAATTAATATTGTTAAAATGTCCATACTACCCAAAGCAATCTACAGATTTAAATTAATCTACAGATTTAATCCTATCAAAATACCCATGTACTGCCCTGTAATTCTTATCAAAATACCTGTGACATTTTTCACACAACTAGAATAAATAATCCTAAGATTTATATGGAACCACAAAGGACCCAGAATTGCCAAGGCAATGTTGAGAAAAAGGAACAAAGCTGGAAGTATGATCCTCTCAGACTTCAAAAGATACTACAAAGCTACAGTAATAAAAACAATATGGTACTGGCACAAAAACAGACATTGGTCAATGGAACAGAATATAGAGCCTAAAATAAACCCATGCACCTATGGTCAATTAATCTGTGACAAAAGAGGCAAGGATACACAATGAATGGAAGTCTCTTCAATAAATGGTGCTGAGAAAACTAGACAGCTACATGTAAAAGGATGAAATTAGAACATTTTCTCACACTATAGACAAAAATAAACTCAAAGTGGATTCAAGACCTAAATGTAAGACATGACACTGTAAAACTTCTAGAAGAAAACATAGGCAGAATGCTCTTTGACATAAATCATAACAATATATTTTTTTTGGATCTGTCTCCTAAGGCAAAGGAAACAAAAGCAAAAATAAATACATGGGAGCTAATTATACGTAAAAGCTTTTGCACAGAAAAGGAAACCATCAAGAAAACAAAAAGACAACCTACAGAATGGGAGAAAATATTTGCAAATGATATGATTTATAAGGAGTTAATAGCCAAAATATATAAATATCTCATACCACTCAGCATCAAAAAAACAAACCCAATTAAAAATGGACAGAATACCTGAATAGACATTTTTCCAAAGAAAATATACAGATGACCAATAGGCGCATGAAAAGATGCTCAACATCATTAATCAAAAGAGAAATGCAAATCAAAACCTTAATGATATATCACCTCACACCTGTCAGAATGGCTATCATCAAAAAGACCACAAATAACACATGTTGGAAAGGAGGTGGAGAGAAAGGAAGCCTAGTACACTATTGGTGGGAATTTACATTGGTGCAGCCACTGTGAAAAATAGTATGGAGATTCCTTTAAACACTAAAGGTAGAGCTACCATATAGTCCAGCAATTCTACTCCTGGGTATAGATCCAAAGAAAATGAAAACATTAACTTGAAAAAGTATATGCATCCCAATGTTAATAGCTGCATTATTTACAATAGCCAAGATACAAAAGCAACCCAAATGTATATAAACAGATGAATGAATGAAGAACATGTGGTTTATATGTATACAATGGAATGTTACTTGGTCATAAAAAATAATGAAATTCTGCCATTTGTAGCAATGTGGATGTACCTGAAGGGTATTATGCTTAGTGAAATGTCAGAGAGAGAAAGACAAATACTTTATGTTATCACTTATGTGTAGAATCTAAAAGATAAAATAAACAAATGAATGTAGCAAAACAGAAAAAAAGACTCACAGATGTAGAGAACAAACTAGTGGTTAACAGTGGGGAGACAGAAGGGGGAGAGGAAATGTGGGGGAGGGGATTAAGAGATACAAACTACTATGTATAAAATAAATAAGCAACAGTTATACATTATATAGCACAGGGAACTATAGACATTATTTTGTAAGAACTTTAAATGGGTATAATCTATAAAAATATTGAATCACTATGTTGTACATCTGAAACTAATACAATGTTATAAAGCAGCTACACTTCAATAGAAAGAAAAAACAGAATGGGAAAAAAATAAATATTTCCAGGACCCCAGAAACCCCATGTGTGTCTCTGTAATTCAAACCCATCTTTTGCTCCAGAGGGAATGATTATCTTCATTTTTCTGACAATCATTTCCTTGCTTCTTTTGATAGTTTTACCATGTATATATGCATCCCTAAGCAATATAATGTGGTCTATTTTTAACTGTATACTATACATATTCTTTTAAGTTTTGCTTCCTTAGATCAACATTGTTTGTGAAACTTAGCCTGATCTCCTATCTCATTTTGAAAGGTCCAGGATTTGGGGTCCATCTTATTTTAGTCCTACAACTTTGCCTATAACTCAGGTAGATTAGATTATCAGTTGAAATGTAAATAAATCTAAAAAAATAATACTCATCTAAATTTACTTGTGTCTTCCATTTTACCCTGGTTTACAAATCTCTCTATGGTAATTCCAGATGAGTCAGGAGATACCACTAGGTTGCTAGTTATATATATTATATATATATATATATATATATATATATAATTTTCTCATCTGTAAAATAAGAAAGTTTCACTAGATAGTGTCTAAGTTCTCATCAGCTATAGAACAATTTGATTCACTAATCAGACCAATCGCCTGTGCAATTGGTCTGATTAGTCAATCAAACCAATCAGACCATCAGAATGAAGTACACAACCTTGCATCATTCCAGCCCATGCATTCCTTGCCAAAGGAGGAAAGTAATTGAGGCAATATCTTAAAGTTCAAGTAAACACAATTTCCTGTGTAATTGCTTCACATCTCTTTTCAGCTTGGCTGTTGGAAACCTAGTTTAGTGTGGTGTGGTGGTATTAAACTTTAGCAAATTTACAAAGTCTCTCATTAAAGTGGAGGTGGTTTTGCCAATTTCATTTCGAGATCACTTTAAAAGGTTTTACTTGGGGGAAAAAGATTACTTTTCCTATTATGTGCATAAGTCTACATGTGGTAGCTGAAAATATCTCCCTTGAGTTAAGAAATATTTTCCCTTTTGGTTTGTCAAGTACATATTGTTCCACCTACTACAAAGGATTAAAATGACTTTTTTCATCACAGAGCAAAGTAATGGCCGTAGCGTGTGATTTTTGGCAGAAAGAACACTTTGTAATTGCTAATTTCCTATATCCAAATTCAGCTGAAGATTGCAGCCTGAGTCCACAGTACTTTGCAAGTCTTAACAAGCAGGACCCAAGGACACTAGCAGCCTTTGTAAAATGCCAATGAATCTAGACTAGCAGGGAGTTTGCTGAGCCTTTTAAAGGAATGTTCAAATCTAAGACCCCAAATGCCTTGTGGAGACGTGAACGAGTCCACGGGACACAACTGATAGACTCAGGTGTTTGCTTTGGCTGGTGTCTCTCTTCTCATCTTCATTGTGTTCTGTGCCAAATGGCAGCTGTCCTCAAGGTCAGACTCTTTTTTAAAAAATCAGCAACTTAAATAAGAACCAGTAGTGCTTTCAGCAGGTATAATCCATTTTACTTGGAAAGTGTTTCAACTAGTATTTCTTTTGATACAAAAAAGTTTGGAAATCTGATATAAATATAATATTTTCAAACTCATATCTAGCACCAAATTTACATTCCTCAGCCAAAGAAAAATATTCTTTACTGAGTAAGTGCTAGATCCCAGTCTACAAAGAAAACATACATTTTCTAAGTGGCCAAAAGAAAACAAATGCTAATAAAACTACGATGATGTAATCAACTTTGAAGCCACAGTTTGTATCCATCTAGTTCCCAAATAGTCTTCAATGCTGTTTGCTGTATTTTTTAATTAATTATTCTTTGCATTTGAAAAACAATGCACATTAAAATGCAAATATGTTTACTCTTTATCAAAGCATTACACTGAAGCCCATTTGCAGGATGTGGGATCTGGAGTTCTGGATTACAGCTGATACCACTGCAACACTGAATGCCTGTTTAGGTCTATAAAATATCTTGAATTATGTAAAATCTGTGAATTCTCAGAATCCCAAACACTGTACAGGACTTTTGCTGACCAAAAACTTGAGGTGTGTGCAAGAGCCATTGTGCTATAGGACAGAAGGAACAGGCTTGTGTGACCACTGAGCAATATTCCAGGCCAAGCTTTTCCCTTCCTAGCAAAGTGACCTTGGATGAACCAGTTAGTCTCCCTCTCACAATTAATTTCTGATTGTTTCAATCAGGCTTAAGTAAGAAAAATCATGAATATGTTGCATATGTTAGATAGATATCCAATCTATATCTATCTATCATCTATCTATCTATCTGTATCTAGCTATCTATCTATCTATTTATCTATCTATCTATCACCTACCTACCTATCAGTAAACTAGCAGCTTAAATCCTGTAGTTGCTCAAGCCTAAATCCCTGGAGTCATCTTGTCTCCTAGCCTTCTCTCACACCTCACTTCTAATCTACCACCAAATTCTGCCATCATTTCCTTCAGAGTATACCCAGAGTCTGACCCTGTCTCATCGCCTCCATGGCACATGGTGGAGCCCAGCACCATCCGCTCTCCTTGGATGATGGCAACAATCTCCTTCTCTGATTTCTCTGCTTCTTGCTCTCCTTCAAGCTCTTTTTAATACAGACGCCAAAGTGGCTTTTTAAAAACAGAAGTCAGATCCTTTCAGTCCTTGGCTCAATGACAGATCAGGCCCTGAGGATCCAGCCTCTCCATCAGCTCTCACTCCACTCCCATCACTCGAACCCCTCTCCCGCCTCTTCTCCCTCTGCTGCAGCCTCACCAGCCTCTTGCTAGACATGCCCTTGCCTCAGATCTCTGCCTTGCTGCTTCCTCTGTTGAATGAATGAGGACAAAATATTTGCATTGAATCATTGGGAATGAAAAAGACACAGTAAATCTAGACTACATTTAAGAATGAGATATTGTAAGACAGTGACAAATTGGAGCAAGGGGATTAAAAAGGGTAAAAATAAGTCTATGCTCCTATATTAACTAAAGATATTTTAAAATAGTTTGTTATATTATTAAATAACTATATATTATGTAACAAAGTTTTTCAGGTATGAAATTGGTATGTATTTCAAAGTCAGCTTTTCAAAGTATCTTTTAACTCTAAAATTCTGTAATCAATAAGTATTATAAAAATAATTATGTAAATCAAATACAAATATGCTTTCTCATATAACTGTGCTTATAGAATATTGATGCAGTCTTATTTAAATACCAGATTTAGGTTACTGTATTTAAGAAAAAGTTTTTTCATCTATGTGGTCTTATGAGAAGTAATTTTCTACTTCCAGAAATAATTTACTGAGAACCAATGAAGTTTTAATTTTCCTGCCTAGTGAGATCTCATTTTGAGCATTCCACATTTCCCTTAATAGACTGGATGCAAGTGTGTGTGTGTGTGTGTGTGTGTGTGTGTGTGTGTGTTATGTGTGTTTGATGAATTCATTAGTTCATCCACAAGCCAAAAAATTAAAATGCAGTCACCAATTTGGGACAACTCAGCTACCTATTATTTTTTGTATGCATAAGTAAGACTGGTATGTTTTTAAAAGGAAACTTGTATTTCAACCTACGTGGATCAGATATAGAAAGGCTCTCCCTACCTGTCCCCTGACCCAAATGCCAAGGAAAAAAAGTTTAAATAGTTCTAACTTCTCAAATAGCCTATTCAGACAGCAAGGCTTCCGTAAAACAGTATGTGCACAGTGCTTTGGAGGAGTGCTTTTTATAAATGCAAATGCTTGAGCCTCTTCCCAGACTTTCTGAAAGGGATCTCTCGTGCTGGGGCAGGAATCTGCTCCCCTAGTTGACAACATATGTTAAGATTTGAAGATTACTGCAAAGAAAGTTATGTTCCACATTCGGGATGAAAAGCAGCACCTAATGAGCATTGCTCAAGGATTCTAAGCCAATATATAGAAAGTATTCCCTTAACATATCAGGCATATATTTTGTGCTAGGCACTGGGCACTAAGAGCACTGGGTATACAGTTGTTATATAACAGCTTTATCCAGAGATAATTTATATACAGTACAATTCACCCATTTAAAGTATGCTATTTAACTGTTTTTAGTATTTTCAGAGTTGTGCCACCATCCCAACAATTAATTTTTGAACATTTTAATCATTCTCAAAAGAATCTCCATACCCTTTATCTATAACCCCTCACCTCCCCAGCCCAAGACAAACACTACTCTAGCTTCTGTCTCTATAGATATGCATCTGTGTACAAGCTTTTGTGTTGACATGTGTTTTCATTTCTCTTAAGTTTCTACGTAGAGCAGAATTGCTGAGTCAAATTGCAACTCTATGTTTAAATTGTTGAGCAACTGCCAAACTGTTTTCCAAAGTAGTTACACTATTTTGCATTCCTACCAGCAATGTCTGAAGATTCTGATTTCTCCACATTCTCACCAATTCTTACTGTCTTTTTGATAATAGCCATTCTAGTGTGTATGAAGTGGTATTGATTTGCATTTCCCTAATGACTATGCCAAGCACCATTTCATGTGCTTATTGGCCACTTGTATATATTCTTTGGGGAAATGACTATTCAAATCCTTTGCTAGTTTTTTAATTGAGTTATTTGTCTTTTTATTATTGAGTTGTAAGGGTGCTTTCACATAGTCTAGATAGTCCCTTATCAGATAGATGACTTGCAACTATTTCCTACCATTCTATGGAGTTTTTTCATTTTCTTGATAATGTCTTTTATTGCACAAAAGTTTTTAATTTTGATGAATTCCAATTCATATTTTCTTTTGTTGTTCATGCTTTTGGTGTCATATCTAATAATCTGTTTCCAAACTTGAAGTCACGTAGATTTACTCCTATATTTTCTTCTGAGTGTTATAGTTTTAGCTCTTAAACATTTAGATTTTTGATCAGTTTGAACCAATTTTTGTATATGATGTGAAGTAGGGGTCCAACTGCAGGTGAATGTCCAGTTGTCGCAGCACCATTTGTTGAAAAGATTATTTTTTCCCTCCCTGAATGGTTTCAGCACCCTATAAAAAGTCAGTTGACCATAAATGTGAGAGTGTATTTCTGGTCTCTCAATTCTAATCCATTGATCTATATATCCATCCTTATGCCAGTGCCATACAGCCTTGACTGCTGTAGCTTTATAGTAAGTTTTAAAATCAGGAAGTGTGAGTCCTTCAAATTTGTTCAGCTTATGAACAATTTTTTGGCTATTCTGGGTCCCTTGGGTTTCCATATGAATTTTAGGATCAACATGTCAAGTTCCACAAAGAAGTCAAGCAGGATTCTGATAGGGATTTCACTAAATTTGTAGATCAGTTAGGGGAGTACAGCCATCTTAATAATGTTAAGTCTTCCAATCGATAAACATAAGATGGCTTTCTACTTATTAAGGTATTTAATTTCTTTCAACAATGTTTTATAGTTTTCACAGTGTATGTTTTGCACTTCTTTTGTTACATGTATTCTTAAGTATTTTATTCTTTAATGTTATTGTAAATGGAATTTTTCTTAATTTTATTTTTAATTGCTCATACAAGTATATAGAAATAAAATTGACTTTTGTCTGTTGATTTGTATTCTGCAGCCCTGCTGAACTTGTTTATTCTAACAATTTTTTAGTGGATTCTTTAGGATTTTCCATGTATAAGATCATGTCATTTGCTAATAGAGTTTTACTTCTACATTTCCAATTTGGATACTTTCCATGTTTCTTTTGCTTGCCTGATGGCCCCGTACTTCCAGTACAATGTTGAATAGAGGTGGCACGAGTGGACATCCTTCTTTTATGGAGATCTGACCTCAAGGGGAAAGCGTTCCGTTTTCTCCATTAAGTATGATTTAAAAACAAAAACACAAACAAATATAGAAAGAGTCTTACCCTTATGGAACTTACAGTCTGATAGAAGAAACAGACAAGAATCAAGTACTGTATTTGCAAACTCTCTCCCTTTGGGCTTTTATGGAGGCTTCATTACACAGGCATGACTGATTAAATCACTGGCCAATGGTGACTGAACTCAATCTCCAGCCCCTACCACTTGCCCAGAGGTCTGGGGGATGGGAATCAAAGTTCCCAACCTTATAATCACATGGTTGGCTCCCCTGGCAACCAGCCTCCATCCTTAGGTGGGGTCCAAAAGCCATCTCATTAACATAACAAAGACAGTGATCCCGAGCATCACTTAGGTAGGTGATTCCAAGGGTTTTAGGAGCCAGTTCTGGTCTTGCTGCTCAGAAGTGATCACATGGCTGGTGTTATGTACTACGGGTAAATTAAAGGCCCAAGACAGCTTTTTCTTTGTCAAAACAGGAGCTACTTTTCTTTTTTTAATCCCTAAAGCATCTGGCTTTAAAACATTTGAATTCGTTTCCAATAGAGGCATCTTTTCTGCTGATGAACTATGAGGAGCAACTAGGTAGAGCAGTTGGTTAGTCAACTGTCAAGATGGTGATGTTATCATAGTTATTTTATTTCTCTGACCCTCTGAACCTATTATAACTAGGAAGGGTGATTCTGAGACAAAGAAATGTTGAATACCTCTAAGTCACAAAATTTAGTAGAAAACAAAAATTGTCCCAAATATTTTACTCTTTTGATTAAATTCTATTATCCTAGGCATCTACTTCTAACATAGAAAATTGACAGATAGGAATAATTGATATTAAAAAGGGTTAAATCTAGGTTAGAAAATGTATTGACCTTTATTTTCACCTGGCCTCTTTCCCTCTCTTGAAGGAGTGGTCTTCTATAATTTAATCCTGATTCAGGACCCTTCCATAGTTCCTAAGACTCACTTTTAAATCTTCAGATAATGCTAAATTAAATACAGCACCTATTTCAGCTCTGAATTTGGAGAAATTCCAAAGTCTATGTATATCTGTAGATTCCCAAGAGGTAAATCACAAAGTCAAAGGAGCTTAGTTCAAAGAATAAGAAGGGCAAGTAACCCGAGGCCTCTGTGCCAACCATGTGCACTACTTTGGTCAAAGCTCCTCAATTATAGGATGGAGGTTGGAGCAGGAAGCAGGAGCAAGGATCCCAAGAAATTTTTCAGAATTATGCAGGCTTGTCTTTAGTTCATACCTGTTTCCTGCGGCAGCTGACAGTGAGATTATTCTTAATTATAGAATCTTTTAAGTAATGCTTGTTGTGATTTTTTTATAGGTTCATTTGGAGACAGTCCTCCCTAAAGTGAGCTATATCTTTGTAAGCAATCTACTGATGAACAGGTATGAAAATAACAGCTGATTTAATTTAATTGTTAAATTATAGAATGAGAAGTTTGGAAGTGCACTCTGCACATCAACTTGACCATTTTCTGTTGACACAGAAAACGTGAAATGTGAAATATTCACATAGAAATGTGAAATGTATAGACTGGGCTACTTAGATCTGATAAAATGTGAAGCAGATGGTACTTAAAGGTGAAGGGAGGAAACCACAAAGTTTTTGGCCACTCTAGCTATCATCCTTGTTAGGTTTTGGGTTTTTCTGGTTTTTTTGTTTGTTTTTTTTAAATAAATTTATTTAGTTAGTTATTTAGCTTATTTATTTATTGGCTGTGTTGGGTCTTCATTGCTGTGTGCTGGCTTTCTCTATTTGTGGCGCATGGGCTTCTCATTGCGGTGGCTTCTCTTTGTTGTGGAGCACAGGCTCTCGCTGCGTGGGCTTCAGTAGTTGTGACTCGTGGGCTCTAGAGCACAGGCTCGGTAGTTATGGAGCATGAGCTTAGTTGCTCCGCGGCATGTGGGATCTTCCTGGACCAGGGATCAAACCCTTGTCCCCTGCATTGGCAGGTGGATTCTTAACCACTGCTCCACCAAGGAAGTCCCTTGTTAGGTTTTCAAAAAACATGGAGCTACCATATAATCTTTTTGTTCCTCGGTAAAGAAACACTTCACACTTGTTGGCTATGGGGCCCATGATGCCAGGGTTTTTATATCTTCATGTGGATGAGGAGAGATAGAAGTAGGATAGAAAGAGAGATCAGGAGGAAATACAAGTAAACACATTTTCTAACCTAGATTTAATGCTTTTTAATATCAATTATTCCTATCTGTCAATTTTCCATGTTAGAAGCAGATGGCTAGGATAATAGAATTTAATCAAAAGAGTAAAATATTTGGGACAATTTTTGTTTTCTACTAAATTTTGTGACTTAGAGGTATTCAACATTTCTTTGTCTCAGAATCACCCTTCCTAGTTATAATAGGTTCAGAGGGTCAGAAAAATAAAATAACTATGATAACATCACCAGTCTTGACAGTTGACTAACCAACTGCTCTACCTAGTTGCTCCTCATAGTTCATCAGCAGAAAAGATGCCTCTATTGGAAACGAATTCAAATGTTTTAAAACCAGATGCTTTAGGGATTAAAAAAAAAAAAAGCAGCTCCTGTTTTGACAAAGAAAAAGCTGTCTTGGGCCTTTAATTTACCCGTAGTACATAACACCAGCCCTGTGATCACTTCTCAGCAGCTGAATCAGAGCTGGCTCAGTAAGGTTGTCCATTGTGATAGCTTATGTACGGCTTCTCTGGGATGCTACTAGGGAAACTGTATCTCATATGCCTTTTCTCACTCTTTTTCTGATTGGGGAGGTTGGTATTCAAAATGGAAAATTTGTCTACTAACTTAAATTAGTTCCAAGGAGACCCAAGTTTACTGTTCATGCAGGATTGTGTGCCATGTCCTTAAATACATGATCTCACTTAGTTCTCACAACAACTTTGTAAAGGAGGTATCTATTTTCTGTTTTTGAAGAAGAGGAAATAGATCTCAAGTTAAGTAGCTAACAAAAGTCACATAGCTTTTAAGAGATTGCTTTCAATTCAATTTGAGGTTTGTCTGATTCCAAAGGCCAGGCTTTTCCAACCTAGTTTCAAGAAGGAAAAAGGGACTCCTGAGAGTCCCCAAACCCCCTGTTATATCTGGCCCCTGCACACATCAAATCCATAGTGTAGCTTCAATCATAAAAGAGGTTGATGATCATTTGGGTATAAATCAGGCAAACCACAATTATTAAGATAAAAGTAATTATTTAGATAAAAGTAATGCTAGTTTTCAAAATATTAATCTAAAGACTGATTGTCTACATTTTGTTCATTTCACCAAGCATATAGGGCACGTTTGTGGCATTCTGCCAGTCCCTGCAGATATGAGGATAAACAGGATAGCGCCTGCCCTTTATCTCACAGCATCATGACAGAGATAGATCCAAAGTAATATCTATAATCAGGAGTGCCATTCAAAATGTTTACTAACTAAACTGAGAAAGCACCAAGCAATCAGAACAGACACTGGCTATCTGTAGCTGGTATGGCCGAAGTGCATACTTATTGCCTATCAGCTTTGCCTTTAATAATGTAACCGATACTCAGAGATATGTGGGAGCTGAGATGGAGAGGGATGGAGGGCAGGGATGAAGGCAGTCATGTACAACTCTATATGATCTGAACCTTGAAGGATAAGTGGGCGTTTCCGTTGGACGAAAGAGGACAGGACATTTTAGGGAGGGAAAGCAACCATATTAAACAAAGGCTGCATATGAGGTGTCTAAAATAGTGAAATTTCTAGAATCAGAGTGGAGTAGTGGGGCTGGGGCTGGGGGATGGGGAGTTCCTAATCAGCAAGCGTAAAGGTTCAGTTAACCAAGATGAGTGTTTTCGAGATCTGCTGTGCAGCGTTGCACCTATAGTCAACTATACTCTAGTGTACACTTGACAGCTTCAGAGGGTAGCTCTCATGTTAAGTGTTCTTATCACAATAAAATAAAATTAAATATAAATAAATAAACGAGCAAACAACCCAAGGATGGGCAGCGCTGAGAAAGATCTAGCAACCTGCTGTGATTAGATTACTGGGCTCGCGGGGAGTAATGGCTAGAGAGGATGGTGGAGAGTCATTTTAGGCCAAATCATGAACTAAGCTAAGGCCTTTTTACTTTTTTCCCCAGATATCAGAGAACTCAAACAATTATATCTATGTCTCAGATAATTTTGGTGATATTGTAGGGAATATACTAGAGGGTATTTAGAGGCTATTTCAATAGTTCAGGAGAAATATGATGTGAGTCTATAATGGTATTGTTGCAAAGAGAAGGGGATGGAGGCAAGAGACATTTGACTATGTGTAATGGCTGATTGCGTACATTGAGGCGGGGAAGAAAGAATCAAGAAGGAGTCCAAAGCACTTGGCTTGAGCAACTTTATTGATTTTACCTGAGATAGTACAGGCAGATGGAGATGGTAACTCCTGTATGTTTGGAAAGTGAGCAGATAATGATCTTGGTTCTGTACATAGCACGTCATGCAGAACACCCAGATGGAAAAATGAAACAGGCAGTTGGAAACATAGATGACCGACAGTACCTATTCTATACCGTATGTATTGATATCCGTGTACATATATGCATATGCATATTTTTTTAACTTAATAGACAACTCACAGCCTAAGGAGGAAACACTTTGAAACTAAGATACGTAATTACTTCTTCAAGAGAACAGTTTATTTTAGTTTTATGGTTTGAGTCAATTTGTACATTGCATATCATAATTTATAAATATCAAACATATTCAAAAACTAAGCTTGGCTTATTTGGATATTTCATGGAGCTGATAAGTCCAAGGTTAGCCCTTGATTGCTTTATAGGTGAGTTTGATTAGCGAATGTTCCTGAGGTCAGTCTTTGAAGAGTGTCTTTATTATTTTGCTCTTGTGAATTCCAAGATTATATGCTGTCATATAGCAACAGATGGCACATGAAACTCTGGTACTGACGCAGCAAATGACAGTCCGGGGACTTGCTCAATATTGATGCATGGTCTAAACGGCTCTAGTCTACACCAACTGTAGTGAGTCTTCGTTAGAGTATTAAACGCGTATCTCATTTACATGGTTTTACATTAAACCAATTCACCTATACATGTAATAAATTGTGTGATCAGTATCTGAAGTCACACTGAAAGCATATTCTATTTGTACTTGGTTACCTGTCCTCATGAGGCTCCGCAAAGAAAAGAACTACAGAGTTGAGTAGTTGGTTTTTGGAACATTCTCACCTACCAGTGTCACTGCTTTCCCAACCCTGAGGCATCTAAGGTCTCAAACTAACTCTGCTTGCCCAGAGGTACCACTGCACTATTCCACTCCAACCTGCCCTTCCTGTGTGCCTGGACCACCTTTCCTCATTCTCTCTGGTGTTATTTAAGCTCCCATGTAAAGAAACATCATGTTTTAGGGATTTAGCTTTATTCACAGTAGTATAAAAATGACCAGCTAATCTTCCCTGTGTGTGGGTGTGTGTGGGTGTGTGTGTGTACGGGCACACGTGTACACAGGTGTGCCCCATGATGTAAAATGTCTGCTTGCGTGAATGTCCTGCTTCCTGTTGTGCTCTGTGAGATGGGGGAAGGAAGACATCCGAGCAGGTGGACAATCAGGCACGTGAACAAAGCAAGAAGCCTCTGAGCAGAGTGAAGTTGAGGCCTGGTGATTAGACGGAGTCAGTGCATTGGGACTAGGGAAAAGGGTTCTCACCGTCTCCTCCCAACCCCAGACAGTCTCCCACCACGGGCTTCATAAGACAGGACATTGAGACCAGCACAAACCCCGAAATGCCCTATCCTCTCAGAATTTATTTTCTGACTGCAGGGGTACTTCCTAACGGGTCTCTGGAAGAGAAGCAATTGATCCCAGTCAAAGTGTCAAAGAAAGAGAGGTTTGTTTTTACTTTCTACCTCTCTCATTGAGTTATTTGCAGACCTTCTCAATCCTTAATGCAAACAATGTATTACTTCAATTCTAAGATGATATTTTTTCACAATGTAACACCCCTGAAATTGAGAGGCATCCTATAATCAATGGCAATTTATGGCATTGGTGTTGCCTGGATTGAATTTCTTATGTAAGCATTTATTTCCAACAGTTACCCAGGGCCACTACTGACCTGAGATCATTTTAAATTAAATTATCTTCCTGAGTTTTTTACAATACACTGATGGTGTGAATGCAGACCTCATACCTATGTGAGTAATGGCTGTAGTTCAAAATTTCAGGGGAGATCCTTCTTTTTTCTCTCTCCTGCCAGGGCTAAGTTGAAAAATGCAAGTGGTCCCTTGGGGGTCCTGGCTTTATGCCTGGGTCTTTTATTAGATTCCCTATATTGGACTTTTTTTTCTTGGTAGTTGATCAAATAATGGTATATCTGAGAGCCAAAAGAATTTAAGAAATTTGATATTGGAATTGAAAAGTTTCCCCAGGAACAAACTTTCTTCCCAGCTTCTTCCTTCTGAGCAGCAACACTGCCTTCTTCAGGTCTTCGCTTGTCTTTCAGAGCCTGCCAGCACCTTTCAAAAAGAGCCAGGTAATCACCCTCCAGATGCATGAGTCACGTGCAATTTGTGGGTATAATGGGATTTGTTAATTTGTAATTTCATCAAGATGCAATTTGTGAGTAAAGATTGTGATAAAGCTATAATTACCACTGTGATGAATCTGTTCATTGCTTTTCCAAATACTTATAAGGTATATTCTATGCTTTGGAGAAGGAGCAAAGATGCCTTAGAAATGGTCCCTGACCTCAGGGAGCTTAGAGTCTATTATGATTGGATAAGGCATGTGCTAAATAACTGTGCTGTACTGTAATGTCATATAATGTAGAAAGTGATACGGGGAAAGGAATGGAAAACCTACCCTGTAGATATTCAGGAGAGAAAGAAATCATTTCTAGTCTGGGAGAATTAAAAAATACTTCATGGAAGAAACAGGTAATAATATTAAAGATAAAAATAATAATGATTACCATTTTAAATGCTTTACTTACATTATTTTATGTAGTCCTTTACGAAATAGGTTTAATTCCATTTTACAGCTGAGAAAACTGGTTTTGAAGACTGAATAGATTTTTAGAGGCAGAAGCAGTGTTGAGAACAGAGGCATGGATGTGGGAAAGCCAGGGACTCATACAAAGATACTACATAGATCAATTTGATTGGAGCATTGGATGGGTAAAGGCAAGTGAGAAGAGAGAGAAAACTGAGTATTTTGCTTTAGCTAGGTAATGGAGGAATCGATGAGAGTTGTCATGGAGATTAAATAAAATAACCTGGTAGATGGTTTATTGAAGTCGAACAAAGGAGGAATATTTGTCAAAGATGAGGAAGTGATCCGGGGATTGAGTGTCTGAGAGAAAGTAATACTAGAAGAAGAAATAGTGAACACAAGAGAATACGGGACATCCAGGCCCTGTCCTAATGAGCTTAATTATAAATGTCCTAATAGTGTCTGTGCCAGGAGAATAAGAGCTTGGGGGAAGGGCCAAGCAAGGTGTGAGATGTCATCAATGGTGGTAGGGTTTACGGAAGGATAATCTCAGACCAGAGTGCTTCACACTCAGATCTGGTTCAGGGAGGTGCTGTGACGTACCCGAGGTGATCCTCACAGCATGGACCTTGGTGACTCGTGAAGTAGGTGAAGACCAACTGTCATCAGGGAAGACATTTCAGGCCCCAACAAGAGAAGTTGAGAGCAAAATTGAGCCACAAGGAAAAGGACTGATTTATGCTAAAAGGGTTGATTTAAGCCACTTCTGCCCCACTTCTGGTACCAATTTCCTAGTGTACGAGGTTGACCTTTAGCAAGACACTCGCCATTCTACCATCTGGTAAACTAGCATAAAAATTGGACATCAGAGACCTAGGTGAAGGACCCGCTAAAGAATCTTCTGGCTGGGGCTTGTGGTCTTTCAGTGAAAGACTGAAATGTTATCCCACCTACTTAGGGGTCTGTTAAGTTCAAAGCACCCTGACCTCAGGCACAAGTAAGTCAAAGGATTACATTATTTCTAGACGTTGTTTGTTCACAGGGAAGGTAGCAGATATCTCCTGCCAGCCTGAGTTCTCATTAATTCTAGGACTAGGCTGAGCTCTATTTCCATCAGGTAGGTCCTTAACAATTAGGGGCAACTGAGTAGTGTTGGAAATATCTGAAACTTGCAATAGGCAGTTGGAATTGCTGGATCTGTTTAAGAGGAGAGCATAAACTAGAGATTTTAGAGTTATAAAGACACAATTGTTGCAGGTATATTAAAAAAAAGTGACATTCTTGAAGGAAATAGGAAAGGGAAGAAGCAAACAGAGCGAAGATCCAAGGAGTGACATGAGGGGATCCTCTGAACTTGGAGAAAAAGAGAAGGAAGGGGAGTTGGATAAGAATTTGGAGGGAAAGAGAGAATGACATCATACTGAAGCAGAGAAGGATTAAAGCCATTAGCTGCGTCTACTAGGAAGTCATTTTGATCCCTAAGAGCAGGCATGATTTATCCATGAGGGAACAAATCATATCACAGTGGATTTAACGTGAGTGAGCAGTGAGGAAATGAAAGCAGTGTAGCTTTTTCTCCCTGCAAAGATATTTGGCTGTGGAAGGAAGGAGGGAGGGAGGGAGGGCAGGAGGGAAGGGAGGAGACAGGGAGGAATATGCTAGCACAGTAGCTCAAAGTTGAGATAAGTTTTTCTTTTCGATTGTCAAATCTTTGAAGTTTTGTCTTTGGAAATAATTTTCTCTAATGTTCATCATCTTACCACTTCTATTTCAAGCCATGGGATTGGGTTCATAGGGTCCTGGACTCAGTCCCTACTGCCAGGTATTAGCTTTACATTTTCCATTAAGCACCAGCTGTATAATTTTGACAAGTTACTTAATCATATGTGTTTCATGTGCAGATGAACCATTTCACTTTGTTTACTTTGTGATCCTTCTTTCCAGATCTGATTAAGTCAGATGTCATCATTCAATGCATAACAACATTTCTGCAGAGAATGGTCCTCCAAAACCTTCTCAGAGGTGCTAACCTATGTGTACAAGGTTTTTACAAGATAAACAATTATGAGTCTAGAATAGTAATACTACCTTATACATGGCAGTTGGAATTGCTGGAATTGTCCTTTAAACATTTATGAAGACCTTTCATAGGCATTTTCTAATTAAATTTGCATAACACACTGTGAAAGCGGGAGGAGAACAGTGAAGTAGCTATAAAGAAGAAGCTAGATAATGAGGCCAAATATCAATAAAAATTGCCAAGTAGCAAAATAAATTTGAATCTCACCTTCAATTTGCCATGGAGCATACAGGCTATAGGACCAGCTCTTTTTGTCTAAACACAATACTAAAGGGAATATTTCTATCAACTGAAGACACCAATATGGTAAAGAGTAGAGCCAAAAGGCATACCAATATTTATTTAAACAGTCTGAGGATAAGGATGTAGTAAGGGCTGCCCAGGTAATTTGGATTAATTCTCCTACTGAAAACAGATAGAAAAGCTAGGGAAATGTAACAGAACTAGAGACACTGAAAAGCTATCATCAGTCAAGCATTGTGATTCCAAGACCCAGAAGAATGAGAAGACCCAGAAAGATATCCCATGTTTATAGCCAGATTTGCCCTAAATTTGATTTTAGGAAGAACTGATTGAGAGAATGAACAGAGATTTTACAGATTTATGGACTTGGAGGACAAAAGTTGGAGTTCAAGGCCCAACAAAGAGAAGAAGCACTGGTAATGTCTCCCTCCAGACTTCTGGTTGGAACCTGAAAAGTCAAACCCTAGGAGTAAGAATAAACCAGACACAGAGGCTGGAACCCAGCTTCAAACTGTCTTAACCCCTGATTGAATTAATTAAGTTACCATGGACTTTCTAGTGTCCCTAGCTACCTAGTAGATATTCTCTGAAGGAATATAATATCACTTTAGGCCTAAATTACATCTATAACTTTTTTTAATAAACTATGCTTGGTACTTTATCAAGAATGCTCAAAAATATGAGGAAACAAGACAGGTGCCTGAACACAGAAACAACAAATAGAAGTAACTTATACAACTAAATAGCAATCATCCTCATCATCCTCATCATCCTCATCCTCATCATCATCATCTGGTAAAAGAAGTGGGCAAAGGATCTGAATAAACATTTTCCCAAAGAAAACATTTAGGTGGCCAACAGATATATGAAAATGTGCTCAACATCACTAATCATTAGAAAAGTGCAAAAACCCTAGTGAGATATCACCTCATACCTGTTAGGATGACTTTGTCAAAATATAAGTGATAACAAGTGAACATGTAGGGAACTGGGAATCCTTGTGCACTGTTGTTGGGAATGTAAAATACAGACAAAACCTGCAATAAAATGGTGAATTTTCACATATTTCTTTCTGTAATTTTTGTAGTAAGTAGGAAAAATCAGTAAGGATAAAAATGATTTGAATAACACAATTATTGAAATTAATGTAATTGAGACATATAAAGCACTATAGTACAGCAGAAACTAACACAACATTGTAAATCAACTATACTCCAATAAAAAATTAAGAAAAAAAGTTTAAAAATAAATTCCAATTATTCAAAATCCATGATATTCATCTTCTCTAATCTAATAAAATTAGTTAGATTTACAGAAAAAGAACTCCACTATACTCAGCAAATTCAAACTATGCACTCTTTCCAAAAATACATAAAAATCTTACAAAAATGGACCATGTGCTTGCCATGAGGTAAACTCACTAAATTTCAAAGAATTTAAATTATTCAGAGGATGTTCTCTGACCACAGAAGAATTTAGTTATCCTAGTTAGTCTATTAACAGAAAATATAAAATCTTAAAAAAAAAGAAAAGAAAAAAAAATCTTGAAAATCTTCATATGTTTGGAAATTAAGCATTAGCTATCTAAAAAAACCTATGTAAAATTTTACAATATATTGAAATAAATGATAATGAAAATAATACATATTAAAATTTATGGAATAAAGCTAATCCATGCTTATTGGGAAATGTACAGCCTTAACAGCCTATATTAGAATATAAAAATAGGCTATAAAGCAATTATCTAAATATCCATCTCAAGTATTCACAAAAAGAAGAGCAAACTTAACACAAAGAATGTTTAAAATGTATACTAAAGAGGATCAAAAGCGAATGGTTGGTTCTTTAAAAAGACTGATCAAATTAATGAAGGGAGGACTTCCCTGGTGGCACAGTGGTTAAGACTTCACCTGCCAATGCAGGGGAAATGGGTTCTAGCCTTGGTCCAGGAAGATCCCACATGCTGAGGAGCAACTAAGCCCATACGCCACAGCTACTGAGCCTGTGCTCTAGAGCCTGCGAGCCACAACTACTGAGCCCACATGCTGCAACTACTGAAGAAGCCACTGCAATGAGAAGCCTGCATAGAGCAATGAAGAGTAGCCCCTGCTCACCACAACTAGAGAAAGCGCACTTGCAGAAATGAAGACGCAATACAGCCAAAAACAAACAAACAAACAAACAAACAAATAAATAAATAAATACAATTCTTTTTTTTTTAAATTTATTTATTATTTTTTGGGGGGATACACCAAGTTCAATCATCTGTTTTTATACACATATCCCCGTATTCCCTCCCTCCCTCGACTCCCCCACCACCCTCCCTCGAGTCCCCCCCATCCTCCCCCTCCCAGTCCTCTAAGGCATCTTCCATCCTCGAGTTGAACACCCTTTGTTATATAAAAACTTCCCACTGGCTATCTATTTTACAGTTGGTAGTATATATATGTCTGTGCTACTCTCTCGCTTCGTCTCAATTCTTAAAAAAAAGTAATGAAGGAAAAAATATATAGAAGAGGCAAATAACCGGTATCAATAATGAAAAGGGAGAGAACATCATAGATACCATGAACATTAAAGAGATTTTAGGAGGATATTTTGAAAAATTTTTGATAAAAATACAGCTTACCAGAAATCAACAAAGAAGAAATTAAAAATATAATCAATTCTATAACTACTAGAGAAATTGAATTTTAAAACTGCCTAGAGGGACTTTCCTGGTGGCATGGTAGTTAAGAATCCACCTGCCAGTGCAGGGGACACAGGTTCAGTCCCTAGTCTGGGAAGATCCTACATGCTGCAGAGCAACTAAGCCCATGGGCCATAGCTACTGAGCCTGCGCTCTAGAGCCCATGAGCCACAAATACTGAGCCCATGCACCACAACTACTGAAGCCTGTGCTAGAGCCTGTGCTCCCCAACAAGGGAAGCCATCGCAATCTCGCACCACAATGAAGAGTAGTCCCCGCTCACCACAACTAGAGAAAGCCCACTCGCAGCAAAGAAGACCCAATGAAGACAAAAAAACCCACCAAAAAAAAAAAAAAAACTGCCCAGAAAGTAAAGTCCAGAACCAGAATGTTCCACCAGTAAATTCTACCCAGGATATAATGCCAATCTCGCAGTTTCTTCCAGATAATGGAAAAAGAGAACACTTACCAATTTGTTATATGAGACCAGCATTATCTTTCTTTTTTCTACAAGATAATGGCAATAATTCCTCGTGCTCTGCAATATATTCTTGTTGCTTGTATATTTTATACATAGTAGTTTGTATCTCTTAACCCCCTACCCTTTACCTGCTCCTCCACCACCCCTCACCCTACTGGTAACCGCTAGTTTGTTTTCTGTATTTGTGAGTCTGTTTCTGTTTTGCACATACATTCTTTTGTATTATTTTTTAAATTCTACCTATAAGTACTATCACACAGTATTTGTCTTTCTCTGTCTGACTTATTTCAATAAGCACAGTACTCTCCATATTCATCCATGTTGCTGCAAATGGCAGGATTTCATTTTTTATGGCTGAGTAATATTCCTGTGTGTGTGTGTGTGTGTGTGTGTGTGTGTGTCACATCTTCTTTATCCCTTCATCTGTTGACAGACACTTGAGTTGCTTCCATATCTTGGCTATCGTAATTGTAAATAGTGCTGCTATGAACATTGGGGTGCATGTATCCTTACAAATCAGTGTTTTCACTTTTTCCAGATATATGCCCAGGAGTGGGACTGCTGGATCATATGGTAGTTCTATTTTTGGTCTTGTGAGGAACCTCCATACCATTTTCCACAGTGGCTGCACCAATTTACATTCCCACCAACAGTGTATGTTTTCGCTTTTCTCCACATCCTTGCCAACATTTGATATTTATAAACTTTTTGATGACAGCCATTCTGACAGGTGTGAGGCGACATCTCATTGTTTTGATTTGTATTTCTCTAATAATTAGAGATGTTGAACATTTTTTCATGTGCCTGTTGGTCATCTCTGTGTTTTTTTCGGAGAAATGTCTATTCAGGACTTCTGCCCATTTTTTGATTGGGTTGTTGTGTTTTTTTTGATATTGAGTTGTATGAGCTGTTTATATGTTTTGGATATTAACCCCTTTTTGGTTGTCATTTGCGAATATTTTCTCCCATTCTGTGGGTTGTATTTTCATTTTGTCAGTGGTTTCCTTTGCTGTGCAAAAGCTTTGAAGTTCAATTAGCCTCCAGTTGTTTATTTTTCCTTTTATTTCAGAGACCTGCATAATCATCATAGCCAGACCTGACAAGAATATTGCCAGAAAGGAAGATTACAGGTAATTCGTTCTTTCCAAATTGATCTGTAGATTCAGTGCAATAACAAACAAAATGTAAGCTGGTAATTTTTTATTTTTTATTTTTTTATTTCTTATTTTGTTGTTGGTATTTTTTTAAATTGACAATATGATTCTAAAAATTCATCCAGAAATCAAAGAACCTAGAACAGTCGTGGTAATAATGAAGAAAAAAAAAACAAATTTGAAAGACCTGTACTATACTATAAAATTACCCTAATTAAGAAAATGTGGTAATGGCACCAGGATAGACAAACTAATAGAACAGAATAGAGACCCAATCACATATGGCCACATGATTTACAACTAAGGTACTATTGTCTTTCAATGGGAGAAATGCTGTCTTTTCAGTGAATAGTGCAGGGTCTACAGGATAACCACCTGAAAAAAGGAATTAACCTTGAATCTTTCTGCATACTGTACACAAAAATTAATTTAGGGTGGTTCATAAATGTGAAAGGTAAAAAAGTAAAACTTCTAGGAGAAAAAATAGTCTAATATTTCCATGACCTCAAGATAAATAAATATTTCTTAAATAGGACACAAAGTCATTAAGAAAAAAAAGACTGACCATAAATTGGACTCCATTAAAATCAAGGACCTCTACTCATAAAATACAGAGAGGGAAAAGACAAATTACAATCTGAGAGGATATATTTGAGATACATAAATCCAGCAAAGAACTTTGATCTGGAACAAATAAAGAACTCCTATAAGTCCTAAAAAGAAAAAGATGCACACACACACTTACATACAACTAGAAACAAGAAACTCCTAAGTGTTCCATAATTAATCTAATTATGGAGCCATTAGGAACAAGTAAACGGCTACATGATGCCTACTGAGGATGTATTCTACTCCCTGGCCTGGTTCACAGCCCTCCCTGCTCTGGGTTCCCCTGTCTATCTGACTCTACCTAGCACTGCACGCCAAGTCCGTCTCTCTGCCTCAGCCATTAATATGCTTGCACCACGTCTACCCCTGGATTTTGATGCTTGCCAGAAAAGCACATTCAATGCTGCCTAGTACAACAGACAATTAATATGCATTTGTTGAGTGAACGCACACAAGAAAAAATAAGATAATAAATGCCTTCCTTCCTGTTCTCTGCTTTTCCAAATCCTATCTCTCCTTTGAGGTCCATGCGCATCTCATTTCATCTCTTCTATGGAGTCTTTTCTAACCACAACAGCAAAAGTGCGGATTCTTCCCTGAGTTCTTCTAGCTCTTAACAGAATGACCCTTTGATTTTTATCACATTCTGTCATGCATTATTTTTTCATATTCACAGATACTACTGTCCCATCAAAAGAATAAATTCCAGAAGAGCAAGGAACATGGCTGTCACCTACTTATATTATTATAGAGTATCTGTCCAATTGTCTTGTAATCAGTGGTGCTCAATATTTTTCAGGGAATGATGGCGTGTAAGGATGAAGAATGCAATCTCTGAAGTCAGACAGAGCTGAACTCTGGCCCTGGTGCTCCATAGCTGGTGACTCCGGGCAATTACCTGACTGCTATCAGCGTCAGCTTCCTCATCTGTGAAAGACAGTTAATAACACATCCTTAAAAGGGTGAAATGAAATAATACACACAGAGTTCTTAACACAGATAGAAAGTCTATGTTAAATGACAGCTAGTAGTCGTGGCTGTCGTTGCTATTGTTTATGGCTCTGCATTGTAAAAGCATTTACGCAGAAAATTAAGGGAGGAAGAAAGATGAACACAGAACAATAACAACAAAACTAAGGATAATAGAACAGTCAAAGAAAATTTCCAGTTTATAAAAATGCCCAGCTTGTCCTTCTTCTATTGCAAACTAATCTACATGTGGTCAAAGGTCTTTGAGAGAGTTCCGTTTCCTAACACTGCATGAATTTTCTCATTCCATCTCAGATGTCTGGTTTCTCACCTCTTTCTAACATATAGGGTCTCAAACAAATGACACAGGATAATTTCAGATACCGTGTTATGCACCCTGGTAGCTTCTCTTCTGTTCCTAGTGAAGGTTAGAGGTGTCCTTCTCTTGCAAAAGACATAACGCGAAGCTCAGGGTCCTTAATTAATATCCTTAGGAGCCTCTCAATTCCTTCCCTTCTCTCACTTGCATCCAAGGAGAAAAGCTGCTAAACAACTTAAATTTAATTTACCAATTTAAATTTGCTTATACTTAAAATTGTCAGGAGAATGATGAGAGCAGCTTCGTTTATGTAGATAGTACTCTTGGGATTGCTCAAGAGTAACTAATCCACCCTCAGTGAGCTGTACCCCTCATTGCCACCTACTGCCATCATCAGTGATGAATAATGGTGAAGTAGCTACCACTGGTCAAATCTGTTACGTATGCCCTAACCAGGGGGGAAGGGCTGAGGCAGGGCTGAGGCTCCTCCTTGCCTGGGTGCTTCCACACGGCTGGGCCAGGCTCCAGTCCGTCTTATATTTGTGCCTGACGCCATGGTTAGGGCTCATATTCAGGCCTCTAATAACTCTCTTTCAGGCTCCTTTAACCCTCTGCTTCTCACAGTTGTTCCCATGGGGCACTAGTGTTCCATAAGCTGTAGAGAGGAGGCATTTGACTGTAATATTAAGTAATGATCGCCGTTACCCCGTATGCAAAGGAAAAAATAGTTAATAGATCACATTTTCTCAATTCAAATTGTTCTCCAATCATATTTTTACATGTCTTTGGCTCCAGACACCACTTTTCTGCTTAAAGTTGCCAGTAGATGAGAGAAGAAAATGAAATTGCAAATTCATATCAAGAGGAAAACCCAAAACCAATCATTTGCTCTTGACTCAACAGTTTGTTAGGTGTTTTATTTTGTTTTAAAACGTGTGAGCTGGTGGTTGAGAGTTTATATGGCATCCACATAATATAAGGCGCATTTTTTTGTTAGTAAAAATATATTAAAAAGTGTGTAGACAAAGTAAAAAAATATATCGATTTATATTTTTTAAAATATTTTACTAAGAAAATGGTGTTCTGCAAATAAGAGCCTATGTTCTGGATCTCTGCCTTTCTGAACAAGTCTGAGATGCCCTGTCTTAGAATAAGTGTGTTATTCCTCTAAAGCACATGGGTAGAAATGATTCATGGATAGGCTGAGCCTCAGTACTTGTACCCTATGTGTGAAGTAACAATGCAGTTATATCTGAACCATTGCTGAAACTGGTATGAATGTCTGAGAATTCAAACCATAGTTTGATGTTTCGTATCACATATGTGGATATGAGATCTTAGTGTTGTTTGGCAATAGAATTTTGTGATTGGAAAGGGACATGAAGGTATTTGAGCAAACTGCCTGAAACTTGAACCTCCCAATAAGTGTTCCTTCACCCTCTCTGTGAACACCTCCAGTAGGACCTTCACATAACCCTGATGTCAAGGTAAAATAATAGCATCTCTGTTCAAGGCTGTGTTATTTACACGTGGATCTGTGTGAAGAAAATGAACAAATAGTACATTTTTAGACTAACAAGATGCTTTACAATAGGAATTTATACTATATTATGGGTGCAAATGTGAAACTACATTCCTATATATACAAATTCTTTGAATCTTAGTGGAATATGTCATGTTTTAAATTGTAATCTTGAATTGCATGTTACTTAATTTAGAAATTTCCACCCATGGCCTGAGAGGGGACGAAAAGTCTCTTTATATATACAACCTTCATTCACACAAGACATTTTATTTATATTACTGATTTAATAAAAATCCCCTACTGTGCAAATGCTCTCCATATGTGGAGACAGAGGACCAGAATGCGTAAAGCCAGTTGCTTGTGTTTTTCAACTTTTAAAAAATCATGGACATATAGTGCTTTGTCTGGATTTTTTTTAGAATACTGAATATAGTAGTGTGCCACTTTTAATTTTTTCTTAATCAAGGTAAAAGCTCACAATATAAAACTCAGTTTTCATCATTTTATTTTGCCCTATATCTACTCTATGGAGCTTCAATTTCTCATTCAAAATTCTGGTGTTTTTCTAAGTGAGGATAAGGCCAAAGAGAACTGACACAGAGTCCAGAAGTTGGGAGAGAGTGATCTGAGATCAGAGCAAAGAGAAAGATCAGGACAAAGCTGGTTCAGGAGTAAATAAGTAGTTAGGCAGTTCCCACGGAAGGAGTTAGATATTGGACAGGAATTACAGAAGAGAAACAGGGAGTATAGTGAAGGGGATTTTGTAACGAATGGATGTGAGACCAAATCCCTGGCTCTGCCATTTATTGGCCATATAACCTTGGGAGAGGTATTCAGCTCTCTGAACTTTCACTTCCTCATTGGGGAAAATGGGGAGACGCCCATCTTCCAGAGCTGTGATGCAAAAACCTGTGTGAAGGCTATAGAACCTCGTATACAGTAAGTGTTTGTGCTTTTCCCTTTCAGCTCTAGCTTGACTCTGTCCTTCCTGAATTAGAGACAGCCGTGATGATGATGCAATTGGTGTGTGGAGTCTACACATCCCCAAATGATCCTCCCTTTTTACAACGGAGAATTTCAAACATTTATAGAAAAAAATGAACATGATGTATAACAAACCTCCATGTACCCTTTACCTGACTTCAACAATTACAAGTCATTGCCCACCTTTTTGTCCACAACTCCATCCACTCCCTACCCCCTGTATTATTTTGAAGCAAATCTAGATATCATTTCATCTATAAGTGTTTCAGTCTGTATCTCTAAACAACAAGGAATCTTTTTTAAAAAATATAATCATAATGCTGTAATACACCTTAAATATTCAAGTTATTCCTTAATATCATTAAATATCCAGTGTACTCAAATTTTCAATGTCTTATGCATTTCTTACAGTTTGCTTGAATTAGGTTATAAATTATATCCACAAATTACGAAGGGTGTCTTTTAAATCTCTTAATCTATTAGCTAATGTGTTCTTCTATTCTCTGTATTTTATATAAGTTAGAGGAGTCATCAGATCCAGGCTATTATTATTGTTACTATTATTGTTGCTACTATTATTTCCTATGTCAGATAAGTTATAACGACCACATGAATACACCAAGTGGTATTGCCATTGATGATGTAATTTTTCCAAGCCAATGAACAACTCTTGGAAAAGGTCTGAACCAACCAAGCTATAATCTTTCCTCAGTGTAAATGATATATAGTTACTTCTTGGGAAATTTGGTAAATCTTAAAAGTGTACAAAAATATTTTGCATTTATATGTAATATGGAGCTAGGCTTTAGGCTCAGATAATTATAAACTATTTTTCATCTACATGAATGTCTGGCACGTCACGTGGTACATGGGAAAATTTTTTGCCAGGTAGGATTACCTGCTACATTTCAGAAAGTCTAGCATTTCTGGATCCTGTGCGCTCAGTGCCAGCAGCAGCACACCAAATCTTTGTGACCACTGTTAATGTCCCCTCACATTTACAAAATTCCCCCGATGACTCACTTCATCTCCTTCTGAAAACCACTGGCTTAGTTTGAGAAGCAGTGGAAGAGGAAACTGATTTTCATTGTGCATATGCTCTAATTTGAGGAAGAGAAATAAGGAAAATACCCTGTGTCAGGAATAACTATTGAAACATTCACAGTTTCAAAGCTTTTCAGAGTTTTTCTCAGTTGACTGAATTTTGCTTCTCCAAACTGTGTTGGAAAATATGAGTAGGTGCTCTGATAAAACAGATGAGGTCATAATGACATCATACTAACATATGTGGTTCAAGTACAGAAATTTTTAACAGCTAGGAAACCATCCAGACAGGTAGATTTTGGCAAACTGGGACAGTGGCATGAAATAATAAATCTGTTTTTAATTCTTTTCTAAACATAAGTATAAATTAACAAATCTCCTGGTGCTGTATTTACATAATTGGTCTATAATGCTGATAAGGCATTTCTCTTCATCTCTGAGATGAAGAAAATATAGCCAAATGTTTCCTCTTGTTTACTTGCCTCATTAGGTGATGCACTTCTTGCATTTTTCTTTTATTAAAACAGTTGCTTTCTTCATTGTCCTTTGTATTTAAATACCGATCATCGTTCCAAGATGGAAGCCATTTTCTTATCTAAATTGGAAAATATTTTATCATTAGTCCTTGAAGCAGGAATTGTTTGTTCTTAGTACCTTGCTGGTTCCTGGTACCTAGCAGATGCTTATTTAAACATTTATTGACAGTACCTACTCATCCAGTAATCAGCATCATTAATATATCTTATTAATGTGTACAATTATTTTACTTTCATATGTGTTAATTTTATTCCCATGTCATTATTATCATGACACATTAAGTGTGGATCTTTTACTCAAGGTAGAATCTGAATTAAGCGATTTCTTCTAAATCATGCTGCTCGTGTAACTAGAAGAATTTAGAACTCCTGGCCTTGATTTCACTATTTCTACCACTAGGTTTCTTCTTGCCTTTAAAGTATACAAGCTTTCTGCTCCTGCTGCCTAGCTGTTGCTATGTGTTCAAAGAGCATTTGTAAAAACAAAACAAAAAACCCCCCAAACCAGTGATTAACTCCCCCAATATTCGCATACTAGCCTTAACCCTCAGAAATCCAAAGTAGGATATCAAACATTTTAATGGCGAAGTTTGTCTGGTAGGAGAAATGGCTCTCTTAAAAGCAAGTTACATTATTTGATGTCTTCAAACTGCAAAGCAGGTGCAGCACTAACATAGTAATTGTTCAGAGACTGGAACTTCGTAACTATGGAGACATTACCTCACAGTATTCTAAGAGGCAGTGTTGACCAGATGGGAAAATTGTAATCATAAAGATAGCTTTGCTGGGTTACTGCCCTGCCTCTTGAGTTGCTTCCAGTGAGCGCTGCACACCTTCATCTTGATTTGTTTCATATTCTTAGCCAGTATCAGTATTGGCTATGTCAGTACTTACATATTCACATTAGAATCCTGGTTCTGGCACCAGCTTGGTAAAGAAATCATGAAGTGTGGCAAGTGTTTTAAGGTAGTTTGATTAGCAAGTAAAGTCACTCAAAAAAAAAAATCTGCCTTGAAGCTCAGCTCTATTTATTGCCTAATGTCATAATTTGTTTTCCCAGAAAAGAAAAGATACTTCTCTTCCGGCCAAGATGAAAGACACACAAGCCATTCAGGAAATCTCGGCGGTCCTGCAGAGTGAAGGCCATGAGCAGGAAGATAAAATGGAGAGTCAAGCGCAGTAAGAAAGGCACAAATGGGTTTTAGAGGATGAGGATGGGGTATTTGACCTCTTTGTTTCAAAACCGCTTAAACCATAGTTAGAACTAGAATCGAGCCTACAAATTTCCTTAAATTAATTAATGGTAACCTACAACAATTTCCCTAACCACTGTTTTATAAGGTTTAGTCCTCGGGTAATATAAATATTCACTTAGACAGATCTCCATCATATCATACCTGGCTGAGACTCTAAAGCTCCTATCTAACATGTTAAGGTAATTGGCAGTTTCTTTACTTTACTAACCTGGGGACAGAGAACTGCTAGAGAATTTTGGTTTTGGAAATGTCTGTGAGGATGTTAAATAAAAACTACAAGTCTCTATTTTTACTACTAATGTAAATCATTCTATCAACTGAAGCATTAGCATTGGTTTTCCAATGTTTTCTAAAAAATGATCTCTAATATTGAATATACACAATTTAAAGCTAATATTACTTTGGACCTAGATGTCCTGTGTTTACGGATCAGTTCAAGTCCATTTTTTAAATATTTGTTCTTAGAAGTCATCTGAGAAGTAGTTGTTGTCAGTACTACCAATGCAGCGTTGAAGTAACAATGAAATGCTGGAATTGAACTTTTATAACTGCCTCTGGTTTAGTGCCAATCAATTACAGGGGGAGCAAAATACCAAATAATGGCTTGGAAAATTCCACATGGGAAAGGAAAACCTAACTAAGCACTAGGAGGAAAATCTCCCATCTTCCAAAAGGAGTCTAATAGGTCGGTGAGTGCAGGGTTCAGACGGTGGGCTGCATCAGCTCATCGCTTCCTGAAATGTTTCAGCTCTTCCAACACTGTGTGCTGCCATTAGTAACTTCTTATTCAACTACCAAAATAAGAACCCCCTGTGGCCCTAGACCAGAGCTCTTTGATCAGAGCATTTGCAAAGGCTTTTGGGGAACTTTTGTGGAATTAAATTTATTTGGAAATGCTATTGTTTTACTCCAGTAAGGAAAAAAATTCAGAGCGTATAAAATGAACATGCTGAAAAGATGTAGCTAGTTGTCTGTAATGAAACCCAGATGTAAGGAACTTTGAAAGAGAAAGGTCCTTTTCCTGCTTATACTAGACAGTGTCAGGGAAAAATTATGCCATCTAATCTGTCTCAGTTTAGACATAGATGAAATATTTGTAATTTGACAACAGACCTCTGTAGTCTCCTTTTCATTACCACTGCAGTCATACTCAAGAATGTATCTTCATGTGTTAGAGCTTTTTTGACAACGACGAGTGGTTAGGGAATCAGTAGAATGGTACATACTCAAGCTTAATAAGTACTGGGCTGGTAACAATGCAGTTCCAAGCCAATGCCATTTCATTATTTTTAAAAATTGCCTGAGATATCTGTGCCTTGTGTCAGGTACACTTAGAAAATTCTTTTTTTTTTTTTTTAAGTTTCCTTTGCATTTTTTAAAGAACTTTTATTGAGATACAGTTAACAGACAATTAACTGCATATATTTAGAGTGTACAATTTGGTATCCCAGTCTCCCAATTCATCCCCCACCAACCCTCCCTACTTTCCCCACTTGGTGTCCATATGTTTGTTCTCTACATCTGTGTCTCTATTTCTGCCTTGCAAACTGGTTGATTTGTACCATTTTTCTATAGTCTGCATGTATGTGTTAATGTATGATATTTGTTTTTCTCTTTCTGACTCACTTTACTCTGTATGACAGTCTCTAAATCCATCCATGTCTCTACAAATGTCCCAGTTTCATTTCTTTTTACAGCTGAGTAGTATTCCATTGTATATATGTACCACATCTTTTTTATCTGTTCATCTGTTGATGGACATTTAGGTTGCTTCCATGTCCTGGCTATTGTAAAGAGTGCTGCAATGAACATTGGGGTGCATGTGTCTTTTTGAATTATGGTGTTCTCTGGGTATATGCCCAGTAGTGGGATTGCTGGATCATATGGTAACTCTATTTTTAGTCTTGCAAGGAACCTCCATACTGTTCTCCATAGTGGCTGTATCAATTGACATTCCCACCAACAGGGCAAGAGCGTTCCCTTTTCTCCACACCCTCTCCAGCATTCACTGTTTGTAGATTTTCTGATGATGCCCATTCTAACTGCTGTGAGGTGATCCCTCATTGTCCTTTTGATTTGCATTTCTCTAATAATTAGTGATGTTGAGTAGCTTTTCATGTGCCTCTTGGCCATCTGTATGTCTTCTTTGAAGAAATGCCTGTTTAGGTCTTCTGCCCATTTTTTGATTGGGTTGTTTGTTTTTTTGATATTGAGCTGGATGAACTGTTTATATATTTTGGAGATTAATCCTTTGTCTGTTGATTCGTTTGCAAATATTTCTCCCATTCTGAGGGTTGTCTTTTCATCTTGCTCGTAGTTTTCTTTGCTGTGCAGAAGCTTTGAAGTTTCATTAGGTCCCACTTATTTATTTTTGTTTTTATTTCCATTACTCTAGGGGGTGGATCAAAAAAGATCTTGCTGTTATTGACGTCGAAGAGTGTTCTTCCCATGTTTTCCTCTAGGAGTTTTATAGTGTCCGGACTTACAATTAGGTCTTTAAACCATTTTGAGTTTATTTTTGTGTATGGTGTTAAGGAGTGTTCTAATTTCATTCTTTTCCATGTAGCTGTCCAGTTTTCCCAGCACCACTTATTGAAGAGGCTGCCTTTTCTCCATTGTATATCCTTGCCTCCTTTGTCATAGATTAGTTGACCATAGTTTATCTCTGGGCTTTCTATCCTGTTCCATGGATCTATATTTCTGTTTTTGTGCCAGTACCACACTGTCTTGATCACTGTAGCCTTGTAGTATAGCCTGAAGTCAGGAAGCCTGATTCCACCACCAACTCTGTCCTTCCTTAACAACATTGCTTTGGCTATTCAGGGTCTTTTGCATTTCCACACAAATCATAAAATTTCTTGTTCTAGTTCTGTGAAATATGCCATTGGTAATTTGATAGGGATTGCACTGAATCTGTAAATTGCTTTGGGTAGTATAGTCATTTTCACAATGTTGATTCTTCCAATCCAAGAACATGGTATGTCCCTCCATCTGTTTACACTTAGAGAATTCTGATTTTGAGTACAAAGCTCTCCAGATATAATATTTCTGATGAAGGAACTTACAAATTATAGAACAAAACGATTGTGAATACCTCTTGGTAAACAGAGAAATTGAGAGTAACATCAACAAGACGGCAGATTAGGAAGCTTCAGGCCCTTGTTCCCCACAGAAATATTTGGAAAAACAAAAACAAAAAACAGAAGATTGGCTAAAATAACATTACAGGAACTCTGAAAAACAGAGAGATCAAAATAGAGACAGTGCATGGAGGCAAAGCACTTAGCTCCTGACTTACAATAGATAGACATGTGGCCCCCAGGAAGGTGGGGCTCGGGCTGGCCATGTGTCTGGTTTTTCAGAGACCTAAAGGGTTGGACCCCAGGACTTTGTTCACAATTCAAGCATTAAACACACACACATTCACATACACATGGACCGCTTTGAGGTTACTGAAAGAGCCTCAATGGAACTTACAAAATGCAGTTGTCGTAAGCATTTTTACAAGCTACTCCGCGAGAATATAGTTTCACTTGTAGAAGAACTGTACTGTAGTTTAGGGACTTTGCTTAAATGACTGCACACTATACTTTTATGTGTGTGGAAAAGAAAGAAAGGAAAATCTTTATTCATAGTAAGATTTACTTACAAAAACGATACCTGGAAAGTAAGTCTTTCTTCCCCCTCTTTTGTGCTATTCCCTTCAGCTTCCACACATACACATACACAAATACACACACACATACACGTGAGCTGTATTTATAGTTATTAATTTGTAGAGTGCATTTGAAAGCACACATTAACTCCAACATTAAACAGCAGGAGAAATTAAAGGGAAAGGGTATAGTAAACAATTATATATTAAACAGAAATGATAATCACATTTTTCATGCTAATCGAAAGGGGAAATATAATATAATAAGTGATAAAAGTGGGATATAAATGATTTATAGAGTCTCAGTTTTGAGTGAAAAAAATGCATTAAAAGGCCTGGGAGGAAAAAATATTGAATCACTGTGTTGTACACCTAAAACTAATATAATATTGTAAATCGAGTAGATTTCAACAAAAAAGTTTTTAATAAAAAATAATCCTAGAAGGAAATGATAAAAATTTTCGTTGGTGGAATGATGGTAATTTTTATTTTCTTCTTTCGGCTTTTACACTTTTTCAAAACTATCTGAAGTAGGAGTTTATTGATTTTTAACTAGAAAAAAGAAGAGAAAAGCATGACTTGACACTAAAACTAGAAATATAAGAGGTTCTTGTGCTTGTGTTAGATGGATAATACCTTTGAAAAGCAAAACCCTGGGTAATAATGATAATTAATGCTTCTTGTGTTCATAGTCTATCATTTTGACTTTCTCACTTTATTATACTAATTTTTGTACACAGAATAGAAGACGCACATGACGATCTTCCAAAGATACAGCGATCTTTAGTACATTTTTTTCCAACGTCGACAGATTCAGATACCACAACGCTGCCATGTTCACGGTCACTATCCAATGAAATACCTCTCAGTTACTATCTGTCTAGCCCTCACGTTAGTGGAGTAACTATATCTACAATTGGACCAAAGCCTGCTCTAGTGAGCCATTCCCAATCAGAAAACAACTTGGGTAAGCAAATCATGTACCAAGTTTTTTAGACTTTTATTTTTAATTTTTAAAAAAATATTTATTTGGCTGTGCCAGGTTTAGTTGCAGCATACAGGATCTTTAGTTGTGGCATGCATGTGGGATCTACTTCCCTGACCAGGGATTGAACATGGGCCCCTGCATTGGGAGCGTGGAGTCTTAACCATTGGACCACCAGGGAAGTCCCTTCTGTTTTTAAAGGGTATAGCTCAATAGAATCTTTATGTGCCTAGAAGCCAGAATGATGTTTTATTATTTGTCTCTAATAATACTGATTTCTTAATGTCAGATGCAGAATAACTTGACTGTGCTCACCATTGAGTCTAGCACTGGAGTCATAGTCAGGTCTCATAAATATATGTGGCCAAATACGTCATCTTTATAATTAAAACATCTTGAGTTATCATAATGGTTCATGGGTTGACCACTTAGATGCTATAGAATTGCTGAGTAATTAAAAATTCTAATGTATAGCATTAACTGCCCTTCCTCTGAATGGTACCAGAAAGATTAACAATGTCTCATGTATATAGTGCTTTAGGAGACGATGGCTTAAGTAAGGAAAAACAGATAAGAGAAGGAAGAAATATAAAATAGGTAATAAAACGGTGGAGAGGAAAGGGAGAAACAAGAAAGAATTTGGAGGAGAGGAAAATGAACACAGCAGTAAAGTTCTGACAGTTGCCAACACTGCACTCAGCAATGTTCACACTATGTGGTGTGTGTTCCTTACCGTCTTTAGGGAGCTTTGAGGGTATGTTTTCAAGGTTTACTGGAAAGACCACTGTCCTTGGAAACAGAGGACCTAGGTTCAAACCACCTTTCTAGTTCCTACAGCGTGAGACATTAGGTTAGGTATTTAGCATCTCTGAGTCCCATTTTCCACAACTGCAAAGCGGGGATTAAAATATCGACTTCACAGGGCTATCCTAAGGATTAAATGAGATATTTATGAAAGTCACCTAGCACATAGTAAGTGTGTTCAGTAAAATTAGTTGTGAATCTGAACGTATCTGTAGGGACCTTCTCACAGAATAGGCTAGATCTGGGGTCTCTATTACCAGTCAGCTACCAAGTTTCAAAACTGTTACCACAATACACCCATGACGACCTGATGTCTTCATTTTCCTCTACCATTCTGTGGACATTTACAGCTTTGCTGCTTCTTGTCTATATTTCATTTTGCTCCTGGTATTTTCCTAAGCCTTTGACACAGTGTTATATAGGATTTTGACCTACTGCCATTATTGTCATATTCCCTGTGCTGCACTGTTTGTATGGCTAAGATACATTTTTCAAAGAAGCCCCCTAAGTTCACACTGACCTTTAACAATGACCAAAATCCATATGCTTAAAAGGGAAAATACACATTTTATATCTAAGGAGGTAATATTCTCATCGTTTGGCACTGTATCATCATGGCATATGTTCCCTATTTGGGTTGAACTGTGAAAGCTCCTAGAATTGGGGGTGAGGGGGGAATATATTGGCTTCCCCTTGCAAGATGAGAGTTGTGCTGGCATGGAGTCTCCTCCTTTGGTTACTGTAGATTCTGACTCTGTAGGTAAATGTCTGGGACTACCAAGACATTGCATTTGGTTTGTTTCATTTCTAGATGAGATAGTAACTAGAACCAAAATCAATGTGTCTTTTAGAATCCAAAGGTTTTCATCCCTCAGGATGAGCTATTAAAAAGGATGCTATATATTCTCTTTCCCCCAAAGAATTTAAAGATTAGGCAAATACTCACTTGAATGGGAATCAACTAGTTTAATTCCAAGTATTTCTTCTAAACAAAATACACCAAGGAATCCACTTTTGGAACTATGTGTTTATTTTTTTCCATCTTTCACCTTGCTTTGGTTTTGTTAAAGACACAAGAAGATAACCACACTCTAGATTGTCTTGAACCTTTGATGATTTGGGACCCAGAGTCACACTAACCAAAGCCTCTGTGCTACAATAATAGTTATCATGTATTGAGTACCTGCTAAATGCCAGATACTGTGCTAGACACTTACCTATGTTATCTTCAATCCTCACATCGCCTCACACAAGGTAGTATTATCCTTATTTTATTTGCAGGAAAACTGAGAATTGGAAGGTTTAAATCAGTTGGCTTATTAAGTGACAGATCTGGGATACAGGTGTGTCTAAAACCAAGACATATTGCTGTATCTACTTCAACATGATACCACTCTGTAGTGTTACTCTCTCTTTGCAGATATATAATTAGATTTAGCCAGCATGATCCTTTCTATGCAAAATCATGAAACCTATTTTGTATTTGAATCTTAGTACTGAGAATTTTAGAAGAGTAAATTTCCAAGAGGATACTAGAATCTGATTAAGCATTACTTTATCTTTCTGATAAAGTATTTTAGTTGATTAGAGGAAATGTAAGTCTTTACCTGGCAAAATACAAACCATTGGTAGGAAAGGTGTCATTTGAGACTTTAATTTATGAGTAGAAATGTGGGGAGAAAAGCTAATATAAAATAGAATAAAGTTGTACTTATATATAACATACCAAATTTGAGAGACTCAAATGTTTTACTTACTCAAAAACTTATGATGCTTCTAGTACAACTTAATTAAATTTGTAATTATGCTGATGATATAATTGATAGTGTAAGATAATTGAAGTAATCTCTAATAATTGAGTGTTACTAGAAATAATCACTTACTGGTTATTTTATAGACTTTGGTTTAAAACTTTTAACTATCCTCATTGAGTTTGACTGTGACAGTAAAATGTATAAAGAGTATCATTTTACAGAAGCAAAGAATAAAGGTAGATGCTTTGGGTTCTTTTAATCTTTTATGTACTCCTCTCCCTATTGTTTCCTTCTTTGGTTTCTTTGAAAGGAGTCAACAACTTCAAAACTCCAAGGAGGCACCCTCCGCCAGTCCTTGCTTCTGAGCCAGCTATGATGGGGGAAGGGGAGGATTACTTCCTGTCTTTGTTTGGTGATTCGAAGAAACTTGTCATGCATTCATTCCACACAGAGAAAACTTGGAAGCACTTTTCTGTGATCCTTGAAGAAGTGGGCCAATCTAGATCCAGGTAAATACTCTATTTGAACTATTTAATATCTTCTACTGGCATAGGAGTAACAAGTTAGTAGGAAATAAAGTTCTAATCTGTTGTTAGATCCATGATCTCATCTAAAACCCTAAACAATCCATGAAAATATAATTGTTTCATATTCTGGGCAATTAAAAGGAACCAGTAAACTTTCTAGGGAACCAAACAAGGAATGTTAATTCTTCAAAGATGCCAGAGAAAACAGCACTACATAAGCCTTACCAATAAAGTTAACTTAATTATTCAAGAACCGTTTTTATTATTGGCAAATCATTCAGATGGATTTAGAATCTCTTTTTATCTGTCTTGAGTTCAAGACAGAAGGAGAAAGGTGGACTTATAACTCACTGATCCATTTTTATGGTTGTTAGTATCTACAGAGAAAAGAATTGATCAGGAAGAAAGCTGACATTAGAACTAAAATGAAAGCTGACTCATCTATGCTTTTATGTAACCCTGCTTTTCTTATTGCGTGAACGACAGATTAAATTGTGAATTTTTAGTAATAAACTCACTTTTTAAAAAAATTTTATTGAAGTATAGTTGATTTACAATGTCGTGTTGGTTTCAGGTGTAAAGCAGTGACTCAGCTATACACATATATATTCCTTTACATATTCTTTTCCATTATGGTTTATCACAGGATACTGAGTATAGTTCCTTGTGCTATACAGTAGGACCTTGTTGTTTATCCATCCTATATATACTAGTTTGCATCTACTAATCCCAAACTCCCAATCCTTCCCTTCCCCAACCCTCCTCCCCCTAAGCAACCAAAAGTCTGTTCCCTATGTCTGTGAGTTTGTTTCTGTTTCATAGATATGTACACTCATGTCATAATTTAGTTTCCACATATAAATATCTTATGGTATTTGTCTTTCTCTTTCTGACTTACTTCACTTAGTATGATAATCTCTAGGTCCATCCATGTTGCTGCATATGGCCTTATTTCATTCTTTTTTATGGCTGAGTAATATTCAGATAGGTAGGTAGATAGATAGATGATAGATAGATAGATAGATAGATAGATAGACCCCACATCTTCTTTATTCATTCATCTGTTGATGGACATTTAGGTTGTTTCCATGTCTTGGCTATTGTAAATAGTGCTGCTATGAACATTGGAGTGCCTGTGTCTTTTCAAATTATAGTTTTGTCTGGGTATGTGCCTGGAAATGGGATTACTGGATCATATGGCAACTCTGTTTTTAGTTTTTTGAGGAACTTCCATACTGTTTTCCATAGTGGCTGCACCAATTTACATTCCCACCAACAGTGTATGAGGGTTCCCTTTTCTCCACACCCTCTCCAACATTTACTATTTGTAGACTTTTTAGTGATGGACATTCTGATCAGTGTGAGGTGGTACCTCACTGCAGTTTTGATTTGCATTTCTCTAATAATTAGCGATGATGAGCATCTTTTCATGTGCCTATTGGCATCTCTGTGTCTTTGGAGAAATGTCTGCTTACGTCTTCTTCCCATTAGTAATAAGCACATGTTGATAGAGGATGTTTGAGGACCAAAAGAAGTTGTTAGCTGGAGTTGAGGGTCAAACATAAGGAAAACCTTCCCCCCTTAAGTCAGATTTCCTAAAATCAACCACTTTTGCCATTTAACTTTTGTCTCTCAACCATCTAAAAACACTTCATCAAATTATTGACAGTATCTACAACGTTAAAAATGATGACATTTTCAGCAAAACTTCAAAAATACTGGTGAATATGGTTTTAAGAACTTTTACTCAAACAGATCAGGAAGACCTACAGGTAAGAATCAAGAGAGAGGCAAGTAACGTAACAAGGCATTCAAAGGAGAGCTTCCGTCCCAGCAGAGATGGTCTGGGAAGACTTGTGAAGGATTTATCATAGAGAACATCTTGGAAAGATAAGTACGTTTTTTAGATATGCAAATTTGGAGTTTGTGAGAATATTCTAGACCATTGGGTTTCAACTCTACCCATAAAATTGAATCACCTGGAAAGATTTTGATGTCCTAACCCTACACCAGACTATTGGAGTCAAAATTTCTAGTAGAATTGGGCATCATTTTGTTTTGAGTTTTGTTTTAAATGCAATGGTAAGTCTAATGCACAGCCAGGGCTAAACAAAGGAGCAAAAACAGTGAAGGAGGCAAAAAAACTAAGATCAGATATGAGTATGAGCATGACTATACTGAGAAGTGCATGAAAAGGTATAACAGGGTTGTAGGGGCCAGGGTTGGATACAGATCACGGTGAGTGTTGAGTACCAGACTGAGGAATTTAGACTTCACTATGGGCAATGGGAAGCAATGGGAAAGTTTCAAACAAAGGAATGACAAGCTTCTGATTTGGAATATTTGATCTGTGGCAACTAATATATGAATGAATGAGGGATTTCATCAAATGCCTTTTATACATCTATAAGAGGATGGTATGATTTTTATTTCTTAAGTGTTAAAGCAATCCTGCACTCTTAGAATAAACCTCCCTTGGTCATAATGTTTATTCCTTTCATATATTGTTGAATTCAATTGGCTAAAATTTTGTTTCAAATTTTTGCGTCTATGTTTGTGAACACTATTGGCCTGTAGTTTTCTTTTCCTGTAATGTCTTTGTCTGCTTTGGTATCAGGGTAATGCTCATTTCATTGAATGAGTTGAGATATAGCCCCTCCTCTTTCACTTTCTAGGAGAGTTTGTATAGAAGTAAATATTATTTTTTCCTTAAATATTTTATTGAATTCATCAGTGAAGCCACCTGGGCCTGGAGTTATTTTGTGAGAAGGTTTTTACCTACAAATTTTATTTCTTTAAAGTAGATATTAGGATAGTCAGTTACCTATTTCTTCCTGAGTGAACTTGGGTAGTTTGTGTCTTTCAAGGAATTTGTCCATTTCATCTAAGTTGTCAGACTTATTGTTGTAAAGTTATATTTTATAATAGTCCCTTATTATCCTTTTAGTACCTGTAGACTCTAGAATGATGTCACGTTTCTTATTGTTGATAATGGCCATATGTGTCTTCTCTCTTTTTCCTGATAAATCTTTCCTGAGGGTTATCAATTTTGTTGAACTTCAAAGAACCAGCGTTTCGTTTAATTGATTTTCTCTAATTTTTTTGCTTTGCTTTCTTTTCACAGATTTCCATTCTTATCTGTATTCCCTTTCTTCTGCCTACCTCAGGTTTCATTTGCTTTTCTTTTTCTAGTTTCTCAAGGTGGAAGTTGAGATCATTGATTTGAAAACCTTTCTCTTCTAATACAAGGATTTAGCCCTATAAAATTTCCCCTAACTACAACTTTTAGTGTTATCTCACAAATTTTGATACATTGTATTTTCATTTTCATTCAGTTCAAAATACTTTTTTGCATTGAAGTATGGTTGATTTACAATATTGTGTTAGTTTCAGGTGTACAGAATAGTAAGTCATTTTTAAATGAATTCAGCAAGGTAGCAGGATACAAGATTAATATACAGAAATTTCTTTCATTTTTGTACACTAATAATGAAATATCAGAAAGAGAAATTTAAAAAATCCTGTTTCAAATCTCATCAAAGAGAATAAATTTCTTAGGAATAAACTTAACCAAGGAGATGAAAGTTTATAGAAAACTATAACACATTGATAAAGGAAAGCAAAGATGATTCAAAGAAATGGGAAGATATCTTGTGCTCATGGATTGGAAGAATTAGTATTGTTAAAATGGCCATATTACCCAAAGCAATCTACAGATTTAATGCAATCTCTATCAGTAAGGCTTTTAGCTTTTTAGTTGATTTACAATATTGTGTTAGTTTCAGTTGTACAGAATAGTAAGTCATTTTTAAAAATTATATTCCATTATGGGTTATTACAAGATATTGAATACAATTCCTCGTGCTATACAGTAAATTTTTTTTGCTTACCTATTTTAGGTGTAGTAGTCTGTATCTGTTAATCTCATACTCCTAATTTGTCCCTCCCCCACCCTCCCTCTTCCCCTTGGTAACCATAAATTTGTTTTGTATATCTGTGAGTCTGTTTCTGTTTTGTATATAGGTTCACTTGTATTATTTTTTAGATTCCACATATAAGTCATATCATATATTGTCTTTCTCTGACTTACTTCACTAAGTATAATATTCTCTAGGTCTATCCATATTACTGCAAATGGCAAAATTTCATTCTTTTTTTTGGCTGAGTAATATTCCATTGTATATATATGAGAGTTCCAAGGGCTGATTTGGCCGGGGGAGGAGTGGAAGGACTGGAAAAACGTGACTTAACTTCACTTATTCTTTAAGACTGATTCTTATGACTCTAGGCTGGGGGTTACCTGGGACATCACAAGATCACTGAGTAATGAAATTCTTTGAATATCACGAACGTTTCTATAGAAACAATCAATCCTAACAATCAACCCTAACAATCAATCCTAAGGTGGGGACTGTAATTAACCCTGCTTTGAAGGTATATAACATGCCCATGTAAAACCCCTTCTTGGGTCTCTCTACCCCCTTCTGGTGTCTGTGCCAGAAGCTATTGTACTCTCTCACCTTAATAAACTGTTATTCTGTGACTTGAACCTGAGCAACGGCTTGTTATTGATCCCAAGGAGAAATTCTTTTCTTCTGGAGATCATGAATCTGCTCCCCTAGACGGATTTCACAGCATCATATACCACATCTTCTTTATCCATTCATCTGTTGATGGGCACTTTGGTTGTTTCCATGTCTTGGCTATTGTAAATAGTACTACTATGAACATTGGGGTGCATGTATCTCTTTCAATTAGAGTTTTCACATTCTCCAGATATATGGCCAGGAGTGGGATTGCTGGATCATATGGTGGCTCTACTTTTAGTATTTAAAGGAACCTCTGTACTGTTTTCCATAATGGCTGCACTAATTTACATTCCTGCCAACAATGTAGGAAGGTTCCCTTTTTTCCACATCCTCTCCATCATTTATTATTTGGAGACTTTTTAATGATAGCCATTCTGACAGGTATGAGGTGATTTCTCATTGTGGTTTTGATTTGCATTTCTCTAATAATTAGCAATGTTGAGCATCTTTTCACATGCCTGTGTGTCTTCTTTGGAAAAATGTCTATTTAGGTCTTCATCCATTTTTGGATGTAGTTTTTTGTTTTTTCACTATTGAGTTGTGTGAGCTGTTTGTACATTTTGGATATTAACCCCTTGTCAGTCACATTGTTTGCAAATGTTTTCTCCCATTCCATAAGTTGTCTTTTTGTTTTGTTGATGGCTTCCTTTGCTATGCAAAAACTTTTAAGTTTGATTAGGTTCTATTTGTTTACTTTTGCTTTTATTTCTTTTGCCTTTGGAGACTGATCTAAGAAAATACTACTACAATTTATGTTAAATTATGTTCTGCCTATGTTCTCTTCTATGATTTATATGGTGTCATGTCTTACATTTAGATATTTTGAGTTTACTTTTGTATATGATGTAAAGGGATGTTTAATTTTGTATATGACGTGAGGGAATGTTCTAATTTTACTGATTTACATCCAGCTGTCCAGCTTTCCCAATGCCACTTGTTGAAGAGATGGTCTTTTCTCCATTGTATATTCTTGCTTCCTTTGTCATACATTAATCAACAGTAGGTGTGTGGGTTTATTTCTGGGCTCTCTGTCTTGTTGCATTGATCCATATGTCTGTTTTTATGCCAGTATCACACTGTTTTGATTACTGTGGCTTTGCAGTATAGTCTGAAGTCTGGAGGAGTAACACTTCCAGCTTTGTTCTTTTTCCTCAGGATTGCTTTGGCAATTCTGTTTTTTTGTGGTGTCATATAAATTTTAGGATTATTTGGTCTAGTTCTGAAAAAAAAATGTCATGGGTATTTTGATAGAGATTGCATTAAATCTGTCAATTGCTTTGGATAATATGGCAATTTTAACAATACTAATTCTTCCAGCCCATGAACACATTCATCTGTCCATGGACAATTAGTTTGTTTCTGTGTCTTGGCTATTGTGAAGGATGCTGCAATGAACATGGTGGTGCACATAACTCAATAAATGGTAATTTTATTTCCTTCAAATAAGTGCCTAGAAGTGGGATTGCTGGATCATATGGTGGTTCTATTTTAAATTTTTTGAAGAGCCTCCCTACTGTTTTCTATAGCATTGCATCAATTTACATTCCCACCAACAGTGCACAGGGTTCCCTTTTCTCTACATCTTTGCCAGCATTTATTATTTGTTGTCTCTTTGATAAGAGTCATTCTTATGGGTGTGACGTGACATCTCACTGTGGTTTTGATTTGCATTTGTGATTAGTGATGTTGAGCACCTTTTTGTGTACATGTTGGCCATTCATGTATCTTCTTTGGAAAAATGTCTATTCAGGTCCTTTCCCATTTTTTAATCAAGTTATTTAATTTTTTGCTATTGAGTTGTGTGAGTTCCTTATATATTTTAGATATTAGCCCCTTATCAATTATATGATTTGCAAATATTTTTTCCCATTTTGTAGGTTGCCTTTTCATTTTGTTAATTGTTTCTTTAGTGGTGCAGAAGCTTTTTAGTTTGCGGTAATCCCACTTTTCTATATTTGCTTCTGTTGCCTGTGCTTTTGGTATCTTAGCTAAGAAATTATTGTCAAGACCAATGTCAAGAAGGCTTTCCCCTATGCTTTATTATACAAATTGTATGGTTCAAGTCTTACCTTTAAGTCTTCAACCCATTTTGAGTTGATTTTTGTGTATGGTGTGGAATACAGATCCAATTTCATTCTTTTACATGTGGATGGAGCAGATAAGTAGCATGGAGCTATCAAATAGAACACAACAACTAGAGAAATCAAAGCTTAAATACTGAAAAGTTGTTGTTTTTTAAAAAGTGATATAGCCATTTGTCTTTTCAATCTCCATAAAGCAAGACCATGCATAGGCTACTGACAGAATGATCGGTACATCACTCTACACTCTCAGCCAATCGCAACTTATAAGCAGAGGTTTCATTTTCCTACTAAAGAAAAATGGGAAGGCTTACAGGGAAGAAAAAAAGATAACTACAAAAAGCTGTGTGACAGCAGATAAACAGCCCTGGCTCTGTGAATTTCCATGTATTGTGTGAAGTATTTTCCTGTAACTTTTGGCCTTCTATGAAAAGGAAGGCAAATGAAGTGACTAGCCCTAATAAGGACAATGGTATTTTTTTCTTTCAGACAGGCTAATCTATTCTAGTTATGTGCATAAAATAAAAGTTTAATATCAGTGAATAAACATCTCACTTGAATAATGACATGTTTTTGAAAAGCAACTATACATATCCAATTACATATATGATAAAAAAAGGATAATGGAGCTATTCTAGGGTCTTATCTGTTTAAAAGAAAAACTCAAACCACTGTTTATCTTCCCAGGCAGAAAAAGTAGTCTAAAAAACAAAAAGGAATTCTGTTAAAAAATGAAAACATCCATCAGAAAATTCAATAACACTAGAATGAGGATGACATTGAGAAATTCTAGCGCTAACAAAGAATAGTAAAAATGTTATGTGTACAACTTAGTAAGAACCATAATGGTAATGTAAAAGAAAAGAACAGTTATATAAATTGCTCAAAAGTGAACCGCTACAAAATAGGCATCCTTGTACAGTGTAGTATGGGTATAAAGTGAGACCACTGAAGGCAGTATGGTAGTGTAGATCAAGATTTCATAGATTTTACATCTTATATTCTCACAAGTCCTCTACTAGGAGAGGAAACTCAGAGTGATAGCTTGACATCTGGAGCCACTTTTCTCCTCAAAACAGTTGTCAATTTGAAAGCAGCAGCTAAGAGGCTGAGAACTTAGAGATTCTGGCAGGCTCACAGGACTGGGTGAATAAAAATTGGCTTTCAGGGCCTGTCAACAGGAGGGTCACTGATAAACATACCAGGCTTTCAGTTGTAACTTCAAAGGTACACCCAATAGAAAAGCTATTTTCAAAATAAACCAGCCTAATTGGGGCCAAAGCATAGTGTCAAATTATTTCACAGCTTGATTGTGTTAAAGTGATTTTCCCCCAATGTAGATGCTTGCTAGAAGCTACAGTAAATCCTCTCTGGATTGAGAAAACATTATTTGTAGATTTAAATTACCTCTGCAATGTTTAACCTATCATAGTAGGCACTAAGTCCAAAATAACAAGGACAGGACTTCCTCGGTGGTGCTGTGGTTAAGAATCATCTGGCCAATACAGGGGACACAGGTTCAAGCCCTGGTCTGGGAAGATCCCACATGCCACAGAGCAACTAAGCCCATGTGCCACAACTAGTGAGCCTGTGCTCTAGAGCCTGTGAACCACAACTATTGAGCCTGTGTGCTTCAACTATTGAAGCCCTCACACGTAGAGCCTGTGCACCACAACAAGAGAAGGCACTACAGTGAGGAGCCCACGCATCACAACGAGGAGTAGCCCCACTCACTGCAACTAGAGAAAGCCCGCGTGCAGCAATAAAGACCCAACACAGGCAATAAATAAATAAATAAATAAATAAATAAATAAATAAATAAACTTATGAAAAAAAATAAGGCCTACAAACAATAAAAGTTGACCCAAAACTAAGATCAAAAATGGACACTAAAACAGCCCTAGGTGGAAGAGAGGATCAATATGGCAGAGTAGGAGGCCCTGCACTCACTCCCTCTTGCAAAAGCACCGGAATTACAGCTAACTGCTGAACAATCATTGACAGAAAGACACTGGAACTCACCAAAAAAGACACCCCACATCCAGAGACAAAGGAGAAGCTTCAGTGAGACGGTAGGAGGGGCTCAATCACATTAAAATCAAATCCCATAAATGCTGGGTGGGTGACTCACAAACTGGAGAATAGTTATACCGACAGAAGTCCACCCACTAAAGTGAGGATTCTGAGCACCACGTCTGGCTTCCCAACCAGGAAGTCCAGCAACAGGTGGAAGAATCCCCAGAGAATCAGACTTTGAAAGCCAGTGGGATTTGATTGCAGGACCTCCACAGGACTGGGGGAAACAGACTCCACTCTTGGAGGGCACACAAAAAAGTGTGCTCACCAGGACCCAGGGGGAAGGAGCAGTGACCCCATAGGAGACTGAACCAGACCTACCTGCTGGTGTTGGAGGGTTGCCTGCAGAGGTGGGGGTGGCTGTGGCTCACTGAGGAGACAGGGGCACTGGGGGCAGGGGTTCTGGGAAGTGCTCATTGATGTGAGCCCTCCCAGAGTCCACCATTAGCCCCACCAAAGAGCCTGTGGGTTCTAGTGCTAGGTGGCCTCAGGCCAAACAACCAACAGGGTGGGAACACAGCCCCACCCTTTGGCAGACAATCAGATTAAAGTCTTACTGAGCTCCGCCCACCCAGCCCAACCCACCATCAGTCCCTCCCATCAGGAAGCATGCAAGAGCCTCCTAGATAGCTTCCTCCACAAGAGAGCAGACAGCAGTATCAAGCAGTATCAGCAGTATTTCCTTTTGTGGAACTGAAAACCACAGCCACAGAAAGATAGAGAAAATGAAAAAGCAGAGGACTTTGTACCAGATGAAGGGACAGGATAAAACCCCAGAAAAACAACTAAATGAGGAGATAGGTACCCTTACAGAAAAAGAATTCAGAATAATGATGGTGAAGATGATCTAGGACTTTGAAAAAAGACTGCATGCAAAGATGGAAAAGTTTACCAAAGACCTAGAAGAATTAAAGAGCAAACAAACAGAGATATGCAACACAATAACTGAAATGAAAAATACACAAGAAGGAACCAATAGCAGATTAACTGAGACAGAAGGGTGAATAAGGGACCTGGAAGACAGAATGGTGATAATCACTGATGCAGAAAAGAATAAAGAAAAAAGAATGAAAAGTACTGAAGACAGCCTAAGAGACCTCTGGGACAATGTTAAACACACCAACATTCGCATTATAGGGGTCCCAGAAGGAGAAGAGAGAGAGAAAGGACCCGAGAAAATATTGGAAGAGATTATAGTTGAAAACTTCCCTAACATGGGAAAGGAAAGAGCTACCGAAGTCCAGGAAGCACAGAGAGTCCCAGGCAGGATAAACCCAAGGAGAAACATGCCAAGACTTATTGCAGTCAAATTGACAAAGATTAAAGACAGAGAAAAATTATTAAAAGCAACAAGGGAAAAACAACAAATAACATACAAGGGAACTCCCATAAGGGTAACAGCTGATTTCTCAGAAGAAACTCTGCAAGCCAGAAGGGAGTGGCATGATATATTTCAAGTGATGAAAGGGAAGAACCTACAACCAAGAATACTCTACCCAGCAAGGATCTCATTCAGATTCGACAGAGAAATCAAAAGCTTTACAGACAAGCAATAGTTAAGAGAATTCAGCACCACCAAACCTGCCCTACAACAAATGCTAAAGGAACTTCTCTAAGTGGGAAACATAAGAGAAGATAAGGATCTACAAAAACAAAAACAAAACAATTCAGAAAATGGTAATAGGAACATACATATGGATAATTACCTTGAGTGTAAATGGAATAAATGCACCAACCAGAAGACACAGACTGGCTGAATGGATACAAAAGCAAGACCCATATATATGCTGTCTCCAAGAGACCCACTTCAGACCTAGGGACACATATAGACTGAGAGTGAGGGGATGGAAAAAGATATTCCATGCAAATGGAAATCAAAAGAAAGCTGGAGTAGCGATACTCATATCAGATAAAATAGATTTTAAAATAAAAAATGTTACAAGAGACAAGAAAGGACACTACATAAAGATCAAGGGATCCATCCAAGAAGAAGAGATAACAATTATAAATATAAATGCATCCAATATAGGAGCACCTCAATACATAAGGCAAATGCTAACTACTATGAAAGAGGAAATCGACAGCAACACAATAATAGTGGGGGACTTTAACACCCCACTTACACCAATGGACAGATCATCCACACAGAAAATTAATAAGGAAACACAAGCTTTAAGGGACACAATAAATCAGCTTGATTTAATAGATACCTATAGGACATTACATCCAGAAACAGCAGATTACACGTTCTTCTCAAGTGCACATAGAACATTCTGCAGGATAGATCACATTTTGGGTCATAAATCAAGCCTTGGTAAATTCAAGAAAATTGAAATCATATCAAGTATCTTTTCTGACCACAATGCTATGAGATTAGAAATCAATTACAGGAAAAAAACTGCAAAAAACACAAACACATGGAGGCTAAACAATATGCTACTAAATAACCAGGAGATCACTGAAGAAATCAAAGAGAAAATCAAAAAATACCTAGAGACAAATGACAATGAAAACACAACGATCCAAAATCTATGGGATGCAGCAAAGTCAGTTCTAAGAGGGAAGTTTATAGCAATACAATCCTACCTCAAGAAACAAGAAAAATCCCAAGTAAACAATCTAAACTTGCACCTAAAGAAACTAGAGAAAAAAGAACAAACAAAACCCAAAGTTAGGAGAAGGAAAGAAGTCATAAAGATCAGAGCAGAAATAAATGAAATAGAAACAAAGAAAACAATAGCAAAAATCAATAAAACTAAAAGCTGGTTCTTTGAGAAGATAAATAAAATCGATAAACCTCTAGCAAGACTCATCAAGAAAAAGAGGGAGAGGACTCAAATCAATAAAATTAGAAAGGAAACAGGAGAAGTTACAACAGACACCACAGAAATAAAAAGCACAGTAAGAGACTACTACAAGCAACTATATGCCAATAAAATGGACAACCTGGATGAAATGGACAGATTCTTTGAAAGGTATAACTTTCCAAGACTGAATCAGGAAGACACCGAAAATATGAACAGACCAATCACAAGTAATGAAATTGAAACTGTGATTAAAAATGTCCCAACAAACAAAAAAGTCCAAGACCAGATGGATTCACAGATGAATTTTAAAACATTTAGAGAAGAGCTAACACCCATCCTTCTCAAGCTCTCCCAAAAAATTGCAGAGGAAGGAACACTCCCAAACTCATTTTATGAGGCCACCATCACCCTGATACCAAAACCAGACAAAGAAACTACAAAAAAAGAAAATTACAGACCAATATCACTGATGAATTTAGATGCAAAAATCCTCAACATAATACTAGCAAATGGAATCCAACAACACATTAAAAGGATCATACAGCATGATCAAGTGGAGTTTATCCCTGGAATGCAAGGATTCTTCAATATACGCACATCAATCAATGTGATAAACCATATAAATAAATTGAAGGATAAAAACCACATGATCATCAAAATAGATGTAGAGAAAGCTTTTGACAAAATTCAACACACATTATGATAAAAACTCTCCAGAAAGTGGGCATAGAGGGAACCTACCTCAACATAATAAAGGCGATGTATGACAAACCCACAGCAAATATCTTTCTCAATGGTGAAAAACTGAAAGCATTCCCTCTAAGATCAGGAACAAGACAAGGATGTCCACTCTCACCACCATTATTCAACATAGTTTTGGAAGTCCTTGCCACAGGAATCAGAGAGGAAAAAGAAATAAAAGGAATCCAAGTTGGAAAAGAAGTAAAACTGTCACTGTTGGCAGATGACATGATACTATACATAGAAAATCCTAAAGACTCTACCAGTAAACTACTTGAGCTAATCAATGAATTCGGTAAAGTTGCAGGATACAAAATTAACACACAGAAATCTCTTGCATTTCTATACACTAACAATGAAAAATCAGAAAGAGAAATTAAGGAAACAATCCCATTCACCATTGCAACAAAAGAATAAAATACCTAGGAATAAACCTAACCAAGGAGGTAAAAGACCTGTACTCAGAAAACTATAAGACACTCATGGAAGAAATCAAAGACGACACAAACAGATGGAGGGACATACCATGTTCTTGGATTGGAAGAATCAACATTGTGAAAATGACTATACTACCCAAGGCAATTTACAGATTCAATGCAATCCCTATCAAATTACCAATGGCATTTTTCACAGAACTAGAACAAGAAATTTTACGATTTGTGTGGAAACACAAAAGACCCCGAATAGCCAAAGCAATGTTGAGAAGGAAAGACAGAGTTGGTGGTGGAATCAGGCTTCCTGACTTCAGGCTATACTACAAGGCTACAGTGATCAAGACAGTATGGTACTGGCACAAAAACAGAAATATAGATCCATGGAACAGGATAGAAAGCCCAGAGATAAACTGCGGTCAACTAATCTATGACAAAGGAGGCAAGGATATACAATGGAGAAAAGGCAGCCTCTTCAATAAGTGGTGCTGAGAAAACTGGACAGCTACATGGAAAAGAATGAAATTAGAACACTCCTTAACACCATACACAAAAATAAACTCAAAATGGTTTAAAGACCTAAATGTAAGTCCAGACACTATAAAACTCCTAGAGGAAAACATAGGAAGAACACTCTTTGACGTAAATCACAGCAAGATCTTTTCTGATCCACCCCCTAGAGTAATGGAAATAAAAACAAAAATAAATAAGTGGGACCTAATGAAACTTCAAAGCTTCTACACAGCAAAGAAAACTGTAAACAAGATGAAAAGACAACCCTCAGAATGGGAGAAAATATTTGCAAACAAATCAACAGACAAAGGATTAATCTCCAAAATATATAAACAGTTCATCCAGCTCAATATCAAAAAACAAACAACCCAATCAAAAAATGGGCAGAAGATCTAAACAGGCATTTCTCCAAAGAAGACATACAGATGGCCAAGAGGCACGTGAAAAGCTGCTTAACGTCACTAATTATTAGAGAAATGCAAATCAAAAGGACAATGAGGGATCACCTCACAGCAGTTAGAATGGGTATCATCAGAAAATCTACAAACAGTAAATGCTGGAGAGGGTGTGGAGAAAAGGGAATGCTCTTGCACTGTTGGTGGGAATGTCAATTGATACAGCCACTATGGAAAACAGTATGGAGGTTCCTTGCAAGACTAAAAATAGAGTTACCATATGACCCAGCAATCCCACTACTGGGCATATACCCAGAGAACACCATAATTCAAAAAACACATGCACCCCAATGTTCATTGCACTCTTTACAATAGCCAGGACATGGAAGCAACCTAAATGTCCATCAACAGATGAACAGATAAAAAAGATGTGGTACATATATACAATGGAATACTCCTCAGCTGTAAAAAGAAATGAAACTGGGACATTTGTAGAGACATGGATGGACTTAGAGACTGTCATACAGAGTGAAGTGAGTCAGAAAGAGAAAAACAAATATCATATATTAACACATACATGCAGAGTATAGAAAAATGATACAAATCAACTAGTTTGCAAGGCAGAAATAGAGACCCAGATGTCGAGAACAAACATATGGACACCAAGTGGGGAAAGCGGGGAGGGTTGGTGGGGGATGAATTGGGAGACTAGGATACCAAATTGTACACTCTAAATATATGCAGTTAATTGTCTGTTAACTGTATCTCAATAAAAGTTCTTAAAAAGATAAAGATAAAAAAACAGGCCTAGGTGATCTAGATATTATGGTTATCTGACAGTGTTTTTAAATAGCATTGACTAAAATAGTCAACAAATTAAATGACAAGATAAAAATTTTTATCATAGAACTGGAAACTAAAAATAAAAGAATCAGTAGGAAACGCTAGAAATAAAAAAAAATCCAGTAGCAGAAATTACCATTTCAAAAGTAGTTTAACAACATATTTGGTGCAACATAAGAGAGAATTGAACTAGAACATTCTCAGAAGAAAGCATCCATGCTGAATTATAGAGAGCAAAGAGATTAGAAAAAACAAGCATAAGGACAAATTAGGGCAAGATTTTAAAAAATCTAAGTGCTTGTAATTGAAGTCACTAAGGAGAGGAGAGAAAGATTGAGGTAGAACAGTATTGATAGAAATACTGGCAGAGAATTTTCCCCAAAATGAACCATACCAAGTCACCGATTCAAGCAGCACTACCAACTCCCAGCAGGAGAAAAGATAGGCAAAAAAACCCCTAGATACAATGTAGAAAAACTTCTAAAACAAAAGAAGTAAGGAAAATCTTAGCCAGAGAAAAAGGACACTTACCTTCAAAAGAACAACAAGAAGATTGGTAGTTGGTTTAACAGAAACGTAAAAAAAGAGACTCTGGAATAAATCTCTAGTGAGGGCATTGGGACCAAAGCTGCAGGCAATATTTTTAGCACAGTGCTTCTAAAATTCATAAGAAGTATATGTTAGTTTTCTCTTGCTGTCATAACAAATTATTACCAACACAGCAAATTAACATGGATAATACCACACAGTTCTTCTTCTAAAAGTTTGTGTATATATTTGAATGCTGTACTATAAACCAATCTTAAAAATGTAAAATAACCCCATAGAAATGGACACAATCATATGAACAGATAATTTTCAGAAGAGGAAAACTGAGTGACCAATAAGTAGCTTATTCAACTGCACTATAATCAGGGGAAATCAAATTAAAATACCAATAAGATATTTTGTACCCAAGATACTGAAAGTGCTAAGAAGTCTGAAACTGTCAAGTGTTGGGGAATAAGAAGAGGGACTAGCACATGTACAGGCAGTGGGTGAAGCAAAGACAGGAGTTATCACAAGTCTTGTGAGAGTTTCCTGTGCTTGCAGTTTAAGCAAAGATAGGAAGTAGGAAAAAAAAAAAAGAAATTAAGGAGGCTGATAGATTACGTAGGGCCTTGTTTCCATGCTGTGACAATAGTGTTTTCTCTAGAAAGAAACGATCAGACTTTGAAGGATTTATGCTTGTAAAAAAGACTGCTCTGGAAGGAAAATGTCGAATGGTTAAGAGAGAACAAGACTGGAGAAGCCAGTTAGGACCCTGTTACAATGTGACACAGAGGTGAGGAGGGCCTCACGGAGACAGCAGCAGTAGGCATGGAGAGGAGGAAGTATATAGAGAAGATACTAAAGAGTAGTATTAATAGAAGTCATCACAGCTAAGGCAAGAAGGATAAAAGGGCAGGAAAGCAATAGAAGTTTCAGGCATGGCCAACAGGATAAATGATGATGAAATTCACTGGAATAGGTTTCCTACTATTTTAAAATGATGAGTTCAGTTTGGGGCATGTTGATTTCGAGGTACCTTTGGGGTCTTTTTTTTTCTGTGGGGTCAGTTGTTTCTATGGCTCTGAAACTCAGCAGGTAAAAGATTTAGACTTAGCACTCATCAGTGTACTAATGGTTACTGAAAGCCCTGTTGGTGGGTGAGATCACATATATAGAGCGTGATGGGAATAAAAGAGGGTTAAGGGCAGAATCCCAAGGATTAAGATCTGAGAGACAGATGAAGGAAGAGAAATATGAAAAACAGACTAAAAAGGAAAGGAAAACAGGCTGGTAGAAGGAAAACAGTGGACTTGGGGAAACAAGGGCAGGAGGGCCTACCTGGCAGAGGCAAATACCACAGACACATTAAGACAAAGACTGAGTTGGTGGGAGTGTAAATTGAACCACTATGGGAAACCATATGGAAATCCCTCAAAAAGTTAAAAACGGAACTCTCATATAATCCAGCAATTCCACTTCTGTGTATTTACCTGAAGAAAGCAAAACCTCTAATTCGAAAAGATATATGCACCGCCATGTTCATTACAGCATTATTTACAAAAGCCAAGATATGGAAATGACCTAAGTGTCCATCGATGGATGAATGGGTAAATAAAATGTGTAAATAATTACGCATTTACCCATGTAATAATAAATGGCTAAATACAATGTGGTATAAATATAAAATGCAGTATTATTCAGCCATAAAAAAAGAAATAATTCTTGCCATTTGCAACAACATGGATGGACCTTGAGGGCATTATGCTAAGTAAAATAAGTCAGAGAAAGACAAATACCATATGACCTCACTTATCAGTGAAATCTAAAAAAAAAAATGATCATAACTCATAGATACAGAGAACAGATTGGTTGCCAGAAGCCAGAGTTGGGGGTGGGCAAAATGGGAGAAGGGGGTCAAAAAATACAAACTTCCAGTTATAAAATAAATGTCATGGAAATTAATATACAGCATGGTGACCATAGTTAATAATACTGCATTGTATTGAAAGTTGCTAGGAGAGTAGATCTTAAAAGTTTTAATCACAAGAAAAAAAATTGTAACTGTATATGGTGATCAAAGCTAACTAGACTTATTGTGGAGATCATGTTGACATCTATAGAAATATTGAATCATGTCGTACACCCAAAACTAATATAATGTCATATGTCAATTATACCTCAATTTAAAAAAAGACAAAGACTAAAAAGTTACCACTCAATTTACCAACTGAGAGGGCGCTGATCATCTCGGTCTAAGGCAGAAATATGTGGTTGTGGGTTGAGGGAGTGAATGAGAGATGAACTCATGCTGTTAGTCTTTCCAAAAGCTCGGCTGTGATAGCAGTACGAACTTTCCTCTTGATCTTCTACTGTGGTTTTGTGAAGAACAGTAGGAAATTTAAATAATAATAATAATAAAATGCACCTCCTTATGGCATTTTTACCTTGATACCTGAAGTATTTTTTAAAGTCTTCTTTAATTATTTTATGTGAAAGATCATTTTATTGCACAGATAAACAACTAAGAAATCAAGCCATTTGCTTAGGGCACCAAATACGCTATTTCTACATGGAATTTATCCAACAGAATATACAGCTTAGGAACAACTTCCAAAGCATATTTATTATTCAGTTCTTAAAGTGAACTAAAGACATGCTCATCTGAAGACACCTTATAGTCTTTGTTTTATTTCCTAGTGCTCTTGGAGACATTAAAATAGCTGAAGTGAATGTCAAGGGTTTATTCGTGAAGCTCATTAACTCTTCTCCTGACAAAGAACTGGAAATTGGAAATCACATTCTCCAACAAAATGTGGATGGAAAAACAGTCTCTCTATACCGATTCCTTCCCAACACCATAATGCAGGCCAATTCCGCAGTAACAGTGAGTATAAGATATAAATACTAGGAACTAGAATTGCACAGGAAAAACTCATTTACCCAGTCAGATCATGGCTTAGCACCAGTGGTTTCTTCATCCCTTGATCTCTCTGCTGAATGTGATTTTTTTGGTTGTTGTTGGTTAATTGTGCCACTCTGTCCATCTCTGGATGTACATTAATACCCATAATTAAATTTCCATAGCTTTCTTCAATTTGGGGGACAATACTTTGTGTTTTTATGATTTAACTAGCAAAATGGAATACCTAAGTTCCTAAAACAAAGCGAACATAATCTTTAAAGGAAAAGCAAAGAGAGGGTTTGCTTAGGTGATGCTGGAGAGTTCCCCTCTTTCTTGTGCTTTACTTTAAAGCACATACAGTAGCTATTCAGTTACACAGCTTGATATTACATATTATACAGTCATTATATTTTTAAAACCTCATCTGTTCAGAAAGATGTGTTGCAATAACCCTCTGACATTTGTGAAACTATGTTGAACTCCAATGGCAATAGTTACTAACAAACTATTTTCTTACAGGTCTGGGCAGCAGCATCTGAAGCAAAGCATCTGCTGCCATCAGATTTTCTTTGGAAGGAACAAAACAGGTTTAGGACAAGCCCAAATTGCACAACAATCCTGTGCAAACCTAATGGTGAAGTCAGTGTCCAGTTCTTGATAATAGTTTCTGAAAGAATGGATAGCTCTGCTTATGTTCTCCTTTTCCTCTGAGCTCACTCAATTATTTTTCCATCCTTAAAAGCTTGGGAAGAACAATCACGAACTGTCATAACACTTCAGGCAAATCAACAGCACCCCTCTCCTCAGTCCAAAGAGCTGCTTACAGTTTGGCAAAAATAATTCTGATATCCCATACTTCGAAGAAGCTACTTCAAATTTCAGAGTCAGGAAATGGATTTTATTTATGGCATTAGCCTGAAGAGAAGGATAAGAAAGGAAGGAACTACATACAGGCCTTTTCTATTCATTTATTCATTTCTCAAATGTCTGTTGAGATTCTTCTCTATTCTAAAGGCTAAGTGTCATAAGTGTTGGGAATATGACACAGAGTAAGACATGAGTCTTACTCTCAAAGGACTAATATCCTGATGAAAGACCCTATGCTCTAACTTGCAGGGACTACATACTTTACTCATTGTAAAATTAAGTGTATTAGAAATAACACTGCATAACTTATTCCCAATATTTTACAACTTTGTACTTTCACTCTGCCTTTTCCTTGGTATAATATTAGCATAAATATATGCCCCAAAGCATGCCAGTAAAGTTTAAAGGTATCTCTTTTTTAAAACAACAAAGTTACTCCTTTTTCAAAGCCATTCTTTAGGTTTTTCTTAAATACGTGCCTTTTCTTACCCCCAGTCTAACTTACTATGTCCTATAACTACTGATCCACACAATATATTGATCAAAATCTATTTCTGAGTTTCTTACTTGCTACACTATACCTGATGCTTAGATTGTCCTTTAGAGTAGACTTGCTAATTTATTAAGAGCCATTTAATGTCTATCTGTGAAAACATGCAGTTATCATTAGATGGTTGAACACTCATTAGATGTAATTTTTCAGCCTTCACTCACTTACCTTTACATATTTTTGTGGGCTCAAACTGAATTCTATAATACTTCTGATAGTTTTCACTGATGGGGAAAATAAAGTTATGTAATCTAAGTTATTTACTTAGCCTCCTAAGAAATCATTAGCGAGACTCAGATTAGGGTTAAGGCATTCTTGTTTCAGACCTTTCACCACTTTTATCCACCCATTTAGCCATTCTGCAAACACTTTAGGGGTTTCTACTTTGTATGCAAACTGTTCCAGGCACTGAGTAGAACGAGATGGACGAGGTCCCTGAGCTCCTGGAATGCACATTTTAGTAAATTGTCATTCCCTGCAACTGAACTATTCCCTGCATTTTAACTATCCCTTTTACTGAGTGGTTTGAACGACTTTGTACATGTAGGATCAGACCGTTTATTCAGGGTGATGTAAACTCAAATAATTTTGTTTGCTAGTACAAGAGTGAACCTTGTTGACTCAAATGGGAAATGTTTACATATATTTAGTATCTGCCAAACCTTGTGCTAGGAGCTGGGAACAAAACATAATTGTTCCATGATTCCCATCCTCAGAAAACTCAAGAGTCTGATAGTAAAAATTGGTATGTAACAATAAATAATTGCATCATAGTGAAACAGTGCTTTAATAGAAGTCAGTGCACAGAATGTGGCAACTCAGGTTAGAGATGTTGACTCTGTAAAAGAGAGCATCAAGAAAAGCATTACAGACCAGATAACACTTGTTTTGAGGTCTGCAGGATGAGAGGGAGTTCACCCAGTTGACCTGAATCACAGTGGTCTCGCCCCTTTCCTGCTTCCTAACTCACCCCTCCCCCTGCTTTTCTCTTATTTTCCGGTACTTAATTGCTCCCTCAAGCCACAGGGCCTTTGCACATGCTCTTTCCTCTCCATAGACTCTCTTTCCTCCCCTAATTACCTATTAATTCCTACTCATCCTTTCAGGCTTCAGCTCAAGCCTTTTTTTTAAGGTCACATCCTCTTGGAATTCCCACCCCATGGTAAAGCAGTCAGCACTGTTAAATTCAAATAGAAAATATTTCCATTAAACACACTGAGACGTGACTTCGAGTCAATCTAAAAGCCCTAATGAAAGCACGAAATTCTCCCCTTTTCTTTTAACAACAGTTAATCCCTATTCTCACCTCAGTGATACTGGACCTCACTATCTGCAATTGCCAGGTAGATTTTCCTTGAAATGATAGGTTGCTGCATTCCCATAGACATGCTGAAAAACAGACAGAGCCAAAGTTTCGTCATGGCCCTGGAATTGCTTTCTGTTTGTATAACTTGTATGTAGAAAATAACCCATGTCTTGTGGGAAAAGTTACAGAGCCTGAAATCTGACTAAAACAATAGCCAATCACACAGACTAGAATAGGTCCTGTTTCTGGACTTGAATAATACTTTTTTTAAAATGTGGCAAATGTGGCAAAGAGGGGTTATATTATGGGTCATTAAAAAAAAAAGAAACCTACAGTAAAGTATGACAGACTACTTTTTAGTTCATCACTGACATGGCAAAGGTTAATATTCAATCAGCTACAAATCCTATGGTGTAATATAAAGGTATATTTAGTCCTGTTCTGCCATGAGTTTATGTAAGATTATACAATAAAATCAGCAAGATTCTATGAGTCTATTGATTTTTAAACAGGGCTGGATTTTTTTCACCAATCACATTGTTGTCCTATATGATTTGCAGCCTCTATATTCTATGCCAAAAATTTAATAGGCATCTTATATGATTCAATGCCTGGGACTTTCCAATACACTGTTTTCTATTAGAGATTCAGGTATGGAACAGACTGCTTCTGTGCTGTAGGAACTCATTGAAGGGCTATTTATATGTGCATTATCTCCTTTGATTCTCAGATTATTTAAGCATTTTACAAAGGAAGAAAACGGGCCTTGGAATTAAATAGTTTGCTCAAGGTCACATGATTGACAAAATGGCAAAAGTAAAATAAAACCAGACATTCTAACTCCAAAAAATTTTCTGCTGTACTAAAAATAACCTACATAATTTATATGGTCAACATTCCAGAGGTGAAATTAAAACTACATCATTTTATTTTATCACATTATCACTGTCATTATTATCAGGTGTTTTTAAGCCCCATATAATACAGGAAGAAATAAAGTATTGCTCTTGGCTAGGAGAGGCTTACAATCTAATTGAGAGAGTTTGCTCTCAAAAGATCATAAACATATTTTCCACACAAATATCTATGTTTGAGCTGCAAAAAAGGAGAATCCCTAACTGATGACCTAAACCAAAAGTGGGGTTTTCCTGCTGTGATCTGTGATATTAAACTTTTTAAAAGAGATTTCACCTTTTTTTTTGCTGCAGGCCTAGCCTAGCTGAACTCGCCTTGTGTTGCTTTTATGTCTATTTAACTTGTCGAGGCAAACAGAGTGTTTTTCAATGGTTACAACATCAACCCAAACCTCTAATTTTATAAACTAAAAACAGATCACAAGAACAAGTAGAATATTAGGGCCCACTTTGGTGCTTAACTTTTCTTATGTTGAACAAAAACGTAATTATTAGTCCCTCCCCATGATTTTTCTGAATAATTTTTGCACATATATGTTGTGCACATGCCACATATTCAGGAAACCAAACCAAAACAACAACAACAAAAACTTCCCACCTAGGATTCTAACCTGGAGAATGTGGTTTCCTCCCCATGTCCTTAGTTCTAATGCCCATTTCCCCATCTCAAATAAGATACAGGTAGATAGGTAGATAGATAGATGATAGATAGATAGATGATAGATAAACTCAACTATTAAAAATTTAACTTATTAATATTACAACTTTTTGCATAGTTCTTTATAGTTATGAAATTCAGTAGCTTTATGGAATCTCACAATGCCCTCATATAACAATTTACCACCACCAGCCACCCCATCTAACATATGAGGACACAGTCCAAGACAGTAAGTGACTAATCTGCCTGAGGTTACACAGCTTGTAATTTTCAGAATAGGAAACTAAGGCCAGGATGTCTTACTACAGCATCATCATGTGTTTCACTAATCCTTACACAGTACGTAAATGACATTACAGTTTGACTTTGAAATTTTATTGCAATAAGCCTATGTCATTTTTTAAAAAGCTAACTCCAGTAGTATTTAATATTAATGAATCATTTTTGTTAGGCTGTTGCTTGGTACACTCCTGTTCACTGGAAGCAAGCTTGGGAGAAATTAGAGACTGACATTGAATTTGACAGATGCTCAGTAATAAGTCCAACATCTCGAAGGCACATGTTTCATTGGCCAGCAGCTACAACTACAACTAAAGAAGAACATGATCAATCCAAGAAAGATACCTCAAAATATCAGGTGGAACAAATTCAAGCTTCTCTTACCAGGTAAAAGTTGCTTGGTTTTTTTTTTTTTAATTAACTCCTTCCCACAATTAATAAGGGGTGAGCAGGTGGGAGTGACTGGGTGACAAGTAGATATGTGATGATTGGGTAAACCAATAAAGACCAAAAAACACCTATTTTGAACAGGACCATAAAAACCATAATAGCTTTTATGTTTTAAAACATAAAAACACAGAGCAAGTAGGGATATACTTATGGGACAATAAAGGCTGGCAATTTCCACGAGGTGATATTAAGATCCCTCTGGTCATTTCCTTTGCATTAATAGCACTGCTGTTAGAGATAAGGTTGTGAAGCAGTGCAGAGGTGAAGTTATCACCACGCCGTTAGCAGTGCTTAGGTGGAGGAAGATTTGCATCATCTAGAATTTTCATCTTGGATCAAGAGCTGGCTGTGGCTGAAAGGGCAGAGTTTGTGTTATTTGTAGACAGATGCTTCTGATGTGGTAAAGGTGCTGCCCTCAAAGTCTAGAGAAGCTATATTTTCTGGTCTTGGAAGATGCTTTCACTCTAATTAAGCCTTCATTATTATTGCCACTGTATGAAGTGCCTTCGGGGTTAGATTTGGGCTTAATTTTTCTTTTACAGAGAAAAAGAAATCCCACCAACCCTTTTCCCCAATCGCAGCCCTTGGTGCCACAGTCCTAATGTCCCTGCACATCCCTACTGTCCGCTGACTGATGCTCACAACACCTACATGGCTGAACGCAGCTTAGACAGACAGCCCAGGTCTCAGTCAGCCAGGCCTGATCCAGCCCAGGTAAGTCAAAGGGATACTTGTTCCAGTGGAGAGTAAGTGGTGTGTGTGTGTGTGTGTGTGTGTGTGTATGCACACGCGTGTGTGAGTAGAACTGGTGAAAAGTTGGTTAAGTGATAAAAGTTTCTACATATTAAAAAAGTATTCATAGCCTCAAGAATAGATGGCCTCTGAAGCAAGTACTATGAGCTGCTCACTTACATTTGCTCTAGCACAACATCTGAGCACATCAATGAGTCAAAAGAACACCATGGCCAGCAAGAGAACATAAGGTTCTTGAAGTTTGGTCAAAAGAGTATTTTGTTTTTCATTAGGCAGGATAAACTGGTCCTATAAGTTAAGCTATGCGAAAAAAAAATCCATCTTTTCCAAACACACTCTAATATTAATCCCAAATTCTTATTCTTTTTCAACCAGAAGTTTCTTATTTAAGTCGTCTAAATAAAGCTTTTAGAGTTGGTGTTATTAGCCCAGGTTCTGTTAGTGGACTTCAGAAAGTCCATGAATCTGCTAAACTTAGAGAAAAAAATGTCTGCCTATGTGATGTTTTCTGGCAAGAAATTCCATGAGGTTCACCAGATGCCCCCAAATGAAGAACTGATTAGACACAGTGCCAGACCAAAGCTGTGGAGAAAGACTTTCATACAGGAGCTATATCCTGGCGAGGTTGTAATGATTTGCAAACATATTTAGCAGAAGGATACTTTTTAAAATGAAATCTTGGGCAAAATCCCAATATATGAAATGGATAAAAACAGAGCATCCAAGTTGAAGAGGAGTGATCCCACTACCCACTACACCCATCTTCTTCTTTCCTCCTTCCCCATGAGACCTTTGAAGCACCTCTCTGGAATCACAGGATTCTGTACACATAGTATGAAAACCACCATGTTGGTAGGTTAATGCATATTGGGAAATAGCATCTCCCAAAGTAATACCTTTTAGAAGTGGAATGATGGAAACTCAGTAAATTCCTGAGTATATTCCATTCCATAAAATTAAGCATCATATGTCTTTGTGCCTGAGCTTCTTCATCTGTAAAGTAAGAGACTTGGATCTGAAATTTAAAGAGCTCTTTCAGCAATAAGTTTTATATACATCTATATTTCATAGACACACATATTCAGTATTTTATGACTTAGATTTGAGATTTTCAAGAAGTATATTCGTTTTCCTCCAATTAATGATAACCTTCACTGTTTTACTTATTTTGATCAACTTGTTTTCCAAAGAAATTTGATTTCAAATTTTCTTGTTGTACCTTTCAATAGTGGGCAGCCCACCTTGATTATTCAGTAATTTTTTTCTATTCAACATAAATTTCACTGTATTTGTATATTATGTAATGATAATTTTAAAAGATAGTTGCAAACAGATAGCTAGTAGGAAGTTGCTGTATAACAAAGGGAGATCAACTCGATGATGGGTGATGCCTTAGAGGGCCAGGACAGGGAGGGTGGGAGGGTGTCACAGGAGGGAGGGGATATGGGAATATATGTATAAATACAGCTGATTCACTTTGGTGTACCTCAAAAGCTGATACAAAAGTGTAAAGCAATTCCAATAAAGAGCTTAAAAAAAAAAAAAAGATAGTTGCATTGATACTTTCAGGGCCTCTGTTCATCATTATATATTTATTCATCAAATTTTCAATATTAACAGATACACATGAGAATTTTAAGTTTTTCTTTGATTTCAATTGAGAAAGATGGCCACAAAGAGACAGATGTTATGAATGATTCATTGATCATTTATTGGATAACAGCAGTTTCTGAATCACAAGTTCATTTCCTTGAGAGAATATGTAACATGATTCTTCAAGGGGAAGTTACCTTGTTTGTTAATTAGTCAGTCTCTTTTTAACTTGCCTGCCATTGGGCTATTTGCCATCAGTAGCACACCCCTCAATAATTGACAAGAAAAAAAGATAAAACAAAAATTCATCAATTTTACTCATAGTTCTTCAGTTCTACTCCATTCCCTCTTCACTGATAAATAGGCTAGTTTGCTGAGTTACAAAAGAAAGAATCTTAATTGCATGTGACTCTTCTACCTGGGAATAACTGCCTTGTTTTTAACTGCACCTCTCAAATATGTAATAGAAGAGCTTAGAGACTAACCATTAAGATAATTTTAAAGAAATATCTACACATCATATGCCTACTTCATACCAAGCACATTTTGTTTTTTTTAAACATGTTAAAATACAGAAAGTATAGAGAATAACGTTAAAAGCACCCATGTTCTACTCCTTCAAGATTAATGCATGTTAACATTTTATCGTATTGCTTCACGTTACCAAAAATCCCATAAATTTGAAACCGCCTTTGATCTTCTTTTGAGTTCTGATATGAAATTGGGATAAGTCATTCTGATCCTCACTATCACACTTTTATTACACATATATTAACTCATAAAATATATATAGTATAATTGATGTATTTTTAATCTACGTAAATGGCACTAAGTGCAGCGCATGACACGTAATAGTTGTTTAATGCATGTTTGATGGACAGACAGAATAGGAGACACTGAAGGTTTTGAAACAGGCATCTTTTAGAGTTATATCTGCATTTTAAAGAGAATTTTGGAAGCAGTGTTGAAAATGGAGTGGAAAATATTCCAAAATCTAGGAGGAAAGACAGAAGGGAGGGAAGAATAGAAAAGGAAAAATAAGAATAAGAAGAACAAAGAAGGTTAGAAAAAGAGATTGGGGACAAGTTGATCTTGTAGAGTTGTAATTTGAGTCCCAAAAGGACAGGAGAGCAAGACTGGGGCAGAAGTAGTATTTAAAGAAATAATGACAAAAATCTCAAAAAATGATGAAAGACATCAAGCCACATAAAGAAAAAAAATAAATTCTAAGCAGCAGAAATCTAAAGGAAACTATACCAATATATTATAATAAAGCTTCAGAAAACCAAATAATGGAAGTCAGAAGACAATCAAATATCTTCAATGTGCTATTATACTAAAAGAACTACTATCCTAGAGTTCTATACCAAGCAAAACTCAACTTCAAAAAATGAGGTGAAATAAAGACATTCTCAGGCAAACAAAAACTGAGAGAATTCATCAACAGCAAACACACATTAAGGAAATACTTCAACTAGAAAGAAAATGATCCTAGAAGAATGCACAGAGATATTGGAAGAAGTGGAAAAATGCAGAGTCAAAACACAGATCAACATAAATGAGTATTCACTACACACAACACTACTAATATTGTCTTGTAGGGTTTAAAATATAGAGAGAATTTAAATACAGGACAACTGTATTAGTTTTCCAGGGCCACTGTAACAAAGTACCACTAACTCGGTGGCTTGAAACAACAGATCTATTCTCTCACAATCCAGAGACTAGAAGTCAAATCAAGTTGTCATCAGGGCCAAACACTCTCTCCCTCTGAAGGTTTTAGGGGACTGTGCTTCCTTGCCTCTTCCTAATGTCTGTTGGTGGCTGGCATTCCTTGGTGTTTCTTGTCTTGTAGATGCGTCACTCTAACCTCTGCCTCCCTCTTCACGTGATCTGTGTATCTGTGTCCCTATTCCTGCTTCTTATAAGGATACCAGTCACTTGATTAGGGCACACTCTAATCTAGTATGATCTTGTCTTAATTTGATTACATCTACAAAGACCCAATTTTCAAGTAAGATTACATTCACAACCTCAAGGGGTTAGGGCTTCAACATATATTTAGGAGGGACACAGTTTAACCTATAATAACAAAAACATTAGCACAGAAATTGGGAGGGGAGTAAATGGAGTTAAAGTGCTCTAATTCCATGATTTGTCCAATAAGTTGTAAAAGTGGCAATTTGTATTAGACTTTAGTAGATCAAGTATGCATCTTGGAATCTAGGATAAACACTTCAAGAATAGTATATGAGCTCTAAATCAATAAAGTTAGCTATTATTCAAAAAAAAGAATAGTATATGAATGTAGTGCTTCTGACATGATATATGTCATACTTTCATTATCATTCAATTCAAAACACATTCTAATTTTCAATGTGATCTTCTTTGAAACATGGGTTATTTGGGGATAATATATCACAAACAAAGTGGATCTATTTCAAGAATGCAAAGTTGGTTCAAGCTTTGAAAATTAATTAGTTAACAGAATAAAGAAGAAAATTATAACCATCTCAATAAATATAGAAAAATCATTTGATAAAATTCAATACTGATCCATGAGGAGCGAACCTTAGAAAATTAGGATTATAAAGAATTTCCTATATATTTACAAAAATCCTAATGCAAACTATCATACTAAATGGTGACGTAAAGTTTTCCCATTGAGATTCAGCTGAAGGCAGGAATTCTCTTTATGATGACTTCTGTTCAGCACTGTACTAGAAGTCTGAGTACAGTAAGGCAAGAAAAATGAATTTACAAATATCCCATAGTTCATCCGTTTTATTCCCAGGAATCATATATGCCTAACAAATACGTGCACGTGCACCTAATAACGAATACAATAATCATAGCAACTCTATTTGTAATAGCCAAAAACTAGAAGCAATCCAATTGTGCACCAACAATAACATGGATAAATTATGATATATTAATACAATCCCATAAGCAATGAAAACTAACTACTGCTCCATGCGATAACACCATTGAATTGTATAAGCGTGATATTGAACAAAAGATGCCACCCTGAAAGGAATATATTATATTATATTATATTATATTATATTATATTATATTATACGATTCCATTTATATAAAATTCAAAAACATACCAAACTAAGCCATGGTGTTAAAAGTCAGAATAGTGTTATCTCTGGAAGAAAGAAAGGAATGGTACTCGGAGGTTACACAGAATACTAAAAACGTTCCATTTCTTGATCTGAATGGTGTTTACGTGAATCACTGTTTTCATCATGCTGTGCAAGTTATGACTTGTGAAGTTTTCTGCGTGTATGTTATACTTAAATAAAAGTTTATTTTTAGAAGCTTGATGACAAAAAGGAAAATTAAAAAGGGAAGAAAGCATAGTTACAGTAATAAGCACTGACAACTTACACCCTGACAAGGAAGGAGACAGAAAACCTAGAATAATAGACTGATGAGCTCAAAGTGAATATGCATAATATGAGGCTTATTTAGTGCAGGAGAAAATAGCCTTACCTGAAATACATCTAAGTGTATCAATATATTGCAATGTATTAGTCTTATTATAATGTTTTATAATAAGTAATGTATTAGTCTTACAGTTCATCAGAGAGCAGTTATTTCCAGGAACATCTTACCACAGAGATGGCTAATTCTTGCCCCTAAACCTGTCTTGTTCCTTTAGTCACAAGACCCATAGGTCCAGGGAAACCTAAACTCGTGGCCACCAAGCATAAAGCCTGCCTTTCTCAGTCTCTGCATCTAGGCGGGACCATGTGTCCATATTGTGTATGACTGAATGTGAACGAAAGTTGTGCACACGGCATCTGGGTCATGACCTTGGACACGTGCTCCTCTGTGTCACCTCTGTGCCATGATTACTGGGTGGAGGCCCGTCTTTCAACTCAGGGATGAAGCCACATGTTGAGGATAGAAAAGCCGTCCTAAATGCCCTGTGTTGGCACACCTCCAGACAAAGTGAGAGAGAAACCATCTTGTGTAGGACGTTGTTATGTCTAAACCAGACAGCCCACGTGGGATCATTACCGTTTAGTTTCACTTAACAGACGACTGATCAAAAAGAAAACAAAAACCTCAGCTAGAAAGGACATTTTTAAGACAATTAGGTAAATTTGAATATAGAATGAATATTAGATACTGACAAATCATTGTTCTCTCCTTAGGTGTGTTAATTGTGTTGGGGTTTTAATGGTTGTTCTTAGATCCATGCAGACATCTTTATGTAATTGCTAATGGTTTGGTGTGATATGAGCATAGATAGATAAAGCGAATATGCAAAAATATTCATGATTGAATATGGGTGACAGGTATACCGATGTGGTGGTTTTATTCCTTCATATTTTCTGTATGTTTGGAATCTTTCACAATAAAAAATTTTTAAAATAAAAAACAAGAAAGACATTTTTGATAGAATGTAGCGTGCACCTGGAGCTATTAGAGCACAGAGGCAAGGCCCCGACCGCAGCATAAGAGAGTCACTCTCGGAAAGTCTGTGGACGCTTTAACCAAGCAGATGTGTTTGCCTTGCGCTGCCGCCATTGTTCCTGGACCAAGCATGTGCCCTCTTCTTGCTGAGAAGAGCTGGCAGACTGCGGACAACTTTGTCAGATTTCTTCTGTAACTCGCATCAAATGGCAGAAACTAATCGGAAGAGATTATCCTACAGACATTGCTTTAAGCTAACAGAGTGGGTGTGTGCACCGTTTAAGGCCCTTTCTTTGCACACTGTCTAATATGCTTGCCCATCATCTGTGCTCTCTATTGCACACTGCAGTGCCGCTTATTTTAATTGTGGACTCGACAGCTGCTACCATCTTCCATACAAATGTTATTAGAGTAATAATAACAATAATGCTCTTTTCTTTCTGAGGTTTGCAAAGCCACACTTTAAAAATCAATCTCTTAGTATAAAATAAATAACAAATTAAAAACATTTAAAAATTAAAAAATAAAGTCAATCGGTTAGAAATCTAAGGAAACTAGAACATAGATAACAGTGTGCAGGAATGAAACAATTAAAATCTCATCAGTGTAAGCTCTATGTTAAGATTACATTTATGGAATTTTTTTTTCATTTTATTTATTTATTTATTATTTTTTTGGGGGGTACACCAAGTTCAATCATCTGTTTTTATGCACATATCCCCATATTCCCTCCCTCCCTCGACTCCCCCCACCCTCCCTGTCCCAGTCCTCTAAGGCATCATCCATCCTCGAGTTGAACTCCCTTTGTTATACAGCAATTTTGCACTGGCTATCTATTTTACAGTTGATAGTATATATATGTCTATGCTACTCTCTCACTTGTCTCAGCCATTTATGGAATTTTACTTTAGTTAGACTGTGTCTAACTATCTGTCCTGGGATCAAAGTCATTTTTTCCCATAAGAATACATTTCCAACCCCTAATGGTAACAAAGCCAAAAATACAAGTTTGAAATAAATTTTATTTATTCATCCTTCATGTTAGTATCTGTGCTGTTTACTCGTGTTTAGACCTATGTTGCATTGTTTACATTTATCAGATTAAGAATTTGGAATGTCGAATGTCACTTCTCTATGACTGGCCAGATTTTCAGTTAATATATGTGTGTGTATGTATATATACATATATACATATGGCAGTATTAGTCAACAATGTAACTAGAAATTGTATGAATTGATATATAGAAATTTTAAAACAAAACACCTGACTATCCTGTGGAATATAGAAGGCCAGTTACTTGGACCTCTTACATTCAGACTGAATAGAAAATAATTACTGTAGAAACACTACAAAATGCCAAGGGTTTCTGTTCATTTTTTATTATCAAATAATAGCATGAAAAAAGTAGGAACTCTTTTATAAAGGAAAATCATACTAAATCATGTATTTGAAAGTAATGATTTTTCTCTTCTGTTGCTTGATTTCAGAAAATTCCGATTGCAATATCACAATACTTTTGTAGGAGTTTCTTTTTTTAAAAAATAGATGAGTGGGAACCATTTATATGTCTCTTCTTACAGCTGAAATAAAGGTTTCTTTAATGACCATATAAAGAAATCCAAGATATTAGTATTAATGACAGAATGATTGGGTAACTTTATAACTAGATCTTTTATTTCAAAACATTTCAACATTACAAAACAAAAGTATTTTAAAGTTATGAAAGATTATAATCTCATTTATGGAAATGTCATTAATGATCCATTTCTTCACACAGGTTAAAAAAAAATACTATTTTAGGAAGTCAAAGTATTCAGATTAGGGCTCCCCTGGTGGTGCAGTGGTTAAGAATCCGCCTGCCAATGCAGGGGACATGGGTTCGAGCCCTGATCCGGGAAGATCCCACACGCCGCGGAGCAACTAAGGTGGTGTGTGCATTACAACTACTGAGCCCACGTGCCACAACTACTGAAGCCTGCATGCCTAGAGTCTGTGCTGCACAACAAGAGAAGCCACCGCAATGCGAAGCCAGCGCACCACAATGAAGAGTAGCCCCTGCTAACCACAAGTAGAGAAATCCCGTGTGCAGCAATGCAGTCAATAAATAATTTTTTTAAAAAAAATATTCAGATTAAAGTTACTGGGTGCTAAATGTTTCAGGCTCAAATAACCCTGAGAAATTACCATCACACTCTGAAATGGAAACAAACACCGCTACTGGTGATAATCCCATCATTAGATTTCAAGAAATTATAGATGAGAATTTTCTGTAAGTGTTTTTAGCTCTAAAATACAGTACTTTGCTAAAGAACAAGCTTTCAGGGTGCAATTCAAACCCTTCATCCTCAGGCTAGTCAGTCTGGAAGGACACACATAAAATATTTACAAGATCTGTTTCATGCCAACAAATTGCTCCAGAAGATGAGAAATGATGACTAGATTGTTCTATCTAAACCACTGCCTGTGCAAGGAAACTCTTTTAGAAGCCTGTTTATATTCCAGGTCCATAACTCACTGTTCAGAAAGTTTACACTGTGATGTGCCAAACAGCCTTCTGATTCATTGGATTTAGAAACCCATTAGTGGCTAAAGGAATCACAGCGTTAACCAGAAACACCCTGCATTTTTGTTATTCTTCCTTGCAGATCACATATTCACATCAGCTTCTGGATATTGTTTCTTTATAACCAAATACGAGCAGTTTACTTGATAGTTCTTCTGAGCTCACAGAGAAAAAGAAAAATTAAGTAGAACTGAAGAGCTTTCCGGCAGTGGTTTCTTTCCAGAGGAGCTCATTGTTGTCTGTACCTAGAATATCAATTTTCTTTCCTCTCTTATTTTACAGGAATAAAATAACATCTCATCTCTAGGCTAGAAGTAATTTGTACTTGGGATTGTCTGTCCAGCACTATTTCAGTTTGAAACACTTGGGTTTCTGTGGGGTTTTTTTTTTATGTAGAAATTATATTTCAACAAAGTGACTTTCAATCCCTGCCTAAATATATGGAAGTGAGGGAGGCCACCACCCTACCCTGGTGATGAATGTCACCTCATTCATCACCAGAGTAGAGCCACATAAATTGGCAAGCTAGGCAGTGTCTGCTTCTGTCCACACATCTCCTCGCACATCCCTCCGATGCAGCCTTAGTCCTGCACCCCCCTTCACTAGCTACTTCATCATTGCGGCTGCTGGAATTGTAGAAAGCATTTAAGGAATTTTACAGGCTGGTGAAATTATACTGCAACCTCAGTTTTAAAAAATATATCTTCCAGACATTTCTTCTCTCAAAGTTTTAATTAATTATATCTTGAAATTTTATATTTCCTTTTAAAATGACTCATTGAAAACTTAGACTTAATAATCAAATCATACTTTTCAAGTGGTATTTAAACCCTTTGGATCAAGTTACCATGAAATACTGTGCTTAAACCTTAGATTTCTTCTTCAAAGGAAAGATAATCCTTTTGTTGTTCGTATATTCCAGGGTTTGTTTTAATGTGAAAAATCAGTGCTTGGCATATAGGACTGGATCCTGCCTATCCCCCTAAACCCCCCTTTTTTGGGTTTGCAGAGATCAAGAAAACACAGGATGTGTGAGTTACGAAAGCAATAGGCAGTCAGTGCAACTTCTTAAAGGTAAGTATATAAAGATATTGCAAATTTGCCTTCTTTGCAGAAAAATAATGACTATAATATGTAGATACATCTTTAAGAGCCATCAGAGCATGGATTTTTCTCATATATCCTGTAGTGATTAATTTTCTGTTAAATATTTATCACTTTCAGTTTTTGTCATCTCTGTTGTGTGATAAACTTTTTAAGAATGAGAAACAAAGAAATATCACATCTTTACTTTTTGCCCTATAGCCTCATCCAATCCTTGTTGATGGACAAGTAAGAGTGACTGAAATCCAGAGTCACTTCAAATACCAAAAAATCAATTTTCCACCTATACCAGTACATTTTAATTCCCGTGAGCAACAGATTATAAATAGTGTAACAGAAGTCATTCCAGTTAAGGAGACTGCAGAAGCTCTCTAGTTGTGTGTCTTTTAAATAGTGATGAAAGGGAAGATTAGGAACTCTGGCCTCTGCTACTCAGTTGATAAATGACTTTGCATCATTTAACCAGTCACTTCCTACATTGCCTCATCTTTTTCATGCTGATATCAACATGTAAGTAATTGAGGACGAGTTCAATGGCTTTCTGTTTTGTAAGTGGTTGTGTTTAAACTCTTCCCCCAAAGAGCTGATGACAAGGGGATTTTTGGTCAAGGAATCCCAAATTTTTGGTCAGTATCCTCTAGGATCCTTTGTTGCCCTCATCCATGACTAATCTACTTATATGTCTTCTTGCTCTTTTTTTATGACTAAGCTTTAGGTTTGCTCCTTGATTTAAGAATAAAGTTACAGCCACCCAAACCCTAACTTGCTAGTATTCTATACTCTGCTGGCAGAAATGACTCCTCCTCTACACAGCATGCTGGCCTTTCACGGTCCCACTAGCTATCCACATCTGTGTACCAACTTTTCAAGTTTTCTCTGATTGCTCAGCTATTCAATTGTTTTCAGCTTGTCTCTCCCTAGGTTTTTCCTCATCATCCTCTATTTTTCTGAAGGTCACCTACTCTTTTACAAGTCCTCTCTCACCATTTCTATAGCTTCATTATCCTTGAGCTTCCAACCTCTTAAAACTCAGCCATAAAAAGAAATGAAATTGGATCATTCGTAGAGTTGTGGAAGGACCTAGAGTCTGTCATACAGAGTGCAGTAAGTCAGAAAGAGAAAAACAAATATCGTATATTAATGCATATATGTGGAATCTAGAAAAATGGCACAAATGAACCTATTCAGGGCAGGAATAGAATCGCAGATGTAAAGAATGGAGGTGTGGACACAGTGGGGGGAAGGGGAGGGTGGGATGAATTGGAAGATTAGGTTTGACATAAATACACTACCATGTATAAAATAGATAGCTAGTGGGAACCTGCTGTATAGCACAGGGAGCTCAGCTCAGCGCTCTGTAATGACCTAGATGGGTGGAATCGGGGGCTGGGAGGTCCAAGAGGGAGGGAATATATGTGTACATATAGCTGATTCACTTCACTGTACAGCAGAAACTAACACAACTCTGTAAAGCAATTATAGTCCATAAAAAAAAATGTGATGGCTACCTCTTCCTATTCCTCTGAGAACATTTCTTCTCAGACACTTCTCATAGAACATTGGGATTGTAAAGGAATTTATTCCAACCACTTCATTTTAGAGTGAAAGAAACAGAAGTCTGTAGAGACAAATTACCAAAATTCACCTAGAAATCAACCACAGGCTAAAATGAAACTAAAGGTTTTTTAATTGTAAAGAGCTGGAGAAGCCAGCCCTGGATTCACTGATATAATCTCTGCTCCTGGAAGTCTTAGAGTTTTATCTACACCAGGATTTATTTCTTCCCCGTTGACACAGCCCTGAGAAGGGTGTCACTAAAATGCAAAGGATGGGATCTGAAATCTGCAACAGACATTAGCAACCAGCACTTCTACAGCTCAATTACCCTTCACTTCCTGTAGCCAGAAGGGAATTATATTCAATACTGAATGTGCAGATGAGTTGGAAAGGGGGACATTTTATTACATACAAAAACAAGGATTTTTTGTTGGTGGTGGTTTTGGTTGGAAAATAATGTTCTGAATCCCCTCATGGGATATTGAATAACATAATTTTGGCAAAAGCTTTTAGTCTTTGTTGGTCTTCCTCAGTCATTATTCTGCTTAACTATATAGTCACAGATTTGTTCACTGAGCCTCTCTGTGGGAAATTCTTTGTTAGTTTTTTTTTTTTTTTAACCCACTCTGTTTTGAAAAGTTCTATGTTTCTTGCGCTGCCTTACTTCTGTCTTCTCAGAGCCTCCATCCCCATCTGGGGACACCTTTAGGATGGACCATCAATGTGCTCTCAGAATATTTCTGAAGCCTGTACTGGGAGCAAAATTTCACTTCATCTGGCAGTGAATGACTTCTGTAGCTCAGTTATCTCCTGAGTCTGGTGTGTCTATTCATGGAAAATGGTTTAAAGTCATCGTTCAGGTCTCATTGGTATTCACGACCATTCCTTGGTGACTTGTATTATACATCTGTATAGGATCTCACGGTTTTCACATCATCTTGCTTGCACCTATGAGGTAGGTAGGGCTGATATTATCTCCACTGTATAGCTGAAGAAACTTCATCTCCGTGAGATTCAGTCACTTTCCTAACGTCACTTAGATAAAGTGACAGAGTGAAGACTAGAATCTTAGCCTACTGCCCACGCTCTTCCACATCACTCTGCAACACAAGCTTTAAGATTGCATTGGTCTTATTGCTCCCCCCCACCCCCAGCTTGTCTGAAAGGCAAATACACCACACATTTAGAAGTAGGGCTAGAAAAAGCCATTTTCATTCACACACAAAAAGGAGTCGGCTACTGTGAGACTCTTAAGATTTCTCCACACACCAAAAAAGATTAAAGTCTTATTTCCAAAATTGCTAACTTGAGTGTCAATTATTGGTACAAGCCCAGAAAATCAAAGTTCAGTCTCTAGATTCTTTACCTTTTTTATGCGAGTCACATGTCTATGCTACGACTGAATAAATCCACGCCGTTGCACTTGGAGTCACAGCTCTCAGATGAGACACTCTCTTTGTTTATTTCTTTGCGAGGAACGTGTGAGAGTTCTGCTGTCTGACTAATGGGCAGTGCAGGTGGGTAACACCACAGGATGCTGCAGAAACAGAACTTTCCACGGGTGAGAGTAGAGAACTCTGGCAAGGCCAAGTCATGTCCCACCTGCCACATGAACTCTCAGACTTGCTAGGAGACATGAGGAATCTAGGATAGAGAATAAAGAGGGAAGAAAGATCGCGGGCAGAAGTGGGACTTGTTACATATCACCAGCAATGTCCTCCAGAGCATGCAATTGATTAGGACCTGGGAAGACAAAATTGCAAGCATGGGATATTGAGTTCATAACTGGCAAAAGTTCTTCCACTTATGAGATACTCTCGTGTATTATATTAGGACTCCTAATAAAGGACTTGTGATAGAGTCCTTCCATGAGCTGATGTGTTCACACAATACTTATGTTCTGAATAGTCCAGATTGGATAACTTGAACATGGGCTGTCTTTCCAGCCCTCCGCTGAACCTTCCTTGGGACCCTGATGAGAACTTTCCACAACAATTTCTCCTTCTGGGGCCAGTTTTTTAAAAGTGAAGAGTCAGTATTTAACAGCATAGAAAGGAGGACTAACATTTAATACTCTTTAACATGAAACCTTGCTAAAGGAGTTTTGAAAGTCTAATGATTAAATTTTCTGATGTCAGTGTTTTCTATCTGTATTATATATATATATATATATATATACATATATATATATATATATATATATTCCTTCCATATATGTACTAATATCTTTCTCCTCTCAACCCTCAAAGTGGCCAAAATTCTTCAGTCAGTTGAAGTTTCCTGAATCTTTGTTTCCTATAACTTCCTTCCTCCAAAGGCTGTCAGCCACCCTGTTCTCTGTCTTCCCAGCCTCACCCTGCTGTGCCACGGCTAGTTTGTGTGGGAGGAATAAAAAGACCTGCGATCTAGACTTCACCATGCCGGGTCAGAGGTATTCCACAGTTTAAAGGAGACTACGTGCCTGTGCAGTTGTCTCCAGCTCCAGCTCCGCAGAGGAGGGTAGAACGTGAACATCTCAGGCTGAGAAGTCTCCTGCTGAGGCTCCTAGAGAAGACTCAAGCAGTAGCAAACAGAGAAACAAAAGTTTCTCTTCTTTATTACATTTGTGTGCATGTTACCTGGTATATTTTAAATCTGGGGCACATCCTAGATATTTAATGGAAAAGATAATTAGGTACTACTTGAGTACCATCAAGAAGGAAATGAAGGGTGTGAGCATTTAGAAACAAGTCATTAAGCTGGTTGTCTCAGACTCATTTTGATCTCCATATTTAAGACCAGAAGTAAATAGTATCCATGACTGGCTAGTGAAATAGCTATGCTGCTTAGGTGTCAAAGAACCCTGCGCATCACAAATCGGCATTAAGAACCGTAACTTAAACAAGCACACAAGTTACAGATTTGAGTTAGAAGGAGAGAAAAACGAGTAATTCTTTCACCCTGGCAAAAGATGAGGCAACAGCAAATAATTTCCTCCCTCCTGTTATTGTCCATGAGTATGATCTAGATCTGCTATATCCTGGTCTTAATTTAAGATTAATGTGAAAGAAAGACTCTGATCATCTCTACTTTATATTGCTATAATGATGTTAGCATACGCACAGTCTGTATTCTATTTCACCATGCATTGCCATTTTATCTTTTGTTCAGGACAATAATATCCACATCTAGAGAACACAGGATGCCTGACGTGACGCAGCCTGCCTTCCACCCAGGAGAAGACGCCAGTAGCAAGCGAGAACATGGTTTCCCTTACAAAAGATAATTCCTCAGGACTTTCCTGTAACCATTTCCTAAAGAAGGAGATAGAGTTTGTGGACAAGTTAAAACATTTGCCTTCTAGGCTGTTATGAAGAAAAACATTGGTCAAAAGTAAAACCATCACAGTTTTCATTTTATGCACATGAAGTTTCCCAATCACTCATTTCAGTCTTTTATAGCCTGCCCAGCTGTTAGGTCTACAATTTCTGCCATTTCTGCAGATGCATTTTCCAAAAGCACATATTTCAGGAATTTTGAATCTTGTGGTCTGTCTGATTCTCTACACTTGGAATCTGTCTCCTGAAATCATGTGTTAATCTGGAATGACTGGAAGTAAGAGATGAAGTTTCTATGGAGTAACTAGTTGGGAGTTTTTAAACTTGCCTACACGTAACTCAAATTCAGCCAAAATAATCTCTTCCACCTTGTGATACTAGGTACAAAATCCCATGGATAGGAAATGCCAAGACTGTTTTAATTAAATAATCTGATAGAGCTACTTTTTTTTTTTTTTTTTTTACAATTCTCACTTCTTATGCTTTGGCGATCTTATTCTGTACCCATCGAGAATACAGAAGTTGAAAAACTAGTGAACTTGCTCATTTTTAAGTTGACCCTCTTTGTAGGCAGAAGGTATGATTGCTTCAGTTTCTGAGAACAAATCCTGTCTATACCTGGTAGCCCAGCTTAATTTAATTTAATTTCTGTTTATTTATATAACATATGCAGGAAGATGGGGCATTTACAGTTTTAGGATTGAGAAGGAGCAAGAAAAGTGAGGATCTTCCCCCAAAATACTCTGTTTAAAAAAATAAAGAAATGCAAAATAACCCAAAGATCCATTAGTGGTGAGCACTGAGCTTTGTTTTATTATATCCAAATATCACGGGCTAAAAATACTTTATTTTTAAAAAGTCATGTGCCGAGGGACGCAAACTTATACGTATACCAATATTAGCAGCATTATTTGTAAGAGACAAAAGGTAAAAACAGCCCAAGTGTCCATCAACAGATAAATAGATTTTTTAAAATCTGGTATATATACCCATACCAGATTTTAAAAATCTGTGATTCATCCATTAGAAAAATAAAATGCTAATATGTGCTATAACATGGGTACACCTTGAAAATATTCTGCTGAGTGAAATAAGCACAAATATCCTGATTCCATTTGTCTGAGGTACTTAGAATAGGCAAATTCTTAGAAATGGAACATACAGTAGCGTTTACCAGGGGCCAGGGCAAGGGGAGAATGGGGAGTTGTTGTTTAAGGAGTACAGAATCTCTGTTTAGGATGATGAAAAAGTTCTGGAAACAGTGGACAATGTTGTGAATGCACTTAAAAATAGTTAAAATGGCAAATACACAAAACTCGAGTAAAATCAGATTAGTATTTCCAAGAGGGGGGAAAAGCCATATGCCAGTGTAAAGCATCTGAGAAGACTTAATTGCTTGACAAAATTGTCATATACTTTTTGGCTCGAGATAAAAAGGATTCACATTAACCCCTGTATAATGATGTCGCACAGATATTTTTTAGTCACCAGGCCACAATGATCACGTTATTCCCTCAGCCTTTGAACAGTTAGGAGTAGATGTGTACCTTTTCAGACAACTCTTGATAACACCTTATGTCACTTTGAACCATTACGTATGATCTTTGAATCATATGTTGGCTAAATTGTGTAGGCGATTCTTTCTCATAGTTACCATAGAAACTGTGTAGTCATGGTGTCTGAGGAGACAACAAGAGCATCTGAGAGTGTACAATTAAAGTTAACTTATTTCATGGTTCATAATCTCTCCCAGCTGCCTCCTTTTGTGATTATCATGTTCACATCGGGAGTATAAACATACAACCCAAAGGGCTCTAGGAACTAAAGCCAATAAGCGATCTCACCCGTGCAGGCGTCCCTCCCAACCTCCTTCCCCCAAAGATCTGTGATAGAAACACATAAAAGAAACGGCATGTGAGCCTCAGGTGTTTCCAATTACTCCCCTCGTATGAGCAGAGGTTTCCTAATCCAAAACATATTTCAGCTCAAAGAGTCTCTCTTATATTTGAAGATCATGTAGCTTCAGGAGAATTTCATCTACATATCTGATTCACTGACACTTCATCAGTAATAACTCCTCTGAGCTCTTCTGTAAGAGCGTGTCCTCTCTGGGTGGTCGAAAATACGGTGCATTTAAGTATTGCTTATTTTTGTGAAGCGAACTCTCAGAACGTGTATAACCTTTTGCTCTTGCAAGAAAAAGAGAAATAAATGTTCCAGTGTGGTAGATTCCTTGTCAGTGACATCACCACGGAGTGTTCTAGCACAAGCCTCAACCACCTTCCTGCTCAAGGACTGTCAGTCTGTCTAGAGCAGTACAGGAGGGGGAAGATAGCCCCATCTCTGCTGGTATAAATCATAACAACTGTCTAAATGTTAATACTCAGGCAGGACTATTCAGGGATTACAAAGAAAGAATGTGGGTTTGGAGTGTTTTGTTTTCCTGTTTTCTGAGTGAAAGGTAAAAGTGATCCTTTAGACTTCAGCAGCCTTTGGTAGCAGTGAACTTTATCTCATGGTCCCAGAAACTTGTCTCTGCAGGTTGGCTCCAGCACTCTGCTTACAATCATCTTACAGAAGTTGTGAGGGTATTTTATAAAGCATCTCAATAGCGAGCATTCTTAAATAATATTCACTGTTTAGGGAAACAAATTCATCTACAGATGGATGAACTACATGAATTACAATGAAAATAAACCCAAAATTTTACCTACTGCTGAATATGCCCCCAAATAGGTGAACACGTTAAGCTCTACCCCAGCACTTTTCCACCCCCACCCCCCCACCGCCACACACACACACACACACACACACACACACACACACTTACTTTATTATTTTGGCAAGAAATAGTGAAAGAAATTGTGAAAGGATAAACTGTTCTGATGATGAAGTGTTTTTGGTTAATTGCCAATGAGCTTTGTAGAGGAATCCAAATTTTCAGATCAGTATCAGGGCTAGAGTTCTTTCTGGGGATAAACTCCTATTCTTGGCACTTAATCCCACATTCAAGTAGAGGAGGCGTTAGAATCTAGCCATCTGAGTAAATTTCAAAATGCGTGGTAACAATATAACTTTGTGCTCCGTTAATGTAAATGGTTACCACTCAATTATCTGTTTACAAAAATCCTGACTTGAGTATATCTATATAAACATATAGATATATACATAAAATATAGTAGAGCCATATTCTTTGGAATACATTACATGACAAAACACATACAAATAGAAATTTTATTTTTAGAGGAGTTTTATTTTCCTAATATTTTATTTTTCTTAGGCTAAAGACAGTTTCAGCAAGTTGGATGCCATGAAAGTTGGATGCCATGAAATTTCACATAAGCCTGTTGTTTATATTGATATTTTACCACAGTATGAGACGTAAAACTTTTGGAATTGTTTGAAAACCACATTGTCTGTTCTAAATAGGTAGTGTTTGTGTCTGTATTGTAGTCCTGAGAGAGAGGGGAAGAGGTTTCTCTAAGTATGAGGCCAACAGGATTGCCAGGCAACCAAATTTTGCCTTAATATCAACAGATTGCAAAGGTGAATAATAATGCTACCTTCTGTCTGCATTACACATTATGTTTTGTATTAGGCAACTAATAATAATTTTAGGTCTAGAAGGAGGAACATTGTAACCATGAGCAGAAGTATCATAAGAGCTGCTTCTCAAGCTCATGGGTCATACTTCCTGCTCTGCTGAAAACAGGGGGACCCCAGGGGCCTCCGGGACGCATCGGGTGGGGAGACACCCACTCCCCAGATGGTGCATTCACGTGGCAGGAAAATTGGTGCTGACTGCTCTCCACAAGGCAGCTTGGGCTTCCTCATACAAGTTACTTAGGTTCCAAGATCGAATGTCCTAAGAAACAGAAAGTGGAAGCTACCAATGTCTCAAGATCTGGATTCAGAAAATGACATAGCATCCGTCTGCCATGTTCTGCTAGTCAAGCAGTTACAGAACCCGCACTCAAGGGGAGGGGACATAGACACAACTTCTCCATAGGAGGCCTTATTTTAAAACCACCGCTGTGGGACTTCCCTGGTTAAGAATCCTCCTACCAATGTAGGGAACTTGGGTTCAATCCCTGGGCCGGGAAGATTCCACATACCGAGGAGCAACTAAGCCCATGCGCCACAACTACTGAGCCCACACCCCGCAACTACTGAAGCCCGTGTGCCTAGAGCCCATGCTCTGCAACAAGAGAAGCCACTGCAATGAGAACCCCAGGCACCGCAACAAAAGAGCAGCCCCAGCTCATCACAACTAGACAAAGCCCTCACACAGCAACAAAGACCCAACACAGCCAATAAATAAATAAATAAACTTATTTTTTAAAAAAATAATAAAATAAAACCAATGCTATGTATAAATCACCAAGAAAAAAACATACTTCCTTTTAACTTCATCTTGCCCTTTTAATCGTAACTGGGCATGTCTGCCCTGATCTTGGAAAATTAAGTACATCCCCAAGTTCAGTTCGTGAATCCTGATGTTTCAAAGAATCTCAAAGAAACAGGCAAGAAACTGTGTGACCTTACCTTTAATTGGGGTGTATTGTCAGTTTAACTGAAACAAGGGAAATCTGTTTGAAATATTGCCCTGAAGCAATAATTAGCTCTAGAGACTATAAATTACCTCAATTTCTTGCACCATCTTTTTTTCCCCAGATCTTTATTGGAGTATAATTGATTCACAATGTTGTGTTAGTTTCTGCTGTACAACAAACTGAATCAGCTGTATGTATACATATATCCCCGTATCCCCTCCCTCTTGAGCCTCCCTCCCACCCTCCCTATCCCAGCCCTCTAGGTCTTAATAAAGCAACGAGCTGATCTCCCTGTGCTCTGTAGCAGCTTCCCACTAGCCATCTATTTTACATTTGGTAGTGTGTACATGTCAATGCTACTCTCTCACTATGTCCCAGCTTCCCCTTCCCCCACCCCACCCCCCATGTGCTCAAGTCCATTCTCTACATCTGCATCTTTATTCCTGCCCTACCACTAGGTTCATCAGTACCATTTTTTTAGATTCTATATATATGTGTTAGCATATGGTATTTGTTTTTCTCTTTCTGACTTCACTCTGTATGACAGACTCCAGGTCCATCCACCTCACTACAAATAACTCAGTTTCGCTCCTTTTTATCACTGAGTAATATTCCATTGTATATATGTGCCACATCTTCTTTATCCATTCATTTGTTGATGGGCATTTAGGTTGCTTCCATGTCCTGGCCTTTGTAAATAGTGCTGCAATTAACATTGCGGCACATGTATCTTTTTGAATTTTGGTTTTCTCAGGGTATGTGCCCAGTAATGGGATTGCTGGGTCATAGGGTAGTTCTATTTTTCATTTTTTAAGGAACCTCCATAATGTTCTCCATAGTGGCTGTATTAATTTACATTCCCACTTGCACCACCTTTCAAAAACCCCTTAACATTTTGTCCTCTTCCTTAAATCACTGAAATCTATGTAAATTGGCTGGAGATATGTCTTGAAGGGCTTGTAGTTGTCTGTTGAGCCTGTATTTTGCAAGCTTATTTTTCCCTGTCATGAATTCTTAATCACTAATTTTTTTGAGCATCTATTATACACTAAGCATTGGAATTTTTCAAAATACAATGTGTGCTTTTATGGGAGTCATATACCAGTGGGAAAGATGCTTGTAAATAAAATAATCAAAGAAGTACTACAGGGACTTCCCTGGTGGTCCAGCGGTAAAGAATCCATCCTGCAATGCAGAGCATGCGAGTTCAATCCCTGGTTGGAGAACTAAGATCCCACAGGCCGCAGGCTAACTAAACCATGTGCCGCAACTGCTGAGGCCCCACACCTCAACTAGAGAGCCCACATGCCACAATTAGACAAGAGAAGACCCGCACACCACAATTAGAGAGAAGCCAAGGCACCACAGAGAAGAGCCCAGCCACCACAGTGAAGATCCCATGTGCAGCAAATAAATAAGAATAAATTTCAAAAAAAGAAATCTAAAAAAAGAGGAAGAAGAAGTACCACAATAAAGCTAAATATAAAATCTTATGTATTCTTTGGAGAATGAAGAATTCCAGATAGGTGCTATGGAGCTGATTTTAAGAAACAAGTGAAAATGCTTCAAGCAAACAGAGAAAAGGAAGCTGATCACACACAGCAAATAAATGGCAGCCCCTGGGTGGCTGTGAGAAATGGTCCCTCCTGTTGGTGTGCATTTAGAAGATGGAATAAAAGAAGGAACAAGGAGATGAGGCTAGAAAAGTAGATTGAATCAAATCATCAGCTTTGTGTGCTGTGGCCAAGTGTTTGAACTTGCTCCTATATGTTATAGAAGGGAAATGGTAATTTCAGGTTCTCCTTTGGAATCTGGCAGTACATTGGATAGTGACATATAGAGAGAGAATTTATCCCACTATAATATGGTGGGGTTTTTTCCTGAGAAACTTGAACTTTTCCAAATTTGCTTTTTGTAAGACTGGCTTAAAACATTTTTTTTCAATGGGGGAGAAAAACAAATATGGAGTAGAGCATTTCTTGCTATACATATATGTTATCAAATCTAAAAATCACTACATAAATATGGTGGTTGATTACACGGAGCTTTGGCTTTAGAAGAAAGGTCTGTCTTTGCAGTCAGCATGGGCCTCTTAAAATGCTTCTCACTTTCATCACCTGATAGAGCAAAGCGTGCAAGTACTCAGAGAAGGCAGCCATGGTCTGTGTAAGAGTTCCCCCCGACCCTGTCCAAAAATTCAACGTTAAGGCGCTATCCATCTACACAGTGTAACGCTCGTTCCTTAGCTAGTACAGGGCACGCTGTCCAATCTTCACTATGAAAACATGCTATTGGGAAATTGTTGTGTTCAAGGAGCTGTCCCAGGAAGTGAGGAAGCTACCCTAGTAAGGGGAAGAATCGGAGGTGTGAACCTAAATTGAAAAGTTGACTTGAGCTATTCTAAACCTATGTTTCATAAACTTTTCAGATAAAAACTTCATGGGAGATATTCTAATTTTTGAAAGACTTTTGAAAAATGTCCTAAGATTGATCGAAATGCTTTTCTAAACCTATCCTATTAGTTTTGCCAAACAAAATCTACAAAGTGAAAATTGAACACGTTGCAGCTCAAGATCCCACAATGGCTCTTACTCCCCTATAGTTTGAAATCTCAAGTGAAATCTAAGGTGTGTTAAGTCTTCTAGTTGATTTCTGGTCACATGATGTCTCTCCCTTCTATATTTATGTATGGAGAAGAGGTTAGGAGGACACCACTCTCCTCGAACTTCCATGTGTTCACCAACCAGAAGGTCTCCAAACCCCATCCTCCTGGTATTGTATGGAGGCTTCACCACAGAGGCATGATTGATTAAATCATTGGCTAATGGTAATTGATTCAGCCTCTCTTCCCTCCCTGGAGGTCAGGGTGGAGGAACCCGAAAGGTCCAACCCTCTAATCACATGGTTGGCTCCCCTGGCAACCAGTCCCATCCTCAGCCGGCTTCCAAAAGTCACTTATTAACATAACAAAAGACACCTTTGCTCTCATCACAGGAAATTCCAAGGGTTTGGGGAACTCTATGCCAAGAACGGAAGACCAGATATATATTTCTTACTGTAAATTACAATATCACGCCATCTCTGGGAACTTCTCAAGGATACTCCCCACATAAATGTATATTGCTCTATCAAGCTTCCTTCTTAGCCCCATTTCCTTAGCTTCCCAGCCATTTCTTACTCCACCCAACCACCACCTCCACAGTTGACTTCCCTGTTACTTCTTTTATGGAAAGTTACGTCTTTTTTGTTAAATAAAGCCAATCGGACTTCCCTGGTGGCGCAGTGGTCGAGAATCTGCCTGCCAGTGCAGGGGACACGGGTTCAATCCCTGGTCCGGGAAGATCCTACATGCCACGGAGCAGCTAAGCCTATGCACCACAACTACTGAGCCCACACCCCGTAAGTAGTGAAGCCTACACACCTAGAGCTCTGCAACAAGAGAAGCCGCCACAATAAGAAGCCCATGCACCACAACAAAGAGTAGCCCCCACTTTCCACAACTAGAGAAAGACCACATGCAGCAACAAGGACCCAACATAGCCAAAAATAAATAAATAAATATTTTAAAAAATTATAAAAAATTTTGTGATTTCTCCCTTTAAGTAAGTAAATAAATAAAGCCAATCATCTTCCAAAAGCAACACTGATTTCAAATTTATTAATGGTAATTATTTTTATAGAAAGAAGAGGAAAATACAGTTATTGAGCACCTACCTGGTACCACCCACTGAACTAGATACTTTAAGCTCTCATTTCATCCTCAGGCAACATCAGCCCCCGACATCAGCAGTCGGCTGGAGTTTAGTTGCAGCTGCTTTGCTTACATCTGGCCAACTGTACAAGGGTTTACTTCTGCCAATTGTCTACTCTATTTCACTTTCACAAAGGCATGCAACTTTGCCTTTTGATGCTCTGTAGTGCTTGTCAAAGGTTAGTCTCTAGAGCAGTTGCATTGAATCACCTGGGAGCTTATTAGAAATTCATCACCTTAAAATCCCACCCTAGACCTACTGGATTAAAATCCACATTTTAATTCTATCCCTAGGTGGTTAGTATGCACACTGAAGTTAGAGAAGCACTAATTAGAGTACTCAGTATATTTCTAGGATCATAGAAACTTCACAAATACTTGTTCATTAATTTCTGTATTCAACTAGGACAGCTGGCTCAGGGTAAGAGGATGTTGATGGCCCTATATCTGCCTCCGCCCAAAAAAATCAAAACAGTTTAACAATGAGAAAAAGAGAAAAGAAAGGCTTAGTTCTAAACTGAAGCTATTCACAAAAACTTAAAAAGTGATTTTCATATTTCTAGATCCCTTCCATAGCCCCATAATATATTTCCTTTTTCCCACACTTTTGTAAATGCTTCATTTTTAAATTTTGTGAATTTACCCATTCCATCTAGATAGTAAATTTGTTACTTCTGTTTGTTGGCAACTAAAGAATATACATCTAAGATCTGTGATTGCCACATGTTTTAGAAATGATGTCCTTGAAGGAAGTATTACAGTTTAAACTTCACTTATGTTAGGAACATTTTATGAACATAAGTAAATACTCTTTGAATTGTCAAATGGAGTTTTTGCTAGTTCTTTTGCAACTAACAAAAAACTCTATAGATGTCCATCATTATCCAGTGTTTCTCTGCTAACTGTGGGTTTGTTTATTTTTTGCAATCTTTTTAAAAAGAAGAGATTAGAAAAAGTATGGGATAGCGTTACATAAGAATAAATTGCACACTACAGGCTTATTCAAAACCTTTTTAAATGTTGAACAAAAGGGGGGATGTGGAGCAGGAAGCTCAAGAGGAGATCTGCTGAGCTGGTTTTTATTTAAACTCATATACTTTTTTAAAAAACTAAACTTTCTGGTTTCCTTTAGATTTTATCAGCAAGGTTTTCGCAGGCTCTCTCTGGTATAAAAATAAGCTTAATATACTACTTTGAATTCAAAGAATAAATTTATAGCCATATCATAAAGATTTTGAAAGCTAGAGAGAGAGGTACTCTGGGAATCAGTACAATCTTTAAATCCTGGTTTTTTTCTTCTTTTTGTTTCTCAATAATATTGGGATTTCTTGTGTAATTTTATCTTAAGCATAGTATATGTTGCTTCATAGTCTCCGTAAACTATTTAAAATGGCCATTGGGTCGAAGCTCATAATTTATCTGTTCACCTGTGGGACGTTTAAATCATTTCCCAAATGTTTCCTGTTATAAACAATGATTCAAGAAGCATATTCATGCATATTGCTTTTCTACATGTTGGATTTTTGGGGGTGTCCAAAACATGCTAAATTAAATTAAATTAAATTAAATTAAATTAAATTAAAATAGAGAGAAGAACTTAACTTTAATTGAAAATTCTAATTGGATAAAATATGAATATTTTCTAAATGACCCCCCCCATTCTCAACCTCAAAAATTTAAAAAAAAAAAAAATTCTGGAAGAAAAACTCAACAGTAACTACCCAGGTAACTTAAATACACTTGCTTTTTTCTCAGTAATGACCTGGCAAGTTTGAAGTTAATCCCCTTCTTGACTGAACTTTGCTTTGTGTGAACAGACACAGTCTCTAGGGTTCATACAGTTAAAGCTCTGGGTCTTCCAAGTCTTATTTAGCTCTTCAGATTATTTATGTCAGCAGAGAAATATTTTTACCAAATGGTTAAATGTTTAGAATTCTAATTCATAAATTTCAAAGGGTTGGGCTTCCTAGGTGGCGCAGTTAAGAATCCACCTGCCAATGCAGGAGACACGGGTTCGATCCCTGCTCCAGGAAGATCCCACATGCCGCAGAGCAACTAAGCCCGTGTGCCACAACTATTGAGCCTGCGCTTTAGAGCCCATGAGCCACAACTATTGAGCCCATGTGCTGCAACTACTGAAGTCCACGTGCCTAGAGCACGTGCTCTGCAACAAGAGAAGCCACGGCAATGAGGAGCCCGTGCACCACAACGAAGAGTAGCCCCCACTCACCACAGCTGAAGAAAGCCCATGCACAGCAAAAAGGACCCAAAGTAAATAAATAAATAAATAAATAAATAAATAATAAATAAATAAATTTTTGAAAAAAATTTCAAAGGGTTACTACCAAGGAACTTCAGCTTCACCCGTTAACTGTTCATTCTTAGAGGACCACACTGGTATTTGTTATACCCACTTTATTCTCTGCTGTTGGTCTTTCATTTGTAAAATGGTGTCAAAATCCAAGGGAAAAAAATCTCAGACAAGTGACAAGCAAATGCTCTAAAGTTAAGAGAAAAAGATTAGCAAATTGTATGACAATAGTTTTGCAAAGATACTGTCACTACTTTGAAAACCTTAAAGCTACGTTCCCAGACTGGATGTCTGAGATGTAAGCACAGGCACATTCGGAAGAACAACGTGGCCTGGCAGTGTTCTCTTCTGTGAACACAGAACTTCTGAGCTCAGGATGCTGTTGACAAATGATAATTAATTTAATTGTGAACAGCTGTTTCCTAAGCCTGTGCCTTTTCAAGTGAGGGAGCTGAACATAAACACAGTCACCAGCCAGGCGCTGGGCGGATAGGGCTTCAGAGAACATGCTGCACTTGCTCTGGAGACATGAGAGGCACATCTTCTGAAAAAAATGTAAATGTGATAGATTCCACTTTGCTTCCTATTTCTTCATTTTAGGAGGAACCACTTGTCTGTACCTCCTAAATCTCATTGCTGATTCTCACTTGGGAACATGAGCAAAGGATCTATCCAAGATGTAACTGATTTTGTCGGTAAGGAAAAAGAGACAACCCCAGATCACTCTCAAAAAGTGTAACAAGTCAACAGAGAAGTATTCATAATTCTTCATCATGGCAGTTAGACTTAAGTCCTGGGCTTTAATTTTTTTTCTCATGAAAGTAGATTGTCTTAGAACTTCAAGATTAATGATCTCTGATGACTGCAAAAAAAATGTAATTAGTGGGAAATATACAATTAAAGATGATGGAGACACTGAGGCTGTTGTGGTTCTGGGCTCAGTGTACAGTGTTACATTATTGGGTCCCCACATTATCTCCTATTGAGACTCAGCCAATTCATCACTCTACCTCATAACTCAAGTGTGTACTGATAGCAGCTGTTTTACCACCTGCACTTTAGAGAACGTGGAATTCTTCGTTGCTATTGTTGTTTGTCTTTGTCCCCATTTTAACTCTCAAACTTATTCTAAAACTTTTCCAAATTACTGCATTTCCATCTACTCATCTACAATCAGCTCTCTTCCATTACTACAAAGGAAAATACTGCTGAAGAAATTTGAGTTGCAAAAAAAAAGTATTGCTTGACTTAACGGCCTTTAAATGGAAACCCACAGGAATTTACTTTCAATCGTATACATACAATATAACATAAGTATCAGAATATATATATCTATCAGAAGAAGAAACGATGTGTTAATATATGTTAGTGACTTAAGTACATATCTACTGACCTAACTTATTAAGTAAACTAGGTGGTTACTTAGTTTTGAATTAAAAGAAGTCTTGGGAAATCTGGCTGCTGAAGAATCCCTCTACTGTCATAACAGTTACACCAGATACCCTTTTAGAGTTTAAAGGATTTCTGTTGGGATTTACCTATTGTCTATCCAGGTACAGTTTAGCCATAAGGCCAGCTTGATTTCAAATAACTATTCTATTGTCTCTGAATCATCAACATTTCTCCAAAAAAAAATGCAACATTTGTGCCCAAACTCTATATCCCAGATTGCACAAAAGTCTGGAAGTGATTTACAAATGTCAGACCAATTTTTTATTTAGAAAATACTTTGGTGATTGTACGTATGATCTAGAAAAGTGATGTGTGAAACTATTTTCAAGCAGTGTATTCAGCGTGGAATGACTAGGTGCCAGCTCTGTTCTCACGGGCTGTTCACCATGCTGGGGGTATCCTGCACCGGGCCGGGGGCAGGAAACAGACAGAATCTCTGCCTTCGTGGAGCTTATATTTTAGTGGTGGAAGACTATCGATGAACAAAATAAGTAAGTACATCAATGCAGCATGTTAGAAGGTGCTGTTATGCTGGAAAACAAAACAGAGAAGGGTGATAAGGGAAGGCTAGAGTGGGTTTGTTGCTATTTTAAATAGGTTGGACAGGGAAGGTGTCCCTAAGAAGATGACATGTGTGCTGATACTGAAGAACATGGGGAACAAGCCAAGTGGAGACCTGGAGGACTTTCAGCAGTAGGGATGGCAAGCACAGGGACTTGGGGGTGGGAGTGTGCCTGGTGTGTGTGAGGAGGCGCAAGGGGGCATGATGGAAATGGGGAGCGTGGAGGAGAGTAGAAGAAGGTCAGATCAGAGAGGCACAGGGGGAGCGGGTCTCATAGAGCCTTATGGAATAATCCTTGCTGCCTAAGGAGTCCCGATTTTAAAGAGTGTCACACGCCTCGTATCTTCAGGCAGCAAGGAAGATGGGTTGCCTGAAGATGAAGGGACTCTCTAGCCAATGGTTGACCGACATGGACCAATACTGCCTTAGTGGCTCAGCTACAACTCTCATTATTTGTGGATTTTAAATCATTTAGGGATTATGAAGGCAAATACATCTGATAATATACTAATATAAAAAATATGGTAATAAAACATAGTGCCTTGTGAGTAGCCAAAAAGGTGCTAGGAAATAGACGTCAGCAGCAAAGAAAATCAGGCATTGAACTCGAGAGGATTTGAGGAGGAAGGGACAAAGAAGCTAGGTTTTCAGCAATCTGTGGCATTTGGAAAAGAGCAGCACAGGGTGGGACAATTCTGCATTAGCTGAGGCAGGAAAGCACAGTTCTCCTCCGCAGATAGAGGCCGGAGTTTTTTAACTTGCATCTTAGCACCCACCGTATTATTTCTCCCGTCCCTCTACACTCGGAGCTGCTGCTAGACCAGACAGCACCTCTCTGCCCAACTTGAGAAAGGCTCCCCCTCTTCAAGACACTTTACTTCATCTGTTACGAAGGTGTAGCATACTGATTTTGTGAGAAAAGATGTTTTACTGCCATCTGCCAGAACGCCAGGATAAAACACACGCACTATGTCTGTTGTGGGAGCACATCCTCCCCAGTTGCCCAGTGCACAGGCTATACAACCACACGTGGCAGCTGTGCAGGTAGGAGGGGTTGTGGATAAGGCTGGACAGCAGCTCCTTTCTCTCATCTGGGGCTGCGCAGAATGACTGGGAAAGTCTCATGACTATATGCATTGGTTCCAAAATAAACCCATGTTTTTCCATCCCAGCTGGGCCTCATGCTGGCTGCATCCCCCACGGCAGCTTTTGCAAACTCATCTACTTTTCTCCCATCCCTAGTCTTATCCCTGACCTCGGACTTTTACCCTGTAACTTTTCCTTCAACTTTCTTCCTTCCAACTCATTCTTCTCTGTCTTCCCCACCCGCCCCTCCACTTCATGGAGAAAAAGGTGCCGCTGCTGCTTTCCTCCACAATCTTGACTTCACGTCCACTCGTCCACATTAGAACAATGCTTCATAGGTCATTCTTCTCTGCATCCTCAGTCTTTACCCCTCTGTTGCCTCCCTTCCCTGAGATCAAAGACACACCAGGCTCCTTCATGTATTAAAATAAACTTTTTGCCTCCTCTTTTGCTTCAAGGTATCTTTACCATCTAACTTTCTCTTTGATGCCAAACTTCTCAGGAAAAAAAAAAAAAAAAGAAAACTAAGGTAATGTTTCTCCATAGGAAAGCTATGGATTTTCCCTCAGAAAAAATGTTCGTATCGCCTACATGCACAATTTTCATCCGATTTCAGGAGGTTAGTGAATCCCCTGAAGCCCAGCCATGGACTCCAAGGGTCTGGGAGGGGGCAGAGGGCATATAGGTTACCCTGACTCAGGACACTCCCCTTGGCATGGTGATGATGGCACTAGATGAGGAGTCTGGCCACCGGGAGTAGCTGCACCTCAGCTACCTGTTAGCTTCGCCCTGGAAATCCCAAGAGAGTCCCACAGTATCATTTCTGCGAATCAGTCCAGTAAATGACACGGAGGACCATAGTCGATTACTCAGCCACCCAGGGGTGGGTTTCCTGCTTTCAGTCAGAAATGCTGCCCCCCCGCTCACAGATGACATTCCAACGTGGTTTTAATATCCATGTACGTAAAATATAGAATCCAAGGAGTTCGGAACAAGGAGAAAGCCAGAAATATCCAGTCTGGATCCCTCAATTCTACCAGGTCAACCCCACAGCATCCATGTGATTGGGCCAGTGTTTAACCTCTCTATTCCTTGGTTCCCTTACCTGTAAAATGGAGAGAGTAAACACACCTACCTCGCAGAGCTGTAGAGCTAATGGGTTAAATTACTTGAGAAGGAATGTGAAGAATCTAGTGCAGCATCTGACACGTGTAGCTCAGTAAGAGGTCGCTCCCCTTTTTGTATGATTCTTACTAATCTGGTCCACCCCCGACCCGTTACTAGCAAAGCAAGGAAACTCAGGTCCACAAGGCCTATTCCAGTAACCTCCCCACTATACCACGGGAAGGTAGAAATATCACATATTTATTTGTAAGAGGAATCCAAACCTTTGTAGTACTGTACAAAATTGGTGTGTGATAGATACTTGATGAAATAGAGCGTTCTGCCACATATACCTTCCAAATTCCTGAGAAAAACAAGCTTAGGGCCCTCCCTGGTGGCGTAGTGGATGGGACTCCATGCTCCCAATGCAGAGGGCCTGGGTTCGAAACCTGGTCAGGGAACTAGATCCCACATGCATGCTGCAACTAAGAGTTCACATGCCACAACTAAACAGACTGCCTGCTGCAACTAAGGAGCCTGCCCACTACAACTGAGGAGCCAATGCAACCAAAACAAAAAATTATAAATAAATGTATAATTTTTTAAAAAAGAAAAACAAGCTGATAGCATTGTGAAATGAATAAGATTATTTGCCTCAGATATCTCTTTTTAGTCAACTTATTTTGGGTACAAACCTCACAAATGAAGAGCATGTGCAATTGTTTAGCCATTTTACATCAAACTAAGTATCTTCCCACAACACTGTGCTGCATTTCATTAAATATTCAATGGAGGCTTCGATTCCACGATGGGATCCCTGCCTAACCACAAAGCTAGGTGAATAATACTCTTTCCTGATTTCCAAGATTATCCTTAGCTTACCTGCCCTTTTTATTTAAATGATAACCTTAAACTAGCCTGGTTTCCTCATATTTATTATTGCTGTTGTTGCTGTTATCATTATTATTATTATCACAAACACACCAGAGAGGTTCAAAGAATGAGTAATACAGAATCCAAGTCACTTTACAAAGAAGACTCAGAAACAGGACTGCATTTCAAAAAATGTGAATATTTTAAAGTTTTAAAAATGTGAGAACGCTATATGCTGTGATAGTTACAAACTGTGTAGTAGTTAAAGAATAGTCATTTCGTAAATATGAAGTAAATCCAATAAGAGCTATTTAAACTTTTGTTTATTTTCCATTACTAGTTTTAAAAATCTGTTAAAATGTAGGGACTTCCCTGGTGGCACAGGGGTTAAGAATCCACCTGCCAGTGCAGGGGACATGGGTTCGATTGCTGGCCCGGGGAGATCCCATGTGCCACGGAGCAACTAAGCCTGTGCGCCACAACTGCTGAGCCTGTGCTCTAGAGCCCGTGTGCCACAACTACTGAGACTGCGTGCCTAGAGCCCATGTTCCACAACAAGAGATGCCACGACAATAAAAATCTCATGCACCACACTAAAGAGTAGCCCCTGAGGAGCCCCCACTCGCCACAACTAGAGAAAGCCCATGTGCAGCAAAAAAGACTCAACACAGTCAAAAAATAAACTTATTTAACACAGCCAATAAATAAATAAACTTATATTTTTTAATCTATTAAAATATAATCAGTTCATCCTCCTACTTTCAGGCAGGAGCACACTTAGAAGAATTTGGCCAGACTTTCTTTCCTTTATCCATGAAGATCACCAGAGGAGGTTCTGTCATTTTCCTTTCTTTGCCTCAGCAGCAAAAATAAAAGCAGCCAACAAACCAAACACACTCTCTTCATGCTCTTAATGAAAGTTAAGGACTTATTTTTCCTTTCTATCTTTCACATTTTGTAAAAACATACTGCTAAATAAAGTGCTCCCGTAACAGTAAGCTGGAGTTCCCTGTGCTGAGTCAGGCAGGTCTGATGCCAGCATTTCTCGGCTACAGTTTCATCTTTAGGGCCCTCTTCTGTGCCCTTCTCTGCTGTCTACCATATTGCTATACCACCACCTCTAAGCAAACCCAGCATTTGCCTAAGATCTTGAAAGGTGTCGCAAACACTTTAAATGCCTCATTCTACTCAGCATTCATTTTTCTCCTCTCCCTTAACAAAACCCCAGTTTATACTCGGCAGCAATATGACTACTTAAAGGGCCGTATTTCCCAATGACATTCTGGCTTTGAGAATGTAATGGAAGTGCTTGTGACTTTCAGGAACTATTTCTAGACAGAGGGCATGCCTTTCTTCTCCTTCTCCCTCCCCCTTTCCTACCTCTTTTTCTCTTCCTTCTCTCCTGCTTCCAGCCTATAACACAGACATGCTATCAGCTGAATCACTAGCAATCATACTGAACCATGGGGTGAGCATAAGAATGGAAGTCATGTGCTTAGGATGACAGATAAGGGAAACAAAACTTGAATCACTGATGCTATCTTAAAGGTATCATCTTATATCCCCAGACTGCTTAAGAGAGAAAGAAACCATCTCGAGTTTAAGTCCCTGTTACTTTGTCTTGTTTTGTATTGTTGTTTTGTCATGTGGAGCTGAACTTGATCCTAACAGCTACGTAGAGACCACATGGACGTTATAGAATATGCAGAGAGAACAGCAGTGAGATAGAGCCCATCCACCCCATCCACCATCCTCTTTCCAGGACAACACCAGAATTAGAACATACTCATGGGAAAACAACAGTTTTAAATGAACATTTTACTGAGGGTTATAAGATATCATGAATTGATTTAAGGATTTCCTATCATAAAAAGTTCGCCCAGATGATGGACTAAAATGAAACACAGAAAACTACATTATAAATTTCTCTTCTCAACTTAAGTGTCCATTGACAGATGAATGGATAAAGAAGATGTGGTACACATATACAATGGAATATCACTCAACCATAAAAAAGAATGAAATAATGCCGTTTGCCGCAACATGGATGGACCTAGAGATTATCATTCTAAGTGAAGTAAATCAAAGACAAATATCATATGATTTCACTTATATGTGGAATCTAAAAAAAAAAAGATACAAATGATCTTATTTACAACACAGAAATAGACTTACAGACATAGAAAACAAACTTATGGTTACCAAAGGGGCAAGGGGAGGTAGGGGAGGGATAAATTAGGAGTTTGGGATTAAAATATACACACTACTAAATATAAAATAGGTAACCAATGAGAGCCTACTGTATAGCACAGGGAACTATACTCAGAATCTTGTAATAACCTATAACGGAAGAGAATGTAAAAAAAGAATATGTATATATTATACATATATAACTGAATCACTGAAACTAACACAGCATTGTAAATCAACTATACTGCAATACATTTTTTTTTAAAGTTCTCTTCTCAAAGGAGCCCTGCCCATAAATGTAATTTTCTTGATATTTAATACTTTCTCAATCCTCTAATCAAGTGTTTACAGTTTTCTCCCAGTATTCTAAAAGTAAAAGAGAAAATTGCAATGAATACCATTGATAACATGCATTCTAATATTTTGTCAGATAAAAAGAAAATGATAGTGCTGAAGTGTGACTCTTAGTTCCCAGAAAATATTTTGCCATAAATTCAATACATTCTTCTAAAATAAAAATAGTTGGACTTTTCTAAAGATTTATTTATTAATTATTTATTTATCTATTTATTTATTTCTGGCTGTGTTGGGTCTTCATTGCTGCTCACAGGTCTTCTCTGGTTTTGGCGAGTGGGGGCTACTCTTTATTGTGGTGCGCAGGCTTCTCAGTGCGGTGGCTTCCCTTGTTGTGGAGCACGGGCTCTAGGCGCACGGGCTTCTGTAGTTGCGGCATGTGGGCTCAGTAGTTAGGTCACACGGGCTTAGCTGCTCCGCAGAATGTGGGATCCTCTTGGATCAGAGACCAAACCCGTGTCCCCCCGCATTGGCAGGCAGACTCCCAACCACAGGCACCACCAGGTAAGTTCCAAAATAGCTGAAGTTTTAAAAGATAAAGATTATTTTTAAAAGCACACAAACAGGTTCATAGCAGCATTGTTTGTAAAAGCAAAGAATTGAAAATAACCTAAATGGTCTGACTGCAGAACAGAGAATCTGTGATACGTCCACAGGATGAAACATGACATAGTCATAAAAATGAGCAGCTCCACACACTCGTAGATGAACTCACAGACAGAGTGCAGCACATAAGAAGCCAGATACAAAAGAGTACAGACTGTGGGAGTCCGTGTATGTAAAGTTCAAAAGTAGGCAAGATGAATCCCACGTGTTAGTAACTACCATAGGGGTTTCCTTCGTGGGAGCCAGTGATTAGGAGGAAGCAGGAGGGGGCTTCCAGGGAACTGTTATTTAATGTTCTCTCTCTTCATCCTGCACTCACTTTATATAAGGGATAAGTTCACTTTGTAACAATTCACCTAACTCTAAGTTTATTTTTTGTTACTTTTTTTGTATGTAAGATATACTTCAATAAGCAGTTTACTTTGATAAAAGCAAGCTGAAATAAATGCATTCTGATTTGATTTTCCCATCCTGGCTTCCTGAATCTAGCTGAGAAGTTAGGACATTCAACATCTTACCCTGCAGCCAGCATCAGGATTTTGAATGACACAGTGATCACCTCTTCTCCATTCTTTGTTTTTCCTGGTTAGTTCCATTTTTGAATGGAAATCACCCAAGTCCCTACAAATTCCTTTTGTATCCTCTCTAACTTCTCCAGTATCACATTTGAAGGATTATTTTGAGGGCACTCAAATTCTACGTTTCTCTCTATCCTGGTTCGTCTTTTTCCTTTTTTTTTTTTTCCATTTGCTCCCATTGACAGATGGGGATCTCAACTGTACTTTGACCCCACACAGCGGCAGCCCTAAACAAAAAGATCTGCCCGGTCACTGGCACTGGCTTCAGCAGTACATATTCTAGATGTGACTGATCAATGGCTCATACATTATCCTAGTGGCTTATTACACTTGGAGCACTCACTTTAAATTGGCTCATCTGAAGAAGCTAACAGACTAATTTGCCTGTTATAGCCTTGGCTTTTAAAGTTCTTTTTTATTACTATTGTAAGTGTTCTCTGTACTCTTGCTATGCTTTTAATAATTGAGAACAGAGCTCTAAACACCTCCAGGCCAACCCCAGAGGACTCTAGTAAGAAGGGCACGCGCTAATCCCTGGCAGCGTCTCTCGGGAGCCTCGGGAGGCCTGCAGACGCAGGCACGATGCTAGAAAGCAGAGAGCCACGGTGTCACAGCTGCACCGTCTCTTCCTCAGGGAATGAGGACAGGACTTTGGCCTGCAAAGCTCTTCCCAGCTGGTGCCCTTATCCTCACGTAAATTCCTCTGCTGATAAAATAATGACAGAGCAAAAGATGTGGCTGATAATGGTGGATACTATGGAATTGAGAGTGGTTTGCAAACTTTTCTTGACCTTGGACTCCTTTATGCAAATTCGTTTCTGTCGGAGGGGGTCTGTCTGCTTGGATGAAGGATGGAGCAGCACCTTACCACCTGAGCTGCTCCCCTCCCATCAGTAGCTTCTAAATGGGCTCCACTGGGTCACTTGGACACCATTGCACTGAACCATTGTCCTTGTAAAGTGGTAGAGTTCATGGGCCACTGGAAGAGCACTTGTCCAATCTAGTCCTCCAATGGATGCCAGACTGATTGCATAATAATCCCTGGGAGAGTTGGGTCAATATTCAGATTGCCAGGCCTGATCAAATTCAGTGGGTCCTGGGAATCTGCATATTTAACAGGGTGCCTAGGTAGTTCTGATGCACAGACAAGCTTGGGAAGCATGGTTGTGGCCTGGACAAAAACCTACAGCCATGTTTTTGGAAGTGAGGACCGAGGACCATCTGCACCAGAATCAGCTGCGTGTCTGAGATGTGCACATTAGGACTTGGGAGGCTACGCTGACACATGGAGCGTGGGCGCTACTTTAGTTGAGGTGAACAAGGTTCAGGCCTTCACTGTACTGAAAGCAGGATACTCTTGGATCTGGGAACCTTTCCATGTGGATCCAAGTTCTTGCCCACAGTTTCAGAGATTTTAAACTTAGGGTTGGACCAAGGCCCCTTCTAGGAGACCCACTGATGTCTTCTCTTGATTTGCTTACTTTCATCTCTCCTCCTCCCCCACCCACGAATTCTTTATTTAGGCTTAGGGTTAAAAAAAATGGCTCAAGTTGATTCATGTTCTTCTAAATCTCTCATCTTCTTGGATCTCTGTCAAAAAGTCAAGTTCCTTTTCTCTGTGATCTGCTGACACCTCCTTTTCCCAAGACATGAAGTTGGAAAACTCTAGCTACTTGAGGTAGAAAAAAGGTACAGGTACATCAGGGTGCAGGTAAACGCAGAGGGAATGCAAACTGGTTCATGGAAATGTCCATTTCTTCCGCTACTTCTTAGGCACCCAGGTACGTTCAGCTTATAAAAACACACCAATTTGTGCAAAAGTACACTTACGATTTGTGCATTTTTCTATGTGTATATTTATACTTTGGTAAAATTTACAGTAAAAATTGGTTAATATCTCAAAATATTATGATGGCCGTAGATAGACTGGCAGGTCAGGAGAGACAAAGATTGAGATACAGATATATTCTGAGCAAAGATCGTTAGTGGAAGTTGTCTCAGTATTGTAATTACAAGTGATTCTTATTTTCTTCAGTTCATTTATCCATATCCTTCAAACTGACTATCATGAACACTTTAAATTTTTTTTTTAATTCTTAAAAACTTTCTGTTCTAAATGTGGACAATAAGAAACAGCAGAAGCAACTTCCCCGTCATGTTACCTGGAGGTGACCTTTGGGGGCTGCTCCAACAGGAAACTGCGAGCATGTTTTCTTCTACATCACTTCATGGTCGTGGAGTTCATTTGCACAAGAACACTTTCCATCTCTGGATATATCTGTACACACTTGCTGGAGCCGAAAGAAAACTTCAAAGAACTTACAAGAAATAGAATGCTTTTCAGAGACCCTTGCAAAGTCAGAACTCTGTGAGTATTTATATAAGAAGCCACTTAACGTCTCCTTGACTGATGGGAACTTAAATTGCAATAAGGCAACTGCTGAATAGAAAGGAAGGTGTTCTTAAAGATGAAAGAGACAGCACTCCTGTCTGCTCTCTCCCAAGGGTCAGCGTGTTACAACATCCCTGCCAAAGACACATATGAGGTCCTCCTGAATGGCCCGCTTAACAGAAACTGGAAGCAGGCAGAACTGGCTCTGGTGCCCAAACAATTTCCCCCTGAGAACCCCTCTTCTCCCCACTCTCATCTCTTCTCCCACCCCAGCCACACACCATTAGGTCCTTATTCTTTTTCCCTTTTTCGCTCTCAGCTGAAGGATTTTAAATTCAATCTTTTCGACAAACACACATGGACTCCAGGGGATGAATTGATCAGTGTTACCTGAAGACAACACATTCCCTGTGTCCTTCCCTTTGTAAACAGAGAATTCTAGAAACCGAGGGGCTTTCAGACAGGTGGTAGAATGGATATTTCTGGGCATGAAGGAGCCGTCTCCCCATCACCTCAGTGCTGTACTAAGAGGCATGTCTCCCCATGAAGCCAGCTCCATCCCTCTCGCTTTTAATCAGTTCACAGGAATGCCAGCCACCCATCTCCGCTAATGGGCTCAGCAAAGAGGTGGCCTCTTGTGGCAGTGGCTTCCAGGTGAAGGGAACAGAATGTGCCCCACTAGCTCTCCCTGCCACCACACATCTTCCCAGCTCTGTGAACAGGTAGGTGAATCTACAGAGATTTAGGGTGCCTCCCGCCCCTCCCGGAACAGACAGCTGCCTCTTGACCCACAGCCCAGGCTTCAGCACGTGAACATGATGATTGAGCGAGCTCTGTACCCCAGACCACATTTATATAGCTCTTCAACATCAATCCTGCCTACTGCTCAGAGCAATGGGTATTTGACGTCTCTGGGCCTCTGTTTTCTCATCTGTAAAATGGGAAGAATGACAGTGCCTATCTTACAGCATTATTAGGGATTAAATAAGTTAAAACAGGTAAAGTACTCAGCACAGTGTCTTGCAAATAGTACTCAACATGTTAGCTGTTTAAGCATCCAAAAATCATTACTTTCAGAGAGTGCTGCCTGCGACGGGGGTGAGAACTCCGTTAATACCTTCTTAGCATTTTGCGTTAGGATCTATGTCAAGCAGTCCCCTACTCAAATGCTGTTCACCAACATGTCATAACGCCATTCACTAGTGCTCACTACATGCCCAGCACGCTTCACGTGCACCGTCTCCCTTAATCCCCATGACAATCCTCTGAGGCCAGTGCTGCTGTTCTCCCCATTTTACAGATGATAAACTGAGGTGCAGGGAGGTTATTAACTAAATGCCCACGATTGCACAGCTCCTAAGTGCCAGGACTGGGATTTGAATCCAGGCAATCTGGCTCCACGTGTCTTGGCCACTGGGCTGTTACATGCACTGCACTGCCTACTGTGTGCATTTGGGCCAGAAAGATGCAAACACACGTGGTGGGCTGAGAGCCTGTCTAGCTTTAACATGCCTGCCCCCTGCACTAAAATCAGGGCTTGCACTCAAATGATGGCCCAGTGATGGAATGTTTAATGTTCCAAGTGCTTTGAAAGGTTCAAATATGTTTAACATCCATGGGCTGTAAACACCTCCCTTGCACAGTCAGGTATAAAAATAGCATAGCTTTTTGACAACAAATACTTTTAGCAGTTATAGGAGAGGGAATATAATTTTGCCTCTACCCTCCTAGGTTCTTTGGTTGAGACCCCCCCCCCCATAATAAAAGATAGACTAACAGGAAAAAAGTATTTTAAGTACATAGGGACAGGAGCCCCATAAAGATATTAGATACAAAAAGTGGCCAGAAACTGAGGCTTCTATCCATCCTGAGCTAGGAAAAGCATAAGGAACTAGGACTTCAAAGAGAAGAAGGGCAAATGTTTGGTAAACAAATGTTACCCTGTTTTGCTCAGGCGAAAAAGTTATCTCTGGTGGTAGCTCTCTTCCTGGTACAGGCCCCCTTTCTAATGCACTCTGTTTGCAGAGTTTCTTCTGCGTCTGCAGTTTTTCAAAACAGTCCTTATGCCAAAGAGGCATATTTTGGGGTGGCATATTCTGTCCCCTTCACAGTTAATGTATTCTAGGAATTGGGCTGAGTGCTTGACATTGACCCTATCACTTAATTTTCACAAAAACTCTATGAAATAGGTACTGTGGCTCCACTCATTTTACAGATGGGACTCAGAAAGGGTGAGTAACTTGCCAAAAGTCACACAGCCAGTGATAGCACCCACCTTGTAGGGCTGTTTGGGGGATTAAAGGAGATAACCCATGTAAACAAGTGCTTAGAATTGCGTCTGGCAGGTCATTTGTGTTGTTCCCAGACTGTTTGAAAAGTGTTAGTAGGATTCTTTGTCTCACTCTCTTAGGCGAGACCACTCTGACTCAATCAACATAGAAAGAGATCTTTACCAAGTAAAACAACCGCACTAGTCACCAGCTAGCAGAAAGATGTTTAAATCGGCTGCCTATGAAGAATATCCACATTCAACAAATTCTCCTTTTAACTCAAATTAACTTTTGGACCCCCAACTTATTCAATTTAATAAATCTGACAGTAGAAATTTTCAGGGAGAATAAAGTATAGTCATATATCACATATTTCCCCTTTTTCATTATAATCTCGTTACTTAAAAATTTGGTGGAAATTATATTTCACATCCTGAAATATGTCAGTTCCAACAGAACAGACACTTTATTGGTACTTCTTCCTTTCCTATCCCTTTTCCCACGCAACGGCTCTGGCTCCATCCTTCCCACCTACTGCCTCTCCAGAGCCAACTCAACCATTGCTCCTGGTTCCATATTGGGATGTAGCTGGCTTCCAACCTCTCCAATGGGATCCTTGACCAAAGAGGTTATTAGACAGGCAAACCTTCTTCCCCCTAATATTGACCCACTCTCACAGCATAGCTTGGATATGTAATCAGATTAAAAACCTTCTTCCCATCAGGCGTGAGGATGAAGGGAAGAAGAGTGCAGAGAAAGAACACCCTGTCCTGCCACATTCTGTGTTATCCTCTCCCAGTGTGCCGGAGGACCAGCCCTCAGAGCCAGAGCAGGAGAAGCCGCGGTTGTCTCCTTAGTCACCCTCCTGACCTCTTCTGGGAACCTGTGTCTTTAAGCTCCCAGAGTTTTCCAGAAGCAGACTCACAGACATACAGAACAGACTTGTGGTTGCCAAGGGTTGGGGGGGGGGGCGGGGTGGAGAGAGATGGACTGGGAGTTTGCGATTAGCAGATGCAAACTATTATATATAGAATGGATAAACAACAAGGTCCTAGTATATAGCACAGGGAACTACATCTGATCTCCTGGGATAAACCATAATGAAAAAGAATATAAAAAAGGAATGTATATATGTGTATAATTGAGTCACTTTGCTATATAGCAGAAATTAGCACAACACTGTAAATCAACTATACTGCAATAAAAAAGTTTTTAAAAAAGAACTTAAACTCCCAGTTTTCAGAAGGATTAGCAAGCACACTTTCAAGTGCCTTTTGCTCCCTGCCATTTCTTCCCCCCTCAGATCTTTTCACCTCATCGCTTTGTTCAATGGCGTGCCTCTGGAGGTACGACCCGCACATTTCCCCACCGACACTGAAAGGTGAGAAGGGGCAGTGTACGTTGTGACGTGGATGGTGTTTTAGTCACCTCCCACTCACCCCACTGTCCAGGGAAAGACTCCTGCCCTGGGCTTCTGAGAGGATGACCAAACACACGACACCCAACCCTGGACAGCAGGGACGAACGGCACTCGTCACATATGCTCACAGCGCAGGGGAAGAAGACACAGCGCCCACACGGGGCCACACAGAGGTTGCAGTCAGGGGCAGGGTGAACAACCAGGGCCTGTGCGAGGCAGGCTTTGTAGTATCAAGGGGGCGGGGTGCCCGCTGGTTCCCCCTGGAGGATGTGATTGGCTTGTTTGAATAATCCCACAGGCTGGCAGGAAACTAAAACCCATCCCTCGGGGACAAGCAGAAACCACGCCTTGTCCCCTTGATAAGGAGGGTTGTTGGGCTAGAGGACGTTATCCGTGACAGCAGAGTGGGGAGGAGGGTCATGAGTCAGGCCCCTCAAGGCCCTCCCAAATCTATCAGCCGTCAAGGTAGCACATAATATTAATTTGGGGCCTTACATCACAGAAGCTGAGTACAAAGGACAGTCTGTGAAGACGGCTTTTGGCATACACAGCTAGGTGAAGAGCAGGTTAAAAACCTGAGAGACAAAGTCTATCGTGCAAGCCTGGATGTTCTTCTTCAAAGCCAGAAATAGAGTGTCATGTTCAAAAGCCCTCCACGAAAGCAAAGCTCTCCTCTCCAGTCTCCAAATGCTTGTTTTATTTTTTTCTTCTTTCGTAAGATTCTTGGGACTTTTGTTTGCTTTACATTAAACCGAGGTAAGTATTTGGGAGAAAACATATTATTAGGATGATATACGACACATGTATGAAAAGCACATGAATTATAAAGACATATCAAAGTAGGGTCACTATTTAAGCAGGCCAGGAACAGCAGCAAACTTTTCCATTTCACTCAGAACATACTGTGTGCATCTCGTGCACCACCTCACAGTTACTTCTCACCACTGTCCTGCAAGGTACATGCTATCCTCAGAAGGGCAAAGGTCACAGGGTCACATGGTTGCTAAGTGACAGTAGGGATTTTACCCCAAGCCTTCATAGATCTAAATACAATTTTTTAAACTTTTACTATTGTGTCTAATCTAAGGAGCAAAGGAAAATACAGTATCTTTCACTATATAGTGCAGTCAGGGAGACCACTTATTCATTCATTTCGTCATTCAACGGATAATATTTGACCAACTATTGTGCGCCAAGCAAGGTCTCAGTGATGAGAAGTCAAGACCCTTGACTTCATGATTCAGAGAAGCCTGTAGACGTCTAGACATCCACTTCTGACCACGGCAGAGTAATAGGCTGGATTCACCCTCGCACCTTAAAAACTAAAAAATAATGAACAAAATATAGAAAACAATGGATTTTAGACCCTGGACAACAGGCAGTGGAGGGCAGTGATCCCTCAGAGAAGGGGAACAAACAAGGGGAGCCCTATGACAGCCTGGTTTCCAGGGCTCAGCACCGGCAGAGAAGCCCAAACAACGCCAAGAAGTCTCCCTGAGTTGAAGAGATGGAGCTGAGACTTTGGGGAGGTCAAGGCAACTACAAGTCACAGGAAAGAACTAGCTGAATGGAAAGGAGGAAGATGCACAGAGAGACAGTTCTGGAGATCTCTTGAGGGCTCCTCAAGTCTCAAGCTGAGTACTGATCAGCACATGCATGTGAAGAAGCTACCAAGACGGGAAAGGACCACCTCAAGAAACCAGCAGGACCATCCCTGGACTCACTCAGGACTAGGACTACTTTGTGTTCCCACCAGCCAGAGTGGAAAAACTCCCTAATATGCAGGGCATCAGACAGGGAACACAGCAGAAGAATAGCACCTCAGCAGTGAGCCTAAAGCCTGCTCTGGTCCCACCTAACAAGGTTCTAAAGCAAGCCCCGAAAAGATCAAACTATTTTCATACAACTTAACTGCAGAAAAAAAGGCTCAAGAATATTTAAAGGAGTATCACAATATCCAATAAGCAAAAGGTAAAATTCAGCATAATGGGCATCCAATCAAAATCTACTGAGTATGCCAAAAGGAGGGGAAACAACAATCATTCGAGGGAAAGAGTCCCAGAAATGACACAGATGACAGAATTAGCAGTCATGAACATTAAAAGAATTATAATAAATATATTCCATATGTTCAAGAAGGTAGAGAAAAGATTCAGCTTGTTAAAAGGAGACATGGATGATATGAAAAAGACTCAAATTAAAGACACAAAAAATGCAATGGATGGTATTTCGGGTGTCCCCAGGACCACCCACGTGGTGGGTGACTCACTAGAAGGGCTCACAGGCTCATTACCACAGAGGCAGTGTAATCACAGCTATCGTTCATTACAGCACAGCAATACGCAGCAGGCCCGACAAGGGGAAAAGACACATAAGGTGGAGTCTGGAGGAATTCAGACACAGGCTTCCCAGGGTCTCCGCTGGGGCTGGCATGGGGAGAGCTGGGAGGATGGTCACATAGATTATGCTCCTTCTTAAACAAAAATCAGTGTTTCTTCCCGGGGAAACCTGTTTAAGTCTCAAAGTCCAGGGTATTCACTGGAGGCTGGTCATGTTGGCACTCTCTGCCTGTGTGACAAGCTAGAACCACCAAAATTCCAGACTCCCAGTAGGAAAGCAGGCATTCACCACGAACGCACCACCTGTATAATTCATCTAAGCAAGCTGGAAGAGCAGAGTCAGGGTCCAGGTGGGCAAAACAGCCCTATCAATGTACCAGTTCCAAAGCCAAGTTCCAAGATGGCAGCCAAGGGCCAGCTCCCTGAGCAGTCCTTCTAAAAGGTGTGCAAACTTTCCTGCACGGATGAGATTAACATCAGATCAGTGAGCAACAGAAGCCATCCGAAACGAAAGCAAATGAAAGTGATGACCCCTAAGTTTCTGCCTTGAGCAATCTGGAAAATGGTGGCACTAGCAGCATGAGAGAAAGCAGGCTTTCTATAGTTCTTCTTAAAATATAATTCTAGAACAAGCAAGCACTGAGATAACCCAGTGTACAGTTTTGTGTAGTCACTAAGGACTAGCCAGGTCTTTATTTGAGTGTTAATTTCTGAAACATCCTCAACTGAAGCTTGATAAGGATATTTCCACATAACCAAAAAGCAAGAACAATAAAAAAAAAAATTAGACTAGTAAACATTTTAGTAAATGGCCTCTGTCAGAAAGAATCAAAAAAAAGAAAAAAGTAGAAGGATGCAATGTATTGATGAAAATGAGAGATTGATGGAGGGAACAACATTCATCGTCTGCCTACAAGGCACTTCCTATACAATTATCTGACTTAATCTTCATAACAATTTAAGTAAGAATTATTTTACAGATGAGAAAATGGAGGCTAAAAGGAAGTTTGGTAAATACTACACAAGAAAACAGTCAATTCGATGGAGGAAAAAATATAAGCCCATAACTCTGTCTTCAATTTCTTTGTGCTTTCCATTGCCTTTTGTTTTTACTCAAACTGAGGACAGACAGAATGAAAGCCTTTTGTTTTTACTCAAACTGAGGACAGACAGAATGAAAGAGGTAATTTTTTTTTTCAACGAATATAAAGATAGAGGTCTTCAGATGAGTCATTTGAACTGATAGAGGAAGCATGTCACTTGATAGGAAGGTGGTAGACCAAGAGTGTGAATACAAAAGCCTGAACTCACCCTAACCTCTGCTCTCTCAACTGCCTCCTGCGAAAACAAAAACAGTAGTGCAAGTACACTCTATTCCACCTACAGAATATTTTTATCTCTAGAGTTTTATCCCTTGGAAATGAAATAATTCTAACATAACTAAAACCATAAAGCAAAGGTGGCAAATATGCAATCACCCTTTCCTTTCACAGAAGGGAGACATTGTTCATAGATCATGGCCCTTTTCCCCTCTAAACCCAGACACAGCCCCAGAATCCTTCTCAACACATCGTTCCAGGCAGCCTTTTCCAATGATGGAAATTAGAACTCAGAATGAAACTTCTTTGGCATGTTTATTCTCAGGGTCATCTGTTATCACATAGCAGTTAGACTTCAGCTTCTAAACCTTGGCTGCCTGGGCCCAAATGCTAGCTCCACCACCTGCTAGCTCTAAGTGAATTTGGATAATTAACTTCTCTGTGATTCCATTTCACCTGTACCTTGAGGAATAGTAAGCGTCTCTACTTCAGAACGTTTTGCTAGTTAAACGAGTTAAAATAAACATAATGCTTAGCTAGAACCTGGTACACAGCAAGCACTTCATGCCTCAGCTGTTGCTGCTGTTGTTGTTATTAAAACCAGATCAATGAGGTTTTGATAATTAGTTGTGGCAATAAACAGAGAGAGAAGGGGCCTGAGGGTTTTGGGTAACTGAGCAAGAAGGAGGAAAAGAAAATAGATTGGAATAAATCCTTCATACAATTTTACTGTCTCAGTCCAGCTTATAGGGATGATTAAAGGGTAATATATAGAGGCATGAACAAGACCATCTCTCAAGAGTTTTTCTATCCATCTAAATTCTGTAACATTTTTGTAAAGAAAAAAGGAAACTTTTAGAAGCACCCTTATCTAAAACATTTCAAATGTCCAACAACGAAACACCTGGTTAAATATAAGCTGTGACCTGTTCATACAATGAAATACCTAATGTCTCCATTAAAATGCATGTTTTAGAATGTTTGATAACTTAGAAAATATCTCATAATATGTCATTAAACAGTAATACTCCAAATCATATATAAAATATGTTTGCATTTTATAAAATATATACAAATATTAATATATAAAAAATATTCTACAGGTTTACTTGGTATATATATCGCCATATTATGTATACCAATGTAAAATATATAAATAAAACTATATATGTAAAATACATACGTATTTTATCCACAGGAAACATGGGTAGATATATACCAGAATGTTAACATGGCTGTATTTGGACGGTAGGATTATAGCTGATTCTTAGTTTTCATACATTATTGTATTTATCAAATTTCCAGATAAGTATGTATTACTTTTATTTAAATTTATTTTATTTTAACTATATATGTAGCCTTGGTCAAGATGCTAATATTTGCTGGATAAACCTGGCATTTTTTACTTGGCCACAACAGGGTGTTAATTCAAAAGACACATCCTATTAGTAAAGACAGAAATCAATGACATCAATAAATCAATAAAATAAAAGAATCGAGGTATTTAAACAAATTCATTCACATAATTTGCTTCAAAAAAATCCCAAGTTAACTCCTTTCTATATAATTTAGAGAAAAGTTCTTTTTCCCGAATAATTATGTCTAACCTACATTTCCTTGTATTAGAGCAAAAACATTTTTTTAAATCCTTTCCAAAGCCCACAAGTCAAGCACTCAAACTTCAAACAGTGCTTCCCAATTTTCAGCACAAAGGACTGTTTACAACATGAGGTGTCAATGCTCCTAAGCCAGGCTATCCCACCACATCTTGGCTCTGGTTCCCTAGAAAACAGAGCCTGATGTACAGCTTACGTGCTCCCACTCTTGCTCCCAGGACAGCAAGAGTCTGAGGACAAAGGGGGAAGGGAGACGGTGAAGGAGAGAAAGCAAACACAAGGCAGTACAGCACAAGGCTTTCTTGCGCTGGCCACAGCCCCACAGGAAGACCTAGTCCATTGCTTTGCTGGACAGACATCTCTGAAAAGGCCATTGGAACCACTGAGACTCAGAAGAGTTGACCAAGGGGAGAACAAGAGAAGGATTTGTACTCTGGCCCTCTTCTGTTTCCCATCCAAGTGAGCTGCACAGAGCAGCCTGCCCCTGTACTCCCAGGTTGTGTTTCCATCCCACTGGGCAGCTGCTGGGGAAGCCAGATCTCCTGTCCCACAGCATGTCCTTCCTCAGAACCCAGAAGTGGCAGCAGAAGCCAGAGCCCTTGTGAGACACTCTGTCCGACAAGGATGGCTGAGGAGTCCCCATCCACAGCAGGCTGAGATGGCAGTGATGGCAAGGTCCCAGGGCTCCTCCCTGAGCCAGCTGCCCAGGCCTGAGGGGCAAGTGGGGAGATGCATAAAAGAGTATGGTACCCCCACTAGGCCTGGCCCACCAGCCTCAGGCCACAGTTTCCTCATTTTCCACGGTCCTTACGAATGAAACCACCACTTCTAAAAAGAGGGTTTCTTGGAAACTGCTTTGAACTAAGTCAACTTTACCGACCAGGTGTGACTTGGCAAGTCACTTTCTTGGGAATTTCTCACTAGAATTTTCCTGAATTCATCTTCCATAATGCTTTCCTCATTAAATTCTTCAAATATTGAAAGAGTAACATGTCGCCACTGAAATCATGAAATATTGCAAAAAAAAGGAAAATTAATAATCTCACTTCCCTACTTAGTCCCCTTCTGTGTCATAACCAATATTTACAGCCCGGGCTACACGTACATGTTTTGTAAGCATGAAGAAAGATGTGGAAGGAATAGGTCCAGCTTATATGAGCCTTCTATCACTTTCTTCTTACTCACAAGAAATTATGACACATAGTTACTCTAAAATTTGGTTTTCTTAATTATACATCAGAGATTTCCCTCCAGGCAAATATGTGCAGCTCTAATTCATTCAAGTATAGTCTTCAAATTAATCCTGAAACATTCTCTTTTGGTGACTGCAATTTTTATTTTCCTATGTAAAATTATTTATTCTGTTTCATTAAAATTATCTTTAGATTTTCCTCCTAACATAAAATAGAGGCAATATTGCATAGTGCCTAAGCATGCAGCCCCTGATGCTAGAATGCTTGAGTGTAATTCCTAACTCCACCACTTAGAAGCTGTATGACAGGACAAGTCTCTTAACCTCTCTGTGCTTCAGCATCCTTATCAGTTCTTACTTCCTGAATGGTATTGGAGAATTAAATGCGTTAATACAACTAAAGCACTTAAGACAGTGCCTAGAACATAAGAAACACCTGGAAGACCAAAATTGGAAGCACCATACTATCTGATTGAAAACGATATTACAAAACTATAAGAATCAAAATAGTATAGTATTGGCATAAAGACAGACACATAGATCAGTGGAACAGAATAGAGAGCCCAGAAATAAACCCATGTATATGTGGTCAATTAATTTACAACAAAGGAGCCAAGAATATACAATGGGAAAAGGACAGCATCTTCAATGAATACTGTTGGGAAAACTGAACAGCCACATGCAGACGAATGAAACTGGACCACTATCTTATACCATACACAAAAATTAACTCAAAATGGACTAAAGACCTGAACATAAGACCTGAGCCATGAAACTCCTAGAATAAAAAGCATTTGGTAAATGTTAACTATTACTGTTATAATTATTAGCATCTCATGGTGCCTACATAAACAGAAACAGACCCATTTAACAAAGAAACAGAAGTGAAGTGAGCCCTCCTATGTGTCATGTGCTAAGTACATAAGAACAACTAACACAAGGTCTCTGCCCCTGAAGAATGGTGAAGAAGATGAATACAGAGTCAGGCAAATCACAGTATCACATGATATATGGTCTAATAACAATAGAAACCAACAGCTCTGAGGCTCCATGATGAGAGAGAGTAACTGTGCCTCAAGAAACACTTCAGGCCTGAGAAGGGTCTTGAAAGATGAGCAGTAGGAATTTGCAAGTCAGAGTGGTAGCATTGGAGTGGGTATTCTAAGTCTAGGAAGCAGTATATACAAAAATGAAAATATTCCTCTAGGCAGCTGACAAACATGTTCCATGGGGAGACAGTAAGATATCACAATTTTCTTCTTATTTTCCAAAATGTCATATCTCACTAGTTCAAGCCAGAGCATTTGGTCATCTGCCTATAGGCACTTTGCAAAATGTTTTGGTTCCAGTGACTCATCACCACCACAGACTAATCAACTACTATGACTCACTTCAACCCTCTTGGAATTGTATCTCTGCAAAGCATATCTGTGCATGAAACATGCCTCCAAGTGAGTGACTAATTACTCTCGTTAAGGACTACACCAGACAGTCACTAAGCATAACTGTCACACTTACTAAAGTCTGTGCTCCAACATTGATTTTTGTACTGCCAGGGAATTTTCCAGGGAGCAAGAAATTGACATTGAGCCTAAGCAAAAGGTATAGGTGAGCAGCCTCCAAACTAGGCAAGGAGTTCCATGCAGCTACTTTCTGATGTGGGCGCAAGGTTCTATAAAGCAAATGCTGTAATGGCACAATTTAAAAGCCAAAGACTCACAAGTAATTATTAACACTGACGATTCCTTTCTGTCTCCACGACTTCGTAGAGTCAGAAGAGATGAAGAATTTCAGAAAATCCTGCTCATCTAAACTATCTGCTTTTTTGATCATTTCAAATCATGCTTTTCTGTTTTTACGGTATATGGACCACATCATTGTTAAGTAAATTCAAAGAGGTGAAAATACAAAGAGGTGAAAGATATTTTTTGAAATATATAGGTTGTCTTAGCTTCATTAAAATTCAAGACTCAGAAAGCATTCAGAACAAGGGGAGCTGATTATAGTATTGATAGCATAAAAGTAATGATACCATAACAATTGTAAGGAACCCAAAAGCCCATCAGTAGAGGAGCATTTTAATACAAAATGGAATAATCAACCATGAAACACTATGAAGCAGCTGAAGTAATTGAACCTGGATCAACTTCAAAAATGTGATGTTGGGACTTCCCTGGTGATGCAGTGGTTGAGAATTTGCCTGCCAATGCAGGGGACACAGGTTCGAGTCCTGGTCTGGGAAGATCCCACATGCCATAAAGCAACTAAGCCCATGATCCACAACTACTGAGCCTGCGCTCTAGAGCCCAAGAGCCACGCTGAGCCCACACACTGCAACTACTGCAGCCCGCACCCCCTACAACCGTGCTCCACAACAAAAGAAGCCACCATACTAAGAAGCCTGCGCACGGCAACAAAGAGTAGCCCCTGCTTGCTGCAACTAAAGAAAGCCCATGCACAGCCCAAAAAAAGGAAAAGTTTAAAAAAAAAAAATTAAAACAAAATCTTTAGAAAAGATTAAAAACGTGATGTAGAAGAAAAATGCAAGATGGAGACTGTGTACATATGATGCTCTTTTTAAAACACATAAAATATTACTGAATATTTATATGTAAAATATGGGTTGGAAGTATATAAACAAACAATAGAGTGGTTGCTCTGGGAAAGGGAGAAGGGAATGGAAAATGATGTTGGGGGGATGATGGAGATTAAAGTAGACTTAGCTTTATCCTTAAGGTTAAAAAACGACAAAGGAAAATGTTGCCAGTCATGACTTTTCTGTACTTTTTTGTCTTTAAATAAAAATATGTGATTCTTCTGTTTTACAGCTTACTTTGTATCTTCCTATTTTCTTTATTATCAGAGATATAAATTGATCCTACCATTTGAACTTCAGACATGGACACTAATTACAACTTTTTTATCAGAGTTCAATTAGAAAAACAGAAACTACTCTGTGTGTTTCAAATGGAAAAGGATTAGTAGGAGGGTGAGTCAAAAATTATCTGCACTCCAGTTATACTAAAACTTCTGTTGGCTACACTGTCATATCAGCACTTTCTGTTCAAGGCTACTTTCTCCCCAGTCACTGCTGTTCAGACATGAACATGTTACATCAGTTCATTTTAACTGTGCTGTGAGCAAGAATGGATGCCCCACTTGTGATTTTCACGAAAGAAGAGCAGCGTGCAGAGATTCTTTTTTTGTGGTCAGTGGGTGTATTTGGTGCCATTATTTATCGAAGACTGTGTGCACAGTATGGAGAAAGTGTTTTCTTGCAAAGAAGTGTGTGTGTATGGATAGAGATGCGTATTGAAGAGCTGAAGCCTAAACTTTGGATTAAACGCAGAGAACTGCTCTCCAAGGGCGTTGTGATCTTGCATGATGATGTATGTCCGCACGCTCTGCCCACACTGTTGACCCTCTGCAAAATCTTCATTTTGAGGTGTTAAAGCATACTCCCCATAGTCCTGATCTTGCTCCATCGGACTTTCACCTGTTTGGTCCCCTGAAAGCAGCCCTATGAGGATGAAGATTCACTTCTGATGAAGAAGTGAAGACAGCGGTGCATTCGTGGCTCACAGCTCAGCCTAAAACATTTTCTAATGAGGGACTATGAAAGCTTGTTGACAGATGGACAGAGTGTATTGAAAAGCAAGGAGATTATGTCAAAAAATGTTGTTTCATTTGTCTTTTCTAAAAGTTAATTCAAATAAATTCTACAGCCAGAGTGCAGATAATTTTTGACTCACCCTCATACATTGAAGTAGATGCTTTCAAAATCACTGGGAAAGCTGGGGGCAAAAGTTGAATGGGATGAAGGCCATAATTAGCCTTCAGCATTTAGGTGTAGTTTTGGTCCAAAGAATCAGGAGGTTCCTGCTACTGCCCAATGGTCTAAAAGCTGCAGGAAACCACTGCTCAAAGTCACAGCTAGCTGCAGCCCTGGGAGGGTAGCTGGCAGGGAAGTATAGTGGGCAACTGCAAAAACCCACATTTGCTGAAGTTCACACACCTGCCCCTGATGCCCGGGGAACTTTTCTTTACCTTCTAAATCTCACATGAATGCATCTTGTTATCATTATTTAAACTGAATCCAAACCTCAGCTGGAAAGGGCATCTGGAGATGTAAATCACCATCTTTTCGGTTCCTGAGGTACAGAGGCTAGCACAGAAAGGAATGGAAATACTGCAAAGTGCTGAGACAACATCTGGAACACCTTTATTTTGTAAAGGTCAGACATGCAGTTCTTTGACTTCAGTCATCATTTTTTTCTTAGTAGGGGTTAAGAATAAATAAATAAGTGCTTCAGTAACCATTCATTCTGGGAGATCAAATCAACAAGGAGCAATCCAAGGACCACCACCACCCCCCCACCCACCCCCAGCCAGAACAGTCTTTCTTCTTACCAGGGGGTATAGAGCACCTCTTCTCTCTATGAAGCAAGGCTGATTACTAATTAAGCAAGCTTTCCTTTGTCTTAAATAGGCAAATCCTGTATCTTTCCAGATTGCCGAATAAATGATGTTACTGTGTCTCTGACCCAATGCTGAGGGGTACACAAAGGCAGGATAGCATCAGGGTTTGGTGGAAAGGACCCTGGATCCATAGTCCAGAGACCTATATTCTGTTTCCAGCCTTACCATTCACTAGCTAAGAGACATCAGGAAAATCACTTAGCCTTCCTAGAAAGGTGAAGTATATCATTATTCCGTGCTTCCCAGCTCTCTAATTCAGTTTTCAAGTTATACTATTATAGCAACATAGTAAAACTAAATGTCACTCTTATAAGCCATCATTCTCACCTTATCACAATTAATCCAGACTCTAATACCATATGTTTTTTTGTAGAGAATGAGTGTTTAAATATTAGTTCCTCTTGGCACTTGTAAACTAAATACATCAGATGTGACTTCTAAATCCTGATGAAATAGTAGACCTAAGTAGCCATCATCAGTGGTTGCTAAAATGATTAGGTGAAAGGCTGATTCAGGTGAATTTTATAATGGGTAATCAAGTTGATAATATCTTAATGCATTGATCATTTCTTAACATCACAAAAAAGAGATGTGTAGACACTATGTGCTTCTAGATGGAATGTCCAAAGTACTCAACTCAACCTGTGAAATATTAGTGTCCTCTTCCTCCTCCCATCAAATCTGCTTAGGCTTCTAGATCTAAATACAAGATTGTATCTTTACAGACTATAGAAATACTAGATTATAGGAAATGCAGAGAAAGAAGCAAGATATATATCAGCAAAATCCAGCAAATGAAAATTTCTGTAGGACAAAAATCTTTTCTTCAAAAAAATCGATGGCAAGGTAAAAATGAGAGCAGAGAACCTATAGATTAGGAGAAACTTAATAGTTATATCAGCCAAATTCGATGAGTGAAACTTGTTTATATTTGAGACTCACCCAAGCCAACAGGAAAATAAAACATTTATAATGTAATAGGAAACACTGACTAAATATTTGATGATATTAAGGACTTAATATTAGGGAGGTGAAATGGCTTTATGGGCTGCTTTTACTTTGTTATTGTAGTTTTTATGCTATTTTGGATTTGATAAATCCTTAGACAGGTGGGGAAATAAGGTGCTGACCTAAATAACTTTGGAAATGAGTGAAGACTGTAAGACTGAAGATTAAAGAAACTGTACAAAAGAACTATATTTTAGCTGATAAAGTTGTTTCCATGGAGGTTGGGTTAACATGTTGGAAACCACTATACATGTATCAATATACTGGAATTAAATCAGAGGGAGTTGGGGGAGGGAGGAGAGATGGGGATATATGTATAAATACAGCTGCTTCACTTTGATGTACCTCAAAAACTGGCACAACAGTGTGAAGCAATTATATTCCAATAAAGAGCTTTAAAAAAAGTTAAAAAAATTTTAAAAAAAGAATAAAAAGAATTGATCTCTTGCAAAAACAAAAAATTGCTATATAGATGGATGGCAGGTGGTGAGAGCCAGGATTCTCACTGATGGAGGGGAGATTAAAAAGGGGGAAAAGCTTGAATGGGTTTATGTGGTATTAAATTAGAGTAGGAGGCATCACTATGAATTCATGTTTAGCTTAGTGTATATGCAGATATTTACGTACAGAAATACTTACCAGTATGTGCATGCACAGGTGTATTTCTTCCCTCTGTCAGCTCAGAGAGTCTGGAAGCAGCGACACCCCAGCAGTGATGAGCACGTCTACCACCCAGTTCTTAGTTTCTAGTACCATCCCCCAATAAAAGGAACCAGAAATGACTGGTTCTAGGACTGGGGCAGGAAATACACAATATGGGCCTGCAGCATGTAAGGAAATACCCAAAACTCAATCAATCAAATAAAACCCCCGCAATGATGATGATATGTCAAAGGCACGCAGGAACCAACTGAAAGAGCTCTCAGTGGCTAAAATTGGAACAACTGGAGCAACAAATAAATAAATTAGTATGGGATTATAACTCAAGATATAAGACAAATACCTATGAGTATATACTGCTGTAAATAAATGATTGAATAAATAAGTAAATAGGATACAATGGGCAAACCTCCCAGCCAAATTCCAAATAATCTACGTAGATATTTCCCTTCAAGAAGGTGGAACACAATTCCCCTCTCATTATGTGGCCTGCACAGAATGCCATCCTTCCAAAGAGTACAGTATGGAAATGGGGGTAGGGGAAGAGTAGCTTTACAGTAAAGGAAATTGACAGCATGATGTCAGCCAGGCGATCAAGGTTAACATCTACAGTGATAATCATGCTGAAAGTATACACCAGTGATATGATGTGACGAGAAGGGCACTTCACCTCTGTAGTTTCCTTCCCCAGATCTCATGGTCCCAGTCTGCTTTTGAGAAAAACATCAGATAAGTCCCAATTAAGGAATATTCTACAAAAATATTTGACCAGTATTTAGAAATACAGGGAAAATTTGAGAAATTGTTGCAGCCAAGAGGAGTCTAAGCACCCCTGATAACTAAATGTGATGTGGTGTCCTGGATAAGGTCCCAGAACATAAAATGGACATTAGGTAAAAACTAAAGAAATCTGGAACTTCTCTGGCCGCACAGTCTTAACCATGGGAGCACAGGTTCGATCCCTGGTTGAGGAACTAAACCACGCGGTGCGCCCAAAAAAACCAAAAGAAAACTAAACAAATCTGAATTAACTGTGGACTCTAGTTAATACAAATGTATCGCTATTAGTTCAGTAATTGTGGCAAATGTAAAATATTTGCCACACTAATGTAAAATATTAATAATAGGGGAGACTGGTCATCGGGTATACAGAAACTCTCTGTACTGTGGAAACTCGCAGTACTAGCTTTGCTAATTTTCTGTAAATCTGAAGAAACACTTCCAAAATAACACGTTTAGTTTTTCTAAAAAAAAAAAAAGTAACATACAGGAAACAAAAAATCCTTGGAGAATCATCCTGAAGCATAATGTCCAGTATTTGCCTTAAAATAATCCACTTGGTGGTGGAGGGATTGGAGATAGTGAGAAGTGGGAGGAAGCACACTTAAAACGAGATTGGCCAAGAGGTTATAACTGATTAAGCTGAAATTGTGAGTATGTCAGGGTCACTATTTTTCTGAGGTAAAAGCTATGTTTCTATATTCCCTGTAACAGGAACCACCGATCAACAATTATTCATGTAACAGTGGGAAGATGAATGCAGTGTGGATTTTGGGGTCAAGAGTAACCACATGTTTCTCAGTAAACATTTGGTATTCAGGGTCAGGGAGCATATAATCATGTCCTGGGAGATAGCAACTGCCTGGCGCATCTGAGTCGAATACACTGAGCTTCCTCACCCAGCAGGTCACGGCCATGGTGCTTTCAAAAACCGCGTAAAGACTCTTTCTGTCTCAAAGAACAACACGGACATTCATTTACTCTGGAATTTGGTAGAAATTCCAGAAGATCCAATGGAAGTCAACTGGATTTTTAGTTCAGGAGAAATTTTATATCATGAGTCTTAGCCAAATTAATACACACTAACATATTTCCTGGAACATACATATTTTACAAGCTTTCTTTTAATCTTTGCAGTGAAATCCAGGTAAAAATATTAATGCAAGATAGCGATATCTAATAAATTTACCTAATGGAGAAAATACTTCTTTTTTTTTTTTTTATGATCTTTTTTTATTTTTTTTAATTTTTTTTTTTGGCACACAGGCTTAGTTGCTCCGCAGCATGTGGGATCTTCCTGGAGCTGGGATCGAACCTGTGACCTCTGCATTGGCAGGCAGATTCTTAACCACTGCGCCACCTAGGAAGCCCAATACTTCTGTTTTTATGACCTCTGTTTGGACAGCTTTAAGTTTCTCAATTGTTGAAGTTCCTTGTCCTTTTGACATAAAATATTTCTAAAGTAGCATTTTTATGTGTTGCAGAGTGATTCATTATTGATAAGGGTAGAGTAACTTGCTTCATGATTTAGGTAAGAGAATATATTTTAAATAAAACTATAATTTATTATGCTAACTCTATTCTCTCCTATTCACCATTGTCTTTTTTTAAGGCATGGCTTAAAATAGATTTATTCTAAACATTCAGTTAAATGTGTATTTCTTCTATAGGAAATAATTAAATTAATAAAATTCAGCACTGTGGGCCTTGTCAAATGCTTTGGTGAATTATTATAAAATAATGCATCAATAACCTTTTAGGAAGACATAACCAGCAGAATGAGGAGACAGAGAACATAGTGCCATTCTGTGCAAGACGTACTCCCCACAACTCTAGTTCTGTGGAGTCTTACTAGCTATTTTTTGCTGAGGTGGGGGAAAGTCCTGAAGTCAAATAAGTTTACAAAACATTGTATTAAACAAGTTATTTACTGCAGATCTTTAACATGCTGATGGATATCATGAATCTTAAAGACTGGAAGATAGCCTACAGCATTTCTTAGATTAATTTGACCACAGCACATTTCTTTTTTCTAAGCCACCTTACAGAAGAGCATTTATAATGGAAGGAGAAAAGGGCAGGCTGGGGGAGGGAGGCGGCACAGGTTCTGGAGGCATGGAAAGTTCAGTCTGCGGTGAAATTCTCTCTATTGCTTACAAATAGGATGATGTCAGGCAAGTGGTCCACTCTAAGCTTCACCTTAATCTCAAAGGTGACAGTAACCTTAAAGGTGATATTCACCTTCAAAGAAAAGTGATAATATCTAATTTGCATGATTTTCATAGGGATTAGAAATAATTTAGATGAGTTCTGTTTTAGGTTATGATGTAAAAGTCTATAGCAACTGTAGGTCTCATTGTATGGGGAAAATTGATAAACTAAAAAAAAGAAAAAATGGATGAAAAAAAGTCTAAAGGAATTGACTTCAGAACCTTTTCCTTCCTGCTAAGCTTGGGATAGATAGATAATTGAGCTTGCCATGAGAAAAGGGATTCTTCTTCCAAGGGAAAGGAAAATCTAACAGCATCTATAATAGCCACAATAGCATAAGTGATATATTTGAATCTAGAGGAATCCTCAAAACAGCAAGCAGCTCTCCCCACCAGTCGGTCTTTGCCCTTGAGAATTTTAATGAATCCTGGGCAGCTTGTGAAGCTGGGGCACTAGGTTGGAAAGGTAGCAAGAGTTCCCCATAGTGTGAGTGATTAAATCTCATAGTCAGATGGAGGGAGCAGCTGCACTAAACACAGGACAGATTTCATTCTCAATACATTTGAAGCCAGATGGGAACTAAAGCAACCTAAAACTGTAACCCATGCCCAGCCCAACTCAGTTCCTGATGGAACTGAAATGACTAGCCCCTCAACCTTGCTGTCTGGTAAAAAAAAAACCATGTGCCCTACCTGAAAAGAAATATAGTTATGTCAATGTCTACAGATTGTTAATACAATGTACAGCATAAAATTTTAAAAATTAGCAGTAAAAACAAACATGCAAAGATGTAGGAAAATGTAACTTGTAGTCAAGAAAACAATAGAAGTAAAACTAGAGATGACCCAGACATTGGAATTAAGAGACATATTAAAATAACTATTATAAATGTATTAAATAAAACAGAGGAAAAGATGGACAAAGGGGATGAAAATATGAAGAATTTAAGCAGAGAAGTGGAATCTCTAAAAAAGAACCAAAGAACTTTCCAGGACTATACAGTATAAGAAATTAGGATTTCATAGAATGAGCCAGCGAATTCAAAGACAACTCAAAATAAATTATTCAAACTGAGGCACAGGTAGGAAAAGGAATTTAAAAAAAGAAAAAGACAGTGTGAAGGGGTCTAACATGTAGTGGAGTTCTAGAAGAGCAGAAAAGGAGTGGAGAGAAGGAATATTTAGAGAGATAATTTCCCTGGATTTTCCAAAACTGATGAAAGACATCACCACAGAAATAAAAAGCTCAGTGAAACCCAAGATGGGTAAATACAAAGAAAAATCTCCCAAGAACATTGTGATTAACTGCTCAAGACTTAAGATAAAGGGAAATTTTAAAAACATCCAGAGAAAACAAACATCTTCAAGGAAACAATTATATGAATGGTGGAAGCCAAAAGACAATTAAATGACATATTCAAAGTGCTAGGGGGAAAAAAAAGGAAAAGAGAAAAGAGAAAAGAAAGAAAGAAAGAAAGAAAGAAAGAAAGAAAGAAAGAAAGAAGAAGGAAGGAAGGAAGGAAGGAAGGAAGGAAGGAAGGAAGGAAGGAAGGAAGGAAGGAAGAAAAGAAAGAAAGAAAGAAAGAAAGAAAGAAAGAAAGAAAGAAAGAAAGAAAGAAAGAAAGAAAAGAACGAATGAAAGAAAAGGAAAAAAAAAACCTGCCAACACAGAGTTCTTTACCCAGAGAAAATATCTTTCAGAAGTAAAGGTTAAGGGACTTCCCTGGTGGTCCAGTGGTTGACACTCTACACTTCCACTTGTGGGGGCTCAGATTCCATCCCTGGTCCAGGGAACTAAGATTCCAAAGGCTGCGTGGCATGGCCAGAAAAAAAAAAAGAGAGAAGTGAAGGTTAAATAAAGACATGTTAAAACAAACCACCGCTGAGGAAAATTTTCACCAGCAGATCTGCAATACAAAACATTCTAAAAGAAGTTCTTCAGGATGAAAGCAAATGATTCCAAATGGAAGCACGACATTTTTTAAAAAGAGTGAAGAGCTCCAGAGAGGATACACATATGGGTAAATGTAAAAGGTTAATTCTTTTAAAACTTTTTAGAAGACGGTGACTTTCTGAAGCAACATAAATAATAAAAACAATAACATGTGATAGAGTTTATAACAGAGGAGAAGTAAAATATATGACAATAAAAGCAAAAAGCGCAGTCATAAGCAAGGGCAGTTTTAGAGATAAAAGCTTTTTACATCATTCATGAAGCAATAAAATGCTACTTAATGACTGTAATAAGTATAGGATGCATTTTACAATCTCTAGAGCAGTGGTTTTCAGAGTACAGTCCCCAGTCCAGAAGCATCAGCATCACCTAGAAACTTGTTAGAAATGCAAAGTCTTGGTTCCCATTCCAGACCTGCTTAATCAGAAACTCTGGAGGTTGAGCCCAGCAATCTATGCTTTGAATAGTTGTCCAGATAATTCTAATGCAATCTATAACTTCAATACCTCTGTGATAGACCTGGAAAGACGACAGAGAAGAAAGTCTTCTCGATGGTAGACCTGTGTACAGTACAGCTGGTCATTGGGTTTGGGCAGAAGGAGAAGGGATCAAAGGTGAGGATATATGTAAGTCCCTGGGCAGCATCCAATGGCCTGACTGTCTGGCTAGGGAACTGAAAGAAAAGAACTGGAAGATGAGAGACAAGGAGTCTTGTGGATAGACATGGGGGTGGCAACATGAAGTGTGAAGTCTTGTATTTTACATGTGGATACTGGCCAGAAAGCATCTATCACCGAAAAAGCCCTAAACACCCAAGGAGACAAAATAAATAGTCACTTGACATTAGCCAGCCTTTGTCATTGGTCACCCAGAGCAAGCAGGATAGACACACAAAGAAAGTGGACATGGTGGCAGAAACAGAAGTTATGTACGAGCCCAAGAGCATGGACCCCACTCACCAAGGCCAATCTAGGTACTGCTGCCTCTGAATATCCAACTTGTCAACAACAGAGACCAATACTGAACCCCCAATATGGCATTATTCCTCAAGGAAGTCAACCAGCCACTCAGCAGCAAGTTGGCTACATGGAGCCCCTACATCCTGAAAAGGCCAGCCATTCATCCTCACAGGGACAGACACAGATTCCAGAGTCTCAGCCAGCACCACATTCAGGGCCCTATGGAGCATCTCAACCACAGGCCTGGAAACCCACACAAGGCATCCAACCAGGGGACCTACCTCACCATGAAGAAGATGTGGGACTGAGCCTATGACCACAGAATCCACTCATCACTTCAACACTGCACATCCAGAGGGAGCCAGCTTCACAGAATGCTAGAACCATCTCTTCTTGAATAACAAAAGAACTTCTGTCATTTTTTCTCACTTTATTAACTTATTTTGCCTTGGAGATACAAGAGGTGGAGAATACTGGTAGTCAGAGAGAACAGAATGAAGTAATGACATAGACAGCAGCAGACACAAGAGACTGAGAATGTCCTGATAGATGTCTCATTTCCAGTTCTCGTATTGGCCACAGCCCATGAGACATCTTTGTCTCCTGACAATAAATTCTCGCTACCCCCCATTTTTTTGCATAAGCATGCCTGATTTGGTTTCTATTACTTGCAACTAAATGATCATTTCTAATACAATGAATTCTAGAGGCAAATTTGCACACAAAGAACTTGCAATAAATAATACAATTGTCCCCAAATGGGAAGAACTTCTCTTATCATTTTTAGATTTTGACAGCCCCTCATCAGTGTGTAAAAGAGACTTCGCCTGTTATAAATAGGCCCCTGATCCTCTGGCAAATATCAGGAAAAGTATGATATGGAAAATGGAATTGTTTCACTGTTTGGCAAATAAAAAATAATAATGAGTCTCTAGCTGTGCAATAATATTCCAAAAGAAGATCTGTAAGAATATATAACATTGGAGTAGAAAAAAATAACAGATCTAGATTTAGAATTTGTTAGAAACCTGAAAAGAAATTTTATGATTTCTTTCATTAAATTAATGCACGCACACAAACACACACAAGGCTAGAAGTTAAGTATTTGGTGTGCAAAACAGAAGAAAAAGATAGCTAATAAAGTATGCTTTGAATGTAGACTGTTACTCATTGGCTGAAATGAAATTGAGAAAAAAAATCTCAATAAAGATAGACAAAATTCTTTGTTTTACTTTCTCTTGATATCACTGCCAACAATGCCCTCTAGTGGTAAAGTAAGTAGGCACTGAAGAATGGAAAAAATGAAACATAATTAAGCAGGCCTGTTAAACTCATTGCTAAGATTTTCCTGAAAATATGAACTTTTACACTTCCAGCTGGTAACTGAATGTTATATTTGGCAACAAAATGAACCTTTACAAAGTATCACTGCCTATACCTTAAAGCACAAGCATTTCAAAGCCAATTTTCCCCTGTGGTTTTCCTGAACAGAAGCCAAACAGCACATGAAAATAGCCATCTGTAATGTCTTAGGGGGGCATTTCTGGGTCACAACTTCCACTGTGTACCTTAAAAGAAATTAAAATCTACTTTTATTGAGGATGAACTCAATCTTTGAAATACTTCTGCTTTTAAACCCAATTACCTTCAAGAATTATAGCTTCAGGCAACAATAATGACTCTTACCACTTTCAAGATCTTATCTGAATTCGGAGTTCATCAACTAGACAAAATCCCTTTGCCTGAGAATTCTTCAAACTACAGCTCTCAGTTGCTGGGGTGAGCCAGTCAAAACAATAGTTACAGTTACGAGAATGAAATTTCTCCAACCCTAGCTCAGCAAAGAGCTTCCCAAAGGAACTTCAGCCTAAGCAAGAGAAAGAAGACACCGTATATAGCTCACTCCCCTCTAACTCAAACCAGCTAATTGCTGGCTCTAGTCTCTGGTTCAAGAGTTCTTTGTCTCTGCAAATTGTTCTCCTTTCTCTCTGCTCCAAGCCCCCTTTCCTCACATTTTCCAACCGTCCTATGTTCCCTTCAGTAACTAACTACGTGCATGATTTTGAGAGACAGATCCTTTTGTGATAACTATATGTTTGCATGAGAATATTTGCTCTGATGCTCTGAATGACTTTCACTAAGGCATTAGCCTACTACTCTGTTCTGAGATTTTGTTTATTTAAATAGAAAGAAACACATCCTCAGATAGCTATGCTGTGCGTTGACAAGGGCCATTAATATTAATATTAATTCCCTTAGACTGAGATGACCACATTCTGTGAATGCTAAACATTTCCTGGGTTTGCAGTGCTAAAATAGAATCCAAGTACTAGAAACAAATCTTTGAAAAACTCTTGCCTTTATCATGAGACTTTAGGCAAAGTCTCATGAGGCAACCTGAACTTCAGTACCATTTTCTCCATTACCATTTCTGATGTGCTAGAAATACCTCAGCTTTTGGAGTCTGATGACTGGCCCAGGTGTAAATCCCATCACTGTCATTGACTTGGCTGTACTGTTCAGTAACTAATTTATAAAAACCAGTTAAGAAGTTTTGGGAGGGACTTCCCTGGTGGCACAGTGGTTAAGAATCTGCCCGCTAATGCAGGGGACATGGGTTCGAGCCCTGCTCCAGGAAGATCCCACATGCCACAGAACAACAAAGCCCATGCGCCACAACTACTGAGCCTGCACTCTGGAGTTCACGAGCCACAACTATTGAGCCCGTGTGCCGCATCTACTGAAGCCCATGCACCTAGAGCCTGTGCTCCACCATAAGAGAAGCCACGGCAATGAGGAGCCCATGCCCCACAATGAAGAGTAGCCCCCATTTGCCACAACTAGAGAAAGTCCGTGTGCAGCAACAAAGACCCAACACAGCCAATAAATAAATAAATTTAAAAAAAAAACCAATAATGGTCCAAATAGACATCATGTACCCCCTGTAACATACATTAACAAGAACACAGCATCTCATGTGGTACTTCTGCCAACAATACATAACCTGATTCTAATCATTAGGAAATGGCAAACACAAATTTAAAGATATCCTATAAAATAATTGGTCTGTATTCTTTAATATATCAGGGCCATAAAAGACAAAGAAAGACTAAAGAACAGAGCCAAATTAAAGGAAAATAAGGAAATATGACAACTAAATATGATGCACGCTCTTTGAATAGCTCTTTAACCAGGGAAAAGAATAACTCTAAAGGAAAGTATTAGAGCAACTGATAAAATTTGAAAATGGACTATGGGTTAAATAATACTATTATAAAAATGTTAGGTTTGTTGATTTTGATTATTATAAGGTAGTCAAATAAGAGAAAGTCCTTCATCTTAAGAACTATTATATTGAAGTACTTAAGAGCAAAGAAGAGCTGAGTTCCAAATGAAATGGAGATAACATACCCCATCTCTCCCACTGAATACACCTCAACCTTTTGGAGGGGACTTTGGAAAGGAAATTGTAGCGGGTAGATTGGTAAAGGAAAACAGATATCTGAGAACCACTAAACTGTGGGTGAGTTTCTTTTTGCCTGAAATCTAGTTTCTCCCAGCCTGGACTCAAAGGCAACCTACAATCCAGAATTATTTACCAGAGCAGACGGAAAGTGCTCCCAAAATAGTCTGCTCTTTCTTGTCCAAGGAGCAGAAAAATGGCCTATTGTGGGTCAGAAAGATCGAGGGAAACCCTCTGGGTTTTTCTTTCCCTCTCTTGTCCCAGCCCCTGGGCAATCCTACAGCGACCAGAGGCAATAGCAGAACAAATGCCTAAAAGTTAGAGAAAGGAAACTGTTCTCTCTGACCAGAGGAACGATTGATCCAAGAGTGTGAGAGGAATCTCTGTTGTTCTTTTCTCTCCATCTCTCACTACTTGGTCCCGGTAGCAGACACAGTTATGGGCAGTGCATAACAGACCAGGGAAACTAAAGCCATGGCTTTCTAGTTAGAAGACCAGGAAGAGGGTGCCTGAGAGCAGGAAAGATTTCCCTGGAGGAAATCATAGAGAGAAGGGAGTTCCAGAAAGTAACTTAAAACTATGTACCAGCTTCGGGCTCATCTCTGAGTTGGGCACACATGGACCTGACCCTAAGCAAACAGCATTGAGAACTGATCTACAAGAGGGACCACAGCCTAAGACCCAGACTGGTCACTGGGTGTTACACACATGAGCAGACCTGAGTAGCACAGCAAAGGCTTTGAAAACTGAACTGATGGAGTCACAGCCGAAAGGAGGCAGGGTAAGAACTTGCAAGCTAAACCTAAACTGTTCAATTGCTTATTACACAGATTTTAAAAAGACCTAAAATCCCATAACGTAGTATTCCAAATGTCCAGGATCAAATCCAGAATTATTCAATATATAAAGAATCAGGAAAATCCTGACATTTCTCGAGGGAAAAGACAATCAACAGCCAAGAACACAGATGTTGACACTACACCAAGATTTTATAAGTTATTAAAATCATTCTCTAATAAGTGCAAAAACTTGAAACAAATGAAAAAATAGAAAGTCTCAGGAGAGAAATAGAAGGTATAAAAAAGAGCCAAAAGAAAAGTTTAGAACTAGGAAAATACAATGACTGAAATAAAAAAGCTTACTGGATGGGCTCACTAACAAACTTCAAGATATCAGTAAATATTACCCAATCTAAACAATCAGAATATTAAAACTTTTTGTATAAGCAGAGCCTAAAAGACAATACCGAAAGGTCTAACCTTTGTGTCAGTGGAGTACCTAAAGGAGAACAGAAAGAATCGTGCAGAAAAGTATTTGAAGAAACAAATGGTTTTTAAATCCCCAAATTTGGCAAAAGACAAACTTGCAGATTCAAGAAGCTCAGTGAACCTCAAACAGAATAAATTCAAAAAATTCCATACCCAGATAATACCATAGCCAAACTGCTAAAACCAAAAGACAAAGAAAATACCCTGAAAGCAGCCAGAGAAAAATGATACCTGATATATAGGGGAATGATGATCCAAATGACTTCATACTTCTCATTAAAAACCATGAGAGCCGGAAGGCAGTGAAATGTTTTTAAAATACCAAAAGAAAACAGCTTTCAACCCAGAATTCTGTATCCAGTTAAAATATCTTTCAGGAATGTAGGCAAAAATAAAGGTATTCTCAGATGAAAAACAGACTGAGAAAATACAGCATCAGCAGACCTGCTCTAAAAAAGTGCCAAATAAAGTTTTCCAGATAGAAGAGAAATAATAAGAATGCTTATCAATAAATCAAAGAAGACCTAATTAAATGGAGACACATGCTATGTTCATGGATTGAAAGAATCAGTTTAACTAACATGTCAATTCTGCTCAAATTTATCTATAGAATTAATGTTATTTCAATTAAATTCCAGCTAGATTTTTTTGTAGAGATAGACAAGCTGATTCTAAAATTTACATGCAAAATCAAAGGAACTTGAATATCCAGAACAATTTTTTTAAATGAATAAAGTTGGAGGATTCACACTATCCAAATTTAAGACTTATTAAAAAGCTACAGTATTATACAGTATACAGTGTAAGGTATAGAGAATATAAAGGCTGTAGGGTACTGCAAAGCAAAATACATAGATCAATTGAAGAGAATAAAAACCTCAAAAGTGGACCACACAAATATGGGCAAAAGTGTAAAGGTAGTTCAATGGAGAAAAAACACTCTTTTCAACAAATGGTTTTGAAACAATCAGACATCCAGATTGAAAATATATATGCATATCAATGTAAATCTTGCACTTTATTTCCAAAGTTAAAACCTAAAACTATAAAACTTTTAGAATAAAACATAAGAGAAAACCTTCATAAACCTGAATTAGACAAAGTTTTTAAATATGACACCAAAAGCACAATCCATAAGAGAAAAAAAATCAGTAAATTGGACTTCATCAAAATTAATCACTTAAGCTAGTACAAAATAGTTACAAATCATATATCCAGCAAGGGACTTGACTATTGAAAAAAAAAAAAACCTCTCAAAATCAGCAATACTAAAATAAACAACCCAATTTAGAAATGAGTAAAAGACTTGAACACTTTATCAAAGACGATATACACGTGGCAAATAAACACATGAAAAGATACTTGTCATCACTAGCCTGTAGTGCAAATTAAAACCACAGTGTAGTACCACTAGACACCTTCTAAATGATTAAAATGTAAAAAAACAGACAAGATCAAGTGCTAACAAGGATGCAGAACAATTGGACTTCCCATGCATTGCTAGTGGTGATGCAAAAGATTCAACTATTCCCATTGGAAAATAGTTTGGTAGTTTCTTATAAATTTAAATATACACTAGGGACTTCCCTGGTGGCCCAGTGGTTAAGAATCCACCTGCCAATGCAGGGGACACTGGTTCAATCCCTGGTCCAGGAAGATCCCACATGCCATGGAGCAACTAAGCCCGTGCGCCACAACTACTGAGCCTGTGCTCTAGAGCCCTCGAGCCACAACTACTGAGCCCACGTGCCACAACTGCTGAAACCTGAGAACCTAGAGCCTGTGCTCCACAAGAGAAGCCACCGCAATGAGAAGCTTGTGCACCGAAATGAAGAGCAGCCCCCACTCACCACTCACCACAACTAGAGAAAACACATGTGCAGCAATGAAGACCCAACGCAGTCTATAATAAATAAATAAATAAATAAATGTATAAAAATAAATAAATAAAAAATAAATATGCACTAACCATATAACCCAGTAACTCCACTCACTCCTAGATGTTTACACTAGAGAAATGCAAACTTATGCTCACATAAAAACCTTGTGCATGAGTGTTTATCACAATTCTATTCATAATTGCCAAAAACGGAATCAACCCAATGTCCATCAATGTGCGAATGGAGAAACTGTGGTACTTCCATATAATGCCATACACAGCAGCAATATAAAATGACAAATGATTGTTACATACCACAGAATAAATCGCAAAGTCATTATGCTGAGTGAAACAAGCCAGTCTCAAAGGTTACGTTTGCATGATTGCATTTACATGACATTCTGGAAAAGACAAAACCATAGGGAAGGATAACAGACCCATGGTTGCCAGGGTTTAGACGTAGGGATGGGGCAACATAAGGAAGGTCCTGTGGTAATGGGACCATGTAGTATCCAGACCATGGTGTGGTTTACTAAAACATATAGAATTGTGCACCAAAAGAAAAGTCAATATCACCAGCGGTATTTTTAAAATTCATAACAATAATACTTTAAGTAAAAGAGTAAAGGAGCATGATGGCTACAATTTTCTCTCAGCTGGTTCAGAAAAATATGTATGTACATAGATTGACAGAGAGAATGGTTAGGTAGAATGATAGAGCAAATGGGGGAAAATGTGTACAATTGAT